>NC_062545.1:71154270-71798891 GCF_016906955.1 Phacochoerus africanus
TGAAACATTTGGCTTCCACAAGTATAAAACATGAGTTTTGAGTAAAGCACAGGTCTTTCTGGCCCTAAAAACAAGTAGGAAATGAGAAAAAAATTAAAACCAGAAGACTTCAGGAAGGTGACAAATTGGAAAGCGTTCTAGGAGATTCATGGGACATTTTAGGTGAAAGAAGCACTCTATGAGCTTAAAGAGATTATGGTTAGTTTTATAAAAGGATCTTAGGCTCAAAAGATTGGGGGGGGGGGGCGCAGAAAAGATGAATCTATTTAAAAGAAAGTGCCATGTCCCTGAAATGGGTTCTGATATTTTCTGTGTCACTGTGTCTACTTTCTTCTCCCCCCCCCAATTCTCTTTCCTGCCTCTCTTCATTCTGCCCTCTCCTTTTCCTTTCTCTTCTTTCTTTTACCCTCCCCATCTCCCACCCCCAGGTATGTAAATGAATTTGCCTTAAATTCTTTGTGAATGAATGTTAGAGGATTTTCTCAAAGTTCCCAGTTGGAAAAAGCTTTCTACAGGACTTGAAAGGCCGATGTCCCTCTCAGGAAATGAATGAGTCGATAACCTCTGACACCAGTGACCAGTCCAGTGAACCCTACCTTAATTCCACTAATACTGGAGGCCCCCAATCAGGCAAGACTGAATCTCATAACCATACCATCCAGTGTGGTTCACTTGTGGTATTTCACACCTTTCATCAGTGTATTTATAGGTTTGAATTTCCTCAAATTTAGCAAACAAGGATTCAGAATCTACCTACACATTTCTGATTTTATGATGACTAGACTTTTCTAATTAAAAGCAAACTTACAGATAAAATATTGTTTATCATAAATATGTTAGTGACAAAACTAAATTATACTGGTCTGTGAATTTTATGATAATTTTGCATAAATACTGGCATTTCCCCTAAATTTGCATGAATGCTTTTTCAGATTATTTTTCTGTCACCAGATGTTGACTTTTATAAAAGTAAATCTTTCATTTAAAATTAAAAAAAAAAAAAAACACCCAACTTAAACTAGTTTTTCTATTTTGTGTTATTCAAAATATTTAACCTGGAACATAAAGTTATTTCATTATAGGTCAGTGTAATCAGTTGATTTCTGCTATTAAAGTAATATCTAGTAAATGTTTTGTTAGCAAATAGCTTTTTTTTTTTTTTTTTTTTTTGAGCGCTTCAAGCTTTTGGGACTCTTGCAAAATCATTTGGATTTTTACACCTTTTTCTTTCCTCCCAACCAGCTGGCACATGGTTATCTATTGCCCCCCCCCCCAGTAAATAAAATGAGAAAGCTTTGCCCCCTTTCTTGAGCCAACAACAAAGGAAATAAACGAAAAATGTTTTCAAATTCATCAGTCCCTTTGCCTTCTACCACAAACAGCTGAAAATACCATTTTATTTATGTACAACCATTTATTTCAGGTCTGAACTAATTAATATAAATTTATATCTGTTTAAAATGGGGAGGAGGTGTAAATAGGTGCATTATGTGGGTTTCAAAAGCTTTTTGATTTGGAATCCGTTTTAGTTTGTATGAAACAATGTTAGAGTTAGGAGTGTGTTTGGAGAGACGGGGAGGGGGGTTGCGGGCATGGTGGGGGAGGGTCAACTCGGTAGCTTTGCCGAAGGGAAGTGGTATCTGTACAGTTTCTCCGTAAACTGCTTGTTTAAGAAAATGGGGGGTGGGGTGGGGGGAAGAGTAGTGGTGCGTTTTAATGTTTCAAAGGCGTGCGTTATTTTATATTCTAAAGGAAATCAAGAATTTCTAGTTAATCTATAATATTTGCTGTAGTAGTCGATGAGGGAGGCATTATTGGTGTCAGCATCTAGTAATCAACAATCGTTTGAACCAATTTGAAAGGTAAACGGTAAGCATTTTGAAACAGGGCTGGCCGGCAAGGGAAGGTAGGAGCCTAATCCGTTATTAAATTTTCGTTTATCCAACTCTTCTTTCTACTGGTAGTGGACTTTTTAAATGTCAGGTTAGAGTTAATACGATATGAATTTACCTTTTTTCTCCCACTTGCCCCTTTTTCACCCCCCTCCCCCTGCCCGAGCCCGCTGTTTCTCCCCCACCTCTTTCTCTGGCTTTGCAGCCGCCTGTGCTGGCGGCTCCTCTTCACCTCCCCTGCCTGGCGCTCCCCTCCCCCTCCCTGCCCTATGTCGCCTTGCTCTTGGGGAACAATCGCCACTGATTGAGGTTCACTCTATGTTAGGCTGGAAAACCGGGCTGTTATTTAGGAAGTCATTAATCACATCTCCTCCCCCGGAAAGAGATGGCGGAGAAACCTGTGAAGTACAATTCCTTACCAACCTCCTACAAAATTTTCAAAATGGTAAACCTAAACACAATTTGACTACATGAAGGTGATACCGATTTTTCCAGTAGGATTTTATTTTAAATTTGAAAAAAATTTCCAGGCACAATTAGGTAATTGTGTGCATTTATCTTATTGGAGGTGTAGGTTACCACTATCCAAAGTTTCATGGGTATGTAATTAGATTTAATTAGATCTTTCGTTAATTATATATTTTCCTCTAAGAATTGAATTAAATATGAAATTTGTGCCCCAAGCAGGTTTACTGTTATGAAGCAGCTGAGTTCTTATGGGAAAAAGAGCATAACATCGGTTGCTTTATTTAAATGGCTTTTTCCCCTAAAAGATTATTTAGACAGCCTTGTGCGTAAGGCACGCGTGTGCACATACATGACTGCCGTTTTTTCTAAATCGACGATTCACAAGGACCCTCCATTGTGTTTAAGCAAAAGCACGAAATCGGCATTCTGATTTATCGTAAAGAAGCGTCCCAAATTGTCTTTAAGATAACATGTTTGAGTTTTTCTTGTTCATTCATAAATTATTTTGATGTCAGCGTAGATGAAATGGCGATTGGTTATCTCTTCCTCTTGCCAGCCCCTTAAGGATCCGAGGTGAAATTAGTAGCAAGAAAGCATGTAATTGACAAAGTCACGTGTGCTCAGGGGGCCAGAAACTGGAGAGAGAAGAGAAAAAAATCAAAAGAGGGAAAGCACATTAGACCATGCGAGCAAAATTTGTGATCGCACAAAATCAAGATGTTAGATTGATGCAGAAGATCACTCCGTTCCAAAGGGAAAGTTTTCATCTCACGAGTTTGGAGCAGAGGGCCCGTGGGGCAACATGGCCGAAGGTTAATTTTCTTTTCTATTGTTTTACTGTGATTTTCTCTCTTCCTTTCTCTCTCCTCCCCCTCTCCCACCCTCTTTGCCCGTCCCCCCTTCCCCTTTTACCCCAATACTGAGCAATACCCCCACCCCCCACCGCGCAAGGGGGCTTTCTGCAACCTATTGTTATAGATCTCCAAAAATGTTTTGTACCGCCCACACTGATTCACAACTTGAAAAGCTTTCAGGGGGCTATTGTTTGAATTGTTTGAGTGTGATTAAGCGCAGTTTCTGTTAGCGAGCCCAAGAAAACTTTTATACACCTGCCCCCTCCCCCATTCCACCCTAACTTTAATTGAAAGTTATGGGGGGGAGGGGAACGCACATTGCAAATAACCCTGCATTCACTGCTGCCGCTTGTGCATTAACTAGTTCTAACCATCTTCACTATTTCTCTTTCCTCCTCGTGCCCGCCAGAAAAGAATCCGTTTCGCTGAAAATTTCTCTTTGTAAATGGGATCAGTGTTACAGCAGCAATATGCAAGTAAAGTATCGCATGCTGTACTGTAATATGTGGCTGAAAAACGGAGTTAAATGAAAAAGTACACGTATGTACAGAAACGTGGAAGTTGTGATCGATAGAACAGTGTGGCTCCCCCCTCCCCCGCTTTCCTTTTAACCCTTTCATTTTAAATATTTTTCTGCAGAATAAAAAAAGGAATCAACCATATACTAGCGTTGTTTTTTTTTTTTAATTTTTATTTCCACCCTCCACCCCCACTCCCAAGCAGTTTTTTTCCCCTCTTTCAATGAACAATTTGGGACTACTAACTGACTTTTTTGTCCTGTTCTACCCAGGCGGGGCAAGCAAAGGTGGTGGAGAAGAGCCCGGGAAGCTGCCGGAGCAGGCAGAGGAGGAATCCCAGGTTTTGCACGGAACTGGCCACTGTAAATGGTTCAACGTGCGAATGGGATTTGGATTCATCTCCATGATAAGCCGAGAGGGAAGCCCCTTGGATATTCCAGTCGATGTATTTGTACACCAAGTAAGCCAAAACTTTTTTTTTCCTCCCCTTTTTCACCTTTTTCCAGAAGGAGTTGGTCGGTCGTTTTGTCAATGGACTTAAAATAATGTGCCTTTCAAAATCTCCCTTACAGTCAGGGGTGAATCCAGTTTTTAGGGCGTGTTCATGGGTTTATTACAGGATGTCTTTTCTTAAGCAGAAAATCTTTGAAATTTCACTGCTGGGTGTTGGCTGATTTTTACTAAGCAAGTTCCCCTCTTCATTCGACAGCGAAATTGCCCTGGTGTAGCTTCCGGTATTATTGGTTACAGTACATTCTGTGGCCTGTGCCTGGGGAATGAGTGCGAAATGAATGTAGAAACAGTGGTCATTTAAATTAAAAAAAAAGAAAAACAACCAATTTGCCGTTAAAAGAAATCTATAGATCCTCTTATTTTAGACATTTCTTATCAATAGCTTCCCGTTTCATCTCTGCCTGTCTGGTAGTCATTTGTAGAGTCGAATTGAAAATAATTTGATTTCACAGTAAAATAAAGATGAACATTGTTGGCCTAGAGTGAGTTTGAAAAAAATGCAAGAGAGGATTCTTCGTAATCAAACATTTTGGAAATGTGCACCCTGTTGGGTATAGGTTCAAGGATACTGTCCCTTTAAGAGACTGAACTCAAAAAAACATGTGGCCAGAGGCGGCTCTAGTATGTGTGTTTAAAATGTGCTAGTAGGCTACTTGGAGTAAATTTCCACCATTGCTTATATTGTATCGTAATTTTTTAAGATGCTTAAATACCATATAGAATGCCATTGCTTCTTATTTTTTGAAATTTTACTCAGGAACAAGTAAATTAATACCTCTCGCCTTTTCACTCCTCTCTCTTGTTTCATCTCTTCATAGTAAAAAGATGTATTTACAGTTTGCAAGCTTGATTGTTTGATCGAAAAAAGTTAAAGAAATATAAATTATCTATAGTGAATTATTTGCTAGGATAAAAGGGATTTAGGACCAAAGAGTTTATTTTTGCTTGTCATCTAAGTTAAAAAGCATTGAATGAATGGATCTGAGGACTTCAGGTTGACTGACACAGATACATGCAGGAATACTTAGTATATTTGCATGAAAATTATCTGTCTTGTTTGATAGTATGTTGCATGTTCCTGGTAATAATTTACAACCTCCTTTCTCCCTAAGGAATATCATCTTCAAATTAAGTATATAAACAATAGAAACATATGAAACCATTCTGTTTTGATCTGTTGTTCTGTGTGCTTGGTAGCTTCCTGACCTTGCTGTATGGTGTGTGTTTTCCTTTCCTTGAGGCCTGGCTATCATTATTGGCTGTTTACATGTGGAAGGATCAGCATAATCTGTGAATTGAAACAGGGTTTAAATACATAAATAGAAGTCCACAGACAGGCTACTGGATTTTGTCCCTCCTACTTCACATGGCCGTATGAAGCCATGTTTTCTGCTTTTTTCCTCCCTGGATTGAAAGACTAAAATCATTGACAAATCCGTTTTCGCTCAGGCTCTGGCTTTCCCCCCTTTGAACCTCCTTTAGGTTGTTAAATTGTTCTTTACAATCTCATAAATTTGTTTTATAGATGAATGAAAAAAATAGCCCTTTTCTTCTTTGTCTGATCACACCTTGTTGTAATTTGGTTTTCTGTGTTTACCTTTTAATATATTCAAATATTAGACATTTTATTAATTGATATTATTGTTTAGAACCATGAGATACCCAATTTTAAGTCATTTAATGGTTATATGTTGATAAACATTGCTGTATCCAGTGGGTTAAGAAATGCTGTATTGCTGGAAAAGTTTTCTTTATGTAGATAGTGAGCACTTTCTAGAGTACAAATATTGATTATTCATATTAGACTTCCTTTAATCTTCTATTACACATCATATATTTACTAGTAGAACAGTATTAAAATGATGTATATGATAAAAACTCAAAATATGTGTATTTGTATTCTTCATAAGGATATATCTGGATACATTCTTGGGAAGAAGTATGTAAAAAGTCAACAAAACTCAAATATTAGCATTTTTGTGATGTAAAAAACCGGAGCAGTAATAATCTTTAAATTTAAATTTGGAAAGTGTCATTGTAAGGCATCTTTGATGGTCGCAGTATTTGTTTTGTGAAATATTATCTCAGTTTATTTTTTTTCTCCCTAGGGAAAATTATTGAGAATCAGTAGCTTTGGGTTTTTTTGTTTCTTGACTTTGATACCTAGGTAAAGGGGTTTCTGTCTTATGTTGAAACTTCTAGATTGCATTTAAGTCCTATGAATAATTGTTTTGAAGAAGGCAGTATCCTACTGATTTTAGCCAACAACCACAAGTAACAATTTGGTGGCCACAAATGATGTGTGCAGGTATCATGTGAGCATCACTTACACAATCAGGTTGCAATTGAAGACCATTTTACAAAAGTTTTAAAGATATTTAAAAATTATTATTTTAGCTGCCTTTTTTTTAACTGTATGAGCATTTTTGAAAGCATACTAGATTTTGTGTATAATTGTAAATTAGGCTTTCTCCATTATGTCTATATGCTATTTTGTTGGAAAAGAATAGATTTCACTGATAATTAGGAATTTTAAATATCTAGGTATTATTTTAAATATATCAAATAGTGGTTTTTACTGTTTAGAAGTACATGTGTCATTGGATTTTTTAAAAGTATTCTGAAGCATGTTTTTAATAGTGGATATTTGGGGAAATAAAAACTAAATTATTTAGTTTCTTTAAAATAATATTTAAAAATTCATGCCAAGGATATTTTTCAATCTTTAAAAATATTGACTGCAAAGAAATGCACATCAAAAACAATTTAGTTACTATGAAATAAAGAGTGTATATGTGAGTGTGTTTTTAAAATAGTTGTGCATTTGTAGTTCCATAATTCTATTTGAAATTTGTTAGCAACAATACAATCAAACTTTCTTTTACTTTCTGTAATGTCACCACCTCAAAAAGAATCCCAAGACCTAAGTGCTGTCCTTTCTCTGCCTTCAGACTTTTTGATAAATGAAGTGAGACTGTTGTTTGAGGATGGTATGTGACCATTTTGGTTGAAAATGACATTCTTCATTGGACTTCTTGATGTTAATTGGAGATTTAAATGTTTGTATTTTTATGGATTTGTAATTAATAGATGTATTATGACATGTTAATATTGAAACATTGAAAACTTTCAATATTTTTAAAAACAACAAAAATCTTTAAATATTATATATTTTAATTTTGTCACAGCTCACTGTTTGGAGTTTTTCCTTAAATTTTTTTAATATTTAAATTTTTTGATGATTTATTTTGTAAATAGGATAAGTTTGTAGGAATTTCTTAAGTGTCCAATGCGAAACACAGTTTTGTCTCTCAGTTGAAGTAAGAGTATACATAATGAATACAGATTTGTAAGTCTGGGTTCTACTCAGGTGATTTTATCAATTAGAATACCGTTTTTTTGTAAGTGCTAATAATTAATAATTCTCTCAACTGATTGTTATTAATAACTTTTGAAAAATTTGCATCCATAGTTAGATTGTGGAGTAACATGTTTAAATTACCTGGAAAGGTTCCTGGCAACTTTCTGAAATATTATAATCTTTTAATAGAACTTAAATATGTGATGGTACTTTAAATGAATCACATGATAATTAAACATTAGGTATTTTTTAGAAGAAGACAGTATTACTCAACAGCCCATTGAGGCTATCATTTTTTTTTCACACAGATTTTGACATTTATTTTTAAAGTCATTATCTCAACTGATAAGATAAAATGATCATTTGAACTTTACTTTGTCCAGCAGAGGGATGGAACTCATTCTCCTTATTACCCTCTCTTCAGCTCATTTGTGTAATGATATTTTCTTATTGGGTCATATAGTTGGGATACTTTGCCATCAACTATTATACAAAAATTTTTAACAAATATTTCATTTATTTCATAATTTATATAAGAATTCTTTTTCAAAGAGAGAGAATAATTTCAAAATGACTGCATTAGCTACCATTACTCTTTGGGCTTAAATATTTATTTTAATTTGGCTTTGAAGGCTTTATTTATTTTTCAGGTATTGATGTTTTCTTCTTAAGCCCTTTATTTCTGATTTATAGTTTGATTTTTTTGGAGAATACAGATGCTTACATTACAAAGATTTTATATATTTTATTACCTTGCTCAGAAAACATTTCAAAGAATAATAGAAACAGGTAAAAAATAAGAATAACTATTGTAAAAGAGTTAAGTTTAAAGCATTTTTATTAACAATATAGGGTATAAAAATATTTGGAGATGACTAATATTTAAATATATGAAAACAAATATCATACACAGTTCTGTTGATATAGCAAGGAGATTGTCTCAGTGTTTTCAACATTAATTAGTTACACAATTATGAAAACAAATTTATTCTAATATGCTCATGTTTACAGGCTTTTCATAATACCAACTTATTAGCCATATTACTTTTATCATAGATTAGCATGAAACCATTTTTCACCTGTGGGATATGACTTATTCTTGGAGCTATTGAAAAAGTCTATATCTATATATATGTGTACGCATATAGATGTACATTTAGACAAATCTTGTAAGTGCAAAAATGTGATCATATAGTAGTTCATTTGTTTGTGAGTTATGCATTTTAATATTTTGAAATTGGTTCCTGAAGCTACCAAATTTTTAGGATGATTTGCCCAGTTGATAAGTTTGGAGGAATCCCAAGTGAAGTCCTTTAAAGCTACTTAAATCATAAAATCACATTTTTAAGGCATTTAATTAAAGTGTTGTAAGACTTTAACTATCTTAAAAGACAGTGAGTACTGTCCTGATTTTCAAATGCTGGTCCATTTTCAGGATCTTTTTTGTGTATTTCTAAAAAGATATTCTCATTTAATTTAAACACGAAATGTGAATTGAGTACATAATTAGGACATTGTCTTCCCTCCTCATTTTAAAGATTATTGATGTAACTCAGGTATTTTCCTCTTACTTATTTGTGATTCTTTTTTAAAAAGACCATTTACAACAAATGAAGGCAATAAATCTAAGAATTGTTTTTTAAACAAATATATAACTGACAAGCCACTTACAAGTATTTAGCATGACATCTTCAACCTATCTTTTAACTCATCTCAGAGTTCTTCAGTTTCATAAGAAGTTAAAAACTTCTTTTGTTACCTGCATTCAACATGGTAGTCCTTCATTGTAAATTTTGTTGCTTTTGGATATCAAGGAACACTTATTATTTGAATTTGATTGAATTCATCTTCCTGTTCAGAAACTACTTAACTACTGCAGTTAGTTTTATACATCCTAGCTGAGCTGTTCTGTTGGTTTTGTGATTAATTTGAAAGTTACTGTTTAAAAATATGGTGTACTGTGTTTTTATTTCTAAACCAAGTGTAACCTGACAAAGTAAGGATATTTCTGATTAATTAAACTGGAAATTTGTTACTTTAAATATGATATTTTAGACAGTTTGGAACTAAATATTGGGTATTTCTCACTGAATTTTATGTAGCTGAAACTTTAGTAGTTACTAAAGTTATGGCATTGTAACATACAGTCCATAAGAAATTTAAACGATTTATATTCTTCTCTAAAACAATTTGATTATAACACTTTCTAATATTATAAACATTGATAACAGTAATATATTCAATAAAATACATTGTAGATCAGTGAGGTACATTTAGAAATGATGTTTTAAAGAGTACTCTATCAAATGAGTAAAAAAAGTGTTTGTTATGTTACAACAGATTGGAAGATTATTTTATGATTGTCCCTTTCCCCATATCTAAATATTTGACAATTTATAATTATCTGCCAATTTAGACAACTTATAAATCTATAAATAAGATTTATAGATAATTGATAACTTCAGTCATATTTCTTTTTATAATCAACTGCAATTTGGAATATCAATATCTATCTTTGTGAAGAGTAGCGATATTGTTATACAAATTCCCTAGCAAGTGTATGTTGAATAAACAGGTTTTATTTTCATAGTTTGTTATATCCTGAGATTTTACCTGTGTATTCAAGTATAACTCTTCAGTTCGTGAATTCCTCAGTATAGGCTAAGGAAAAAACATAAAACATTGTGATAATTTAATATCTATTGCCCTATTAATAATTAATCCTCATGAGATACTATACAATGATATAGAGTCTAGTCAAATAGATCAGTGTTCAAAGCCCAGGTTATTATGTGTCTGTAGAGGAAGTGACTTACCTTGTTAGTTATCTTACAAAGGACGGGATAACCCTTTCTATAGGGTTATTATGAGGATTAAATGTTATTACACATGTAAAGCATTTAACACAGAGCTTGGCAGATAGTGAGAACTCAGCAATGATTGTATATAGTATTATTACCAAAGAGATGTCATGTGTTAGAGTGAGGTCAAAAATATCAAAAATGAAGGTTTGGGTTTGGTAGTGCAACTTGGTAGGTTTTTTACTTTTGGCTAGTTCTTCCAAGGAGCTACAGTATTCTTATGGGTAAAATATGGTTGATAATATCTTCCCTCCCTAATTTGGAGGAGGAGGGTAAGGGTCAACTGAGGTAGCATACATGAAAATAATCTAAGAATTCTAACCCTCCAGGTTTAGTTTTAATCTTTAATTCAGGCAGTATATTTTTATTAATACTTTCACCATATTGTCAGAATTTAAAAAAGGTAGTAAATTATTCTTGCCTGGTCAACTTAATTGATGCAAATTTATATAGAATAAAATTTGCCAAATTTAATCGTACGTGATGTTTTGACAAATTGTGTAACCATCACCACAGACAAGATACAGAATATTTCATCACCGTCCCCCCAAATTTCCCTTGTGCTCATTTGTAGTCACCTTTGAAAATGAGAGTCCCAGCTGTCCTATATGATATTGATATGTCTGTCATATTAACTGGTTAAATGACCTATTTCCTTTTAACTCTGTCTCTCTGTAAGCTATGATCCAGTACACTTCATGAAATACAGTCCACACTTACTTTCATGTTTTTTGTTGTTTCTCTAGTTATTTCTGTTTGGCAATGGCCTTTTCACCAGTAATTTCTGTGCTCGTGAAAGTGAGATTAATTAATATACATTTCACTAATCTTCAATCATTCCTTGCTTACCCAAGGGCATAATTAGGCTTATTGATATTCATATTTCTTATCAGAAATTTAATGAATACCTGTCTTAACTGAGTTTTTACATATACATTCCTAGAGGTATAAATCAGCAAGATGGCTATTATATAAAAGTTTGTATAAAATTTTTAAGAAAATGGTTACTTTAGAAAAATTTCTAGTTTAATAACTTATCTATTCAACTAATTTTTTTAATTGATCACATCCTAAGTGTAAAGTACTGTTGGATGATAAATTTAAGACTTCTGCTCCAGATTGCTACATATTCTGTTTTCTTCCTTTTACCAAACTTTTTAATAAGATTTTCCCAAATAATTCTCATTCTTTTCATACAAGGTTGGAAGCAAGGGCTCATTTTTTCCCATATACTTTCATTTTTTTTAACAAAGTTTAACTCTGCAACCTCTACCCATAATTTGAGGATAATTATGATGAAAAAAAATAAATGTTAGTTTTTAAACTTTTGAACTAAATACAATGATTTCCCATCAGTTACAGAATATATAAGTTTCCAGGAGTTCCCATTGTGGCTCAGTGGTTACAAGCCTGACTAGTATCCATGAGGATGTGGGTTTGATCCCTGGCCTTGCTCAGTGGGTTAAGGATCCAATGTTGCTATAAGCAGCAGTGTAGGTTGCAGATGTGGCTAGGATTCTGTGTTGCTGTGGTGTAGGCTGGCAGCTGTGGTTCCTATTTGACCCCTAGCCTGGGAACTTCCATATGCTGCAGGTGCAGCCCTAAAAAGAAAGACACACACACACACACACACACACACAAATATATATATTTTCAGATTTCATGCATAGAAACTGCCTTTATCATTCTGAGAATAATATCATTCTATTGTGCTATTAATAATATATTTAATTTTTATCAGCTGCTCTTTTTGTTATGAGACACTTTAAAAACTCAGACCCCACTGAAATGTATTACTTTTGTTGGTCTTCACTTAGCTTCTATTTCAAAATCTTGAATGTTTAATTTGCTAATAACTCGAAAATTTTTGCTCAGTTTTATTATTCTACATTATGTAAATAATCTATGTAAATTTCAAATTAATTTTACTTTGGCTGCAATTTGTTCATGATTGTTGCTTAAGCTTTGCAATTCCCTAGACCATTACTGATAATAGCTAGGATGTTCCCAGAAAATGTAATTCCTCAACTCTTTTATCTTAACATGTTTTCATTCAAATGCATTGTCTTTATCCTTAGTTCAGTCTGTAACAGAAACCGGACAACATGGGTTTTATCTATCACTTTAAATACTTAATAGAGCATTGATGCGTTGTAAAGCTTGGTGTGAATGAATTCTATCAAATTTTTCCTCAAGCTAGGATTTTAATAATATATCCTCTATAATATGGAAACAGCGGTGTTTGGAAATGAATTCCACTTTTCAGCAACTCCTTTAACTAGATTAAATCATACTGGAGAGATGTACCTAACATAGTTCAGTGTAAGCCATACATTTAAAAAGATAAACAAATGAATCTTTTTCAATTTTTTAAAATCTTTTTAGGATTGGTTAAACTATGAGTCAAATTTAATCACAGCATTGACCTCATTTTTTTAGCTCTCTAATTAAAATTTTTAGTTGAATACTAAATCTAAGGACAGTGGATTTGCATGTTTGCCCCTTGCACTGTTTCCTCCCCCTTGCCATTGAAGAATTTTGAATGGTGAGGAATTTGTGCCCTTTGGCTCAGGTTGCAGACCCACTTGATCAAACCAGAGAAGCCGGGGTCAGAACTATTCATTGCTTATCTTTTCCTTGGGCCACATATAAATCCTGCCTTTCTGCTCTCAAAAAAACAAAACAAACAAAAAAAAAACCCCAAAAAAACAAAAACAAACAAAAAAAGCCCCTCCTTATATTAAACTTACAATAAAGCCTGGAGGAAAAAAATGAGCATAATAGTTGATGCTTGCTTGTGACTCCACAAAGTTCAATTTCACTATT
Source organism: Phacochoerus africanus (assembly GCF_016906955.1). NCBI lineage: Eukaryota > Metazoa > Chordata > Mammalia > Artiodactyla > Suidae > Phacochoerus > Phacochoerus africanus. The sequence continues at coordinate 71,167,564 of NC_062545.1, forward strand.
TTGGGAACTTTTTCATGGCATTGCAGCTTATTTAATGATGTGATTTTGTTTACATACAAGCTATTTAATTAGATATTAGAAAAGCATCCCATTGGTAGTGAAAATGTGGTGATACGATATTCTAGCTCAGGTTGAGATTTAACACCTTTGAAATGTAGTGATTACTTTTAAGTAAATTGAATTAGTTAATTTGAATCAGATCTATAAAAAGCCCCAAAGTATTTTGTTTAAAGCCCCAAAGTATTTTGTTTTGATGTGCTTAATTTCTAGCCTTTATGCTGACACTTTAAATTTGTCTGAATCAATTAGGGCACAAGTTTATGAACTGTATCAATAATGGTGTAAAGACTTTAAATATAGACCCAGGTTTAAGCAAACACAAAACACTTTGTTCTTATCTCAGCATCCCTCAAAAGTATACAGCTCTGGTTCAGGACCTCAGGACCACCCATCACCCTGGACATTGGATACTCCTATTTATTCTAGAAGCTTGTGAAGTATCTGTGTGCTGGTGGGGGGATGGTGTGTGGATCTGTGTAGGGAATCACAGCTAGGTGATTTTACCCCCAACAAAAGCAGCAACGTTGTTTATAAACTGAATTTTGTCTTGGTAGAATTTCCTAGTTGTAAAATCTAATTTCCGTTAAATGTTTGTTATTTCATGCACATGCTAGTTGCAGTTTTCACATTTTTGCTGCTTTCAGAAGGTTAGAGTGGGCCCCCATTAAGATTAACCTCAGTCCATTACAGCTTTTTGGCTTGCAGGCCCCACCCATTGGCCTTGGATAGCTAATACCGAGCTTTTGTTTCTTCCTGTAAAAAGGAAAGGAAAGAAAACTGTTCTTTCTCTTTCATTGTGTAAGTCATGTGATTTCCTTTTTAGTTAGTTACAGATAAGGTCCAAGTGAATCTCAAAATGCATAAGATATCAAATTTTATGTTTATATGAAATATTTATTGAAATGTGCCTAATTCATGTATTTTATACATTAAAATCTTTATTTTGAATAACTACCTTATTTTACATTCACATAGTTTTGTAGAAGTCAAAAAAGGTTACTAAATAGATTTAAAAAATAATGCTGATCTTTTTATCTACATCATGGTAGTTTCTTAGTATACTGATTTTTCTCAGTTATCTTGTAGCATCATTTGAGGTTTCTAAACTAGCTTATTTCTCAGAACTCAGTGTAAAGAAAGTAGGGGTAATGGTTTGGGATGATTTAGCAAGGAAAAATTGCTGATAGGAAAAAAAGAAATGTGGTATAGGACTGCATGTAAATATCAGAAGGAACTAATTGGATATATTTCTTTTGCTTCTCTTCTGACTCACCCCTCTATAATAATAAGCTGTGTAACTAGCTGTTAGATGGGAAGTGCTTTACAGCTCTTAGAATATTTTGGTTGATGTTTTAGTCCCAATATGGTGATTCAGTCATGATGTTACAATTTGCTATTAAATATTTTATCTTTAAAATTATTTGAATTTGTTCTTAAGCTATTTTTCCAAACCTTTAAATTCTATTTTAGTAAATAGTATGGCTGTCTTCAAATAATAAATAAAATGCTTTTAAAAACAGTAGTTCTAAAAGAAGTACCCTGTCAGCAGTTTTTAAAATGTAATGTTCCTTGACTCATGGTATTGCTGAGCACGTAAGTACTTTTAAAAGACTTCTAAGAATTCTATTGTTTTAAAATCCTGCAGTCATTTTTATTTAAAATGTTGTGTTTTAATAAAATAAATTTTTCCATAAAAGCGTTATTTCTTATATTTTACTAGCTTTGTAGATCTTAAAAGGCAGTGATATGTAATCCTATGATTTTGCTATTATCCAAGATAACTTGGTTAGATAAGATTTTTTAATATGAAAAGTGTGTTGAGATTATAGAAAAGCTACTTAAGTTTGATTAACACTGGGTTATCAGGTTTTCGATAACCAGGATCTGGTATGAAGTCTGTGATGTGTTGGTCTGTATTTTCATTGACATTAAAATTTATAGCAAGTGATTTATTTTGCATGTGCTTTTTGAACATTTGAATTTCAGCCTATTTCTTTAATTGACTTCTAAATATTTATTGATTATTGAATGTTTAGATTGCTTCTAAAATTTTGCTTTGGGGAAGGTTTAGGATACTGAATCTTGCAAATCTGTGATAATCCTTCATTTACCATTTGGATTGCACAGTATTCATAAAAAAGCAATGGTCTATTATTAGGTATTTGAATTAGTACTGACATTTTTTGTTGAAATAATCATTTAGTATCTTTGTGTCACTATGAGTTTAAAATGAAGAGATTAAGAAACAAAGTCTAAACTGGAAGGTGCATACTGGACACAAACATGATATGTTTCTAAATCCCCCCCAAAAAACCCCCAAAACCAAAACAAACAAAAAAAGAAACAAAGTCTAACTTAAAAAAACTATTAACAGGTTTTTTTGTACCACATACTTTTTTTTTTTTGCCTCCCTAACAAAATTTGGTATTAGAAAGTGTGAAATTGAGTGCTATTCCCTTTATAACTCTATTTTCTTATGCAAAAGTTTTCTTTAACTTGTGTGGAGAAAAGTAGTGTTTAAATTAAATTATGTGGCTTTATGTTTTCATGTTTAGTCAGAAAAACAAGGTTCATTTGTGGGGGAGTAACACCAGTTGAGTTATTGCTACTTATTTTTGTTAGAGTTATTTTAAATATATGATTGATGAATGATTTCTGGACTTTCTTTTTCCTAAAATAAACTATAATAAGTGGGAAATAATTTTTCAAATTGTTGAAATATCTGAAGGCCAAGTAAATAGGGACATTTATTTCAGTACATATTCTTTACGTTAGGGTTGGGTATTCATGTTTTTATAGATATTCTAATATAGAAGAACCTTAACAAATAATGTTTGGGAAGCTGTCTTGTTTGTTTTTGACCACTTTTCCATACTCTCTGCCTTTACTTTTAAAAGTATCTAGTATTATTAAATCATTAATATTCCTAAATGTAACCTAAAATTTCCTATGAAATTCAGTGCTCCACCTGTATTCAGTTACCTGAATTTACAAAATTCAAATGATATTTGGAACATCTCATAAGACATGGGATAATATTTTCTGATTAAGATTTAATAGAATTCATTATTTTGATACATAAGTTTCCATTTTTAGCTTAAATTGAAAAAAGAAATTGCTGCAATTATTAAAGCATTGTGTTGCCCCCGAATTATTCCCTGTCCTATCATTACTATTTGATCTACCACCAGGAATTATTACGGCCTTAAGTGGTCTCTCTTTTTAGTGTCCTCCTCCTCTTTCTTCCCCTCCCCCACCCCCTTAGGGAAGGAAGCCTGGGGCCCCTGCTCTAGAGATACCAGGAAAAAAGCAGTCACTCAGCAGAAAGTGTCTGTCTAGCAGAAGTATCATCCCTTGGAGAAGAGGGTAGTTGAGTAGAGGTTAATAATAGGAGAGTTTATCAGATTTACATTAATTTAGAATTTATTTTTTGTTATAGCTGGATATTGTGCTATGAAAAAAGAAGTCTACTTTGTCTCAGGCATTAGCAAAAGTCAAATCCAGTCCTTTCACCACTTTCCTCTCTTTACTTAGCTTTGGTTAAATCTTTCCTACTTTTTCTAAAGGCTATTGCCAGTGATTTTCCTAACATTGAAGAGGAGAGTGAGTTCTGAATAAAAGCCATGGATGGCTAGGTAATTTTAACATTTCTAAGCATTTACTGATTATTTGCAGTATTTTCCTAAATTTCCAAAGAAAATATATATATGAAATGTTTTACTCTGTATCATTTATCATCTAAGGAGAATGTGTGTAACACTATTTTTGCCTAGTAGGCTTTTTAAACCACAGGCTAACTCATAAAAGGCTAACAATGAAAATAAATTGATATTGATAGATCTAGAAATGTTTTCTTTACTTCCATAGATTGTTCATAAATCCCTTTTGTTTTGTTTGTTTCAGGATGAGTAGGGAAATGCAGATTCAGTGGGGTACTACAGTTGTAGTGTAAGATTGATGCAGGGCCCATGTATCTTTTATTGTGCTATATAGCTATTTCTGCTAGCATTTCTTCATCTTAAAGGGCAGTCTCTTTACTTAGTTTCACATGTGAGGCTCTCATACTTGTTGATCATTGTTTGAAAAACTTAAGCGAATGTACATGGGATCTCACAATTAGCTTAAAAAGGATTTTAGAAATTATAATTTATGTTGAAAGATAATAAAAGAGAATAATGCTTAATATTTTTGTTTTATAGGATGAACCAGTGATATTTTGAAATTTTTGAATATCACTTATTAAAACAGAACTAATTGCAAGCATATTTAAAGTAACAAAAATGATAAGTAGAAGCAATCTTTTGATAGAGTGACTTTAAAAATACAGTTAGAATGTAACCATATATTCCACTAGTCTATTCCCGTTCCAGATCAACATTTGTATTTATTTTGTTTTAGCTGCTTGCTAATGCTAAGTTCCCACTACTACATTCCCTGAGGATAGATCCCAGTTTGTCATCATTTGATCCTATCTCCTCATCATCCAAAGATTCTGGTGTAACTCCCTTATATCAAGGTTTCTGTTCTGCCAACACAAGAGAATCCTTCAACTGTGGCCAGTCAGTATTGTAGCAATGACAGTGATCATGACATCAGCAATAGTAGCGGAATGGTAATAATAGTATCATGTAAGTCTTATAGAGGTTTTACATGTGCAAAGTACTATGTTAACATTTTACATTCATTAAGTTTTTGCAACTTGATAGTTACTACTTTTGTCATTTTTGCAGATGAAAAAAAATGGTATTAGGATAGGTAATTGCCTAATTTCACACAATTGATCCTGCAGTTTACTCCAGAGCAGTGCTCTTAAGTCTGTCAGTTCCAGCCACATTTCTATCTGTTTTAATTTTATGTTAATGTGATTAGGCTGAGGGCTTTAAGATTCAGTTGTGAGCCCAAAGCAGAGCGGGATTGATTCTGACTTCATAGAAATTAAAGAACAGTAGAGGAGACAAACAATCTGATCACACTAGTGAAAGTAAAATAAAACCACTATAAGCGCTATGAAGAAAAGGTACATAGTGCTGGGAGTATATAACCATGAGACCCCCAACCTAGACTCGGGGTCAAGGACGCTTCTTTGGGGCAGTAAATTTGTGATGAAGGATGAAAAGTGAGTAGACAAAGAACATGGAAAAGAATATTCCAACAGAGGAAGGGTTGATGTGCAGAGGCAGGAGTGAAAGTAAATATTAGCTTTATAAGGCGTTAGGATTACAAAGATCAGTAGTAAATATCCAGTCCCTGTCTTCAAGAAGCTTGCAGTTAGGTGTGTGTGTGTGTGTCCAGCAGTGACTACAGTGATAAGTGCTATAGGAAAAAGATCATGATGAAAACAGGAATTGCCGTTGGATTTTGTTTGTTTGTTTGTTTTTTTCTGCTTTTTAGGGCTGCACCCACAGCATATGGAAGTTCCCAGGCCAGGGGGCCAATTGGAGCTACAGTTGCTGGCCACAGCCACAGCCACAGCCACAGCAATGCCAGATCCAAGCCGAGTCTGCGACCTACGCCACAGCTCACGGCAAAACTGGATCTTTAACCCACTGGGCAAGGCCAGGGATTGAACCCTCAACCTCATGGTTCCTAGGTGGATTTGTTTCCGCTGTGCCACGACGGGAACCCTACCCTTTGTTTTAGTAATGAGGAGGGTGTCATGAAGAAAGAGACAATTTGAGATGGGCCCTAGAAATACCTAGGAGCTTGGCAGCCCAAGAGGGCATTTCATAAAGTTCTTGTGCAAAGATGAGGAGAGGTGAAAGAGCTTCTAGGGGCCAGAGTGTAGATAAGGTACAGGTGGCTTGATGGGTGGAAGGAGCAGGCAAAGGGCCTGGTGGACCAGGGGTAGAAGATGAAACTCAAGCCAGGGCTGGGCCACTTTGAGATCAGGCAGGTTTATCCTTTGGTCCTCACCCTAAACATTGCTTTTGGTGAATTTCTTTAAAGTACTCCCTCCTCTAAAATCTTCACTGGCTATTTGTTTTCAAATATAATTTAGACTTTTTAGCCAGGCATCTCAGCACTTCATGACCTGATCGAATCTACTTTTCCATTTTTCTTCTCATATTTAAGTTGTTTGCTCTGTCAAGTCACTTGGTAAATGTACCCTATACTTCTTTGCCTCCTCCCCTTTGCGTAGACAATATGATGTCTTTCCCCTAAATTCCTTCCTACAATCATTTTTGGAAATCCTTGCCTCCTTTCAGAATCTAGCTCCAAATTCAGTTCCTTTTTTCCCTGAGGCCTTTCCTCATCATTCTAGGTAGAATTGCTTGCTTACTTATAAACTCCAGAACTCTTTATAAATAATGTATCACTTGTCATAGATTGTTTTCTATTACATTTTTTCTTGTGTCTCTGACTTAATTGCAAATTCTAAGTAGAATTGTTTTATCAAGTTTTTTTTTATTCCCTGCAATGTATGGGTGCATGCTTTTCATAATTCCCACTCAAAAACACTTCTTGAACATTAAAAAACACATGTTACAGGAGTTCCCATTGTGGTGCAGTGGTAACGAACCCAACTAATATCCATGAGGATGCGGGTTCAATCCCTGGCCTCTCTTAATAGGTTAAAGATCGGGCATTCCCATGAGCTATGGTGTAGGCCACAGATGTGGCTCGGATCTTACATTGCTGCGGCATAGGCCAGCAGCTGCAGCTTTGCTTTGACCCCTAGCCTGGGAACTTGCAAATGCTGTAGGTGTGGCCCTGACAACCCAAACAAAAACAAAAAACAAAGAAATGAAAAAAAAAAAAAGCTGGAATCTTTTCCCCTATCTTCCATTGGTGGATAAAAAGATAGTGGATATTATCCAAGAGATCTTATGTAAACTCTTGCTTAAGAAAACCTAGGCTCCAACTTACGTTCAGTTCCCTTTTAGTATCACTCTTACTTGTTTGTTATGCATCGAGTTTTGCCTCTGTAGGCTCAAAATGTTTTTGGGCTTCTACCTGTCCCCCTCCCTGCCTTGAGCATTAAAGATGGTGGCTTCTGTGCCATATTTATTACCAATTTGTTGCTAAGTCTAAAGTCTCTTAAGTTTATTGGAGGGGAAGCATCTATGTGTCTTCTCTTTTTAAGTCCAGAGAACTTGACATGGATGTTTAATAAATATTTTAAGTGGCGGAGTTCCTGTTGTGGCGCAGTGGAAACAAATCCGACTAGGAACCATGAAGTTGAGGGTTCCATCCCTGGCCTTGCTCAGTGGGTTAAGGATCCGGTGTTGCCATGAGCTGTGGCATAGGCCAGCAACTGTAGCTCCGTTTCGACCCCTGGCCTGGGAACTTCCATATGCTGTGGGTGCAGCCCTAAAAAGACAAAAGACAAATATATATATATATTTTAAGTGGCAATATCATTAGAGATAGTAAATGTAAATGGTAGAGACATTGTAGTGAGATAGACTTGGGTTTGAATACCAGCTCTAGTTCTTACTAGTTGTTTGAATTTTGCCACTTACCTTACCTCAGATTTCCTATCTATAGAAATCAAATAGCAATAAACATTTTTAAGGTTGTGAGGATTAGAATTAATGTATTTTAGTGTCTAGCCTAGTGCCTAAAAGGAGAATAAAAGATTCACTCACTGCCCTTCTCTTTTTGTTTTGTTTTTTTTTTAAATAAAAAAAAAAGTAGTTATGCTACAACTGATATAACGCAGAGAAGGATATCTGGTGTAAGATATGGCAGGGCCAAGGTTTAGCAGATAAATGAGCCTAACCACACATGTGAAACTTGATGGAGAAAATGTAGATATCTGCATCTTAAGAGCGTAATGGATGGGGAAGTCAGTTCCAAGTAGGATGGGCCTGGTCTTGGTATCTGCTTGTGTGAGAAAGAGCTGAGGTGTTTGTAGTGGACACTGTAAGTTGGCTTCTTCAGTCTTGAGGGTGCAACTGTTTACATTTTATTATGAATAGATTCACTGTTCTTCTACGTCTGGTGATTCTTACTTTCTCTCTACCTTTATTCTGTTCCCTTGTGTAGAACTCCCACCAGTAACAATTCCTTTCATATATAGTCTCTGGGTCAGGGTGGAGCTTTTAGGCTAGATAGTTCTTTGTTGCGAGGGGCTTGCCTGTGCTTTCTAGGAAGTGTGGCAGTATCTGACCTCTATTTACTAGATGCCAAGAGCATTACCTCCCCAGTTTTGATAACCAAAAATATCTCCCAATGTTGCTAAACATCCCCTGGACGGCAAAATCATCCCTATTTGAGAGCCGTTGATTAAATGACTTTGGTAAGTGCTTTACCAAATATATAATGCTTCATAACTAATATCTATCATCTTTTGTTTAGACAGAAATATAGTCTTAAAATGATTTTAGAGGGCCTGAATACTTGGGATAAGAAATTACCAATAAGTTCATATTTAAGTAACAATATGAACTGAAAGCTAAATATGAAACTTTTTAACAGTTTTATTTTTAGGATGTTACACACTGTATTCTGATGATAAATGTAGTCCATGTTGATTACAGGAATTTTAGATAAAGAAGAGTATAAAAGATGATAAAAATCACCCACTGTCCCACCATCCAGAGATAACCACTGTTTACCTTTCAGTGTATTTTTTTTACTCTTTTTCTCCTCTTCATAACTTAAAAAAAAAACACTGTTTTTGAATCATTCATTTTTTTATGCTATTTGCCTAAAAGTTTTTTTTTTTTTACAGATGGGAAAAATAACTTTCAATTCCCCTTGTCAAAATACTGCCAATTATAAATTAGAGAAGTTTAAAAGTAATAAATTATAATAGGAGAAATAGATTTATAAATTAATTTATAAAATTGTGTCATCTCAGAAAATTCAGAAGAAAACAATAGAATTATATTAAAATGTCTTTATTTTTACATGCTAAAGAAAGGACTGATATATTGTATTTATCTTGTATAAAAATTTAGAAGCTAACATTAAATCTTTGGCTAGTTTTCAATTTTATAGGCAAGTTAATGATTTTTTTCTCATAGCTGATATGGAATTCAATTCTGCTAGCCATATTTAGAGATGACCTTCATTTCTAAAATATATTATTTAAAGTTCTGTAATTTAGTTGTCTTAAATTTAATAAAATGCCATGAAGTAATTGTTTTTAAATGTATCAAGTTTTGATGAATCTGTATATATAACCAAAGTATGTTAAGTACCTTGTCAATGTTATTTGCCTTTGACAGAAGATGAGTTTTTATTTCTTCTTGCCATAGAGCAAGAAGTAAAAGCATTGTGGACCGGAAAAATGATATAGATATTAAAAGGTAGAAACTGTCCTTTTTTGAGTTTGAACATTTTATATGCCATAGCAAGTTCCCAGGAGCCCCCCTCAACTTGAAATTCCCAAATTGGTTTCAGAGATGCACAAAGTACATATTCCTTTTATGTTGACTTAATTTTAAGTGGCGAATATACTTCAGGTCTATCTTGCATTATAGGAATTAAAGACCTGTATTAAAGGAACAATTTTCATGCAATATGAAAGGAAACAGCATTTATTATGTACCCTATTTAAATGTTCATTTCTCAACAGTGATTATTTCATTATTTGCTCATCCACCTATTCATTAGTTGCCACCTATGTATCTTTAACACTGAGAATCTCTCTACACTCAAACTGAATTAGCATTTTCATATCATGTCCACTTAAATTGTTGGCTGGTCTGCTCTTTTCTCAACACAACCACTAGGAACAGCCCATCCCTAATTTAATGCTATTAATTTTATAACAACCATATATTCAAAGGTATGTATATTGCTGTCAGATTCTGCTATGTATTTCTTGCTATAATTTTTTTCTTGTTTCCTGGGTGCTTGGCCCATTTTTAATATAATATTAATCAGATTTGAGGTTGGATACTACAGTAGAGTCTGAAACGTCTTATTTTAGCTAGCAAAAATAAAGCATCACAAAGGATGCAGGGCATATCCTTCCACATTATAAATTTCCCTTAGCCTTTGTTTCCTTTGTGCTATTATTTTTCCATCTTTTCTAAAACAGTGCGATTTCAAAAATCTTTCATCATTTTGCTTCTCTCACCAGTTTGTGTGTGTGCATGTGTGTGTATGTGTTTCTCCTCTTTCTCAACTTCCACCCCCACTCCCTCTTCCTGGTGTAAAGAGCTTCTGTAGGAAATTGATAATCGGTGTCTTTCTGCTTCAAAGTCTTTAACACATGGAGCTGGCTGCTAAGAGAAATTGACCAGGTTCCTGTGATCCTTGTCAGTTTCTCTGATTAATCAATTTTTCTTTACTGGAGAAGCTGCTTTTAACAAAAGAAAACTAGCTTGAAATTTCAATCATTTGCCCATTGCTGCCCAGCTTGTATCTGCTCTTCTTCTGTTCTTATCTGTAACTTTACCATTTTTTGGTAAACTTCTAATTCTTGGCTTTCAGTTACCTCATTTACACTGGAGACTGAAGAGCCAATTTTATTTAATTTGTATATCCTCCACAATTACAGCTAATTCTAGTACTTGCACAATTTAATTTTTAAAGCTTCTTCCTATTCAGAAAATGAATAGGAGAGAATGACTGCAAATCAAATGAGTGCATTTCTTTCCTAATTCTTGTTGACTTTCCTACAAAAACGGAGGCAAAGCAGTTCCAAAGCACTTAAAAGGAAATCATGCCGTCATAGAAATTAATGCAATGAGGTCTAGAAAAACCAGGGAGAATTACTATATTGCTTTTTTTAAATAGAGATATTTCTTTAAACATGTCTAGTATTGTTATACTTCGGTACAGTTAAAAGAATTTGTCTTTAGGTCATAGACAAGTTTGAGCAGCCAGCTAGACTGATAATAAGGTTATAAGATCTGATGAGAAAATTTACAAAATGACCAAAATGTATTTGGACTATTCCTTTGGCATTATATAAAGGCTTTTGCACATAATAATATTAGGGATGGACAGAATTATTGTAGGAAGGAGTTAATTTGAATGGCTTTAAGCCACTGGTGAGACTGAGTGATGCCTAATACTCCAAAGCATGTTTTGCAAACAAGTGGTTCTGTGGTGTTTTAGCAAGTGTTCCCTGAAAGGGGAAAAAAGTCCCTTTTCAGTAAGTTTGGGAAATTCTTGGTTATACGAAGTTCAGCCTGTTCTTCATTTGATATATAACTTCTCAGTGCCTTATTTTACCAAAGTGTGTTACTAGTCTCAAGATAATGGCGTGGGGTATAGTATTTTCCATACTTGTTGAACACTGGCACCTCTTTTTTTTTTTTTTAAAGAATTGTCTTATGGGACATGATTCCACGGAAAGAAGCACTGAGAAATTCTTGCGTGATGGTCAAGAGTTAGTCCAGTTAATCAGTTATATTAATTATCGTGTGATAATCATATATCAGTATATATCAGTAAATAATAACATCTTTACTTTTTAGCTTATAATTTATCCTTAAGAGAAATTAAAGTTCTTTTAAACATTTTTTAAACTTTTTATTTTCTTTTGTCTTTTGTCTCTTTTAGGAATGTACCTGCGGCATATGGAGGTTCCCAGGCTAGGGGTCCAATTGGAGTTACAGCTGCCAGCCTACACCACAGCCACAGCAACGCCAGATCTGACCTGTATCTGCGATCTACACCACAGCTCAAGGCAACAGCAGATCCTTAACCCACTGAGCAAGGCCAGGGATTGAACCCACAACCTCATGGTTCCCAGTCGGATTCGTTTCCACTGTGCCATGACGGGAACTCCTCTAAACATTTTTAATGATATATTCTTATTTTTACAAAACCAAAAATATAAATAGTATTTAAGATATCCAGACAAGCTGGGAGAGGGGGGTGGTTCATCATATAAAAATAGCCTGAGATGAACTAAAATCAGGTATTTAGAAAACATCAGCCATGCATCTGGGCATTTAAAAGAGAGTGAAGATAGCTCAAGACTGGTAAATGGTAGTGGTGGTGGTGGTATAAGGAATCTGAAATTTGGCCACAGTAGGTTAAGTGTCAGATGGAATAAAAAAAACAGTAAGTAGTACTCATTTGTCTTTCACTAGCAGCTTCTGGGGATGGCCTCTGGCGCCTGGCTGCCTTTTTTTTTTAATTGAAGAAATGAGATATAGTTGATGTAAAATATTGTTTAAGTTACAGGTGTGCAAGATAGTAATTCATAATTTTTGAAGTTATAGCTTATAAAATTTATAGTTATTAAAATATTGGCTATGTTCCCTGAGTTGTATAATATATCCTATTATTCATTTTATACATAATAGTTTGTACCTCTTAATCCCCGACCCTATCTTAACCGCTGCCCCCCATTCCCTCTCCTAACTGGTAACTACCAGTTTGTTCTCTATATTTGTGAGTCTGTTTCCTTTTTGTTATATTCACTAGTTTGTTGTATTTTTTAGATTGCACATGTAAGTGATGTCATATAGTATTTGTCTTTCTCTGTCTGATATATTTTACTTAGCATAATACCCTCCAAGTCCATCCACGTTGTTGCAGTTGGCAAAATTTCATTCTCTGTTATATAGCTAGCTGCCTTTTTTTGAGTAACAGTGGAGTTTGCTGGAAGGCAGCTACCCCAGTTGCTCAACAGGACAATTTCAAGTGTACTCTCCTGGCAAATTTTGACGTCCTAGAGTAGTGATTCCAGGCTTCTTTTTTTTTTTTTCAATATAAAAAATTTCTGATCTCTTGCACACAAATGCTTTTCTCAGTTTGTATCCTTGTCATGGTCCAATAATAAACAGCTTACTTAACAGCACTGATCCTCAGATTTCACCAGCAATGTTTCTGAATTATCACCACTTCTACCCTGCTCTCAACTTGAAAATGTCTCACCACTTACAACTGCCCCAAATTCTTCCTAACGAGAACTAAACCATTTATTCTACAACTAGAGAAAAAAGTGATTTGAAAGTATAAATGCTGTTTCTGTATCAGATTGTAATTTTGGTAATTTGTGGACCTGTAGACATTAAAAAAAATTAGGAAGTAGTGATTTGGTAAATCTTTAATAATTGTCTTTCAAAAAGAAATTGAGTGTGTCTTATAAATTTCGCTGATATAAAGGATGTAGAATACAGTTTGCATATAAGAATACATATATAATACTCTTTGTTATAAATTCTATGTGACCAATTGATTCTCACAGAATACCCTCCTTGATTTTTTTTTCTGAACTCTTGTGTCTGTTGTCAAACTGTGCTTGCAATTGATGAGCAAATATATTTCTTACAGGGATGTTAAGTGATTTTTTTTTAATACTAATGAGTTAGCACTTTATTCATTTAGGAAAACAACAAAGAAAGATGACTGTTGGAACTTTATTGTGACTTCTTTGCTGAATCAGATAACAGTTTTTGAATACTGTAAGAATATTTCCTAAATTTTTATACTATTTACAATATAATAGCTATGGACATGAATCACTTATATTTAATGTGCATTATTAACATTCTTTCCATCACTTTCCCAAGTATCTTGACAGTCAGCACAATAATACATCATGCCTTGATTTGTACTACTTGCCAATTTCCATGGTGTAAATATTTCCATCATGGCCAGTTTCCGGCTATCAATGTGATGTCAGTGAAGAGAAGTGGGAAGAAATGCATAGTGACATGTCATTATGTAGTAGTTCCACTGTACAGATTCAAGAGAGGTAAAATAACCTCACAACACAGGTGATAATAGTACAGTGTAGTAAAATATTTAGGGAGTAATAAGTTTTGAGTATTTTTTACCTTTTTTCATATAATTATTTAACTTTATTTTTATAATTTAATTTTTATAATAGCTGTGTTTAACAATTATCTTATGGAATTCCTACAAATTTATCAGTCAGCTGTCTTAAACTGATAGAAGCCAGCTCCAGCATATTGCTGCATTGCCTCTTTCTTATTTTGCAATGTGAGGACATTTACTTCTAATTACTATCATTTCATGAGAGGAGTATCATCTCTGAATATGGGAAAAACCCTAAGAAAGACAACTTGAAGCATCAGCATTGTTCTTATGTTTTACATTTCTGCAGTGGAGTATTTAAAATGGCATCGGACAGCTCTGTGGGAACCACTTTTCTGGCTAGTATTGTGACATTTGAATGAAGCTAATTTTTACTTAAGTCTAGCAAACATGTACCAGGGATCACCCAGATACTCTTCTGTTTTGATAGAGATAGTGAGTTACTGTTAGTCATACAAATTTCATAATCTAAATGGGCGAGGAGAGGCACTCACGTATAAGAAAGTATGTAGAAAACAAACCCCAAAGACTTAAACTTTTATGTAGGCATTTATTTTTTTTTAACCTTCCATGTTGCAGGAGGAGGTAGATGCTGCCTAAGAGCTATTGTTACCCTGGGGCTGTTATTTTTGAGCTGTAGGATAGTCCTTGAGCACTACTTCCTGCAGTTTATGAGGTATACATTTTTTTTTTTTACACTTCTTTTCCCGTCTTTTCCTTCCTCCCAATTCGATACTGAATTACCACAAACTCAGTGGCTTAAAACAATACCTGTTTATTGGCTCTCAGTCTATAGGTCAGAAGTCTGGCACAGTGTGTCTCAGTTCTCTGGTGCTGGGTGCTCAAAATGTCGCAAGGCTGAAATCAAGGTGTCAGACAGCTTGTTTTCATCTCTAGCTCATGGCTCTCTTTCTAGTTCATTCTTGTCATTAGTACAAATCAGTTCCTCGTGGTTATAAGAACTGAGGTCTCCATTTTCTCATCAGCTGTGAGCCAGGTTCCAACCACTCTCAGCTCCTAGAGGCCATCTTTACATCCCTGCCTCGTGGACCCCTCCATCTTCATGTCAGCAGTAGTGGGTCAGAGTCTTCTCCTGCCTCAGATCTGTGACTTCCCCTTCTGTCACCAGCCAGAGAAAATTTTTCTGCTCTTAAAAAACTTATGTGATTATTTAGAGCCCAAGACACACCCCATAATCTCCCTTTTGATTAACTCGAAGTCAACTGGTTAGTTACTATATCTATGTAACATAATCACAGGAGCGACACTTCCCTATCACCTTAAAAAAGGGGGTATTATATAAGGATTAGCGGAAACTGGGAGTGATAAAATTCTGCCAGTTTTGTCAAACAAATACAAAATATATCTCATTTAAACCTAAGGAAGGCTATGTTAAAACTTTCCATATAGTGATAAAGCTTTAAAAGTTGTATCTGAACCCAATAGTCATTTCCTTCAGGACAGAAATTAATTTTTAGTATACATAAAAATTTAATCTCTTGAATTAGCAACTTAAAATAATGGGGGAAGGTACCGATGTGTAGAAAATAGTGAAGTAAAATAGTGAAGAGAAGATTGTATTGTATTTTATTCTTAAGTCTAGGTAGTAATTATTTACTTAAAATATATTACAGAGAAAACTTATTTTGAATGTTATCTAAATGATGGATCAGAAAACCAGTTCAAAGATATCTAAACATTATCTAAAAAGGAAATACTTAATATACCTGTATAAAGTATAAAGCCTTGTGTCTGAACAGGTAGTCCAACTAATATGCTTACCCAAGAAGAGGGAGTTTCTCCAAGGTAGTGGTAAAAAGGTTGAAATTCATACTAAATAAAAATTATCCTTTATTGAAAAACCTGGCTTATAAAGGAATAGTTAAGCCAAGGTTTATGGCAAAATTTATTGCATTATTGATAACAATGCAAACATTGACATGAAGAAAAATGTACAAAAATCAGCCAGTGGTCTAATTATGATATGTCCATACAATGGAAAAACTTGGACTTACTCATCCATTGTTTATTGAACATCTACCATATGCCAAACATTGTATTCAGCTCTGAATAAAATAATATACTACCCATCAAAAAAATAATTGAAGAATAACTAATGATTTAGGGTATGGTCATTATGTAATGTTAAATGCTATAAAGCTAAATTTACTACTGATGCCTAGAAAAAATAAATGCATTTTAAATAATTAAATTTTGAATGGTCCTTTTTATTTTTCTTAATCATGGTTATAAAGGGTTAAAAGCCTCTTTTTCTTAGTTACTCCCCAGATTTACACTCTGGTTTTCTATAAAACATTCCTGAGTTCATGTAACAGCTGTGTTAACATGTTAGTTTTGACTTTCTGACATATAAATTATTTTGACAATTTTTTTAATGTCATACTAAAACATAGTGTAATCTATGGCATGGGGTACTTTTTTGATGCTATATAGTTTAATATTATGTTTTTTTCTAAGTTATTCCAAAAACAAAGCTTTGAATTTTAAAAAAAAATGAGTAAAAGAGGAAAATGTCTTTTTACTCAGAAGAAGAGTAAAAGAGCAAGGTTTGGTTATTTTGGAGAGATCAAAATAGCCTTCTGTTCAGGTGGAAAGAGAAAGGGGGATGTGGGAAAGGCAAATCACATTTAGGAATTTTCTAATAAGGGTCAGAGAGATTTATTATTTCATTTAATTTCATCTTGATGTTCATCTGGGTTAGATATCTATTATTCCATTTTTTAAAAATCATTTTTATTTTTTGTCTTTTTAGGGCCACACATGTGGCATATAGAGATTCCCAGGCTAGGGGTAGAATCAGAGCTGCAACTGCAGGCCTATGCCAGAGCCATAGCAACCCCAGATCCAAGCCACGTCTGTGACCTATACCACAGCTCACAGCAATGACAGATCCTTAACCCACTGATTGAGGCCAGGGATCAAATCTGCTCCTCATGGATACTAGTCAGATTTGTTTCCATTGAGCCAGGACCGGAACTCCTTATTCCATTTTAAAATGTGAAGATTGAAGCTCAGAAGGTTAAATAGACTTAACTGAAGTCACAGAATTAGTAAGTGCCAGAGCCAGTATTCTCATCTGTGACAACAGATTTCCTATTATATTTTTGGTAGGAGAATGGAAATTTAATTGTATGCTTTGAGTAGCTTTGCGGTTTCAATGGAGATTTTAGGTGTGAAAGGACCTAGAGAAATGTAAAATGTCTTTTTTTATAACCAAAGCAACTTTCCATCCAACATCTGAGCTTTGATTTAGTGGTGATAGATGAAAAGCAAAAAACATTATACTTTAATATAGACTTATTATTTAAAAAAGTCAACAGCTTATTAAGATGCCAAAACTAAATATTTTATAGTTATGCCGTGCATAACAATTCTTCTTAGTTATGTTTCTATGAAGGAAACATTTGGGGTTATATAGTTCAGTATGATAATGACTTGTAAAATATAGGTTTTTAGGAGTTCCCTTGTGGGGCAGTGGGTTAAGGATCTGAGATTGTTACTACAGTGGCTTGGGTTGCTGCTGTGGCACAGTTTCAACCCCTGGCCTGGGAACTTCCACATGCCGCAGGTGTGTCCCCCTCCTTCCTGCAAAAAAAAAAAAAAAAAAGGTATACATATATATCTCTTTAAATTAATTAAATTTAAAATTTAGTTTCTCTGTTGCAATAGCCACATTTCAAGTGCTCAGTAGCTACATGTGACTAGTAGCTATTGTATTGCATACTATAAATAGAGGATGTTACCATCATCACAAAATTCTGTTGGGTAGTGCTGACTTAGATCCTTCATTTTTATTTTATAAAAAATAACTTGTTGGAGTTCCTACTGTGGCACAGTGGGTTAGAATCTGACTGCAGCAGGCTTGGGTCACTATGGAGATGGGGATTCGATTCCTGGCCTGGCAGTAGTGAGTTAAAGGATCTGGCGTTGCTGCAGCTGTGGCTCAGATTCAATCCCTGGCCCAGGGAACTTCTATATATTGAGGGTGTGGCCATTAAACAAAAAGTAGTCAGTCATACAATAGTTTTTCCATTTATATTTCTTTGGGATTAGAACAAAATAAGAAGCTAAGAGGTAGTTTATTATGGCTTTTTTTTTTTTTACTGTTTAAAATTGATTTTTGTGCTTAATATTTAAAGACATTATTATATGTAGCTGTAAGTAATCCATATTCATATCGATATTCATACATTCATAATTTGTATTGTATATGACTATACCATAAGTATTCTATTATCACTTCTAATCAATTGATTTTTTAATGTTTTTGCTGTTATAAATAATACTCTACTGAACAGTCTCTTACAAGTCTTCAAGTGCACATATGCAAGAGTTTTTCTAGGTTACAAATCTAGAAATAGAAATTTTCAGTCATAAGGTAGGTGTATTTTCAACTTGATTAAGAAATGTTGGAGTTCCCATCCTGTCTCAGTGATAATGAACCTGACTAGTATCTGTGAGGACGTGGGTTCCATCCCTGGCCTCACTCAGTGGGTAAAAGATCTGGCATTGCTGTGAGCTGTGGTGTAGTTCACAGATGCTGCTCAGATCTGCCGTTGCTATGGTTGTGATATAGACGGGGCAGCTACAGCTCCGATTTGACCCCTAGCCTCAGAACCTCCATATGCTGCAGGTACAGCCCTGAAAAGACAAAAAGAAATGATAAATTGTTTTCTACAGTGGTTATCAGTTACTACTCTGAGATTATAAGGTTGTTTTCCTTAATTTTGTTCTTAAAGCTTTAAAATATTTTCTTTTAGGAATTTCTTAGTGGCTTGGTGGTTTAGAGGTCCAGCATTGTTACTGCTGTGGCTTGGATTTGATCCCTGGCCTGGGAATTTTCTGTATGCTTCAGGCACAGCCAAACAAAATTTCCTTTTACCTTTAAGTCCCTGATTTTATAGGTTTCTATTAATTAGCATTATTACAATTATTTTTAGACTTAAACCAAAGATAAGACACCATAAAACTCTTAGAAGAGAATATAGGCAAAACATTTCTGACATCAACCATATGAATGTTTTCTTAGGTCAGTCTCCTAAGTCAGTAGAAAGAAAAAAACAAAAATAAACCAGTGGGACCTAATCAGACTTACAGGCTTTTGCACAGCAAAGAAAACCATTAAAAAAACAAAAAGACAACCTCAGAATGGGGGAAAATAGTTCAAACAAAGCAACCAAAAAGGGCTTAATCCCCAAAATATATAAACAACTCACATAACTCAACACCAAAAAAACAAACAACCCAATTGAAAAATGTCCAGAAGACCTGAATAGACATTTCTCCAAAGAAGACAGATGGCCAACAGGCACATGAAAAAAATGCTCAACATCACTAATTATTGGAGAAATGCAAGTCAAAACTACAATGAGGTACCACCTTATAACAGTCAGAATGGCCATCATGAATAAATACAAATAAAAAATGCTGGGAGTTCCCGTTGTGGCTCAGTGATTAACGAATCCGACTAGGAACCATGAGGTTGTGGGTTCAATTCCTGGCCTTGCTCAGTGGGTTGAGGATCTGGCATTGCCGTGAGCTGTGGTGTGGGTCGCAGATGCAGCTTGAATCCCATGTTGCTGTGGCTCTGGCGTGGGCCAGCGGCTGCAGCTCCAATTCAACCCCTAGCCTGGGAACCTCCATATGCTACAGGAGCGGCCCTAAAAATGGCAAAAAGACAAAAAAGAAAAGATGCTGGAGAGGATGTGGAGAAAAGGGAACCCTCCTATACTGTTGGGGTATAACCACTGTAGAAAACAGTATGGAGGAACCTCAGAAGACTAAATATAGAATTTGAAAAGAAAATATATGCTTGGTTTGTCAGGGTATTGAAAAAACATCTGCGGTCATTATTAACCTGAGTTGTATAAGGGGAGAGTATTTGTCATTTAGACTTGCAGGGAAGTGATTCTCAGCAGTGGGAAGATTACGCCCAAAGCCTGGCATTTTCAGGACACTTCAAATAGTTGAGTGTGACTGAAGGATGAGGGACAGTACCAGAGAGTCAGTTGAAGAGGTGAAAAAGATGGAAGGTTTGGCCTTCAACTTAATGACACTGGGGAGCCACTGGAGGATTTTAAGCTAGGAGCTGATTTGAACAGGTTTTTCAATCTAGATAGTTTTGTGCTCTTATATTGAGTATGGATTTGAGGGACATAAGAGAACTGTAGTTTAAGAGGAAGGGTGGTGAGGAACTTAACCATGGTACTAATGCTGCAAGTAAACAGGAAGATGAGGAATGCTAAGAAAAACAAAAAATGCTCAAGATTTGTTAAATTATTAGTTAAACTATTGTTAAACTATTGTAGAGGAAAGTCCAGATTTCTGACTTGGATGATTGAGTGAATGGGAGAGACCCAGGTTTGGGGGGCCAGATACTGACTTCTGTTTTAGAAATGTGAGCATTAGGGCCTTGGGAGTGTCCAGTTGGATAGGTCCAGGTGTATCTTAGAAGAAAAGTCTGGTTATAGTTACAGATTTAGAAGTCAGCAGTCTTAGGTGGTAGGGAAAGTGAGGTGGGCAGCCTCAGATCATATCACACCAGAGGAAAATGTAACTGGGAAGAGAAAGATCCAGGAACAGGATTTTGGAAAGTACCAGTACATAAAAGGGATTAATTACATATACGTGCCTTCTTTGTAGTGAAATAAAGTTACAAATGTTTCGATCCACAAGGAGCTTATTTTTGTTTTTTAATGGCGTTAATAGGCAAATGTATATATATGTTATTTTTAATTAATGAAATTTATTGCATTTATAGGTGTACAGCAATAATCACAACCAAATTTTATAGCATTTCCATCCCAAACCCTCAGCACATCCCCTCACCCCCCCAACCTGTTTCATTTGGAAACCATAAGTTTTTCAAAGTCTGTGAGTCAGTATCTGCTCTGCAAAGAAATTCATTGTGTCCTTTTTTTAGATTCCGCCTGTAAGTGATAGCATTTGATGTTGGTGTCTCATTGTCTGACTGACTTCACTTAGCATGATAATTTCTATATCCATCCATGTTGCTGCAAATGCCATGATTTCTTTCCTTTTCATGGCCAAGTAATATTCCATTGTGTATCTGTACCACATCTTTATGCACTCTTCAGTCAATGGACATTTAGGTTGTTTCCATGTCTTAGCTGTTAATTGTAGTGAAAACACATCTGCTTAATGTATAAGTAAGTGCATAAAATGTAATATGAGCTGTAAAGTATTTTTGAAACTAAAAATACCTTGGTTTCAAATAATAGAGACATTTTAGTTAATATGTGATTTGAACAAGACTAAAAACAATAAGCATTATATAATTATATATATACATATTTATATATATGTAAACACACCTGAACCAAAAAAACCTGGCTTTATGAACTTGGTAGCAAGGGATGTTGCACATTGTATGGAATCTTGGAGCATCTCATAAGGGTGTGTTAGAAAAGACATCATCAGATTGGGGTTTATGTTAAGTGATTTGCCGGAAAGGTCGAGGAAGTGAGATTTTGCTCTAGAGTGGATACTGTGAGAAGAAAGGAATCATTCTGTGATTAGGTATCTTAATAATTCTTATCTAGAAGACAGGGAGAACCTGGTGGGCTCTAACTGGAATTGGTTAGAAAGTAGACAAATTAGAAAAGGGGAGTGTTTGACCATTTTTTGATTTGGACGGTGTTTTCGTTTCTGTTCAGATAAAGTCACAGAGTGGCCTTGTTTGGTGTTGGTGTTCCCTGAAAAGGTTTATGTTCAGAATAAAGTGCTAATGTTATGCACATCCTGGAGTAACTGTGAGTGCCAAGCCAACTCCCAGCAACATAGCACCTGACTCATAGCGACAGGCCAGCCCCCAGCTGTCAGGGGCTGCGTTTGTGTTTGTCAGTCTATAATAGAGATAAGTGAAGAGGAGATTTCAGCAGAGGCACAGTGGCAAAGACAAATGTTGGGTGTCATTAGGAGGTACTCTAGTAAGTCCATAGTTAGAATACAAAAAAGATAGTAAGTAAGGGAGATTAGGTTACCCTGGAAGGGCAAGGAGAGACCAGTTGATGAATGGTTTTAGATGATCAACTTAGAATATAGTTTTTTTTTTTTTTTTTTTTTTTTTTAGGGCCATACCTGTAGCATATGGAGGTTCCCAGGCTAAGGGTTGAATCGGAGCTGTAGTCGCTGGCCTATACCACAGACACAGCAACACAGGATCCGAGCCACATATGTGACCTACACAGCTCACCCAAACCCCAGATCTTTAACCCACTGAGCGAGCCAGGGATTGTACCTGTGTCCTCATGGATGCTAGTCAGATTCGTTTCCACTGAGGCACAGCAGGAACTCCAACCTAGAATATAGTTCAGGTAGCTTCCTAAACCAGATTATGGTATAATGAGTATCTGTGGGTGATACAACTGCTTTTAAAGTATATTTTCTTACATTGCTATTATTACAATTTTATATTCTGAATTTTAAAAAGTTTTTGGTCAGTGTACCATCATACACTTTATTCTGTGTTTTTACCTTGTTAGAAGATCATTCCATTAGTTACATGTGAGACTATCAGTTTTCTTAGGGAAAGACAGTAAAAGCAGTGATATAAGGGAAATGGCAGGCATCTTGGAGGAAGAACTAGTAAAGCTCTGTTACTGATAAATGGAGTGAAGTAAAGTGAAGAATAAAAAATTCCAAATCCTTGAAAGTGACAGAATTGAACTTATACTTAGATACATAGTTTCTTCATTGCATAATAAGAGTATCAACAAAGGTATGCTTTTTCTATAAGACATTCTAAAAGTTATGTGGTATACACATGATTATTAGAGGGTTAGTATGTGTTTTTAGGTTGAAAGTTTTAACATTTGGTGACAATGGTAGAAAATACTGATACAGTAGACTTTGCTGGTGGTAAGAGTTCACACTTAACACTAAACTCAGAATTTATAATCTGTATGTGGCTAGGTTCAAACCCTATAAAAATTAGTCTGAGAGCAGTAGTAAAGGCTGACACTTTATGTCTAGCATCCATCCCCATTACCTTGGTGGCATTCATGGGAAGGAGCATTTGTCTTTCATCCTTAATTTGTACCCTGGTGCCTTTTCGATGAGATTTTTTTTCTTTAGATGTCTTTGAAAAAACTGTCTTATTTATACACAGTAATAAACTAAGGAGAGAAAGGTTCCATTATTGGCGACATCTGGTTGTTCAAAGATTGTTTTAAACACTTTAATACTGTAAATTGTAAGCAGTTTTGCTGTCCACTTAATTTGTTTTTAATCATATACAGAATAGTTTTAGATGTAGTATATAGTACAAATCAAACCATATTATAGCAGAGTATTAAAGTGAATATGCCTAATTCCTGTCCCATAATTTTAAGAAGTATTTCATGTTGTAAAACTTCATCAGGAAAAAATTTAGAAATGGTCGAAGTTCATTGTAGTAGAATTTAATCTATCATCTAATTCAAGTCCTAAGACTACAATTCATTCTTAAAGCATAAAGTTCAAAAAAAGAATGTAATATTAATTAATATTTTATCATTTTATTTAGATTTTTCAGTGTTAAAACTTAAGAGGAAATGTGCTTAACAATGAACATAGCCTGAAATAATTTAGGATTAAATGATTTACTTTATCTAATTTTACTCTTAGTATAATTGTTTAATTTATTGTTAATATATAGAGAATAACAACAAAGTAAGATTTGTGATTTGAAACTTTTTTGACCTTTGCTGTTTATATTTAGCTGATTTTTTCTTTCCAGATGTGCCAGCTGTGTCATATTACAACTGCATGTATAAAAAATTAATTTATTCTTGCTTCTTCATTTCCTCTTAGGATCCAATATCATTAAGCATTCACTGACATTAACACTTAAAGTCAATTTTATATTTAGATGACCTATCTCTTATAAAAGTAATGATGGCTACTTATTTTATGAGTGAAATATTTTATTCCAAATATCTTTTAATTTCGTAAAAGTACAGTTTAGTTACACAGTTTGGAGTCTTACACATTTAAGTAAAGTGAGTAAATTATGTGTAAATTAATATGTATGTATCCAGATTTTTTTATATTATGCTTGACCATAGATCTTTTTCATATTAACTCTATTTTTATTTTTAATGATTTAAATAGCCTGTAGAAACTTATTAAGAAATTAAAAGGCAAATTGCAAAGTAAGATAATTATTTACAATGCAAAGGCAAAGGATTAATGTCCTTGCAATATAAAGAAATCTGGTGACTTAGTAAGAAAAAAACAAGAAAAAATCAATTTATCCTCATAGAAAATGGGCAGAGAACGGGGACATAAAATTTCACAAAAGTATAACTAGAAACAAAAGAAGTGTAAGTTTAGAATAGCATTTAATAGGAGTTCCTGTTGTGGCTCAGCAGTTAACGAACCTGACTGGCATCCATGAGGATGCAGTTTCAATCCCTAGCCTCGCTCAGTGGGTAAAGGATACTGCATTGCTGTAAGCTGTGGTGTAGGTCGCAGACCCTGCCGACACCACTCTGATCCTGCGTTGCTGTGGCCCTGGTGTAGGCTGGTGGCTACAGCTCCTATTGGACCCTGGCCTGGGAACCTCCATATGCTGTGGGTGCAGCCCTAAAAAGAGAGAAAGAAAAAAAATATAGCATTTAATAGATTAAAGTTTGGCAATATTATTATTTTAGTTATCAGATAATGTTAGTAAAGATGCAAAGATATGGTCAATCTTACATATCTCTGGCACACATGTGCTAATAAAAGTTTCTAGAGTATAATTTAGCAATACGTTTGGCAATACATGTCAAAAGCCTGTAAATAATTAGGATAGATATACACAAAGGTTTTTCTCATAGCACTTTTTTTTTTGTCTTTTTAGGGTTGCACCCTCAGCATATGGAGGTTCCCAGGCTAGGGGTCGAATCAGAGCTGAAGCTGCCAGTCTATGCCACAGCCACAGCAACACGAGATCAGAGCCAGGTCTGCGATCCACACCACAGTTCAAGGCAACGCTGATCCTTAAAACCATAGAGTGAGGCCAGGGATCGAACCCATGTCCTCATGGATACTAGTTGGGTTTGTTACTGCTGAGCCATGACAGGAACTCCCATAGCACTTTTTATAATAACAAAAAATTGGAAGGAATTAATGTTCTTCATTAGGTGAAATTATGAACATCCATGTAATCAAATACTGTATAGCCAATTTTTAAAAAATGTTTTCAAACTTTGATTGTTAAACTGTATTCAGAAGTGCCTTTGTTTTCCTTGGAGGAGGGGGAGATCGAGTACAAATTCATTCTGCTTCAACCAGTGCAGTTTTGTCTGTATTAGTTTTTGATTTTTGTTTTTATTAAAGTATAATTTACTTACAATATAATATTTGTTTCAAGTGTGCCACATAGTGATTCGATATTTTTTACACTACAAAATGATCACCACGATAAGCCTAGAAACCATCTGGCCCCAAAATTGTTACAGTATTGTTGACTGTATTTCCTAGATTGTACATTACATTCCCATGGCTTATTTATTTTATAACTGGAAGTTTATACCTCTTAATCTCCTTTACCTAATTCACTCATCCCCCCACCTCCCTCCCCTCTGGCACCCATCAGTTTGTTCTCTATATCTAAGAGTTTGTTTTTGTTTTTTTATCTTTGTTTCACTTTTCAGGTTCCACATATAAGTGAAATGATACTGTATTTGTCTTTCAGTGTCTGACATTTCGTTTAGCATAATACCCTCTGGGTCCATCCATGTTGTCCTAAATAGCAACATTTCATTCTTTTTTTTTTTTAATATAACTTTATTGGGAAATAGTTGACCTATGGCGCTGTACCAACTTCAGGTGCACAGGAAAGTGAATCACCTACATGTATACATATATCCCTTCTTTTCTCAGTGTAGGTTACCACAAACCTCTGAGTAGATTTCCCTGTGCCACACAGCAGACTCCTGTTAATCATCTGTTCTATACAGTAGTGTGTATGTGCTATTCCCATCCTGCTAATTCCTCCCTCCTCTGCCACAACTTACCCTGCGGCAACCATAAGATTGGTTTTGAAATCTGTGTCTGTTTCTATTCTATAAACAAATTCCTTTGTATCACTTATTAGACTCCACACATAGGTGCTATTATATGCCATGTGTCCTTCTCTGTCTGATGAGCTTTGCTGAGTATGATAATCTCTAGGTCCATCCATAGGGCTGCAAATGGGATTACTTCACTCTTCCCTGAGGCTGAGCAATACTTTACTGCATATGTGCACCATATCTTCTCTATTCATTCCTCTGTCAATGAACATCCAGGTCACCTCCCTGTCTTGGGCGCTATAAGCTGCAACGAACATTGGGGTACATACATCCCCTCGAACTATGTTTATTTCCAGATATCTGCCCAGGAGTGGGATTGCTGGGTCACATGGTAGTTCTATATTTGTTTTTTAAGGAACCTTCATACTGTCCTCCATAGGGGTTGCCATTCCCACTGACTGTGTAGGAGGATTCCTTTTTCTCCACACCCTCTTGTGCATTTATTGTTTGTAGGGTTTTTTTTTGTCTTTTGTCTTTTGTTGTTGTTGTTGTTGTTGTTGTTGCTATTTCTTGGGCCGCTCCCCCAGCATATGGAGGTTCCCAGGCTAGGGGTCGAATTGGAGCTGTAGCCACCTGCCTACGCCAGAGCCACAGCAACGCGGGATCCGAGCCGCGTCTGCAACCTACACCACAGCTCACGGCAACGCCGGATCGTTAACCCACTGAGCAAGGGCAGGGACCGAACCCGCAACCTCATGGTTCCTATTCGGATTCGTTAACCACTGCGCCACGACGGGAACTCCTGTTTGTAGGTTTTTTGATGATTGGCACCCTGATGGCTGTTAGGAAGATTTTGTTCCTGTTTGTTTGTTTGTTTGTTTTTAGGGCTGCACCTATGGCATATGGAAGTTCCCAGACTAGGGGTCAAATCAGAGCTTTAGCTACTGCCTATGACACAGCCACAGCAATGCCAGATCCAAGCTGCGTTTGTAACCTACACCACAGCTCATGGCAATACCAGATGCTTAACCCACTGAGCAAGGCCAGGGATTGAACCTGTGTCCTCATGGATGGGTTTGTACTGCTGAGCCACAATGGGAACTCTGAAAATGCTTCTTTACCCAAGAATAATAGCAGTAACTATAGGATATACTACATGCCAGGTACTGTGCTAAGCAGTTGACATATGTTAACTCATCTAATTTTTATAACAACCCAATTTAGGTACTGTCCTTACATAGAGAGCTTAAATAATATGACCAAGGCCATATTCAGACTACTTGGACGTATCTCCTTTTGTTTTCAAAGAATTTCATTTCCCTGAACCCCAGTTCATATCACTAATTACGTTAAATTTCAGAAATAGTTCCTAGATGGTAGATGTGAAAACATAAATATGTTGACATGTTTGTATATATTTTATATTTGCTCATATTTTCAGTTTTTTATGTCATCTGTTAGAAGCTTTTGATCTGCTACTGCTATTGCTTCACTCATTGCCACCATTTTATGCAGAAAGGACACAAGAGGATCTTTCAAGTCAGTCTAATGCCCATTCTTTTTTTGTTGTTGTTGTCTTTTTAGGGTTGTGCCTGTGGCATATGGGGGTTCTCAGGCTAGGGGTGCTGTTCCCACAGCCACAGCAACGCAGGATCCAAGCCACGTCTGCAACCTACACGATAGCTCACAGCAATGTTGGATCCTTAACCCACTGAGCGAGGCCATGGATCGAACCTGTGTCCTCGTGGATGCTAGTCAGATTCGTTTCCACTGAGCCATGTTGGGAACTCCCTGATGCCCATTCTTATTAAAACATTTTAGAAGCCTGTCTGTGGTAGCCCTGACCCTGAGTTACTATGTTTGCTTCAAAGTAAGCCGAGTACTGTACTTCTATGGAAAGTGTCTACATGCTGTGCCTCTGGAATAAATAGAAATCATTTGCCCTTGGAACACACACGAATCACAGTTTTTTTGTACTCAAAGATGTTATTTCTTTTGGTATTATTTCCTGGTCCAGACTTTCCACTGTCAGCAAGATTTCTGCTTGACTTATTTATGGTGGTAACTGATTGTGTCGAGCCATGCGCATACTCTCTTATCCATGATCCTGGAGGCCTTCACAGAGCTAGGTAAAAAAGATAGGAGTGGTCTGAGTGCCTTTCAAGACCAATCATTTTTAGGAATATGCTTTTTTTCCCCCGGCAGGAGATAGTTTATTTCCAAAATGCTGTATCAGTTTGTTGAGTGTTAGGAGAAAAATTATCAAGATTTTAAGGGAAAAAGAGACATGTATAAGAGACAGGAAGAGTTATTACCAAGGGTTTGAAGTATTCAGAATGATTAGGTAGAGAAGTTTAAAGGCTATAAATATAGGGTAAACACAGCGAAAAATCACAGAAATTTAAACAGTATTACTGAAAGATGATAAGCTAATGAAAGAAATATTATGATATCCCTATGAGTAAAATCAGCCCTTCTCCAAGATTTTCTTGATAGTAAAAAATTTGTATTCCTAGCTGGAAGTTAATTTTTTTGGCAAGTACTTAAATGTGAGAGAAAGGGGAGGAGGAGTGAAATACACAGCATGGTCATGAGTTAATGAAGTCCTCACTTAAAATTTACATAATTTTTCTTTTCACTCCGGTTATTTGGAACAATTTGTAGTAATGCAGACATTATAACGTGGCATAGCTGGGACATTGCCTTACATGTATCCAGTGATTTATCCAGTGAAAGAATTAGAGCAGAGTTGTGGAACTTGTTTCATGCCTGGGGAGATTCCCTGGGGCTTTGTGACCTTTCTGTGATCACTGGAGCAGGCTGGGCACTTGAAGAGATCTCTGATTTTTTTTCAGAGGACGAGGGTTGTTCATGTTTTTGCCCAACTTTGCACCAGCCATAAAGATTTCTCCCATGACATGTATATCCTGCTCTCTGATGCATAGATTGGAAAAAGAAGATGGTTAGGTGGTCATGCCATCAGTAAAAAAATTTCAAAATAACATCATCCCTTTGTCAGACTGAGCAGTATAGAGATGTGATTTCCTTCCTTCCTTCCCTCCCTCCCTCCTTTCTTTCTTGTCCTTTTAGGGCCACACCAAGGCATATGGAGGTTCCCAGGCTAGGGGTCGAATCGGAGCTGTAGCCACCGGCCTACACCACAACCACAGCAACATAGGATCTAAGGCACCTCTGCAACCTACACCGCAGCTCATGGCAATGCTGGATCCTTAACCCACTGAGCAAGGCCAAGGATCAAACCTGCGTCCTCATGGGTGCTCATCAGATTTGTTTCCCCAGAGCCACAATGGAAACTCCCGTGATCCATTTTCAAACCTCCTTTGCAAAGTAGCTCTCAGATCTCTATGACATAATTCTAAAAGTGCCCTGTCCAAGATGGTAGTCACTAGCTTGATTGGCTATTTAAATTTAAATTAATAAGAATTATAAAATATTATGTATTTAGAAAATGGAGCACTAACAGTCTTTCAAGTGCTCAGTTACCACATGTAGCTGGTTAGCAGCTACCATCTTAGACAGCTCAAATGTAGAGTGTTTCTGTCATTGCATTAAATTCTTTTAGTCTGCTGTCCTCTAATAAATTTTATCTGTTGAGGCAGTCATTGGTATTGCCTTATCTGTAGCTTTTAAAGTGTAGGTTTATTGAAGAGAAACCATTGTGCTCTTTCAAGTTGGGCAGACATTGTTCTTACAACTTTGATGATACATAACAATGACAGTGGATTTATGAGTTAGCTAACTTTAGTATGAGGGGAGTTCTGTTCAAGTTACTTGGTAATGGCAATTTGCTGTGTTAAGCTGTAAAATACTGTCAGGGTGGGGCTTGTGGGAAACTGCATTATGAAGGTCGAGAAAAAGAACACTAACTTTTTTTTGTCTTTTGTCTCTTTTTAGAGCCACACTCAAGGCTAATGGAGGTTCCCAGGTTAGGAGTCTAATTGGAGCTGTTGCCGCCGGCCTACACCAGAGCCACAGCAACGCGGGATCCGAGCCGAGACTGCAACCCACACCACAGCTCACAGCAAGGCTGGATCCTTAACCCACTGAGCAAGGCCAGGGATTGAACCTGAAACCTCATGGTTCGTAGTCAAATTCGTTTCTGCTGTGCCACAATGGGAACTCCAATGAACACTAACTTTGAAAGACAGGAAATGTGATCTTGTCCTGGCTTTGCCACTAACTAGTTGTAAGATTTTAGATGTTTAATTTTACAGAGTTAACTTGGGATTTAATTTCTTTTTCTTAAAATTGTAGATTTAAATGAAAAAAAAAATTTTTTTTTTCTTTTTAGGGCCTTACCTGAAGCATATGAGTGTTCCCAGGCTGGGGGTCAAATCAGAGCTATAGCAGCCAGCCTACGCCACAGCAACACCAGATATGAACCACATCTGCAACCTACACCGCAACTCATGGCAATACCGGATCCTTCACTCATTGAGGGAGGCCAGGGATCAAACCTGCAACCTCATGGTTACTATTCAGACTCGTTTCTCCTGGGCCACAATGGGAACTCCCTAAATGAAATATTTTTAAAGTCTCTTTTGTTATAGTATCTAATTCTGGGTCCTTTGTTCCCTAAGTACAACTTTTATCAGAGGCCTATGGTTTTGAATGAAAGAGGTAATACAAAGAGAAAAAGAAGGTGTAAATGAAGCTGCTAAGAGAACCAGGCCCTTATTCACAGTCATTTTAAGATAGAGCAGTTAGCTGTAAAAACCACTAATGGTGGCCCAGGAATATGAGAACTGCATTGGTCTTAAATTATAGCAGCTTATTTGAAAATGTTGCTTTCTTTGTATTCTTTCCTTCTACCTAAAAAACCTTTTTAGCTTTGGACTCATGCATACCTGGCTTTAGATAGCATTTCCCCATTACTGGCTGTGTGACCTTGAGCAAGTTACATAACCTACCTGCCTCTATTGCCTGTGGGACAAATGAAATCAAGTGATAACATTGGAGCCTGCAGTCGGTTCAGAGAGAAAGGCACATAATTACAGTAATAGATGGGAAAGTCTGTTATAGACTTAAAGTCTGCATACCAGGTATTATTAAAAGAGAAAGTGAGGTTGTCTACTTGAGAGCTGGCCAAGGAGAGAAGAGAACAGTGCAAAGCTATTCCAGGCAGGGTGGCATGTGCCTGGGCCCTGGGAAGTGAGGTAAGCTGGTAAAGCATTGAGAAGGAGTACAAGAGTACATAAGGGGTAAGTCTGGGAATAGAAGCAGAGACTAGAAAATAAAGGATTAAGAAGGTTAAACTTCATGCTGGGAGATCCCGTTGTGGCGAAGCGGAAACAAATCCAACTAGAAACTGTGAGGTTGCGGGTTCCATCCCTGGCCTTGCTCAGTGGGTTAAGGATCCGGCTTTGCCATGATCTGTGGTAGGTCGCAGACATGGCTTGGGCCCTGCGTTGCTGTGGCTGTGGTGTAGGCCAGCAGCTGTAGCTCCAATTTGACCCCTAGCCTGGGAATCTCCACATGCCACAGGTGCGGCCCTAAGAAGCGAAAAAAATAGAATAAAATAAAATAAACTTCATGCTGAACACCAGGGATACACTGAAAAGTGTTAAGCTTGTATATATGAGCAGGGTAGTGTAAAGGTGTGGGGAGAGAAGGAGCAAACCTGTGCCTCAGGATGTTCACTCCAGAAGCAGCATGGAGAATGGGTTCAAGGGAAAGAGAACAGCAGGAAGCTCTTACTCCATTTACTTACTAGTCTCTGCTTCTATTCCCAGGCTTACCCTTGCGTATGAGATACATATGAGATATGATGAAGATTCGTCTTAGGGAACTGGGAGGAAGGGGCAGATTCTGCCCCTTCCTGTTAAAATAAAATCAGTATGCATTGCACTTGGTGGCTGATGGATGTGGGGTTGAGGGAGGTGGAGGATTCTGTCTCAGGTGACTGGATGGATGATGGTCACTTTTCACTGGGTAAGGAAAACATTGACTTGACCGGTGCAATAGTATAGTATGTGTCTCAGAGGCTAGTCCTTGGAGCCAGACTGCCTGGGTGAAAAATCCTAGCTTTGCCATTTATTAATTTTGTGGTCCTGGGCTTGTTACTTCATCTCTTTGTACCTTAATTTCATCCATTAGGTTCATTTACACATGTGTTAATATGTGTAAAATGCTTAGGATAGTTCCTGGTGGGTAAGCCCTATATATCTTCGCTGTTATTATTATTGGAGGATTGAGTTGGTTAAATTTTAGGCATAATAAGGGAGAATCACGTGGAAATACTTAGTGAGCAGTTGATACGTGAGGCTGGATGGAGGCGCTCAATAGAGCAGTCTGTGCTGGAAATACTACAGCGGGAGTTATCATTAGAGGTTAAGGAAATATAGAAACTATCCCAGGAAAAGCAGATAGAGTGAGTACAAGGCCAAGGTGGAGTTCTACAGAAGCCCAATAATTTAGAAGTCAAGGAAGATAGTCTGGCTTTCTGTGAGGGGGGGGTGACCAGAGACATGAGGAAGAAAATCAGGCCTTAGGATTTGAATACTAGTGAGGAAGTGATTAATGTCAAATATTGTAAAGCTGATAAGTATGATAAAGACTGAAGATTGAAGAGTCCACTGGATACACAATGAGAGCATTTCTGTAGAGTACCGTGGAGGTACTCTTCCTCTCTTTCACTGATTTAAAAAAGTTAGTTTCATCAAAGTTGTAGTTTAAAAATGAAATAGTTTTAAAAAGTGAAATAGAAGGAAAAAAGGACAAACCAGTCCTGTGCCCCATTTCTCCACACCCCACTTCCATTTTTATAGAGGAAATGTAAATAAAATTGTCCAGCTGTTTCTTCTGGACTTTACAGCCGTGTTTCATTCGATTACTTTTTCTCCCAAGATATCATCTGTAGACTTCCTGAAGACTTAGCTACTTTATTTCCTCCATTCTTCAAAAAAAAAAAAAAAAAAGAATTCAGCACAATTTTTATTCAATAAATATTTAGTATTATTTGTAGCTGTAGTTGTTAACAGTGGAATCAGTGTACTGTGTTTTTCTTTTTTCCTTTTTTAAAACAGTTTTTAGAGTTAATTATTACTTTTTTCTTTTGCTTGATGGGTATTGTTACTATGTCTCTAAACTATTCAGCAGAACTGGAGAGCTACTCCATTAGCTTCTAACATCTCAGAGCATCTGCCAATTTCAGGTTTTTTTTGCCCTTGGCACATTTCTCCCTGAGTTAACCACACTCTGGCTCCAGTCTAAATTCTGTTGTTCTTTTCAGGCCTGCTGTATAACTGTTGTCCTCATGGTTTTTTTTTAAACTCTCATCTTTGGAATATCCTTTGCCTCATTATTCTTTCTGGAACTCTTATCTTCATCTCTCGGTTTTATCCCAGTTTTGGATGGAACGCATACTTAAACTACTTCCTAAGAAAGAGTACCGTGGAGGTAAAGCTTTCAAGATTCCAGTGTCTGTTAGTTTGGCTAGGTATAGAATTCATCTAGAAATACTTTTTCCTCATATTTAAAAATATTTCTCTATCATCTTCTAGTGTCTGTTGTTGCTGCTAAAAATTGAAATGCCATTCTGATTCTTATTTCTTTTTAGAAGACTCCTCCTTTCTTTCTTCCTAGAAGCTTTTGGTCTCCTCACCTCCCACCAACCTCTTAAAGCCTCTACCCAAAGGTATCTAAGCTACTTCTACTCACATTTCTTCTTATTTATTTATTTATTGTCTTTTTAGGGCTGCACCCACGGCAAATGAAAGTTCCCAGGATAGGGGGCGATAATGGCAGATATTTTAGGCTTTGGGTATGGCCACAACTCACTTTTAGGTTCCTTTTTCTGTACCATGCAGGAGAACCTAGGTTATGTTTTGATAACAAACAACTTCAGATTTTCAGTTGTGTACACAGTTCTGTCTCTGTCACATGTACAATATGGTCTTGTACTCATGATCCTTACTAGAGGACTCAGGCTGTATTGGAGGCTCTGTCATAAAACTTGCTTCTCTGCTCCTTGAAGCAGGGATACGTAATATGGCAGATATTGCACTAGCTCTTAAAGCCTCTACCCAAAGGTATCTAAACTACTTCTACTCACATTTCTTTTTATTTATTTATTTATTTATTTATTTATTTATTTATTTATTTATTTATTTATTGTCTTTTTAGGGCTGCATCCATGGCAAATGGAAGTTCCCAGGCTAGGGGTCGAATCAGAGCTACAGCTGCTGACCTGCTCCACAGCACAGCAATGTGGGATCCTAGCCACATACTTGGCTTACACCACAGCTCATGGCAGTGCTGATCCTTAATCCACTGAATGAGGCCAGGGATTGAACCCACATCCTTATGGATACTAGTCAGGTTCCTTAACTGCTGAGCCATGATGGGAACTCCCACTTCTACTCACATTTCATTGGCCAAAGCAAGTCACATGGCCATGCCTAATTTAAAATACTGGTGAAGTGCAAGCCTATCATTTGCTTAGGGGAAGAGGGCAACCACCATGTTATTTTCACTTATACATGTCCTATGATTTCTTTATGTTCTCGCTATTTTAATGAATTTTACAATATATATAGCCTCTAAGAATGAATTGTCTAAGAAAGTTCCTTTCCAGATTCAAATCCTATGGGTATAGGAGTTAATAACTACCACTCATCCCTGAAAACTTGTTGAAAATTACTGTGTTCAATAAATGTAGTGAAAATAGAACCACTAATATTCCATCAGAGGTAGGAACTATTTTTCTCAATAGCAGTGTATTTTTTTTTTAAAGAAACAAATTTGGAAGCTTGTCAGAATTGTAGGACATTTTTGTTTCTGTGTTGAATCACTATCAATATTAACAACTGCTTATGTTCTTAAATTATAAGCATCCAATTTGGAGGTTTTAAGTGACCAGATTCAGAGTTCCCGTCATGGCGCAGTGGTTAACGAATCCGACTAGGAACCATGAGGTTGCGGGTTCAATCCCTGGCCTTGCTCAGTGGGTTAAGGATCCGGCGTTGCTGTGAGCTGTGGTGTAGGTTGAAGACGCGGCTCAGATCCCATGTTGCTGTGGCTCTGGCGTAGGCTGGCAGCTACAGCTCCGATTCAACCCCTAGCCTGGGAACCTTCATACGCCGCAGGATCTGCCCAAGAAATGGCAAAAAGACAAAAAATAAAAATAAATAAAAAAAATAAGTGACCAGATTCCTCAGCTAACTTAAGTGGTCTTTCTTGGTTGTATATTTTTAAATGTATCTTTTAAAAAATTATGTTATTCTGTGTTGTTTTTAAGTTACCTCAAATACCTTGGTACCCTTCAGTCATATAAAGTTTCAGGCACATTTATTTTGTGCTTTAGGTTCAAGCTTTAATTTTATTGCTGATGTTATCCTTGTAAGCCTAGTGACATTGTAACACTGCATTGCTAAATCACTAATCTTTTTCCCTGTACATGACTCTTTTCCCAAAATATTCAATTTAGTAGTTAATTTAAATGACACAGTGTTGTTTTTCCAAACCACTAAGTTGTTCAACTTACTCTAAAAATAAATTAACAGCTTTATTTTCATTTTGTATTTGAAAATGACATTGTATCTTGACAGTGATCATGCAAACAACTCTGTTCAATTTCATTATTTGAAATCCATGTATGTTTGGACAATTTTTATTTTCAAAAAGGAGTACCCCAGCATGAAATAATGTTATAATATTTCCTTGACTTTGAATGATGATTTTATATGAGAGTTTTAGGCACTATTCACCTAGTAGAAACAGTTGAACAGTTTGTTATCAGCGTAATGAAACTTATTTTGCTTTGGGTCTAAAGACTCAACACATTTATTATTTTTTTAATTGAAGTATAGTTGATTTACAATGTTATATTAGTTTCAAGTGCATAGCAAAGTGATCCAGATAAATTCTCTTTCAGCACATTATTTTTTGGCTGTGCCCATGGCATGTGGAAGTTCCTAGGCATGGGATTGAACTGTTGTCACTGCTGCAGTGACAACACCAGATCCTTAACCTGCTGCACCACAAGGCAACTTCCTCGACATATTTATTTTTAAATGATCTACTTTTAGGCAAGAAATAGAAAATCTTCTCAGCTTTAAAAGTAGTTATTTCTACATTAACACACATTGATAGTCAGCTAAGAGGAACTCTTGAGATATTATAACAAAGCGTGTTATGTTTTCTCTTGTTAATAAACAACTGACAATTGCATTATATGCTAGGGTCTTGCCACATTTGTGTGTATCACATGTGCTCTAGTAGTAACTGCATTTATTTGACTTTTTTTGTGAGTGGCCATGAACAAACCAGAAGCTTTAATGAAAGAGCAATACAGGGAATTCCTGTCGTGGCTCAGCGGAAACGAATCTGACTAGCATCCATGAGGATGTGGGTTCAATCCCTGGTCTCACTCAGTGGGTTGAGGATCTGGTGTTGCTGTAAGCTGTGGTGCAGGTCGCAGACAAGGCTCAAATCTGGCGTTGCTGTGGCTGTGGTGTAGGGCAGCAGCTGCAGCTCCATTTCAACCCTAGCCTGGGAACCTCCATATGCCATAGATGTGGCCCTAAAAAACAAAAACAAAAACAAAGAGCAATACAGGGCCATACTATTTTAAATCAAAAGCACAAGTTTTAATATATACATTAAAAAATATCAGTAGAAACTTCTAAAATCTGCACCCCCAAAAATGTGTAAACCCAGTGGTACCAAATAACATGTTAGACATTCTACTGACTCAATATTGAGTGTCTAGTATGATTGTTGTATGCTATAGATCTTAAGAGACTTTAAAAATATATCTAAAGATAGAAATCCAAATCAGCTATTGTAGACTCACTGAAGCTTTTCTCTAAACTCCAGAGTTTTTTAAGTTGCAAGCTTTCAGAATTACTCTTTCAGAGGGCATCAGATGCGGGTGAGCAGGATGAGTTTTGGAAAGCTGAGTTACTGATTTTTTCTCACATTAAATAAACCCAAAAAGATAAGCTTGGAGTTTTTGTTATCATCTGTGCAACTTGAGAAGTTTCTAATTTTTTCCTTAGCTCTAAAGAGAAAGTGGATGCACTTTTCATTGATTCATCTTCTGTGCAACCCAGCTCCAACAGCGGTCATGGTGATAAAGGGTGAATAATCATACTGTTCTCAGAGCTAGATCAGCTCCATGCAGAGGGCGAGAGCTGCCTTGCAGGAAAGGATCCAGTGTAATTCCTCTGAGAAAATCTGCTAAATTGGAGATCAGGATACCCCTATCAATTGTTCCCTGTAGTTTCAAGATCTGTGTTCTCCAGTGCTGTGCTGTCGTCTAAATCACTTTCCTGCTGCCTTGCAAATTCAGGCAGCAGCTCAGCAGCCCAGAGCATAGAGTCAGAAAATAATTCCACACATTCATTCCAAACATGTTATATTCATTTGTTCTCAGTTCCATTCATGTTTATATTTATTCTTTCTTTCCTTTTTCTTCTTTCTTTTTTTATCCACCCTGCGGCATATAGAGTTCCTGGG
Source organism: Phacochoerus africanus (assembly GCF_016906955.1). NCBI lineage: Eukaryota > Metazoa > Chordata > Mammalia > Artiodactyla > Suidae > Phacochoerus > Phacochoerus africanus. Next base: position 71,204,826 of record NC_062545.1, read on the forward strand.
CCAGGAATGAGATCTGAGCTGCAGCTGAGGCAAACACAGGATCCTTAACCTAATGTGCCAGGATTGAACCTGTGTCCCAGAGTTCCAGAGATGTCTCCTATCCCACTGCGCCACAGCAGAAATTCCTATATTCATTATTTCTTCTTATTCATTTCTCTTTCCCTGCCATCTACTTTTTCTTTTCCAATTAGACAAGTAATATAAAATGTCAGATTGTTGAATCAATAAAATATTTAATTTTCTAAAACTTGTTGGTAATGTCCAATATAATGCCATATACAAGCTGGTCTTATTAGATACTTTAAATATAATAATGATAACTTTAATTTCAACTTAATACTTGAATAAAATTTAAGTATGCTGACATAACTCTTACTTGAAATCACTCCTTATCAAAGATGTGTTTTTACAGTATTTTTAAATGAAAAATTTGAAACCTACAAAGAAGTTGAAAGAATTTTTAGCAGTGAACTCTTATATCCAACATCTAGTTTGTGTAATTAACATCTTCCTATACTTGTTTTTTCACATAATTCTGTATCTGTTAATGTGGATCCATTAATCTGGGTTTTTTTGATGCATTTCAAGAGAAGTTGCAAACATCAATGCACTCCCCACCTCAGTCCTTCAACATGCATATCATTAACTAGAGTTCAATATCTTTTTTGAGGTAAAATTGATAAACAATGAAATGCACAAACTCTAAGTGCACCATTCAATAACTTTGACAAATGACTACACTTTTTTAACCTGAGTCACTCTCAAAACATTGAACATTATTATTCCAGAAGGATCCCTTATGTCCTTCCTAGTCAATTCTGTACTCTTTTTGTATAAAGCTGCTTTTACTCTGTATTGTTGGGAAACAGTTTTCCCTAGGTCTCCCAGATTGCTGCCTGTTTTGTGCATGAGGCCCTGACTCTCCTTTGTCTTAGACTGTATTTTCAAGGATGTTTATGTAGCAAACAGTCTTGGAACATAGAGTGTTTTCCTTCCAGAGTCAAGTACCATTGCCCATTATAAAAATCCAGGTTCCCTAAGGTCAGTGTTCTTCTCTATAATGCAACTAACTGTGTTTTATTTGGCCTTCTTCACATCACCCTGTGGGAATCAGAGTTTGTAGAACCTGCATAAAGATGCTAATGCCCTGGTTACTACTATTGCTCTGAATAATAAACTGTCCTTTGTCTGTGAATCAGTAGTACTTATATCAGCATCTGTGAAGTTCTAGTGGGCTAATTTTTAAACCTGCATTTGAGGTAAAATTGAAGACCCTTTGCAGTTCTTGACAAGTATTATGATGTGTATACCAGTAGTTCATTCCTTTTTATTTCTTAGTATTGTGCTGTTGTATGTACATAGCAGAATTTATCTGTTCTATTATTGAAAGTTACTTGCAGTGTTGCTGGTTTCTTAGCTAGTATAGATAAAATCATTATAAACATTTGCATATGTCTTTAGGGGTGCATGTGTTTTCATTTCTCGTGGGTAAATACCTTGGAGTGAAATACTAAGCCATATGACATACATATCAGTAATTCTATTAGAAATTACAGAATTTTTTCCTAAGAAGATGTACCATTTCATACTCTTACCTACAGTTTATAAGAATTGTAATTGTTCCATAAGATTCTGACTGTAGATTTTTTGACCCTACCACTAAGCAGTCCTATGACACCAGCTGAGTGTACTACATTTAACTCAATTCTGACAATGTCTACTTGGAGATAGCATCATTTCCTGCAGTTAAAGACTCAGTTCCACAAGACTGCACCCCCTTTTACATGCCAATTGCAAGCCCACCTTGTTACCTGCGCTTCTGACTGTATAGCTATTTAATTAAGGCTCCTGCGTTCCTCTCAGTTTTGATTAATTTGTTAGAGCAGGTCACAGAACTCAGAGAAACGTATAACTTACTAGATTACTGTTTTTATTATAAAAGGATATCACTAATGAACAGCTAGGTGGAAGAGGCTCATAGGTCAAGGTATGTGGGGAGAGGGACAGAGCTTCCATGTCCTCTCTGAGCACCCTCTCCAAGTACCTCCATGTATTCACCAACCCAGAAGCTATTGGAACACAACTTTTTGGTTCTTATGGAGGCTTCAATACCAAGGCATGATTGATTAAACCATTAGCCATTGGCAATTGAACTCAACCTCTAGTCCTTCTCTTATCCCCAGAGGTTGATGCCTTGGGGGTAGGATGGTGGTGCAAAAATCATTCAGGGGGCAAGACTGCAAGTTCCTAAGCTCTCACTCTAGGTTGGTTTCCCTAGCAACCAGCCTCCATCCTTAGGTGCTATCCTGAAGTCACCTCATCATAATAAAAGACACCTTAAGGAAATTTCAAGGGTTTCAAGAGCTCTGTGTCAGAAACTGGAATGAAGACCAAATATTTTTCTGCCTTTCTCACTGTCCCCCACCCCATTGCAGTGGTTAAGACCTCCCATACGTTGGAATAGAGGTGATGAAAGTGAGTATCTTTGCTTATCCCCAATCTGAGGAGGAAAGTGTTCAATACTTCATTAGTAAGTTTGATTTTCCTTTTTTTTTTTTTTTGTCTTTTGTCTTTTTAGGGCCACACCTGAGACATATGGAGGTTCCCAGGCTGGGGGTCGAATAGGAGCTGTAGGCACCAGCCTACGCCACAGCCATAGCAACAAGATCTGAGCCACATCTGTGATCGACACCATAGCTCACAGCAATGCCAGATCCTTAACCCACTGAGCGAGGCCAGGGATCGAACCTGTGTCCTCGTGGATGCTAGTTGGGTTCGTTAACCACTGAGCCAAGATGGGAACTCCCAGTACGTTTGATTTATTAGGTTTTTCATAGATGTTATTTAGTGGATCAGAATGTTTACTTCTATTCCTAGTTTGCTGAGAGGTTTTGTTGATTTTTATTTTATTTTCAGTTCTTATTTTCCCTTTAAATTGTCTTATTTTTCAAATAAGAAAATTTGTCCATTTGTCCTAGGCTGTCAGGATTTTTTTGGTAATCATTTATTCGTAACATACCTTTACTTTCCTTTCTTTGTAGGATTTCTAGGCCCACTATAGTTCCTGCTTTGGATAATTTGTGTTCTTTTTTTTCTTGTTAATCTACCTAAAGGTTTATTAGTTTTGTTGAAAGCCCTGACTTTTGGGTTTCTTAGTTTTCTCTATTTTCCTCTATTTTATTGATTCATGCTCTCACTATTTTTTCCATTTACTAACTTTGGATCTTTTTTCTTTTATTTTTTTCCTCCCTTCTTAAGGTGAAACCCTATGACATCAACTTGAGACCTCTCTTTTATTTCTAATATAAACATTTAAATCTGTAAGTTTTCCTTTATGGATGGTTTTAGCCACATTACACAAATTTTGATATGTTGTGTTTTTTATTATTTATTTAAAACATTTTTCAAATTTCCATGTGATTTTTTTTTCTTTTATCTATCAGGTTAATCAAAAGCAATTAGTTCAGTTACAAAAATTTTTCTTTATGGGTATTGCTTTCTATTTTAATTCTGTTTTGACCTAAGGATATACTCTGTAAATCATCTGAATTGTATTGAGACTATTTTTTATGGCATACCTTATGGTCCATTTTGGTGCACAGGTCATGGAATTGCAAAAAATTTTATCTTCAGTTGATGATAGTTTATAAATGTGTGTGTGTGATCTATATCTATTTCTATATCTGTATTTATTTTATTAGGGTAAATTGCTTAATTGTGTTTTTTAAGATTGTCTTTTGTCCGAAGTTTTTTTTTTTTTTTCTAGCTCTGCCAACTGCTGAGAGTAGCTTATTAGAAAACCTCCATGGAGTCCCCTAGTGGCTCAGTGGGTTAAGGATCCAGTGTTGTCATTGCTGTGGTGCAGGTTTGATCCCTGGCTTGGGAACCTCTGCAAGTTGTGGGTGCAGGCAAAAAAAAAAAAAAAATGTAAAGAAAAAGAAAAACTCTAGCTGTGATTTTGGTTTTGTTTGTGTTTTCTTTACAATTCTGTCAATATTTGATTTATGCATTTCAGAGCTCTGTTACCAGGTAATACACGTTTAAGATTGTTAAGACTTCTTAGTAAGTTATGTTTCATTTCATTTTGAAATGTCCTTCTTTATTTTTGGTACTACAGTATCTTAATTTCATTTTTGCCATGATTAATATAGCTTTAACCTTCTTGTTGCTTATTGTTTTCATGTTGTATCTTTTCCATTCTCTTCTTTTTTTTTAAGTATTCTGTATCTTTGTATTAAGGTATTTTTTTTCAAACAGCACATAGTCATAAATTGCCTTTTTATCCATTCTGTAAATCTTTGTGTTTTAACTGGAGTATTAAGATCATGTATACTTAATATATTCATTTATATGGTTTGATTTGGATCTACCACTTTGCCATTTTTTGTTTATACCATCCAGTTTGTTTGGCCTTTTTTTTGGTACCTCTTTTCTTTCATTTCCGCTTTCTGTCTTAGTATAATGTTTTTAAAGTCCCATTTTAATTCATCCATTGGCATTTTTTAAAAATTTATTTATTTATTATTTATTTATTTATTTTTGTCTTTTTGCCTAGTCTAGGGCTACACCCGCGGCATATGGAGGTTCCCAGGCTAGGGGTCTAATAGGAGCTACGTCTGAGCCACAGCAACTCAGGATCCGAGCCACATCTGCAACCTACACCGCAGCTCACAGCACCACCGGATCCTCAACCCACTGAGCAAGGCCAAGGATTGGACCCTCAACCTCATGGTTCCTAGTCAGATTTGTTAACCACTGAGCCACGACAGGAAGTCCAGCTTTTTTTTAATGCAATTTTTTTTTTTTTTGGCTGCATCTGTGGCATCTGGGTCAGGGATTAAATCTGAGCCACAGCTGTGTGACCTATGTGGCTGCTTGTGGCAACATCAGATGGATCTTAAGTGCGCTGCACTGGGCTAAGGATCGAACTGGTGCCACTGTAGAGACAATGCTGGATCCTTAACCCGCTGTACCACAGCAGGAACTCCCCATTGGCTTTTTTTTTTTTTTTTTCTTTTATGGTTGCACCTACGCATATGGAAGTTTCTTGGCTAGGGATCAAATGGGAGCTGTAGCTGCAGGCCTATGCCACAGCCACTGGCAATTCCAGCTCCAAGCCACATCTAATACCTACAGTGCAGCTTGTGGCAACAATGGATCCTTAACCCACTGAACAAGGCCAGGGATCGAACCTGCATCTTCATGGACACTGTGTCTGGTTCTTAACTCACTGAGCCACAAAGGGAACTCCGCAAGGCTTTTCAGTTATGCTTTTTTTTTTTTTTTGTCTTTTTGCTATTTCTTTGGGCCGCTCCCGCAGCATATGGAGGTTCCCAGGCTAGGGGTCTAATCGGAGCTGTAGCCGCCAGCCTACGCCAGAGCCACATCGTTAACCCCCAGAGGTATTTTTTAAAAATCATTTTTGTTGGAGTTCCCTTCGTGGTTCAGTGGTTAACGAATCCAACTAGGAACCACGAGGTTGCGGGTTCGATCCCTGGCCTTGCTCAGCGGGTTAAGGATCCGGCGTTGCCGTGAGCTGTCGTGTAGGGCAGACGTGGCTCGGATCCCGCGTTGCTGTGGCTCTGGCGTGGGCTGGCGACTACGGCTCCGGTTCGACCCCTAGCCTGCGAACCTCCATATGCCGTGGGAGTGGCCCAGGAAATGGCAAAAAGACAAAAGACAAAAAAAAATCATTTTTGTTTATTTTCATGACATTTTATGTTATACCCTTTAAGATTTTATTTAAGGTGGTTTTAGGTTCAGAGCAAGATTGTGATGAAAATATAGAGATTTCTCATGAATTTCCTCCGCACATGCATTGTCTCCCCAATTATCAACATCCCCTGCCAGAGTGGTACATTTGTTACAGTTGTTGAACCTATAGTGACTCATCTTAATCACTCAGAGACCATGATTCACCTTAGGATTCACTGTTGGTGTTGTAACATTCGATGGGTTTGGTCAAATGTATCATGATAATGTATCCATTGTTATAGTCTTATACAGAGTATTTCCACTGCCCTAAAAACCCTCTATGCTCTGACTATTCATCCATCTCCCTTTTTTCAAACCCCTGGAAAACACTGATCTTTTTCATTCTCTCCATAGTTTTGCCTTTTCCACAAAGTATCTAACTGGAAGCATACAGTATGTAGACTTCTCAGATTGGCTTTCTTCACTTAGGAATGTGCATTTAAGGTTCCTTCATGTCTTTTCACGGTATATTAGCTCAATTTCCTTTCAGTGATGAATAATATGATATTATCTGGATGTACCACAGTTCCTTTATCCATTTACCTACTGAAGGACATCCTGGCTGCTTCCAAGTTTTGATAGTGATGAGTAAAGCTGCTATAAACATCTGTATGCAAGTATTTGATGGACATAAGTTTTTTACTTTTTTGGGTAGATACCAAGGAGTGAGTTCAGTTACTGGATTGTATGGTAGGGATATATTTAGTTTGGTTAGGAAATCACTAAACTGTCTTCCAAAGTGGCTGCACAGTTTGTATTTCCACCAGCAGTGAATGAGATTTCCTGTTGCTATACATCCTGCCAGCATTTGGTGTTGTCAGTGTTCCAGATTTTGGCCATTCTAGTAGGTGTATTATTATATTTCATTTTAATTAACATTTCCCTGATGACATACAATATGGAACATCTTTTCATATGTGTACTTGCCATCTATGTATCTTTTTTAAAATAGGTATTTGTTAAGATCTTTGGCCCATTTTTAAAAGCAGATTGTTCATTTTCTTATTGTTGAATTTTAAGAATTCTTTGTGTATTTGAATTATAGTCCTTTATCAGAGGTGTCATTTGCAAGTATATTTCCCAATCTTTGACTTAACTTCTCATTTTCTTGACCTTGTATTCTGCAGGGCAGAATTTTTAATTTTAACTAGGTCCAGGTTATCAGGTTTTTTTCCATGGTCATGTCTGTGGTGTTGTAGTTGAAAAGTCACCATCATACCCAAGGTCATTAAGTTTTCTTCTCTGGTATCTTTTAGGAGTTTTATAGTTTTGTGTTTTAAATTTAAGTCTATGATTCATGTTGAGTTAATTTTTGTGTAAGATATAAGAGCTGTGTAGACTTTTTTTTCTCTAATGTTAATGTCCAGTTGGTCCAATACCATTTGTTGAGATGAAATTTTTATAAGTAAGATATAATTCTATGTGTTATATGTATAATTATATCTAATTATATACTTAAATATATTATAATAGGTAATGGAATTATTATTAATATATAAAATAAATATATAATGGTTTCTATTTGATGAAACACGAATATAGTTAAAGCTTACAGTTGATTAGGATTTTAAAAAATGTCTTGGAGTTCCTGTCATGGCTCAGTGGTGATGAACCTGACTAGGATCCATGAGGATGCGAGATAGATCCCTGGCCTCGCTGAGAAGGTTAAAGGATCTGGTGTTGCCGTGAGCTGTGTTGTAGGTCGCAGACATGACTTGGATCCCATATTGCTGTGGCTGTGGTGTAGGCTGGCAGCTGAAGCTCCGATTCAACCCTTAGCCTGAGAACTTCCATATGCCATGGGTGCAGCCCAAAAGACAAAAAAATGAAAAAATAAAAATGAAAAAATAAATTATTTAGTCATCATGTATTAAGTAACCTCTTATTTTCGAAGGGTGGCAATAAAAATGAGATGTTCTACAATAGAAAGATTCAGTTCTTAAAATTTAGTGTATCAGCTAAGAAGTTTATTATTTTATTTTATTTTATCTTATTTATTTATTTTTGTCTTTTTGCCTTTTCTAGGGCCGCTTCCCACAGCATATGGAGGTTCCCAGTCTAGGGGTCTAATCAGAGCTGTAGCCGCCGGCCTACATCACAGTCACAGCAACTCAGGATCCGAGCCGCATCTGCGACCTACACCACAGCTCAAGGCAACGCCAGATCCTTATCCCACTGAGCAAGGCCAGGGATTTAACCCTCAACCTCATGGTTCCTAGTCAGATTCGTTAACCACTGAGCCACGACAGAAACTCCTAAGAAGTTTTTTAAAAGAGAAATTTTTAAAGAGTTTAACAAAACAATTTTAACAAAAAAATTTTACAAAAAATTATTTAAAAAGAGTTTAACAGTGGCACAGTGGAAACGAATCTGACTAGGAACCATAAGGTTGCGGGTTTGATCCCTGGCCTCGATCAGTGGGTTGAGGATCCAGCGTTGCCGTGAGCTGTGGTGTAGGTCGAAGATGTGGCTTGGATCTGGCATTGCTGTGTGTGGTGTGGGCTGGCAGCTACAGCTCTGATTGGATCCCTGGCCTGGGAACCTCCATATACTGCGGGTGTGGCCCTAAAAAGACAAAAAGACAAAAGTAAAAGACAAAAAAAAAAAGTTTAACAAGAGAGCAAAGGTGTGCATGAGTTGAGCAAGAAGGCCTGCCAGAGGCCTATAGCATCAAGATTCTAAACCTAATTTGACTGTGGTGTTGTGGGACAATTGAAATATTCTGGTGTTGTGAGATCCCAGATATTAAATTGTACACTAAAGCAATCAGGTCCTGCTGCATAGCATATCCCGTCTCTTGGGATAGACTATTTTGGAAGAATATAAGAAAGGGAATATGTGTAAGCATATATGACTGGGGCACTTTGCTGTGCAGCATTATAAACCAACTATACTGTAATAAATTTTTTATAAATTGTACTGCACAAGGACAATACCTAAAGTAAAAATAAAAATGTGACACTAGGCATCATGGTATGTAAAGGCTTTTGATGTAAAAAGATCTAGTTTTGAGTCCTGGACCTATCATTTATCAGACTCGACTTCTCAGTGTCCTTATCTAAAAGAGACAAAGTCACAGCTCCTTTTTTTTTTTTAGGGCTGCACCTCTGGCATATAGAAATTCCCAGGCATAGGGATCAAATCAGAGCTGCAGCTGCCAGCCTACACCACAGCCACAGCAATGTGGGATCCAAGCTGCAGCTGCCAGTCTACACCACAGCCACATCAGTGTGGGATCCAAGCTGCATCTGCCACCTGTACCACAGCTCACTGCAATGCCGGATTGTTAACCCATTGAGCAAGGCCAGGGATCAAACCCGGGTCCTCATAGATACTAGTCAGGTTCATCACCATTGAGCTACAGCAGGAATTCCACCAAGTTACAGCTACTTTGTCCTTCTTATTCCCTCTCTCCTTTGCTCCCCACCACCCTAATTCTCTTCCTTGGCCTTGAATATATATTGAGCACCTGCCATGTTTCAGGGAGAGTTGTAGGTGTGGTGATGTAAACGAAAAATTATATTTCCTTTTAGGAAGTTTGTAGTCTGATACGAAAACAGTCACATGTTAATGCAGTATAGTAAGTGTTATAAAGATGATATATGCCATGTGTAATTTAAAAAAGTACCTATATTTGTTCAAGAATGTCATGAAGAGGTTTGAAGATGAGATCATGTTTATACTGAAATTCAGTGCTGTGCAGACGTTTGCCAAGTGGAGGTCAGGGGTAAGTGTAGTTTGGATCAAATGAAAGCATTCAGTTAGTGTCTGTTTTTGAATAGGTTCTTGAACCTGTTTGTTTTCTCTTACCCTCTCCCATACTTGTGTTAGCAGGTAGAGAAGCTGACTGGATACTTAGCAAAAAAGTATAAACCATTTATTGAGCTGCTCTTCAGTCTGCTAAGCATCCTTCTTGACATTTTACCTTAATTATTTAGAATCTACCAGTAACTGTGGTAGATACTTTTTATTCCTTGAAGATGTTACTATCCTCAGGTGATAGATAAGGAAACTGAGGCACAGGTGTTTTTTTTTTTTTTTAAGTATCTCTCTAGTCATGCAGTTTGAGGTTGTTAAGCAGTAGGATTAGGATTCAAACCACTATTCAAATCCAGCTTTAATCCCTGCATGCTTTCCATTATGTCTTTTTAAATACAATTCCAGCAGTGTTGCCAGTTTTAGTGTATCGTTCTCAGTTTTGAAGTATAGGCTAGATGAAGGGACTTAGTTAGGATTTACTTTAATATCAAAAAAGTAGAAAAATTTATTTTTTAATCCTGTTTATGTGAAATTGAGTGATGTGACTGGGGCTAACTTGGATTTTTATCTATGTAGGTAAAGCTGAGTAAACATCAACTTTTTCTTTTAGTTTCTGTTTTTAGAGATTTAAGTGAGAACTAAAATCTCGCTCCTCAAGTAAACTGGGAAATTATAAGAATGCCTAAAGGGAAATTTCAGTCTTGACTAAATAAATTGTTGCTCATTCATTTTGACCATGTCTATATAGACAGAGTGAAGTTATAGAATTAAATATATATATGTATATATACATATATATATATTTTTTTTAAATGAAGGATAGAGACTCGTGTTCTTCTATAACAAAGAAAACAGGGGACCCACCCAATGGTAAGCAATTTGTCCCTGGTTGTGCAACACAGTAGTTGTTGTTGGAGCCAAGGCTAGAGCCCAGATCTCCTAATACTTAGCCCAGTGATATTTTTATTGTGTTCCTGTAGGTGCCTCAGACTTAATGATTCTTGGCATATAGATCAAAAGCATATAGTCCTTAACAGTCTTGGCCATTACTCATGTATATTGTATAATATCTTTAATGCATATTGTATAATAGTTAATTGCCCATCACTAATTGTATATTTTTCCACTGATACTTTTAGAAAAAGTAGTCTTTCCCTCATAAAAATATTGAAAAGAAACAAAATGTGTTTGAATTTTCAGCTCTTCAGCCTCATAATATTATCTGTTATTCTAGAAATCTGTGTCACCCAGATTTATTGGAGAAATTCTTCTGCAACTTAATTTTTAATTATATTCTCATTACATTGCCTAACAATGAAGTGAATCACTTAAATCTATGGTTATAATTAAAGTAAGCCGGCTATCATGAAGGTATTAATTGGCTCTTCAAGGAATGGTGGTTTAAAAAATGCCAGTTTTTGATTTTTAGAGTTGTCTTCCAGCTGACAGTGTTAAATGATCTTTTTTTGTGATGAAATACTTGGAGCAGTCTTGCAAATATGTTTGTGTTGTTTGTATAATGTCACTATCCATTTACCAGTAAATTGTTACATAAGGCAAACAATGATTTTTTAGCAGATGATATATATGGCTTAGAATGGGTTTTTTTTTCAAAACCAGTTCCTTCTTTCATTTTTTAGTTTAGTTGTAACCTCCTCTTGCTAAGACTATGACAGTTATGTTGTAGTAGGCATCCTGACATACATTCCTCATGTCTCCACACATCCATGGTATCGCCAAGCAAGTTATATATTTTAAAACACAGATTTGATCTTGCTACTTTTGATAGCAAAAATGGATCAGTAGGTGTTTATACGGAATAAATGCTTAGGATGTCAGTCATAAATTTCCGTTACTTGGCTCTAACTTGCATTATCTATCCTCATTTATGGTCACCCTCTTCTCACTCATACACTGAAAATAATAAGCTTCTTGCCTTCTCTAAACATGTATTAACTATCATGCTATGTAAGCATATAGTTAAATCCTTAGCTCAGTTTAGATTACTGTCTTTTATCTCCATTGAAATTTCACTCTCTCTTCATGCATTTAAAAATGTACCTAATATGAAAAAGCTTATATATATAATGCATACTCCACTCAGTATAGGCCTCTCCTTAATGTTCCCTTTAGATCTGGGGAATGTTCTCATACTGTGCATTTTTGAATTTGTCTTCCTCCATCTTCTGTATTCTCTTTCCCAGGGACTCTAGTCCATGTTTTGGATTCATCCTCTATACTTCTCTTTTACTGCTTTTTTTTTTGGTCTTTTTGCCTTTTCTAGGGCTGCACCCGTGGCATATGGAGGTTCCCAGGCTAGGGGTCGAATCGGAACTGTAGCCACCGGCCTACGCCAGAGCCACAGCAACGCGGGATCCGAGCCGCGTCTGCAACCTACACCACAGCTCACGGCAACGCCGGATCCCTAACCCACTGAGCAAGGCCAGGGATCGAACCCGCAACCTCATGGTTCCTAGTCGGATTTGTTTACCACTGTGCCACGATGGGAACTCCTCCCTCATACATTTCATTTTGGACAGACAGTCTGTTTATGCTATGTCCTGAGAGATTTTCTAAATTTTTTTTCCAGCCCACTTAATTCTAACAATCATTTTTAACTTTCTGAGAGTATTTTTAAAATTCTCTGATTGTTTTTAGTCATGTTTTGTTGATACATTGTCTCAAACATCTGTGGCGATAACTACTTAGATGGTGTATAAAATTTCTTTTGTTCCCTCATTTATCTTGGCCTTTCGTCATTATGCTGCATGTTTTGTGATTCTTGGTTCACCCTTCAGATATATGAATGCAGGGTGAATGTGGGATAGGAATGATTTAAGGTTGAGTGGGTAAGGAGACAGCTCTTGCACCAGTGGCTTCTTAATTGTCAGAATGAATAGAGGTTTGTGTGTAGGATCCAATATTTCACAAGTTGCCCAGATATTTCCTTCTGTCTCTTAAGAGAAGGGCCTTGCATTATTTGCAGTGGGGTGTTGTTTGCCTGTTTTCACCAACGTAGATGGGACTATGGGTGGGAGATTGAAATGGGCATCTTGTCCATATACAGACCATCCATCAGTACTTCTCTTTTCATTGTATGTGTAGGGTCTCAGCATAGCCTCTCTGCGTTCTGTTAGGAATGCTGGTTCCTATTTTTGCTGCTGCTTCTTTCATTAGTTTTCCTAGGGTCTGACTCCTATTCAGTTAATCAGTCAGCAGTCTTTCTAACTTCCAGAAGTTTCTTTAAATCTACTTTCTCTTAATGGTACCCCTCTTATTCTCTTCCTTATTGTGAGTTTTTTTCTTTTTATTATTTTGCTGTCCTTTTGATGGCTTCTAAGAGTAACATGAGACACATTTATTCAACCTGCCACCTTGAATTAGAAGTCAGTTTCTGCTTCTAGAGTAGAAAATATACTCTCTCTATTGAGGAGAATCAAGAATATAACTGTAGCAACACCTTATCTTCCCAACCTAGTTAGAAAAAGCATGTGCCAAAGAGATAAGTAATCTCATTACTGACTGGAACCTTGGGTTAGAACACTTGGCAAATAAAGCATAGTATTTGTTCCACTTTCTTTTAACTCCATGTTCCTGTCATTTTAAAATGATTGGGAGGAGGAAAGGGAGTATAGCAAGGAAATTGAGAGCCAGTATTTTTGTAATTCTATAATAAATTCCTTCCAAAATGAATTTTAAAATTTGGGAATGAAGGGAAGTGGGTGGAGAGAGAATCACAAATTAGAGATGTTGGATGAGATAATATTTGCACGGTTGGCTTGTCCCCTTTGCCTGATATCTTAGCAGGCGTGGCAGCAACTTCTTCCTTTTTTTCTTTTTAGGGCCACACTTGCAACATATGGAAGTTCCCAGGCTAGGGGTCGAATTGGAGCTGCAGCTGCCAGCCTGTGCCACAGCCATAGCAACATGGGATCAGAGCTGCATTTGTGACTACACTGTGGCCTACAGCGATGCTGGATCTTTAACCCACTGAGTGAGGACAAGGATTGAACCCACATCCTCATGGATACTTGTTGGGTTCTTAACCTGCTGAGCTTCAGCAGAAACTCCAGCAGTTTCTTCTAAATGCTTCTTCATTCATTTGGTCATTCCTTTATTCATGTAATAATTTTAATTCTCTCCTGTAGGAAATAAATGTCTATTTTGTCCAAATAGCATCACAGATGACAAAGTAAACCCAAACAGCAAATGTCTCACCTTATGCAAGTCTTATGTTTATAAATTCACCGGTTCACATAGGAAGAATATCATGAATTGTGAGGCATATCAGTGAGAGTGACTGGAGAATATTGGAAGAAGGAGGAATAAGAAAAATAGGTTCATATTAATCTGAATAGAGTCAGAAAATAACATTATTTACCATGAACCATTTTAATCCTATCAGCATTTTAACCCACAGGTACCATGCAGTATCACATTGACACTAAAAATAGGAGAAGTTATTTTATATAGCAGAAGTAGGAGCTGGGAAGTTTAACTTTGCTTCAGCAATTCTCTTAACCTCTTAGGGTTCAGTCCACCTTTTTTTCAAGTGGAAGTTGGACTAAATAGTCTAGGACTCCTTTAAGTACTTACTGAATGATAGTTATTTGCAGGCATTGGGCTAAACCATTTAGGAAAAACAGAGATATATATCATAATCGCTTGCCTTCAGGAGAAAAGTCCAAAAGAGCAGATAGAAGTAAGGCATACACAAATATATGCATTACACACCAGTGAATTGTAAAAAGTATATAGGAGAATCAACTAAATGAAAAAGGAGAGAATTACCACCTTGGGTAATTGAGAATGATGCATAAAGGATGATCTGAATTTTGCCTTGAATCTTTTTTTTAAATGTTTTTTTTAATTTTTTCCATTATAGTTGGTTAATGGTATTCTGTCAATTTCTATTATACAGCAATGTGACCCAGTCTAACACACACACACATAAATATTCTTTTTTCTCACATTATCCTCCATCATATTCCATCATAAGTGACTAGATGTAGTTCCTTGTGCTACACAGCAGGATCTCATTGCTTATCCACTCCAAAAGCAATAGTTTGCATCTGTTAACCCCGGACTCCATCCCACTCCCTATCTCTCCCCCTTGGCAACCACAAGTCTCTTCTCCAAGTCCATGAGTTTCTGCCTTGAATCTTGAGTAAGATTTTGATAGATAGCTATGACTAAGACAGTGTATCTGCTCCAGCATAAGCTCGAGTACAGAGGTGAGAAAACATCAAGTATGTTCAATAAAGTACAAGTCAGCCAGCTTTATTAATGGAGGAGTTGTGTCATAGAGTAATGGGAAAGGAACTGACAAATGGGACTAGAGGTAACATTAGAGTGGTCTCATCTACAACTTAAGAGGATTGTAGATTTTTTTTCCCTTTGGTCTTTTTTCAGGGGAGGGGGCACACCCGTGGCATATGAAAGTTCCCAGGCTAGAGGTAGAATCGGAGCTGAAGTTGCCTGCCTATGCCACAGCCACAGCAACACGGGACCTGAGCTGCATCTGCGACCTACACCACAGCTCACTGCAACGCCAGATCCTCAACCCACTCACTGAGCAAGGCTAGGGAGTGAACCTGCATCCTCATGGATACTAGTCGGGTTCATTAACCACTGAGCCACTATGGTAACTCCAGATTGTAGATTTTTTGAAACTGGAGAGGAACAGGCTGATTTATTCAGAGAGATATGCAAATGTAGAGCATGCTAAGGAGTAGGGAGGAGATGTGATGCTGAAATAGCAGTGAAGAAATTTCCACTCATCCAGGTAGGAGATAGGACCAGAGGAAGGGCAGCAGCAATCCAATGAAATGGTCGGGGCAGATGAGATTATGAAGTAAGAATGCACACAATTCAATAAATGGTAGAACTAAGGACTGAAACCAGTGTGATTCGAAAAATGGAGGCACTTCTAATAAAAAATTTCCAAGGCAAGAGGAGAAGTTGATTTTTGTGAAGAAATAAAATGATCTATTTTCCCATCTTTCAACAAATCTTTCCCACTTATGTAGCTGCAATTTTGGTGTAATAGCAAAGATAGGATACTCTCTGTGAATTCTTGTCCTTTTCTTGCAAAGCCGTTATAGTTTCTTAGGGACTTTTTGTGTGCGTGTGTGTGTCAATTATTGTGAATCTAGATTACCTTGTACTCATTTGGGGAAGGGGGGCAGTAAATGATAGAACAAAAAAAAGTATTCTTTCACAATATCATGAAGAATAGTCAGAACTTAGTGGTCCATAAGAGCAAATTTGGAAAAGCAGTTCACTTATAAATAATACCTTTTAAAAATTGTAATACTAGAAAATGAAATCAAATTAAGAGTACCTGTACACAAGGAACTATGAGGAAATAAGTGATAGAATGTTGATTCCAGAAACAAAATATGAACCTATGATAGCTCTAATTAAAACTATCCCTCCTTTCTCTTAATTGTGGTAGGTGACTGATGCTCCACTTCATCTGATTTGATAATCTGCACTTTCTTGAGTGGGGAGTAAGAAGGAAAATGAAAACAAAGGACTATTAATAAGTAGGAGAGAGCTTAGAAGAACAAAAAAATAGAAGATTTGGAAATAGTATATAAAGCTTTCAAAAAAAAATTTAAAAAAACATTTAAAGCGTGTAGGCAGTTATCTGTGTCCCCCTCCCCCCACCGCATTCCTATATAGCATCCATCAGAGCAGTAAAGATGCTGCCAAATTGTACTTCCACATGAAGGTTTCTCAGTGTCAGATGACCTGCATTAGAAACCGGTTAAAAACCCTGTTTTCATGTGTTGTATTACTTTCACAATGACTGTTCTCTTTTATCCTTGAAATTTGAAGCGTTATTTTTATTGTTTCCATGTAATTATTTGGTTACATGTAAGTATTTACCTGCCTTTAGAGTCATAGACTTGGGAAGGGTGGAGATTTTTCTGGTCCAACATTTCCCTAAGTATGTTAGTCATCTCTGGTTATAAAGAAAGCACTCTGAGATCAATTAGGTTGGAAATTGCTGGGTTGAACACAGTTACACAAGGTTTTTATTTCTGTGGCGGTGGGGAAGGCTATGGAACCTCAGAGATTTTAACACCTACTATGGTTCAACTAAGGAGAAACTATAGATAGCAATTCTAAACGTATGTGACCACCAAATCTTTTTTCCTAGGGTCTTTTCAGAATGCTTTTTCCTCAGAGGACATGTGGGAGAACTCAATCCCTTAAATTTACAGATAAACAAAAAGGAGATAAATGGCTCACTCAGAGCTGCATAGTTATTGACTTAAAGAACTATACTTGAACCAAGATCTCCTGCAATATTCAGATTTGCTTCCTTTTGCCCCCAAGTTCAGAAAAGTCTTTAAAAACTACGTGGTCCTTGAGATTAGATCTGTAAACTGTACCCAAGGGGATTTGAAGAAATAAATAAAATGACTGATTTAATTATTTCAGTACATTTTGAATTGGCACATTGCCTTTGAAAGAGATTGAAAGAGCCATTTAAGGAGTTTCCTGGTGGCTCAGCAGGTTAAAGATCTGGCTTTGTCACTGCTGTGGGTCTGGTTACTGCTGTGGCATGGGTTCAATCCCTGGCCCTAGAACTTCCACATGCTGCAGGCATGGTCAAAAAAAAAGCTCAAAGCTTAGTACATTACAATGATGTACAATAATATGTGTATCCGAAATCTTCCCCTTTTTCCCAAAAAAGACTGGCAAAAATGACTATAATTTGCTGTTTTGTTGTTCCAGATCTCATTGCTGCATGTATACATGTAAACGTGCATCTTTTATTTATTTATTACTCAATGAATTTATCACATCTGTAGTTGTATAATGATCGTCACAATTCAATTTCATAGGATTTCCATCCCACAACCCAAGCACTAAACATGTATCTTTTAAAAACTTCTTGGAGTTCCCGTCGTGGCGCAGTGGTTAACGAATCCGACTAGGAACCATGAGGTTGCAGGTTCGAGCCCTGCCCTTGCTCAGTGGGTTAAGGATCCGGCGTTGCCATGAGCTGTGGTGTAGGTTGCAGACGCAGCTCGGATCCCGAGTTGCTGTGGCTTTGGCGTAGGCCAGCGGCTACAGCTCCTATTCGACCCCTAGCCTGGGAACCTCCATATGCCACGGGAGCAGCCCAAAGAAATAGCAAAAAGACAAAAAAAACAAAAACAAAAACAAAAACTTCTTTATATAGATGGGATTATGGTGGACACATTGTTTTTTACCCTTAATTTTTTTTACTCAACAGTATTACATATTTGTCTTTCCCACATTAATACATGTAACCTTCTGGAATTCCTGTCGTGGCTGAGCAGAAATGAATCTAACTAGCATCCACGAGGATACAGGTTCAATCCCTAGCCTTGCTCAGTGGGTTAAGGATTAGACGTTGCCGGAAGCTGTGGTGTGGGTTGCAGACTCAGCTCAGATCCCGCATTGCTATGGCTTTGGTGTGGGCCAGCAGCTATAGCTCTGACTCAGCCCCTAGCCTGGGAACTTCATATGCTGTGGGTGCAGCTGTAAAAAAAAAAAAAAGACAAAAAATACATGTTATCCTCTAATGGCTCAATAATGTTACATTATATAGCTCTACTATTAATTTGTTTAATCTGTTTCCCATGGATGAACATTAGAAGAGCTGTAATTTTTTTACCAGACAGCAGTGCTGTAGTGAATTTTGATACAGGTTGTGGGGGGAGCTTTGTGTGACTATGTCTGTAGGAGAGTCCTTGAAGTGGAATTGCTGGGTCAAAAAATAAACATTTTTGAATTTTGTAAGTATTGCCAAGTTGCCTTAAATATGGTGTAAGTTTTATTCTCCCGCTTCTAGCATTGCAACAGGAAACTTTTAAATGGTGTACCTTTCACTGAA
Source organism: Phacochoerus africanus (assembly GCF_016906955.1). Lineage (NCBI taxonomy): Eukaryota > Metazoa > Chordata > Mammalia > Artiodactyla > Suidae > Phacochoerus > Phacochoerus africanus. The sequence continues at coordinate 71,223,217 of NC_062545.1, forward strand.
CTTAAAAAAAAAAAGGATCTTTGTAAGATTTTATGCCTTATAATGAATAACTGCAAATATCTTTTGTCAATTTTAAAATCATAGAGATAATGTGTAAAGCATTAATGATCCTGATCTCTCTTTCTCTCTCTCTCTCCCTCCACTGCTCTTTTCAGAGCAAATTATTCATGGAAGGATTTAGAAGCCTAAAAGAAGGAGAACCAGTGGAATTCACATTTAAAAAATCTTCCAAAGGCCTTGAATCAATACGGGTAACAGGACCTGGTGGGAGCCCCTGTTTAGGAAGTGAAAGAAGACCGAAAGGGAAGACACTACAAAAAAGAAAACCAAAGGGAGACAGGTAATTTTACTTTGTTGATTTTGAGTTGATTGTATTTGGAAAAGATTTCTGAAAACTCAGTTTATATTTTCATGATGTTATTGGACTTTATATCATCTAGCCAAAATAAAATGCCACCGATGAGTATTTGAGTGGAATTTATTAGAGATATAGGCCATCTTGCAGTTTGAACTCTCTGAAGAATGTACTTACCTAAGCCTTTAGCACTGAGCACTGGACAGTCTCCCACCCACGATTTCCATCTCTCTGGAGACCACGATGTGGAATTGAAGTTTCCAACAGACAGAGGTACCCCTCTGAACATCTTAACACCTAACCAGTCTTTTTCAAGTGAAAATACACTTATTGTTTTTCTGCTTTGAAAAGATAACTTAATACTGAAAATTCAAATATTAAAAAAAAAATCACTGGAAATTTTAACTAGAGGTAGGAATCAATACATATGCACTGTTTTTGAAATGCATCTTTTTTTCACTTAACAGGGTGTGGTGGAATGTTTCATGTCAGTCTTTAGCACCTGCATAAATTTCTGTTGTGTGAATGTACCAAAATTTAAACGAGACTATGCTAAATTAATTTAATTGTTAAATTTAGGCTATTTTCAATATTTTTAATTTATCAATAGCACCACAGTAAGAATCCATATATATTTTTTTTTTGAAAAATTGTCTGATTATATGATGAGTTAAATACCTAATAGTGAAAAATCTGGGTCAAAAATTATGCACTTTGGAGTTCCCATCATGGCTCACTGGTTAACGAATCTGACTGGCGTCCATGAGGACACAGGTTCGATCCCTGGCCTTGCTCAGTGGGTTAAGGATCCCACGTTGCCGTAGCTGTGGTGTAGGTCCCAGATGCAGCTCAGATCCTTCATTACTGTGGCTGTGGTATAGGCCAGCATCTACAGCTCCAATTCGACCCCTAGCTTGGGAACCTCCATAAGCTGAGGGTGTGGCCCTAAAAAGCAAAAGCAAACACACAAACAAAAACCTATGCACTTAAAAAATTTTGATATCAGTTTCCAAACTACTCTTCAGAAACGTTTAAGGCCAATGTATAACCGCTTTAAAAGTGAGACTGTTCATTGAATAATGTCATCTTTTTAATCTCTTCCAGTTACTTAGGTTAACAAATGCCCCTCATTTTTTTTCTTTGCCTCCTTTGATTTGAGGTTAAATATATTCTTACGCTTTAATTTTCATTTTTATTTTTTTATCTATGAATTGTGTGTTTCTTGTCTTTGCTTATTTTTCTACTGAGATGTTCATTTGCTGTTATTGATATCTAAGTTCTCTCTTTAGAAAAAAATCTGTTTTCCTCTTTCCTATGCTGGGAAAAACTCAGTTTTTCCATTTTATGTTTCTCACCTTTGTGTCTCCATTACTTTTACAGAGAACAGTATACTTCTGGTCATGAAATGTGTGGAGGTTTTTCCGTACACCAAGCAATTCTCCACAATGCCAGCTGGCTGTCCTACACTTTAACTCAATTCTAACCCTATCTACCTGGAGATAGTGTCTGTTCCCACAGCCTAAGTGGTCAGTCCCACGAGACTGCTCCCGCTGTAATTTAGATGCCAGTTGCAGTGCAACTCCTGTCTGAGTTGGCCCCATGACCCCTGCCTCAGGTTTGATTTATTTGCTGGAGTGGCTCACAGAACTCAGGGATATATATATATATATCTCAGCTTATTAAAGGATATGACAACAGCCAGGTAAAGGATATGGATGAACAACCAGATGGAGAGATACGTTAGGAGAGGTCTGGGAGGGTCCCAAGCACACTTCTGTCTCCAGGAGGCTAGGGTGCTTCACCCTCTCAGTGTGGATTGTGTACCACTCTAGAAGCTCTTTCCAGCTCATATTTTTGGAATTTTTCAGAGGCTTCATCACATAGGTTTGAAAAACAAAGGTTTTTCAGCCCCTTTCCCTTCTTTCAAGAAAATTGGGGGTGGATGACAATTCTGAGCCTCTGGAGCTTGTAGTGACCCTCATCCAGGAGCCATCTGGTAGCCCACCCAGAGTCACTTCATTAGAACAGAAAACCGGGAGTTCCCATCGTGGCACAGCAGAAACAAATCCGACTAGGAACCATGAGTTTGTGGGTTCGATCCCTGGCCTTGCTCAGTGGGTTAAGGATCTTGTGTGTGAGCTGTGGTGCAGGTCACAGATCTCGGATCTGGCGTTGCTGTGGCTGGGGTGTAGGCCGGTCTGATTAGACCCCTAGCCTGGGAACCTCTATATACTGCCGGTGTGGCCCTAAAAAGACAAAAAAAAAAAAAGAACAGAAAACCCTTCTGTCACACCAGGAAATTTTAAGGGTTTCAAGAGTCTTGTGTCAGGAACAGAGATCAAAGACTAATATTAGAGAAAAAAGTTCTATTGGATTTCTTTGAAAAAAATTTTTTATTATAGTTGATTTACAATGTTTTATCAGTATCTGTTTATAGCAAGGTGACCCCATCATACATATATATATATATATATATATGTTCTTTTCCTCATATTGTATTCTATCATGTTCTGTCACAAGTGATTGAATAGAGTTCCCTGTGCTGTACAGCAGGACCTCATTGCTTATCTGTTCTAAAGGTAATAGTTCCCATCTACTAACCCTAAACTCCTGGTCCATTCTAATCCTTCCCCCTCCCCCTTGGCAACCACAAGTCTGTTCTCTGTGTCCATGAGTTTATTTCTGTTCTACTAGTGTTCTTGTCATTTAGGAAGTTACAAAGGTCTTAGGAGCTCTGTGCTGGGAACCAGGAGCAGAGACCAATATCTATTTCCTGTTATCGCACATTCTCTTATAAAGTCCCCATGTTAATCTTTGTCTCAAATATATAAGAAATATCCTTTTCAGCTTGTGAAATGTATTTTAGCTTTAATTATAGAGACTTTTAAAAATAGTACTGATGTTTTGATAAGTCTGTCACTCCCTCCTTAATATTATCTGGCTTTTCAAACCACCAAATTGAAAATATACTGAATTCATGTATATTTTCTTACATAATTTTTATTAATTTATCTTTTACATTTTACTGTCTTTTTTTGTATGTAACTATTTTGGAAGAGAGGATTATAAGGGTGGAGCTTTTCTTTCCTCTGCAGATTGCTAAGTAGTTGTCACTACAGTGTTTATCGTCTAGTGCATATTTTCATACTGGTTTGAAAAGCCATCAGTAAGAGAATAAATTCAGTTTCCATCTTCATTTTTTAGGAGTTCATTTTATATAAAGAAAAGTCCATGAAAACATGTGAAAGTATAATGATACGCTTACCTATTAAAGTGATTTTTTTTAATCCCAAAGAGAGATTATATATCCACATACATTCAAGTAAAGCAGAGTAAAATGAAACAAAATCCTTTCTTTTCCTATGTCTTTTAGATAAACTCTTTAACTGTAGTTGTGGCATGTTTTACACATGTGCTGAATTGGAATCACTGCAAGAGAGAGTTATGGGAGCTGATAGTAGAGAAATAAGATAGCAAGACATTCCTTCATGTAGGATCTTGTCAACCATTGTAAGGGCTTTGATTTGGGGAAAAATGAGAAATCTTTGGGAAAATATTAAATTTAAAAGTAACATGAGCAGATCTAGTTACCTAAAGTATCATTCAGGCAGCTGTGAAAACAACCTAAAGTGGAGAACAAAGATGGCAGCTGATAGATGACACGAAGGCAGTTCTGGTAATACCAGAAAGGGAAGAGGTTATGGTGTTTCCCATTGGGATGCTAGAGTAGGAGTGGTGAGCAAAATTTCTGAAATGTTTTGAAAGTAGAAACAACAGCATTTACTGCCAGATCAGATGTTGACTATAAGAGAGAGTGAAGTGTTCAGGAAGACTCCAGGATTCGATTGGCCAGAGCAACTAGAAAAATGAAGGGAGTGTTTACCAAGATGAAGAAGCAGGGAAGGAGCAAACAATCAGAAGTATGGTTTTGGATGTTTTAACTGGATGTGCATAATAGACATCTAAGTGGAATGTAGGTTAAACAGATGTGTGCATAAATATGGAGTTCCAGAGCTGGAGGCAAGAATTGGGTGGTATTTGGCCAAAAGACTAAATGAGGTATTTACAGCCTTAAGACTAAATGAGATCACTGTCAGAGTGGGTATACATAGAATAGGGAAGAGGAGGAGTTCTCCTTGTGGCTTAGTGGTAATGAACCCGACTAGTATCTGTGAGGATGAGGGTTTGATCCCTGGCCTTGCTCAGTCAGTTAAAGATCTGGCATTGCTGTAAGCTGTGGTATAACTTGCAGACATGGCTCAGATCCAGAGATGCTTTGGCTGTGATGTAGGCCAGCAGTTGCAGCTCTTATTTGACTCGTAGCCTAGCCTGGGAACTTCCATATACTGCAGGTGCACCCCTAAAAAGGCAAAAAAATTAAAAAAAAAGAAAGAAAGAAAGTAAAAGGAAGAGGACTGAGCCTTAGGCCATTTCAGCACGTAGAGATCAAAAAGATTAGGAGATGCGAACAGCAGAAATTAACAGAACTTTGTAACCAAGAGAGGATTTTATTTCAAAAGTCAAGGCAAGAAGTGCTTGAAAGGGTATTAGATGTGTTCAATGGTGCTGCTGGTGAAAATGATCAAGTAAGATGACCACCAAGACTTGAGAATTTAGCTACAAGAAAGTCTTTGGTGAAGTTGGCGAGATCAGATTGAATGCACTGGTGGGAGTGAAAGCCTGAGTGGATTTGTGTTCTACTGAGAAGGAAAAGAGAGGACATGGAGACAGCAAATATAGACAATTTTTTTAGTTTTCCTACAAATGGGAGCAGAAAAGTGAAGCAGTAGCTGAGGGGAAAAAATTATAGCATGTTTATGCGCTAGTGGGGATAGTCTAGTACGAAAGGAAAGATTGAGCATTCAAGAGGGGGAGAGGAAAATTGATGGAGTGATTTCTTTGATTGGGATTTAAAGCACAACTGAGAGAGCTAGCCACATAAGCACAGACAATTTGTTCTTCAAAATGGGATGTAAGGCACATATACAGGTATAGATACAAATGGGTAGGTACTTGTGAGGATGGGGTAAGATTCTCACATTTTTATGCTATTTGCTTAGTGAAATTTGAAGCAAGGCCATCAAGTGAGTGATGGTGGAAGAGGAGGTTATGGGGATTTAAAAAGAAAGGAAAAGATTTAAAATAGGAAAATAGAAGAGTGAATGCATTAAGGAGTGAAATGTAGAATTCCCAGCTAGATCAAAAACCCACTATGGTTAGGGGGCATGAATTTAAAATAAAGTTAGTCAGTATGATCATGAATTTTCTCCAGCCTTTGCTGACATCCTTGCTACAGCTGTCAAATAGGCAGAAAGATGGATTTAACTAGAATTAGGGCTTTCCTAGTTGAGAATAATGAAAGGAGAGAAGCAAGAGCACTGAGCAAGGGATTAGTTGTAGTGGTGGATCATAGCATATAAACTGGGTACTGAGTAAAGACACAAAGAGGTGGCAGCCTCATGGTGGGTAGGGTGCAACTGCAGCCAGAGAATTACTGTAGCTGGAGGACTAGAGGGAGTGATCTGAGCATGTAGAAAAAAGATAGTGGTGGTCAAAGGGTGAGTAACTTCTCCAACTGCCTATGTTGTGTGTCTTTTTAACAAAATTTTTACGCATTTGGTAACTAATGATTTTCAACTGAGCTCAGGATGTCCATAATTTTTGCCACTAGGATTAGCAGTTCCAGTTTTACATGTGCCATTTGTTTTTATAAAATGATAGAGACAAACTGCAATAAAATACTCAAATAAGCCTAGAGATTCTTTTGAAACTGAAACAATGAGAAAACAAGATGTGACAGTGGTAAGTGATGGCTGGAACAGTTACTAAGGTGTTGATTTTCTCTGTAAATATTTAAAAGGCTTTAAAGAGCTTTTTCTTCCCTTTCTCCTTGATTAGATATTTTATTATACTTCAAAGAACTAACTCTGGATTAATTTATATTATACTTTTTGTCTAATGCTTTCTGTGATTATGTTTATTACTTCCTTCTATTTTATTATGGAAATTTTCAAAATAAAAAGAGTATACCATGTATACCCACTTTTTTTTTTTTTTTTTTTGCTATTTCTTGGGCCGCTCCCAGGGCATATGGAGGTTCCCAGGCTATGGGTCTAATCAGAGCTGTAGCCACCGGCCTACACCAGAGCCACAGCAACGCGGGATCCGAGCCGCATCTGCAACCTACACCACAGCTCACGGCAACGCCGGATCATTAACTCACTGAGCAAGGCCAGGGATCGAACCCACAACCTCATGGTTCCCAGTCGGATTCGTTAACCACTGGTCCACGACGGGAACTCCCCCACATTTTATATTTTGATAATTATAAACATTTTTGTGGAAACTGTTTAAACTAGTATATTGCAGGTGCATTGCACTGTAATACCATGTTTCATTATTCCTATCAAAGTGAACAAGACATTCTTAATAGGAATCTAATACCAGTCCACATTAACATTTCCCCAGGTTTCCTCTGGCAGCCACCAATCTGTTCCTAGGATATAAGAGCTTGATTTTTGTTTTTATTTTTATTTTTAATTTTTTTGCCTTTTAGGGCCTCACCTGTGGCATATGGAAGTTCCCAGGATAGGGGTCAAATTGGAGCCACAGCTGCTGGCCTACGCCACAGCAACGCTGGATCCGAGCCTGGTCTGTGATCTACACCACAGCTCACGGCAATGCGGAATCTCTGACCCACTGAGGGAGGCCAGGGATCAAGCCTGCATCCTCATGGATACTAGATGGAATTGTTTCCGCTGAGCCATGATGGGAACTCCCTGTTTTTATTTTTAGACTCTACATAAAAGGGAGATCATATGGTATTTGTCTTTTTCTGACTTATTTTACTTAGAGTAATGCCAAGAGTAATGCCATCAGTGTCCATCCATGTTGTCACAGTGAAAGGATTTCATTCTTTTTTATGGCTTTAATGTTCCTGTGTGTGTGTGTTTATATCATATACACACACACTCAAATACACACACACAAATCATATCTTCTTTCTCCACTCATCCATTGCACACTTTGGTTGTTTCCACATCTTGCCTATTGTAGATAATGCTGCAGTGAAAATGTGATTGCATATATCTATTTAAGGTAGTGTTTTCTTTTTCTTTTCTTTTGTTCTTTTTTTTTTGGTCTTTTTAGGGATGTACCTGTGGCATATGGAAGTTCCCAAGCTAGTGGTTGAATTGGAACTGCAGCTGCTAGCCTGGCACTACAGTCACAGCAATGTTGGATGCGAGCCTCATCTGCAACCTACACCACAGCTCACAGCAGTGCTGGATCCTTAACCCACTGAGCAAGGCCAGGGATCGAACCTGCATCCTCATGGATACTAGTTGGGTTCATTACTGCTGAGCCACGATGGGAACTCCTCAAGTTAGTGTTTTAATTTTTCTTCAGATAAATGCCTGGAAGTGCAATTGCTGAATAGTATTGAAGTCCTATTTTTAATTTTTTGAGAAATTTCCAAAGTGTTTTCTGTAGTGGCTGCATGAATTTACTTTTTTCCAACAGTGCACACGGTTTCCCCTTTCTCCACATTGTTGCCAACACTTGTTATTTCTTGTCTTTTTGATAGTAGCTGTTCTAAGAGGTGTGAGGTGATATCTCACTGGTTTTCATTTGCATTTCCTTCATGATTAGTAATGTTGAGCACCTTTTTATGTGCCTGTTGGTTATTTGTATATTGTCCTTGCAAAAATGTCTCTTCAGTTCCTCAGCCCATTTTTTTTATTGAGGTATAGATTTATTATATTAGTTTCAGATGTACAGCAGTGATTTTTATAGATTATACTCCATATACAGCTATTATATTTTTATAGATTATACTCCATTTTGAGCTGTTATAAAATATTGACTATATTCCCTTTGCTGTATACTGTGTCTTTGTAGCTAATTTATTTTATAAATAGTAGTTTCTATTCTTGATCCTTTACCCCATGTCTCCCTCCCCCCATTTCCTCTCCCCACTGGTAACCACTAGTTAGTTCTCCATGTCTGTAAATCTATTTCTGTTTTGCTCTATGCATTCATTTGTTTTATTTTTCATATTCCACATGTATGTGATAACAAACAGTATTTGTCTTTCTCTGTCTGACTTCTTTCTCTAACGTAATATCCTTAAGGTCTATTCATGTTGTTGGAACTGGCAAAATTTCATTCTTTTTTATGGCTAAGTAGTATTCCATTGTACATGTGTATGTGTGTGTGTGTATTTACATATCACGCTTTCTTTATTCATTCATCTGTTGATGGACACTTAGGTTGCTTCCATATCTTAGCTACTATAAATAATAACATTTGGGTGCACGTATCTCTTTTAATTAGTGTTCTTGTGTTCCTTAGACGTATACCAAGGAGAGGAATTGCTGGATCTCATGGTACTGTTTTTAGTTTTTTTGAGGAACCTCTGTAGTGTTTCCCACAGTGGCAGAATCAATTTACATTCCCACCAATAGTGTACAAGAGTACCATTTTCTCCTCATCTTTACAAACATTTGTTATTTGTGTTGTTTTTGATGATAGTCATTCTCACAGTTGTGAGGTGACATCTCATTGTGGTTTTGAATTGAGTATCTCTGGTGATTAGCAATGGTGAGTATCTTTTCATGTGCCTATTGGAATTAATGGAATCGCTTGGGTTTTGATATTGAGTTGTATGGGCTATATATATTTTGGATATTGACTTCTTATTGATTATATCATTTACAAATATTTTATTCTATTCAATAGGTTGTCTTTTCATTTGTCATTGGTTTCCTTTGTTGTACTAAACCTTTAAGTTTAATTAGGTCCCATTTGTTTGTTTGTTTGTTGTGCTTTTGTTTTCTTTGCCTTAGGAGACAGATCCAAAAAAGTATTGCTGTAATTTATGTCAAAGAGTGTTCTGCCTGTGTTTTCTTCTTGTTTTATGCCTGCCAGTCATACATTTAGGTCTTTAATCCATTTTCAGTTTGTTTTTATATATGATACAGGAAAATGTTCAATTTCATTGTTTTACATGTAGTTGTTCAGTTTTCCCAGTACACTTATTGAAGAGACTGTCTTGTCCCTGTTGTATTCTTTCTCCTTTATCATAGATTGATCATAAGAGTGGGTTTATTTCTGGTCTTTCTGTCCTGGTGCATGGATATATGTGCCTATTTTTTGTACAAGTACAATATTGTTTTGATAACTATAGCTTTGTAGTATTGTCTGAAGCCAAAGAGCATGATTCCTCCCACTCTTTCTCAGGATTATTTTGGTTATTTGGGGTCTTCTGTGTTTCCACAAAAATTTTAAAATTATTTATTCTAGTTCTGTGAAAAATGCCATTGGAATTTTAATAGAGATTGCATTGAATCTGTAAATTTTCTTGGCTGGTATGGTCAGTTTAATAATATTAATTCTGCTATTCCATGAACATGGTATATCTTTATATCTGTTTGTGCCCTTTAATTTCTTATCAGTGTCTTATGGTTTCTTGAGTATAGATTTTTTATCTCCTTAGTTTATTCCTAGAAACTTTGTTCTTTTTGATGTGATTGTAAAAGGCTTCTGCCCGTTTTTTTAATTGGGTTACTTGTTTGCTGTTGACTGGTGTGATTCCTTTTTTATACTTTGGATATTAATCCCTTATCTACCTGATAAAAATATTTGCAAAAATTTTCTCCCATTCTCTAAGTTGCCTTTTTTGCTAATTGTTTCCTTTGCTGTGCAGGAGTGTTTTAGCTTGATGTAGTTCCATTTCTTTATCTTTGTTTTTCTTGCCTTTGCTTTTGGTGTTGAAACCAAGAAATCATTGCCAAGACCATTGTCAAAGAGAATATCTTATATTTTCTAAATTTTTAACCTGTTTTGAATTGATTTTCATGTATAGTGTATGGCAGTGTTCAAGTTTCATTCTTTTGTATGTGGCTGTCTAATTTTCCCAACACCATTTATTGAAGAGGCTATCCTTTCCCCATTGTATATTCTTAGTTCCTTTGTTGTAAATTAATTGACCATATATGTGTGGGCTTAGTTTTTATCTCACTATTTTATTCCATCAATCTGAGTATCTGTTTTTATGCCAAATGCCATACTGCTTGAGTACTATTGTTTTGTAATATAGTTTGAACTCAGGAGGTGTGATGCCTCAAAATTATTTTGGCTGTCCAGGGTCTTTTGTGGTTCCACATAAATTTAAAATAGTTTGAACTATTTCTGCACAAAATGCCATGGGAAACATCAATAAAGGTTGTATTGAATCTGTAGATCACTTTTGGTGATACAAACTTCTTAATAGTGTTAATTCTTCCAGTCCATGAGCACAGAAATCTTTCCATTTATTTGTGTTTTCTTCAATATCTTTCATCAAATGGGTTTTAGCTTTTAGCATATAGATATCTCACCTCTCTGGTTAAATTTACTCCTAAGTATTTTCATTGTTTTTCATGCAGTTGTTCATGGGGTTGTTTTCTTAACTTTCCTTTCTGATAGTTTGTTGTTATTGTATAGAAACCAACTGATTTTTATATTGATTTTTTTTATCCTGAAAATTTATTGAATTCATTTATTCTAAGAGTGTTTAAATGGAGTTTGTGGAGGTTTCTAGTGTAATAATACCATGTTATTTGCAAGGATTTACCTTTTCTCTTCCAATTCAGAATGCTTTCCTTTCTTTTTCTTGCATAACTGCTCTGTCTATAACTTCCAGTACTATGTAAATCAGAGTGGCAAGAATAGGTGTTCTTGATCTTAGAGGAAAGCCCTGGCTTTTCACCATTGTATGTCAGCTGTGCTTGTCACTTATACCCTTTATTATGTTGAGGAATGTTTTTTATACCTAATTTATTGAGAGTGGAATTCTGTCAAATGCTTTATATGCAGCTACTGAGATGATCACTTGCTTTTTATCTTTCATTTTGTTAATGTGGTATATCACATTGATTGATTTGCAGATGTTGAACCATCTTTGTATTTCTGGAATAAATCCCACTCGATTGTGATGTATGATCCTTGTAATCTGTTGTTCAATTTGGTTTTCTAATATTTTGTTGAGGATTTTGCATTTGTGTTCATTGGGGATGTTGACCTTTTTTTTTCTTGTATTCTTGTCTGGTTTTGGTATTAGGGTTATTCTGGCCTCATGAGATGAGTTTTGAAGTGTTCTTTCCTCTTCTATTTTGGGGGAGAGTTTAAGAAGTTTTGGTTTTAAGGTTTTTTTTGTTTGTTTTGTTTTTTTTTGTCTTTTTGCTATTTCATTGGGCCGCTCCCGCCGCACATGGAGGTTCCCAGGCTAGGGGTTGAATCGGAGCTGTAGCCACTGGCCTACACCAGAGCCACAGCAACACGGGATCTGAGCCACGTCTGCAACCTACACCACAGCTCACAGCAACACCAGATCGCTAACCCACTGAGCAAGGGCAGGGACCGGACCCGCAACCTCATGGTTCCTAGTCGGATTCGTCAACCACTGCGCCACAACGGGAACTCCTAAGTTTTTTTTTAATGTTTGGTAGAATTCAAGAGTAATTCACTTAGTTGTGGACTTTTTGGGGAGGGTTTTTTTTTTTTTTAACTGATTCAGTCTCCTTACTAATAATTGGTATGCTCAGTTTTCTATTAATTTCTGATTCAGGCTTGGTAGGTTGCATGTTTATTTCTTTTAGGATGTTCTTTTTGTAGTCTTTTAGAATCCTTTTATTTATGCTGCATCAATTGCAATGCCTTCTCTTTCATGTCTAATTTTATTTATTTGTGTCCTCTGTCTCTCTCTCTCTGTTAAGTTTAACTCAAATTTTGTCTACTTTGTTTAATTTTTCAAAATATCAGCTCTTAGTCTCATTGATCTTTTCTATTGTGTTTTTAATCTCTGTATCATTTATTTCCACTCTGGTCTTTATTTTCTTCCTCCTACTCATTTGTGCTAGGTTTGTTTGTAACCTTTTGAAATTGGCTTCTTTTACTCAGTGTAATGGCTTTGAAATACACTCAAAAGCTTGGATGACTCAATACAGTATTCTCTACATAACCACATTTTTGCTTTCAGTTACCCATGGTCAACAAAAATATTAAGTGGAAAATTCCAGAAATAAACAACTCATAAGTATTAAATTATGCACTGTTATGAGTAATGTGAAGAAATTTTGCACCATTTGCTTTGTCCTACCTGGGATGTGAATCATCCTTTTGTTCAGCATATTTTGCCCATTAGTCACTTTGTAGCCATCTTGGTTATCAGATTGACTGTCATAGTATGACAGTGCTTGTGTTTAAGTAAACCTTTTTAAACTTAATAATGGCTCCAAAACAAAGGAGTTGTGATGCTGGCAATTTGAATGTGCCAAAGAACAGCCTCAAAGTGTTTCTTTTAAGTGAAAGGAGAAAATTATTAACGTAATAAGGCAAGAAAAAATTCATGTGCTGAGGTTGCTAAGATAATATGGAGGAATCTTCTATCTGTGACATTGTGAAGAAGGAGAAGAAGTTCATGGTAGTTGAAACTGCAAAAGTTATGGCCACAGTGTAAGTGTATAGTTAGGATGGAATAGGCATTAATTTTAATACAATAAGATACTGTGAGAGAGACGTTCATATACTTTATTATTATTATTATTGTAAATCTTTTCCTTTGCCTCATTTATAAATTAAACTTAATTATAGGTCTGTATGTATAGGAAAAAACATTGTATATATAGGTTTTGGTACTATCTGTGCTTTCAGGCATTCACTCAGAGTCCTGTAATATGTCCCTGACAGATAAGGCAGATTATTATAGTTTATTCATTTTTATTGCTTAGTAGTGTTCCATTGTATGGATATAGTACTGTTTTTCCATTTATCTATTGAAGGCCATTTAGGTGGTTTCCAGTTTGGGCTGCTGTGAAGATTTGTGTACCAGTTTCAGTATGAACATAATTTTTCATTTATCTAGGAATGAAACTGCTGGATAATATGGTTACAGGTATCATGTTTATAAGAAACTGCCAATATTTCCCCAAATTTATCATAATGTTTTGAATTCCTACCAGCAACATAGGAGAGTTCCAGTTGCTGTACATCTTGACCAGCACTTGGTATTGTCAGTACTATTTTTTTTAAGCAAATTTTAAGCCATGTAATTATGCAGTGGTATCTCTTTATAGTTTCAATTCCCTTTTCTCAAGTGGCTGCTGATATTTAGCTCCTTTTATGTTTTTGTTATCCTTATATCCTCATCAGTGAAGTGTGTTCATACATTTTGCCCATTTTTTGTTAGATTGTTTTCTTATTGTTGCATTTTGAGAGCTCTTTATATAAATTGTGGATACAAGTTCATAGGTACGTGATTTGCAGTTATTTTTTTTCCAAGTTTGTGGTTTATTTTTCCAGTCTTTTAAATATCTCTCACAAAGCAAAAGTTTTAAATTTTAAATTCTGAGATATTTCTCAATCTTTTATGTCATGTTTAAAAAATCTTTGATTAACCCCAGATTTGATTAATCACAAAGTTTTTTCCCTCGTGTGAGGTTGAGGTCTAGGCTCATTTTTTGCCTGTGAATAATGTGAATTGTTCAAACAACGTCTATTGAAAAGAATATATTTTCTCTTGACATGTTTTTAAATTAGAATGTTTAATTTCTAAGTTAAATTTTCATTTTAGGTTAAAAAAGTAAAACTTTAAAGTTTTTGTTACATTATTAATAACAAATTCACAATTTAGTTTTCATCACTCATGAAAACATATTTGTTTTATATATATTTTGTGAAGATTTTAATTTTTGTGGCAAGAAATGTAATTTTAAAGATTCTGTCTTAATTTTAAGTAAACTATTTACAAAAGAAAGTGTTTTTTTTTTATTCTGTCCTAATTCTGCTGAATTTAGTGTCCAGTTACTCAATAGCAATGTTATCTTGTTTTATTTTAAATTCTCCACATTTAAAATGTCTTAAAATTTTAACTGAAATAATTTTTTATTTATATTTGCTGTTTACTTTTTCCTATGTTCATTATCAAAAGAGTAAAGAGATTTAATGACTCATAAAAAGCTCTCTATATACTACAATAAAGGTTGTTAATAAAAAACTTAAAAACTCTATTCTTATTCCAAAAACTGGCCTATACTTGATACCTTTTTATTCTTTAAAGAGCCACAATTTACCATGAGGAAAAAGAAATAACTTTTAACAGAGTGAAGATGTGGGGGAAGATAGTAGAATGATGATTTTATTTGTTTGTCACTATTGAGTTTTCCTATTAATATGAAGTAATCATGTCAACCTATAGTATAGAATTAAATATTTTATATAATAAAATTTTAGTTTATAGTAATGAAAACATTGTATTAATAAAATGGATGTGGACTGATACAACTGGTTGGAAATCTTTCTGTGTAGGTTAAATGATTTTAATCTTTAATAATTAAAGAATAAAAATGTATATAATTAAGAAAAACATTTTTGAAATACATGTATACATGATAGATATATATGTTGGGTGTGTATATATATACATATATATATATATATATATATATTTGTATTTTCCTATTTATGGTTTCTTTTTTATCCCCCTTTTTATTCTAATTTTTTTCTAGAGTAGTGACTGTCTTCTTTGTTCTCCTTAACCTTACACATCTTTTGACCCAAACCACACAGTCGAAGAAGTGCTATTCATAATAATGCAAGTTCCCTTTCAACAATGTTGACTTGAGATTTTTTAAATAACTTAGGAAATAATACCAATGTTCCTTTGCTTTCATTCCATTTCAGGCAATAATTCATTTGCATCACTGCATTAGCACATGTGTAAGCTTCTTGATTTTTTACATGAGTTGAAGTTTTAATGTATTTTGTTTAGAAAGGTTAATTGTTATGATGTTCAGTATTACTGCTTTTGGCATGGAAGCGTAGGAAATTCCTTTTATTTGTTCATGTTAGAAAGACACATTAATTTATCATTTTTAAGGTACTTTTCATTTATTCTTAAAAATTCGATTTTGAAATTTAACATTCCTTTTAGTCCAGAATTAAAATGGTGTTAGAGTGGTACACCTAACATGTATTTACTGTTTATGGTCAGAAAGAGCAAGGTGAACATAAATAGAAACTCATTATGTATGTCTAAATTATCCTCAGCTCAGAGGAGCCAACTTGCCCTTTTTTCAAATTAAAGATGTATGATAGAAAAGTTAATTTTACAAAAGGGCCATCATTTTGTGGTTTCAAATTCTTTAAATTTGCAAGAAAGTGTGGAAACCATAAAATTTTTTTGTTTTTATCTATTTAGGGTGTCTTCATTGAAAGACTGAATTTTCACGTCTTTATTAAAAAGAAACTTTTATTTAATACCCTCATTCACCTTCAGAGCAAGTCAGCTCAAAACTAACTCATGGTAACCTTCCTCCACCCCCTTCCCCATCCACCTCTGAGGCAGTATAATCTCTTTGACTCATTATCTCTGTGGTATAATTTGAGATTTTCCAGGTACTTTATACTTTGGAAATCTAGTACTCTACTTTTTGAATTCCACATGGCATTCCTGAAAATAATAAACTATACTTAGGTTTGTGGTGCTATTTTATTAAGTTCTTTTAATGACTTTATTCTCATGTTTATTCTATCACAGAACCTTTTTCCAAAAGAAAAAGAAAAATATTCTTTAGGTGTTGGAGATGTTTGAAAAATGTAAATCAACAAATTCCAATAAATAACTGTTTCACCCTGATACTTGTGTGATTAGATTTAGGAATTTGCTGTTCAGTAGGTTCCTATTGTGGAAGAGAAATCTCTCAGGCATGAATTGATAGTCCAGATCCTTTGAGGTCTGTCTAGTCTGACCTATGACCCCTATTCTTACAGGGTCAACATCTGAGGGCAGGAGATTAAGGCAGTTTAAAGACCGGAATGGTAAATGGAATGGAAAAATTAGCCAGCACATTTTGGGTGCAAAACATCAAAGTCATCAAATAGTTTGCTTATTTTAAACCTGGCTTAAGGTTGTAACAAGCTAATTTTACTGTGTTTGTTGGAATCAAAAAATTTCATAATTTACTTCAGGATTCTATTTGTATAGTATAATATTAGCCGTATAATACAAATTATGTTTGTAAAGCTAAATTTCAAAATATCAGGAAATGCAAAAATAGTTTGTCACAGTTTTAATATGTTTTATTTTTTATCCAGTTTAGACGTTTAATTTAAATTAAAAATGGGAAAATATTTACCTTAGCTTTTACTATGAAATAATCCTGATTTATCAGGAGTATTGAGTTTATATATATATATATATATATATATATATATATATATATATGCTGATAATTTAAAGTGACCGAGGATTTAGTTGTAATTATATGCTATTGACTTGTAAGAAAAATATGTTTTTAAAAAGTAGAGACAGAAAGTAGAAGTAAATTAGTCAGTCAATTTCCTTTTTCCCTCGTTTTTTCCTTTCTTTTTTACCCCCTCCCGTTCTTATTTGCTCTTTTATATTTTACATCTTTCTCTCTTAAAATGTTCCTTATGTCTTTAATTGTGTATCTTCATTGTAATTTCAAAATACAGACTTAAAGTCTTAGTTCCTAAGTTTTGGTCCCTTGTAAGTGGTTCTCCACTACCTTTTATT
The DNA here is from genome assembly GCF_016906955.1 of Phacochoerus africanus. Lineage (NCBI taxonomy): Eukaryota > Metazoa > Chordata > Mammalia > Artiodactyla > Suidae > Phacochoerus > Phacochoerus africanus. Next base: position 71,240,148 of record NC_062545.1, read on the forward strand.
TTACATTTGTTTGTAATCTGGACAGCTGTGAATTTGCATCTTCTGCTTCCTACTATTGACTGGCCAGGGCTGGAGTTGAATAACTGAACTGTTACATCCAAGTTTACATTCATTCATACAGTGATTTAGGAAATTAGTAAAACCAATTGATTACCCAACTCTCCTTAATTCCCCTGCATTTTAAAAATTTACTCCAAATCTTCCTTATTATAGACTCAATTTTAGGGTGGTTTTCCAAGGCCTTTATTCTTGTGACTATTTGGCCAGAGATCTCCTAATGAGGCAATTATGGTTGTTTCCTTCATTCACATTATCTTAGCAGATGCTCTCCCTGCTGTGACCTCTGTTCAGACTGGGCAGACAATGTGCCATTCTCATCACCCTCCACAAGACATTGTGTGGGGTTGAGCTTCATTTGGCGCTGCATAGGTCTCCCAAGATGCCTGATGAGAGTGGTCAGAAGCCCAGTGGCAGAAAATCACAATTTTAGGTTGATTTTTTGATTGTCGTTTTATTCTAAGGAAAATAAATAATCAGATAATGCCTATAGGAAAAAATGGTCCAGAAGCAACTATGATAATATTACAAATAGAATTTGTGGGTTTAAGAAGTAACTTTACATGGCTTCCTTCCTTTAGACTGTGGTCTTGGTAAAAATAAGATTAAATATTTATTGTATGGTTTTAAGATAAGGGATTATGAAATATGGGTAGTATTTTTAAACTTGGAGATCCTTTCAAAAAGAAAACTAATTTAGCCTTTAATGGTAAGAATGTGCATTTTTAATGAACAGATGACATTGTTCAGAATGTTACTTTTAAACTTTTAAAAACATAAATTCTTATATTTATATTTGCTATGAGGTCCAGTCTATTCCTGTATGAACAATAAGGGCTGATTAAGCTGAAGACTAATCAACAGAAAATTTTCATACTTTATTTTATAATGCTAAATCCCTCCACTGAAATACTAGTCCCATGCCCCAAGCCCAAGTAATAATTGAGAGAATTACAAAGTTGTTAGCAGCTTTCAGCTAACCTTTTTTTTTGCAAAGCTCCTTCTAAATTTACAGCAGAGTTTTATTTTTTGAAATTTGGTTAAAATAAATTAAGAGCTATAACTTGAATTATTCTCATATAATAAAGAAAATGTTCTTTTCGTTTGTGTAAAAGGATCATCAAATTTTAATAAATAGATTATAATGTATTTGCACTCATCAGTAAGAAGTTGTAATTTAGTAAAGCAGGTTCTATTTTTGTATAATTAGGTTAATAACAAATTTCCATATAAAGTAAAATTTTTTTTTTTTTTGGTCTTTTTGCCATTTCTTGGGCCACTCCCACGGCATATGGAGGTTCCCAGGCTAGGGGTCAAATTGGAGCTGGAGCCGCCGGTCTATACCACAGCCACAGCAACTCGAGATCCGAGCTGCGTCTGCAACCTACACCACAGCTCACAGCCACACCGGATCCTTAACCCACTGAGCAAGGGCAGGGACCGGACCCGCAACCTCATGGTTCCTAGTCGGATTCGTTAACCACTGTGCCATGACGGGAACTCCCATAAAGTAAAAATTTTAACGTGTTTTTTTTTTTTTTTTATCTTTTTGCTATTTCTTTGGGCCGCACCCACGGCATATGGAGGTTCCCAGGCTAGGGGTCGAATCGAAACTGTAACCACCGGCCTACGCCAGAGCCACAGCAACGCAGGATCCGAGCCGCGTCTGCAACCTACATCACAGCTCACGGCAACGCCGGATCGTTAACCCACTGAGCAAGGGCAGGGCTCGAACCCGCAACCTCATGGTTCCTAGTCGGATTTGTTAACCACTGCGCCACGACGGGAACTCCCTTAACGTGTGTTTTTACCTAATGAAGGACTGCCTGTAAAGCATAGGTTCTCTGGATATAAAAGAACAGATATTAAATATAGAGAATGTTTTGTAAAGGGGAGAATGTTCTCTTAAATGAAAATCTAGAATGAGTCAAGCAAGAATTCAAGAATTTTGACTTCTAAAAATTTTTTATTTAAAAATTTCCTTTAAGTTTTAGCTGTTGTATGATTATTTTAAGTGTGGGTTAATAAGGATCAAAATCAAGAGTTCCCTGGTGGCGCACAGTGTGTTAAGGATCTGGCATTGTCATTGCTATGGGTCAGGTCACTACTGTTGCATGGATTTGATCCCTGCCTGGCCCAGGAACTTTTGCATGCTGTGGGTGTGCTCCAGAAAAAGGATTGAGCTCAAATGTTTCCTTTCCTTTTGGGATAGTTATTTGTTTACTCTTAGTGGCTATAGAAAATATTTAGAATCTCTAGAAATGCTAAAAATATACTTACGCTCATCTATAAAGGCTAATATTATCTATACTTTTTTTGCTTTTTTGCTTTTTTGCACCTTTGGCATATGGAAGTTCCCAGCCTAGGGGTTGAATCGGAACTGCTGCTGCCAGCCTACGCCACAGCCACAGCAGTGTCAGTTCTGAGCCGTGTCTGCAACCTACACTGCAGCGCATGGCAACACTGGACCCTTAACCCACTGAGTAGGGCCAGAGGTCAAACCCGCATCTTCATGGATACTGGTCGGGTTTGTTAATGCTGAGCCACAATGGGAACTCCTTATCTATACTTTTTATAATTATTTTTACAACTCAGTTTTTCAAGAATCTTTTACTAAGTACGTTGAATTTCATAGATGTCTTCATTAATTGGGAAAGCAGGTATATGATTTTAGAGGAGCACAATTGCCTTGCTAAATTTCAATTAGGATTCTCTTTATACCTAAACTGCTTCTTCCCCAGTCAGTCCTCTACTCTTATAAATAAAAGCCTCTGGGGACAGTGAGTTATTTTTTAATGGGATCATTGTATGGAACTGCTATTAATTCAATTCTTTCTTTTTCCTGCTTGACTTACTTGAGAGTCTGTTCTCTTAGTTTAAGCATTTGCTCTTAGTCCTCTCAGTTTTAATAACCCATCTAGGCTTATTTTGTGTGTGTGTCTTTTTGTCCTTCTAGGGCTGCACCCACAGCACATGGAGGTTCCCAGGCTAGGTGTCTAAACAGAGCTGTAGCCGCCGGCCTACATCACAGCCACAGCAATGCCAGATCCGACCCCCATCTGTGACCTACCACCACAGCTCATGGCAACACTGGATCCTTAACCCACTGAGCAAGGCCAGGGATCAAACCCGCAACCTCAGGGTTCCTAGTTGGATTCGTTTCCGCTGCGCCATGATAGGAACTCCAATATGATTTTATATCCGTGGTTTTCTACAAATAATTGGTATAAATAAAAGAATTTCACAAGATTCACAAAAGTCAAACTGAGAACAACTAAACATCTGGAATGTTAGTATAGTTTTCTATCCCAGAAACTCACAATTAGAAATTGTAATTTCAAAAAAGTGTTTGTTTCACAGGTGGAACATAAACTATAGTATACTGTACTTAGGACTAAGTCTAATAAAACTATGAAAGACCTTTATGTAGGAAATGATAAACTTACATTGAGCAATATAAAAGCAGGCCTAAACAAATGGAGAAAGATATTTTATTAATGAATAGCAAGACTCAGTATTTTAAAGAGGGTAATTCCCCATAAGTTAATCTACAAATTCAATGTAATTTCTTTCAAAATTCCAATAAGGTTGATTTTAAATTGGTTTTGAGGTGAATAGGGCCAATAAAACCACAGTTTTATAGATGAATATCAAAGTGTGAAGACTCTCCCTTCTATTTATATTTATTATACAACTTTGTAAAGTATATGCAATTAAGTGAGTTGATGGCCCAGTGAAAGACGAATAGACCACCGAGAATGTGAGTATGTACACATCTTGATAAATGCATTTTAGGTCTTAGAAAATAATGGAAAGATTATAAATGGTCCTGGGAATATATATGACCATCAAGAAAAAGTAAAATTGAACCTGTACCTCATTCCATATTTTAAAAAAACCCTAAAAGTGTAAAGCAAAACTTTATAGCTCTTAAGTTTGGGAATGATTTTTTTTAAAACAAGGCAGAAAAAACACAAACTGTAAAGGATAACATTAAATCGACTACTTCAGAATTTAAAACTTATACCTGGCAAAGGTTTCATTTAGAAGGCTAGAACTAAGCATGAGGAAATTTGAGGATTTAGATCTTACACAAATGTGCGAGTTCCTGGGGCAGGGAAGAGTCAACACATTGGAGAAATAGTCACTAACCAGTCCTCAGATGTTTTGAACTAGATTTTAAAAATCAGCACTTGCAGGAAAATACAAAAAGCCAGACATAACTGGTATTGCAGAGGAACTGGGAAGAGGGAGCCCCTGGGGAGGTCAGTGGAAACTGCTGCCTCTTTGTTGTGATAGCCTTTCTGAGTTTGCAGATGAGAGATGGTGGCAGGCTGCTGGGCAGCGAGACCAATTTTGGGAAGACAGGCTGGGCACAGAGCACAAGAGAGGACAAACAGGGACCTGCTGGGCAATCTGTGTCTGTACCCGTGTATGACCATGATGACCCTCCATGAATAATGGCTTCTGTTTTATTTTTGCTTCCTATGTTTTGTATATGAGTTTCTCTTTTGGCTGACTCTAACCTGGAACCATCTAGAAAAAATGATTCTGGGGAAAATCACAGATGTAACCAAATTGGCATAAAATGGTCTAGCACCAACAATGTAAACAAAGTTAGAAAATACAATATAGAGTGGGAAAAGATAGTTGGAATGAGTTTAATTGAGAAAGTATTCATATCCATAATATATAAAGGACTACAATTCAAAAAGAAGTAAAAACCCAATAGAAAAATAAGCAAATAAACAGTACGCTATAAAAGAGAAAAATAAATATTCAATAAACAGGTAAAAAGATACTCAGCATTACTGATTTAAAAGAGACACCATTTCATTCCCATAGAATTAGAAGAAACGTTAAGGTCTGACAATACTGCTTGTTGTAAAGAATGTCAGGCAGTCCTGATATGACTCATAACTGATGACTCTACCTGAGAGAGCAATCTGGTAATATCTGCTGGAACCAAAATTGTTCATATTCTATGATTCTACTTCTATGTGGATTTCCCAGGGCAGTGGGAAATTGTGGGTTGGGACCCACTGGTGGCTTTTGATATTAATTTGTTAGATTTATGACAAGTATTGTTACTATTTTTTGAGATAGAATAATCATGTGGGTAGTAAGAATAACCATTGTTTCATATACTTTTGGGTCATGCTAGGTGTGTTTGTGTGCATGAGTATTGAATTGTGATGCAAAATGTTTTCTCTCTGGGTCGTGGTTGTATGTACATGAAGAGAATTGTGCAAAAAAGTGTTTATTGCAGCATTGTTTGTAATAGAAAAAAAAAAAGGAAACAGCCTAAAAGTTTGTTAACAAGGGAATGATTAAATTGTAGTATATTCTCATACAGAGTTAAAATACACAGATTACAGCTTCCTCTATAAATCTGGGTTACTCTTTAAAATCCCACTATAATGTTGAATAATAAAGCAAGTTGCAGAATGGTCCCTGCAATGTTAATTCATCTTTATTAATTTTTTAAAACCATCATATATTGTCTATGGATACTTGCATGTGTGATAAAAATATAAAAGCATAATAAACTCCTAGTTCATGATAATGCTACTCTGAGAAGCAGAGAAGAGAATGGGATTGGATGAACAGAGGTTGTATTGACCCATTTTTTCAAGTTTTTTTTTTTTTGTCTTTTTGCTATTTCTTTGGGCCGCTTCCGTGGCATATGGAGGTTCCCAGGCTAGGGGTCTAATCGGAGCTGTAGCCACCGGCCTACGCCAGAGCCACAGCAACGCAGGATCCGAGCCGCGTCTGCAACCTACACCACAGCTCACGGCAACGCCGGATCGTTAACCCACTGAGCAAGGGCAGGGACCGAACCCGAAACCTCATGGTTCCTAGTCGGATTCGTTAACCACTGCGCCACGATGGGAACTCCCTCAAGTTATTTTTGTATCCTTTAATAGGTTACTTAGATTTCCTGCTGTTCTTACGATGATTATTCTTAGGTATTATAATTTTTGATGCTATTGTGAATGATTTTTTTTTCTTTTAACTGATTATTGCTACTATAGGGGAAAATGATGGAAATGGGGCATAGTTTTGTCTCTTTTCCACTAGTCATATATTTTATTTCATTTTCTTATGGAATGGACTAGAATTTCCTAAACAGTGTTGAAAATGCTGCTGACAGCAGGCATCTTGTCTTCTGAGTTAACGAAAATGGCTTTACTATTTCAAATTTAATCTGTTACTGTTTTCCAGTAAAGCATCATGTTTAATTGCCTCCCTTCTCTTTTGCTGAGTTTTTATTATGAATAGCTGTTGGATTGTAACAAAAGTCTTTTCAGCATCTACTGACATAATTATGTAATTTTTGACTTCAAGTTATTAATAAAAGAATTATATATATAGATTCTTTGAAGTTGAACAATCCTTATATTCCTGAAAAAAGGCCTTAGTCATGATATGATGATGTGTTCAGTTTTTCTGCTTCCTGTTGGTCAAACTTGGTATATTTTGCTAGGAAGTTACTTCCTTTATATTTTCTAATATATTGCCATGAAGCTGCAATTAGAGTCTCTTATTCTTTTAGGCTCTTCATTATGCAATTGGATTTTAATAATCCCTAGCATTTTACATTTTTTCTTTTCCCTCTTCCTATTTAGGCTTCTTGTGGATTTAGCTTCTTAAACAATTAGCTATTTCTTATCTACTTTTTTGCTGCTTTTCTCTGTTTCTTTACTTTCAGATCTTAAAGTAAAAATGTCTTCAACTTCTTTTAATTTTTTTCTGTTTTCTGAAGTTGAATACTTAGCTTATTTTCAGTCTTTATTTTTATTGATGATGAGATTTCAGACAATAAATATTCCTTTTAGAAAAGCTTCACTGTGTTGCATTGGTTTGGGTATAAGTTTCTAATTATTTTCTAAATAATTTAAATTTTTCATTTTAATTTTTACTTTGCTTCAAGAGTTGCTTTCCATCTGACTAAAGATATGTTGGTCACTAATATTTTTGGTGTAGGTAATATGAACCAGCTTGTAATGACTTAAGGCAGTTGTTCATAATTGTGGTCCCAGGAGCACCATCACCATCACATGGAGTCTTGTTAGAAATGCATATTCCCAGGCCTCATAGAGTCTTGCCTCAGGATGTGGATCTTGGCAATCTGTCTTTTGTTCTGTTACGTTTTTTTTTTCGAAACAAACCCTCTGGGTAATTGCGATGTGCTCTGAAGTTTGGGAACCACTGGCTTAAGGAAGAAAAAAGGAAATTTATTGACTCATATAATTGATAGTTCCAAGAATTAGAATAGTTTCAGATACATCTGGATTTGAGTGCTCAATCCACATGCCAAGAGTAATAGAATTCTGAGCAATTGTAACAAAAAGCACAGGCATGATCATATTGTTGCAAATCAGTGTGGCACTCTGGTTTGCTAGACAGGACTCATTTGCCCACCCCTTGAGCTGAGGAGTGAGGTGAGCCCCCATACCAGGATTTAAATTAGGGGAAGGAGGACTCTCCACAAGAAAACCAAGGTGCTGTTATGAAAGGAGATACTGGATGAGTTAGGCAAAACAATTGATATCCATAAAACTGCTGTTTCGAGCAGCCACTCTGCAGACTCTTTCCGTTTTTCAACACCACCAGGAACTTGTAACATAATGTGAAGCATGCTGCTTCCTTCACTGAGAAAGTCTTAGTACAAAAACAGTGTCTCCTGTACTAAATATTTATTTCTTCACGTGTTTCGATTTTCTTCTGTAATTTTTTACTCATTTCCTGTTTCCTTTTCTCTCTTTATTTTCATAACAAGGGGAAACTGTTTATTGGACCTAACTTTTTTTAATTCTTTTTTTAAAATTATAGTTTCCTTTTCTCTTTTTAGAACCGTTCTTATTAAACTCTTAGTTCCAACATTGGTCTTCAAAGTTTATCTTTTTTCTGGAGTTCCCTTCGTAGCCCAGTGGAAATGAATCCAACAAGGAACCATGAGGTTGCGGGTTCGATTCCTGGCCTTGCTCAGTGGGTTAAGGATCCCGGTGTTGCCGTGAGCTGTGGTGTAGGCCGCAGATGCGGCTTGGATCTGATGTTGCTGCGGCTCTGGCGTAGGCCGGCAGCTACAGCTCTGAATGGACCCCTAGCCTGGGAACCGTCCATAAGCAACGGGTGCAGCCCTGAAAAGACAAAAAACAAACAAACAAAACAAAAACAAACAAACAAAAAAACACCTAAGGTTTATCTTTTTGTTATTAGATTGTTCCTCTTGAACTTCCAGAATATGGAGTTCTCAGGTGTAACTGTAGCTTTCATTGTTCTTTCTTTTGATTGATTGATTGCCTTTTTAGGGCCGCACCTGCAGCATATGGAGTTTCCCAGACTAGGGGTCTAATTGGAGCTATTGCTGCTGGCCTACACCACAGCCACAGCAACGCCTGATCTTTAACCCACTGAGTGAGCCCAGGGATCGAACCTGCATCCTCATAGATACTAGTCAGATTAGTTTCCACTGAGCCATGATGGAAACTCCTGTTCTTTTTCTTTAATTTTAAAAATGCAAATCATGTTATTAGTTCCAGAGAAACTACTCCCCTCATTTTGAGCTAATTGGTTTGTTAAAATTTTCATAGAGAATTTCAGTAGGAGCCACATTTTCTAAAGGTGCATCTTTCTTCAGCTTACATTGTCCCTGTGAGTTGCTGTGTTTTTTGTTTTTCCTCTAATTGTGGGTTTTCTTCCCTTAATATTAGTGCAGAGCTGGCTTTTAGCATTTCTTGAGCAGGGACAGCTCTCCAAGCTGTGGAAGGTACAGTTTCTGCTCTTCTGAGCTGTCATTAAACAAACTCTCAAACCGTGACCCTTCTGTTAAGGCAGATAGGAAGATGGAAGGCGGAGGAGAGAAACTCTGTATCTTTCTCTGCTCAGTGAAGAATATATTTCATTTTCCAAGGGAATGAAAAATGAAAACAGAAATAAAGCTTAATAAGAGATATACAGGACCTAAATAGAGAAAATGAAAACTATACTTTGTTAGCATAAAAAAGAAGTCAGGTAATCTAAACACATGTCTAAAATCTATCCTAGGGCATATTATCCTTGTGTGTGTGTGTGTGTGTGTGTGTGTGTGTGTGTGTCTATGTTTTACTAAAATTGACATTTTTTCTCTTTTTTCTAAATAGAATTGATTTTGTATAATTTTTGTAACCAGCCACCTTCTTTTTATTGATTTTAATAATTTTTCAATGCATTTATGGTTTTCAAGGTATGCAGTAGTTTCACCTATAAATAATAGTTTTGCTTCTTCTGTGATAATTTATGGCATATCCAACTTTATTGCTCTTTTCATTTGGTGAGGTCTTCCACTTTGTTCTGGCTTTGTTTCTAACAGATCAGATAAATACTAATCTATGTTTTTTCTGGTTTATTTCTTTCAACTCTTAAATCCATCTATATTTAATTTGTAACTTTATATAATATAAAGCTTTAATCTAAATTTCTGCATACTCAGTATCTCTTGTTTGAACTCTCTCCATTTATTTGTGAAGACTTTTGTTACATGATTTCTTCTATATGTTACTTCTAATGTGTATGTTTCAAGACTCTAATTTTGTATTATTTGTCTTGCTTTTTTCTTCCACCAATTGTTTTTATTTCTTTATGCTTGTAATACCTTTTAGTTCCTAGAAAGCCAAACTCCCTTTATTACTGTTCTAAAATATTCTTGTAGCTCCTAGATGATCTCTAAAATGGCATTGACAAGTCTTCCTATTACTACCAAGAGAATCTCACTGGTATTTTGCTAGGAATTTAAGTTATTTTATTCATGAAGTTCTTGAGGTACAGGAATCCCAGTTTGGCAGTTGATAAATCTGAGGTACAATACTATAAATAGAAATTTAAATTTCTATAATGAAGTCATAAATCTAATCATAGCTATAAACCTTGATCTATTGTTTTCGTGCTCTAAGAATTGGATTAATACAGCCATTGGAAATTAATAGCAACAGTTTAAAATCTTCATCTTTATTAAGAATAACTTACTCTGACATTTAATATCTATCACCATGTAATAAGTAAAATTTGGATCTATAATATATCAGAAAGATGTTGCTAAAAGTAGAAGGGAAAAATAATGCTATAAGTATATGTATTATGAATAATTTAGCAATTAAACTGTTAAGAGTAGTAAGAGATAAAGCAGATAAATAATCCCATCACAGACTGAAAATTATAGGAGTACCTGAGGGCATTGTCTGTCTATTCTATATAGGCAGACCTGTTTAATTACATTCTGAGTGATCATATCTGCAAACACTTGAATTATGCTAAAAAAAAATCACTCATTTTTTGGCACAGCAGGGAATTCTCATGTCCAATTATAGTACATGGCCAGGCTGCTTTGCAAAGTCGATTTGGTGGGATACTGAGCAAAATCTGGCCAGAACTCAAAACTATAAACTTGGACTATGTCCCTCTCCAAATGATCAATATACGATGTGCTTGATACCTAATACTACTTTTTTTTAAAAAACTGAAGTTTAGACATTCTTTTATTCATATACTGTTTTCATTCTATTTTATGAAAGAGCATTTTTATAGTAATTTTAATTAATGCTAAGTGATTTTTAATGTTTTAACATAACTTTGTTTTTGTATTATAGATCAATTATAGGCTTCATTAATTAAAATTTTTTCCTTAAACGCAGATAGCCAACATATCTGAGAAATGTTGACTTAGCCACTTTGTTTTATTAGGAAATTCAAGACATGGTATAAAATGTAAGACTTTTATAAATGATGCTGTGAAAGGTACATAGGGCTCTTCTAGGCAAAGGAGATATATCTAAAAGAAAAAAAAGCAGTTATACTGGAAAGTTGCTAATAAATCTTAAAAATTCTCATCACAAGAAGAACAATTTTTGTAACTATAATGGATTATTAACTAGACTTATTATAGTTATCATTTCACAATATATAAAATACTGAATCATTATATTGTACACCTGAAAATCATGTAATGCTGGATGCCAATTACAATTCAATTTTTTAAGAAAGAAAAAAATGCAGTTTTTAATGAATAAAAGAAATGGACAACCAAGGAACACTTGGTTGTAGCTGAATTTCTAAGGGATGTTGTGTTTTTATCTTTGTTTACTTTGCTCAAAGGATTTTTTTTTTTTTTTTTGAGGGGGCAACATACCTGCAGCAGGTTCCTGGGCCAGGGATCAAACCTGAGCTGCTGCAGTGACCTGCAAATCATTCTTTCCAGTGATTATACTGGATCCTTAACCCGCTGCACCATAAGAGAACTCCTTAAAGGACTTTTTTAAAGTTTCAAAGAAGTGTGTGTCATAGAAAGAGCAGAGGGCCCTGGGACCTGCAGTCTGACTTGCTTTGACATAGAAAATCCATGAGGATAGGATCTGCTTTTCTTTATTTATCACTGTATATCTAGCTCCAAGCACCTAGTGTGGTATATAATTGGTCTTTGGTAGATACTTAGTATAAGCAGCTGTGGCCTTGGGCATTTAACTTTCCTTGAGCCTCAGTTTCCTAATCTGTAAAATCATTCATTCCACTGTTATCTGAAAACACACACACACACACACAGACAACCTAAAAGTTGAGAATTACATTTTGTTTGGCACACTTTCTGAGAACTTAAGCCTGGAAGACAGCCTCAGATAGTTCTAAGGGACTGCTCCAAAGAGAGAAGGGAGGAGGCAAGATATTAAGGAGTTTTTGCATCTAAAACCAAGTAGTTAGAACATCAAAAGATTATTGTTAATTAAAGAAAATGGACAGCTCAGGTTAATGAATTTAGTGCTTTTCTATGTATGGGAAGATGCAACAAGTCTGGGTTCATTGCAGTCATTCCTTTGATATACACCTTAACTATCTAGGACCTGTTTTCTCTCCATCCTGAATTCCCTCAGGGTGCACTGCAGGGGTGAGGCGGGTGGGGGTGGCTGCATTGGTTATGATTTGGTGGCTACAACATCCTTGTTTGCTGATATGGTTGGGCATATCCTATCCCAAAGAAGAATATATTCTTTGTCCACACCACCAACTTCTGTTGCATACCTACTGTGTGCCAGGCATTGTTCTCAGCACTGAGCATATAGTGGAGAATGAGACATATATGGGTTTTGCCATTCTGGAGCAAACATTTTGGAGTGAGGCTGATGGCAAACATATTTAAGTAAATGCTAAATGTAAAGTCAGGTAGTGGTAACTCCTGTGAAGAGGAATGTAGCAGGGTAGAGGGACAGAGGGTAGCAGTAGGACTCTTTTAGGTCAAGTGGTCAGGAAATGCCCAAGGAGTTGACACCTGAGCAGAGATCTGAATGAAGAGAGAGAACAAACCTTATAGGGAAGTGCTTCCTATTCAGAAGGCAAAACTAATCAAAGACTCTGAGACAGTAATAAATTGATTCTGTCTGAGGGGCTGCCAGCCAGCCAGTGTGATGAGAGTGAGGTGAATGGTGGGAGAGGTGCAAGATGATAATTTTCCCAAAATATATCTTCTCAGAATTTTCTGTACGAACATCTGTTTGTATTTTCTCTCAGCATTTTGAAGACATTATGATACTGATTCTTGGTTTCCATTAATGCAGTCTAATTGCTATTTCTTTGCAGCTGATCTTTCCTGTCTAGCTGCTTGTAATATCTTTTTATTCTAGGTTTTTACAGTTTTACTATATCATACACAGATATGGATTAATTTCTATTTGTTCTGCTTGGTATATGTAATAGTCCCTTTATCTGTATGTTAAAGTCTTTCATTCCTTCTGGAAAACTTTCAGCCATTCATTATCTCTTCAAACATCATTCTCCTTTATTCTCTCTATTCTCTCTTTCTCTTTCCTCCCTCACCCCCAGACACAAACACACATACAAACACATGTATATGAGGTACTTTATAGACATTCTTACTTATGATGTACTTAGACATGTTTATTCTCAACATCTTTTAACTCTTTACATTTTCAATCTTACTTATTCATGCTATATTGTGTAATTTCTTCATATTTATTTTCCAGTTGACTAATCTAACCTTTAGCTGTGTCTAAGTGCCATTTAATAGTTCAACTGAGTTTTAAATGTAAACCATATCATTGATATATAATGATTCTATTGATTACATATTTTCAAATATGCTTGGTTATTTTTGCTAGTCTCTTGTTAATTGTTCATTTTTGTAATTTCATGTTTTACTTCTTTAAAAACTGTGTCTCTAGCTATTTTATAGCCTGTTTTTGACAATTCCAATAAAGTTCTTAGAAGTCTAACTCCGTAGTTTGTTGTTTCTGGTGACCCTTACCTCATGTTGGTTTATTTCTTGGTGTCTCATTATCTTTGATGAAGTCATACATGTTTGATTATTATCTGTGGAATTAGTGCAGGCTTAAATTGAGAAAACTCTCCTTTAGAAAGAATTGTATTTGCTTCTGCCTGAAACTAGGGATTTCCTTAGCTTTGATCATTATAACTAATTTCAGAGATCCTTGCTTTTGTGTGGAAGTGAGTTTAGATGCTGCTGGTCCCATGACTAGTCATTTGTTTTTTCTAGGTGTGTATTTTTTTCAAATTTGCCTTGTGATATCTAGAGTCTTGCTTCTGATCATATTTTTAATTCCGTGTTATTTCTTTAGAACAGTGATTCTCAACCAGCATGGTCCAATCACACAGAAGGTATTTGGAAATTTCAGGAGGGTATTTTGGTTCTTTTCTGTACACTTGATACTCAGTGATGGGAAAGGGTATTTTGGTCATCTCCACTTTGGTCAACATTGGGGAAAGGTAGTTGCTGTCATGTAGTAATGCTAGACAATTTCTGTGTTTGAGAAAGTCTCACATAACACACACATTGTTCTACCTACATTATTACTTTTAGATTTTCATGCCAGCATTTGTATGGCTAAAAAACCTGTTTGTAAATATCTGAGCATCAAATTTTATTCTTTTTTACATTTCAGTACAAATGTACTGAATGGGAGGGACTCTTTGATCTATTCTAATATAACACCAAATGTTATAGATGTGAAACTGTACTATAAATCAAAGTTATGCTTTGTTTTGTTTAAAAGTCTTTGTTTTTCAGAAAATGACGTCACTGACAGCTGTGCCACAGATAATATTTGAGTTGCCAACACAGCACATCAATACAAGCATGCATTTGTAGTTGTCATATGTAAATATGTTGAAGAGAAAATTTGAGCTTTCTTTTAACAGATTTGAATTCAAATATTATCAAGTTAGCATACACAAACGAGTAAGGGTTATATAAAATATTTTCATCATCCCATGAAATACCTCATGCCTATTTCCAGCCAATCTTTGCTCTCTGCATGAAATCATTCTTGATTTTTGTCCCCATAGATTTGTTTTGCCTGAACCTAAGATAAATGGAATGAATCATGCAGTATACAGTTTTGTTTCTAGTTTGTTTTGCTCAATGAAATGATTATGAGATTGATTAATCTTGTTGTCTGAATCACTAGGTCATTTTAATTTCAATTACAGTGTAGTTTTTGTATGAATATTCCATAATTTGCATATACATTTACCTGTTGGTAAATATTTAGCTCATTAACAGTGTGTTGCTTTTATAAATAAAGCTGCCATAAAGTTTTGTAAGAGACTTTTTGTGCACATGTATTTTTTATTTTTCTTGAGTAATTCCATGAAAATGGGATTGCACGATCATTGAGTAGTTTTCCAAACTTTGTAGGAAACTGTTAGTTTTCTAAACCATCAGTGTTTGGTTTCAGGTTGTTCCACATCCTTCTCAATACTTAAAACTCTAGTTTGTTTTTCTTTTTTTCCTTTTTAGAGCCACACCTGTGGCATATGGAAGTTCCTCTCCTGATCAACTGGGAACTGCAACTGCTGGTCCACACCACAGCCACAGCAACACCAGATCCAAGCTGAATCTGTGACTTAGGCCTCAGGTTTCGGCAATGCTGGATCCCAAACCCACTGAGCGAGGCCAGGGGTTGAACCTGCATCCTCACAGAGACTAGTTGGGTTCTTAACCCACTGCGCCACAGTAGAAACTTGAAAATTCCAGTGTTTTTAATTTCAGTGTTTCTGTTGATGATACTGTGATAGCTCTTTTTTTTGTCTTTTTTTTTGTCTTTTGTCATTTTAGTGCCGCACCCATGGCATATGGAAATTCCCAGGCTAGGAGTCGAATCAGAGCTGTTGCTACAGGCCTGTGCCACAGCCACAGCAACGCCAAATCCGAGCTGCATCTCCGACCTACACCACAGCTCATGGCAATGCCGGATCCTTAACCCACTGAGCGAGGCCAGGGATCAAACCCAAAACCTCATGGCTCCTAGTCGGATTTGTTTCCACTGTACCACGACGGGAACTCCTGATATCTCATTTTGATTTTAGTTTTCATTCCCATAATGATGAGGCGCATCTTTTCCTGTACTCTGAGCCACTTGTATTTCTTCTTTTGCTTGTTTGTTTCTTAAATTGGGTAGCTTTTTTTGTTTCCAAATTATTAAAATTCTTTATATATTCTGGATACAGTCTCATTGACAGAATGTACTGAGAATATCTCTTAAGTCTGAGGTTTCTCTTTTTCATTTTTATATCAGTGTTTTTTCCTTTGAGGAGGGGAATTGCTCCTGGCATCTAGTGGGTAGAAGCTATGGATACTGCTAAAAATCTTAGGATGCATAACATAGCTCACACAACAAGAATTATCTGGCCTAATGTCATAGTGCTGAGATTGAAAATCCTGCTGTATCTTTATAGTAACTCTTGAAATCAGGTAGTTATCAGTCCATATTTATCTTTTTTCAAAATTGCCTTGAATATTTGAGGTTCTTTGCATTTTTATATAAATTACAAATGATCTTATAAACTGTAATTTTTTTTTGTCTTTTGTCTTTTTAGGGCCCCACCTGTGGCATATGGAGGTTCCCAGGCTAGCAGTCTAATCGGAGCTAAAACTGCTGGCCTACACCACAGCTCACGGCAACATTGGAACCTTAACTCACTGAGTGAGGCCAGGGTTCATACCCACAAACTCATGGTTCCTAGTCAGATTCGTTTCTGTGCTCCATGGTGGGAACTATGTAAACTGGAAATTTGATTGGGATTGCACTTAATCTACTGTATGCAGAATGTTGTTGGTGATAGTTGTAAGGAATCTGGGCTTTTATCTTTTTTTATGAAGTGCTGAGTTTTATTCTGGCAGGCAATTGAATTATTGTTGGAATTTTATTCTGCCAGCCTTGTTTTTATTCTAACTTTGTATAGATCTATTTTGGTTTTGTGTTTAGTCCTAGGTTTATAGCACTTCTTCTGGGATATGGTCCTTATTCCTGAAGTATGAATTTCTGGGATCTCAATTGAAGGTGCCAGATGCTGGATTAATAATCCAGTGTGGGGAGTTCCCGTCGTGGCTCAGTGGTTAACGAATCTGACTAGGAACCATGAGGTTGAGGGTTCGATCCCTGGCCTTGCTCAGTGGGTTAACGATCCGGCGTTGCCGTGAGCTATGGTATAGAGGTTGCAGACACGGCTCAGATCCTGCATTGCTGTGGCTCTGGTGTAGGCCGGCAGCTACAGCTCTGATTAGACCCCTTGCCTGGGAACCTCCATATGCTGCAGGAGCGGCCCAAGAAATGGCAAAAAGACAAAAAAAAAAAAAAAAAGAATCCAGTGTGGGAGTTCCTGTCATGGCTCAGTGGAAAAGAATCTGACTAGCATCCATGAGGACGCAGGTTTGATCCCTGGCCTTGCTCAGTGGGTTAAGGATCCGATGTTGCTGTGAGCTGTGGTGTAGGTTGCAGACGAGGCTCGGATGTGGTGTTTGCTATGGCTATGGTGTAGGCCAGTGGCTACAGCTCCAATTCAACCCCTAGCCTGGGAACCTCCATATGGCGCAGGTGTGGCCCTAAAAAGACATACACAAAAAGAATCCAGTGTGGTCTTACCACTCTGGCTGGGTAGAACTCCTGTATCTCCCAGCACTGTGTGACCTTGGATATCTGCTTTTCTCTCCACCAAATAGCAGCAGCCTCTTCCTGTTGTGCTCAGCAGTCACACTTAGTAATTGGGGGTAAGGGCTGCTCTTTTGTACAGATTTCTCCTATCCAGTAGTCTCTTCCACAGTTTCCACTGCTTCATAAACCTCTAGCTCAGATGTTTAATTCTTGTGCTCATTGACACCACTGTGCCGTGCCTGGGTTCCATCTCTTTGACCCTTAGTCCCAAAAGTCTACTTAGAAAACCAGGTCACACTGAGTGCTTACTTTGGTATTTCCCTTCTATAAAGCATCACAGTTTCCACTGCCTGTTGTCCCATCTTGTGCCTATAAACAGTTACTTCATATATCTTTTCCAGTTTTTTATTTGTTTACTAAAGTAGGACAAGTATAGTAACAGTGAGTCTGTCATGGTTAGACGCCTACTGAACCTGTATGTTCTTCATTTTTTTTCCATAACATAGATTAAAAATTACTTGTAGAAATTATTCATTTTGGGGTTGCAAGATGTTTTTCAGCCCCACTATAGCATTGTCTTATTGTTTTGTTTTCCAATCCATCAGCTATTCCTTGTCACCTATTACAGGGTATGGTTTCCAAAGTCTTTTTATATACTTGTCACTGAATTCATGTCTCAGTGTATGGTAGAGCTCAAAGATAGATGGTATGTTTTCTGCTCTGCTTTATCACTGCTGTTTACCATGTTATATATAACATGGGGAATGGGGCACTGCACTTAGAAATAAGGTCTATCTCATTTGAAGAGTGTTGTATTTTCTCATATTTTATATGTTGATTGTTTTTTGGATTGTTTTTTAGTTTGTCTTGACATGATATGCTGCTTCAGTTAAGGTCATTTCCTTTCTTGTTATATATGGCACACTACTAATATTTATCCTAGTGTTGCCCTAGACCTCTTCTTTTTTTATTTGCTGGTACTTGTATGGAATGGTTTCTCTTAAGTCCAAATTTATTTATCATAGACAAGTATAAGCGCTGACAATTTTATTATGTCTTGTAGTGTAGTTTTGTTACTGCATTTTTTTATTCAAATATGTATTGTTTCACTCTAAATTACTTTTTTCCTATATTTTATACTTAAGATGTGTATAAATATGTGAATACATATGTAGATTATATATAGATTATGTTATTTTCTAGGAGCATTACAAGATTATTTTTTATAAAAAGTAGACATGGGGAGTTACTGTTGTGGCTCAGTGGTAGCGAACCTTACTAACATCCATGAGGATGTGGGTTCAATCCCTGGCCTCTGTCAGTGGGTTAAGGATCTGGTGTTGCCATGAACTGTGGTGTAGGTCACAGATGCAGCTTGGATCCTGCGTTGCTGTGGCTATGGCATAGGTTGGCAGCTGCAGCTCTGATTTGATTTGACCCTGGAAACTTCCATATGCCACAGGTGCAGCCCTAAAAGGACAAAACAAAAACAAAAGCAAAAACAAACCAAAAGTTGACATGGGCCTGATAATGTTAAGAACAATTGCTTTAAACGTATAAGAGTGTATTTGTTTTACAATCTGAATCTAATTAACCCAATATCTGAAGTCTTTGTGTCTGATTCTACTGGCTATGGTTAATGGTGCCCTATTTTCTTTTTTTTACGTTTTTTCTTTTTCTTTTTCTTTTTTTTTTTTTTTGCCTTGTCCGCAGCATGTGGAAGTTCCCAGGGTAGGGGTGGAACCTGAGCCATAGCAATAGCAATGCCAAATCTTTAACCCGCTGAGCCACTAGGGAGCTCCTTTTATGATTTCTTTTTTAAACTAGTCATATTTCTTGGACTTATATCTATGGGAATTCTTTGACTCTTGGCTTGTAATACATTTTTCCAGAGATTTTGTGTGTGTATGTATTTGCTTTATCACATGCCTGGAGACACTTGTACCAGCTGGGAACCGTTATAAGAAATGCTCAGCTGATGTATGCCACATCCCCACGTGAACTGCAGTCTACATTGTGGTTATCATTTCGCAGGGGAGACTTGTTTTCTCTTCCTCTCAGCACCGTGTTGGGGGTGGGAAAGTTTCCATGGTATCCTCTTCTTCAGGACAAGTTTATTTTTCATTTGTCTTTACATTGTGGGTGCAGATTTTGGGGGGGGAGGTTCTAGCTCTGTTGGAGAGGATCTCTGATGACACCCCCAACTTCGGGGCAGATTCCAGACTTTGTTTCCTGCCCTTTTTGCTCCATCATCCCCTTTACAAGGTCAAAGCTTAAGGTTGTCAGTGTTCTGTGGATGCCTCCAGGGTGAGAGTCGGTTCAATGCTCTACTGAGGGCCCTGGTTTCCTGCTTTCACTTCCTTTTTGACTTCTAAGCATTCCGTACTTTATTGTCTGATCAGTTATGCATTTCAAAAGATGTTTTTAAAATATTTTGTCCAGTATTTTTAGTCATTCTCAGTGGTATAGTCAGAGTATTTTTATATGCTACTTTAAAGGGAATATAATTTATTGCTTTTTTTGGTATAGTTGATTAAAAATTTTTTCATTTTTACTAGTGTGTGTATTTAAAAAGTATTTGTGTCATTTTTCTTTCCCTTTTATTGAATTTCCTATTCACGTCTTTTTTTTTTTTTTTGACTCTGATTTTCAAAAGAAAATGTAGTAAACAGCTTTGGAAAGGGCTTATTAATACTCCACCCTCTATGAGAGACCCCTATTTCCTAAGATAAGTGTGTTTGACTTTGAGGAAGTTAAGTTTGATACTGGCACTGCAGTTCACTTTTAGCTCCATCATTCTGTGTATTCATTGTATGTTCTATCTGAGGCTCCTTATCACCTCCTGCTTGCTAAATCCATCAACCTATTTTAATACCTTGTCCTATTTGGTCACTATTAGCCACTTTCTCTGCTACAAAACTGTGCTTTCTTTTTTTTTTTAACTAGGGAAACACCTCTTTTTTGTCTTCCTGTAATTCTCCGACTCTTCTTTCTTAGGCACCTCCCTGGTTCTCTGCCTGAAAATTATTGAATAGAAGTATTTCTGAAAACTTTATCGGCAGGTCTCTTCTCACTCTTTACATTTTGCTGATAGACCTCTGTCCCATGGCCTTAATGACTGTCTGTCTTTTCAGTGCTGCCTCCCAAATCTGTGACTTCACCCTCAGGACTTCCTCAGATTTCAGGCAGCAGTAACTCCAAAGATGTACATCAACGTACAGTTAACTTTTCTTTCTCCTGTTTCTGCCACTTTCAAAACTCCTTATATAGTGATCACTGAAGCTTAGTCAAAAGCCTAAAAGACTTGTCAAAATACGACTAGATATTGGAGTTCCTGTCGTGGCTCAGTGGCTAACGAATCCGGCTAGGAACCATGAGGTTGCGGGTTCGATCCCTGGCCTTGCTCAGTGGGTTAAGGATCCGGCGTTGCTGTGAGCTGTGGTGTAGGTTTCAGACGAGGCTCGGATCCTCCATTGCTGTGGCTCTGGCATAGGCTGGCAGCTACAGCTCCGATTAGACCCCTAGTCTGGGAACCTCCATATGCAGCCGGAGTGGCCCAAGAAATGGCAAAAAGACAAAAAAAAAATATGTATATATATGTGTGTGTATATATATGACTAGATAACGGGAAATTGAGCTGAGTTCGGTCATTTTTGCCCAGGAGACGAGGCTGCTGCCATAGGGTTATATGATAGCTTAGTGGAAGAGTGTTACTCTGCGGTATTGACTAGAATACGTGATAGTAACATTGGTACAAAAAGTATGGTAGGTGGGAATTCATGCTTTTATTTCTCTTTGATATTAATCACTCTACACCTCACCCACTTTAATGATGCTGCCCTTTTGGTACTAAATTCTCTCTTTTCCACCTTCAGGTTCCAGCAGCTCATATTAGTTTACTTTTCATTGATTTTATTCTATTATTACACTGTTAAAAATAATACAGTGACTAATTTAATAAATTTTGTTAGTTTCATTTACATGATCTAAGGTAATAGTAATATGATCATACATGAGTGGCCCAGGTTGGTTGATAGATGTACCTGGATTATCAGTTAGCATGACCAATCTTTGGCTTGGCATGAAGGCAGGAGACCAGAAATCTGTCCCCACATGGACAAAAAGTGAGAAGACTGTTTATAGGTTTAGGAAAGTTGACCCACAAGTAAGCTTTATGTTTCCATTTTTGCTTTTAAAGAACGAAAAGATAGCAAAGATTTTAATTGTATCTTTTCCTTTTCTTTGAGCCACCCAAGTAGTATAACAATAAACACTCTGAATGGGATGATGAATGATGGAACTTACAGGAAAATTAATCAATATTGGAAGACATCTGGAAACAAGGGGTCAAAATGGCCTTGAATAGATGAGTTGAGTTAGAGTTTACATGAAGACATCAAAGTGGGAATAATGTAATAAAGAAAATAGTTCATTTACAGGAAATGGGTCGGTTTTTCAAAGGAGAGATGCTAGGAGAGCTTATATTTAGATCTTGGTGAATCCAGGAAGACACTGAGAATAAGACAGGAAAATAATGTCAGAAGGTACAAAGAAAAGCAATGACATAGAGTATCCTAAAAGCTAGATGAAAGAATAGTTTCTAGAACATAGCCATAGTGAGCAAGTTTCCCATACATAAAACTCTATTTTTCACAGATTAATGTCTTTATAATTTTCTTTATCTACAAAATTTTCTGATAGAATTTATTAAAATAAAGTTACCCTAGATTTGATTTTTAGGGACTCCAATATATAAATCAGAGAAATACTAAGTGTTTCAACTACCTGCATACAAGAAAAAATGCTTGGCACCTGCCACAAAGCACATTAATTTACTGGTACCTCATCAAAATGCAGAGCAGGATACGGTAAAGGAAATAGTAGTGGAAAATGAATGGTAAATGCAAATTTAGTATAGAGCATCCATAAGATATGCATAATAGCATTATTAGGCTATTTAGTTGGTTCTTTACTATTCCTAAAAAGGGAAATCTACTTTAAGCTTTTCCTGTCAGTTATTTTTGCCTTTTCCCACCCTAATTCCCAAGAACTTCAGTTCTTCTACTGTTAATTATCTTACTACTAGTGGGGTAGAAGTGCTTCAGGAATATAATATCTAAGATTTGGCAAAGGCATTATATCTACCATTTATATAGAGCTTTGTGACTTGCAAAGCATTTTTAAATATTTATCTCATTTGAGATCAACAGCAACCATGAAGTAAGTGGGAATCATTATCATCTTTAAATAATGATTCCTGAATGATGAACTTTATTTATGGTTGAGGAAACCCAAAGAGATTAGATGATTTATCATGCATCACTGGAACTATAGGGTGAAACCCTGGGCTGTCCATTATTAGGTTTGTGGTCATGAGCAATGTGTGTCAACTTTGAAACTCAGTTTTTTTCAAGTATAAGATGAAAGATTAACAAAAAATTTAATTACGAAATACATTTAATACATTTAATCTGCTCGGTAATCTTGGTTTCCATTTTCTTTTCCAAGCTAGCCAATTGCCTTCCTAAACGTATCCTCCTGTTTTCTAGTTCTGTCTTCTTATTCATGCCATATACTCACTTCACATGTTTTCTCTTCCATCTATATAAATCTTACTCATTGTAAATAGCTTTTAACTAGCTTGGTGGTATCCAGGCAACTCCCTTACAAAACCATTTCTATTGCTCCCAGTAATTGTGATGATTTCTTCTCTGGAAAAGATGTAACACTTTCTATCTTTTGCACCATTTATCAAATTCTACATTTTATTAGTAACAGTATACTGGGAAGAATAGTCATTACCAGCTATCATCTGAATCTAATGGACTCTTGTATAACATATTTAAAAATTTCACAAATCATAAAAATCATTTAAAAATTTTTACAAATAATTTACAGATATAAACATAAAAGGATGTTGTGAAAAACAGCTGGACTGGAAATTAGTAAGAATTTAAATATAACACGCTGAAATTTTATTCCTTACTTTTCTGGTGTGAACATACACATATCCACAATGGGCAGCATCCTTTGAATGAGAGTAGTTGCTCATGGAGGAGCCTGGGACATCGCCATCTGATAAATAATGATCAGATTTCAAATATATTTTAAGCAATTCCAGATTTTATTACCTCTGGTTCTTCTTGTACTTGTTTTGTCAAAATGCAAAAAAGCTTTGAAACCTTTCATGGTTTATAATTTTTTTGAAGAGAGGGTGGTTATTTTCATCAGTCAGTAGTAACAAAATGTTTTCATTTTTAGATATTGATTAGAATGATCAGTTCAATGAACTTTTTCATTTCTGTGCTATTTATTTCCTTTCAGTGCCTTCAGCATTTGTTTACCTGTGAACCATATCAAGTAAATTCCCTAGCACAAACTTGATAAAAGGTGAAAATATACTGTTAAATGTACTTTAGCAAACATTTCTTATGCAGAAAATATTGCATTATGATATCCTCCTTGTAGAGTGACTAACTGGAAAACAAATTTCCTATTTGTCCATAAAAGTATTTTGTTCACTCATTGATTCTTGAGTCTGAGAAAATATGCTTCTAGGATATATTATGTGACAGCTTATAATCTGAGATTTAGCTGATTAATATCATCATCATCATTTGAGTCTGGAGTATTGCTGTCTTTTTGTATTTGTGTTCTTATTCATCTAACGATTGCAGATTATCTTCTGTCAGTTTTCTTCTCTTTGCCATTATGGACAGAAAGGGAAAATTTCTGAATTCACAACTGTATTTGATGAAGGGTTAAAAAGAAAAAGACAACAAAAATCCTGTCTTCTGATGTTTTTATACCTTCTGGAAAGATCAGACGATACTTTGGGCAAATGCATTAAGAAGGATGATGAGTTCTTGATTTTGGCGCAGTGAGTTGAGGATCTGGCATTGTCTCTTCTGCAGCTCAGATCACTGCTGAGGTGCGGGTTCCATCCCTGGCTCCGAGCAGTGGGTTACGGCAAAACTGTTGCTACAGCTGCGTTATGGATTGCAGCTGCAACTAGGATTCAGTCCCTGGACCGGGAACTTCCACATGCTGTGGGTATGGCAAAAAAAGAAAGAAAAGAAAAAGGATGATGAAATAGCAATGATTTGTTTCAGGATTTTATTATCCTTCTAGATGATTACATCATTTTTAAGCTTTTTTTTTTTTCCTTCTATGAAAGCTTTAAATTTAATATGGCTATTTTCCAGTTAACAGAAAAGTACGTCATTATAGTTAATAGATCACTATGGAGGCAGATCAGAATAACGTTAAACAAAACAGGCTAAAGTCTCTAACAGTTTTGAACTCCAGCTTGCATGGGGCAGTTGAATGATAATTTATATAATCTTTTTTCCAAATGAACATATAGTATAACTGATATTTACAGTTTGACATTAGATAAGATTGAGACTGTTGGGTCTAGGTATTTAAAAATCCATCTTCTCCCCTTGTTTTTTCATCTCTGAGTTGTTTTAGTCTCACGTGCCTTTCCTCCCAGTTTGGACCCACTCATTTCAATAATGCTTTTACCAGCAAACTAGTCCCCCTCATCCCCTTGTACCTTCCCACCATCTACCTTCCCAACCCCAACTCTGCCTCCCACTGCCCACTGCCAGGCTGGCACATATTTCTTGGAGAAAGTCATAAAATCAGACTGAGTTGTGCATTATGAGGGTAGAGAGATACCAAGATCATAGACAGTTTAATCTGGGATAGAATCAAGAGAATTTGCGTCCCAGCACCGTCTTGCAAGTGAGTGGAGGGGTCAGTGAGCAGTAGAGGTCTCAACAGGACCCCAGGTTTCCTGACCGTTGTTTAAGTGAGTTTCCAGCATGGTGAATTGGGAAGTAGGAAAGCTGTATAAAACATGAGAGAAGAGGAAGTTCCAGTAGGCTAAGGATCTGACATTGTTGCAACTGTGGCACAGGCTACAATTGCTGCACAGGTTCGATCCCTGGCCCAGGAACTTTAGAAGAAAAGAAAATATGACTGAAGAGAAGAATCATTAAAGTGGCATGAGGTACTTTAAGGGGAATATTCTAAGCCCCCTCCCTGCACCAGCTTTATTGAAGTAATAATCAACAGGTACAATTGTAAGGTATTGAAAGCATACATCATGATGATTTTATATACATATACATTGTGAAAAAATTCCTTCCATCTAGTTAATTAACACGTCCATCACTTCACATATTTATCTCTTTTTTTTGTAAGAAAATTTAAATACTACTTATTTGACTAATTTCAGTTATACAGTACAATATTATTGTCTTTAATCACTGTGTCATACATTAGACCATCACCTTATTCATCTTACAGCTGAGAGTTTGTATTTTTTTACAAACTCCCTATTTCTCCCACCTCCCTCCAGCCCCTGGCAACCACTTTCCTATTATCTGCTTCTATGAGTTTGACTTTTTTTTTTATAAAGATTCCACATGTAAGTGTTTGTTGTTTAGCATCTGATTTATTACACTTAGCATATGCCTTCTCAGTCCTTTCATGTTGTAAAGGGCAGTACTCCTTTTTTTCGGAATAATATTGGATTATGTGTATAAAAACACCATATGTTCTTTATCCGTTCATCCATCAGTGGACACTTAGGTTGTTTCTGTGTCTTAGCTGTTGTAACCCCAGTGAACATGGGGGTGGAGATACCTTCTCAAGGAAAGGATTGCCTTTCCCTTAAATCTATATCCAGAAGTGGAGTCGCTGGATCCTATTTAATTTTTTGAAGAAAGTCTGTACTGTTTTCCATAGCAGCTGCACCACTTTACATTTCCACCCGCAGTGCACAAGGGTTTCCTGTTTTCCGCACCCTCACCAACTTGTTATCCCTTGTCTTTTTGATGACAGCTACTCTAGCCAGTGTGAGGTGATATTTCATTGTGCTCTTGATAGGCATTTCCTGGATGATTATGATGTTAGGTGCCTTTTCAAGTGCCTGTTGGCCATTTGTATATCTTCTTTGGAAAAATTTAGTTGTTTTTAATTATTTTAAGCTCCTTAGCATAGTTGGAAATAATTCCCAGGATTATGAAAGAGCAAAATGTTTCAAGGTATAGGAAAAATATGGTTACTGAGAAGAAACACAAAAAATTAAATTGGGTCCCATAACCCTGAGGGTTAAAGTTAAAGTTCAGTTGGGCATTTATCTGATCTCTTGTCTGGGTCCTGTGTGCTTAAATGATCTTTGCATCACTTGCAGAGGTTTTCATGGTATAGGAATTATAGGATAGTTTTCAAAATAGGTAGCATGATGATTCTCATACAGATAACATGAGCAAGTGTTAAAGAGTTTATTTAACTCAAATGAAGGAAACAAGCAGATGTTATACCCTTTTCAGAGGAGAATCCAAGGACCAGACACATTTGTAGAGCAGTAATATTGAAATTAACATGCAAATGGAAACAACAGGAGCCCTTTCCAGGTGGGAAAGGGAAGTCAGTTCATCCTGACAGAGCAGAATTTGCTGCTCTTTGAGCAAGAATAACTTTGCAGTTATTGGCGATTTAAAGAGCTGTAAAAGAACTCCCACAGAATCAGAATCAGATAATCAATAATTGTGAGTACTAGGTCTGAACAATGCACAATTTTACACTGAAACACAGCTCTTTCCTTCCACATATGTTGTATTCAAGTAAATTATAAGAATAAAACATATAGGAGTTCCCGTCGTGGCGCAGTGGTTAACAAATCCGACTAGGAACCATGAGGTTGCGGGTTCGAGCCCTGCCCTTGCTCAGTGGGTTAGGGATCCGGCGTTGCCGTGAGCTGTGGTGTAGGTTGCAGACGCGGCTCGGATCCCGCGTTGCTGTGGCTCTGGCGTAGGCCGGTGGCTACAGCTCCAATTCAACCCCTAGCCTGGGAACCTCCATATGCCGCGGGAGCGGCCCAAGAAATAGCAACAACAACAAAAAATAAATAAATAAATAAATAAAACATATAAAGGAGTTTCCATCTTGGCACAGGAGAAACAAATCCAACTAGAAACCATGAGGTTGCAGTTTCCATCCCTGGCCTCACTCAGTGGGTTAAGGATTTGGCATTGCCTTGAGCTGTGGTGTAGGTCGCAAACATGGCTTGGATCTGGCGTTGCTGTGCCCGTGGCATAGGCTGGCACGATTAGACCCCTGGCCTGGGAACCTCCATATGCCACGGATGTGGCCCTAAAAGGAAATAGAAGAATAATGATAAGACATAGAAAGAGAACTTCACACTCAGTGAAGCCATTTGCAGCTATCATATTTTAAAATGTTTATTAGTTTTCTGAAATACATACCTTTTGGAGCTTCTGTTGTGACTTAGCAGCTTAAGAACTGGTTGTGGTGTCTGTGAGGATTCAGGTTCAACCCCCAGCCTTGCTCAGTAGATTGCTGCAAGCCGTGGCATAGGTTGCACATGTGGCTCAGATCTGATGTTGCTGTGGAGTAGGCTGGCAGCTGTAGCTCTGATTTGACCCTTAGCCCAGGAACGCCCATATGCTGCAGGTGCGGCCATAAAAAGAAATACATACATTGTTAGATTAAAAAGATCAAGTATCATCCAGAGAAGGTTACCTCTTTTCACCACATCTGCCAAAATATTTTTCAAGACTTTTGTTAGAAAAACATGGAAAAATTTTTCAGTGGCTTTGTTTCTTTTGTCCCATTTAAGAGAATAAACCAAATTCTCCATGTTAATTTTACCAGCCAAATTCAAAGAATGACCCAATGAGGTGAAAATTCCATTTGTTCAAATGCTAGAGGAATTGTCTTCAAGACAAGCCATCATTTGGCTTATAAAATATGCACAAAAAGAATTGTTAATGTGTAGAATCTAGTTATAATGGTTCATACTTATTAAGGGTGTTGGACATGTGTTAACCCCGCCTTGACTCGATCCAAGGACCTGTCTGCTTTAATCATACCTACCTTTATTCTTGCTTTACTTTTTATGTCCATACCTACCCTTTTACTCATGCCTACCTTTAGTTTTTACGTCCATCCTTGGCCTGACAACCGTCTCTTTCTACACCAGTATCCATGTATTCGCAAAGTCACAGCCTTATAATGTTAAAATAGGGAAAGAAGGTTACTTACGGGATCAGTGATTGGAAAAAAGATCTGCAAGGATGCTTTAATGGCTTGACCATCAATCTCGAGTCATTTGAAAAGCTGGTTGATGTGAAGGGCAGCTGCAACAATAAGGAGGAAAAAAAGGAAGCAGCCATGAGGCCTAAAGTACCTTTTACCTGACTTTACCTTAAACTTTAATTTTCAGAATCAGATTTACACAGAAAGGAGATAATATCCCAATTTATGGAGGTTATCTGAACAGAGTAGTAATTTTCCTTGTTCAGTTTTCACCTCCCACCTACCTGCCTTCCTTCCTACATGGTAAACAGTTTGAGAACTGCTAATTCTAGGCAAAGGGCAGTATATAGCCAGTCAGAGGAAGACCAGTGGACTGGAGGGGGCAGTGAGCAGAGGTAATTAACATCTCACCTGTACTTCATCATTTCCCTAGCAATAGCTGGTGCTGGAACAGGAGATCAAACTTATCGATCATTAGAAGCCTTTCCTTGGTGACTTCAGCAGAATAGTTTTAACTCCTTCTGATTCCTGAGTAGCTAGAGCAACAGAGATGGCTTAACACAGTCTACTTTTGCATCTTGCACAGAAATTAATCCTGAGGGTACATTTTGGATAGCTCGCACCAAGCAACATGTTCTAGGACAGCAGGTCTTTATGTTTTTTAATGCTGCTCATGTAAACATTACCAAAATGGAAAGTTTACACATAGTTCTTACTAATTCAGCAAGATAGAAACAACATGGTATTAATACTAAAAATATTAATTCAGTAATACAGTAGGGAATTATCTTAACGTTATCTTTATGGAAACTCAAATACTACTCACATTATTACTTATATTGAAGGTAATTAAGCTGAGGTAACTTCTACGCTTCAAATAAGCATTTTAGCTAAATAATACTAATAACAACTCATTTGGCTAGAACTGGATCGAATCTTTTAATCCAGCCCTCTTTTTGTTTCCATCTTGCAAATAACTAGCATAAATCTGGAATTGTTATCTAACCTTCTGGGCAGTTCATCAGTCATTGCCACTAAAATTCTTGATCTCTCTACATCTTCCTTTCCTTTGAAATTTCTCATGCTGTCTCTTCTGTCTATATTTTAACAGAGGAGGTGTGTGTGACAAAATATGAATAAGTCCCTTTTTTAAAGTCTTTTTAGGGCTACACCCACAGCATATGGAGGTTCCCAGGCTAGGGGTCGAATTGGAGATGTAGCTACCAGCCTACACCACAGCCACAGCAATGCCAGATCTTTAACCCACTGAGCAAGGCCAGGCATTGAACCTGAGTCCTTATGGATACTAGTCAGATTCGTTTCCACTGAGCCACGACGGGGACTCCTGAACTAGTCACTTTTTAATTTTGCAGTCCTTATTTGAATACCTAAGGTTTTAAAATATCTAAGTATTTCTTTTATGTGTTTAAATTATTTCATATATTGTTATGTTTACATTTGATTCTCTACCTAACACATTATTGTTTCACCTATCAAGTAATCATAATGAAATTACTCTTTTAAAATCTATTGCGCCTCTGGCCAAATGTTTAATAATAAGAAATTCAATGTACACATAAAGAGAAATATATCACTTTAGAATGATTTGTGAAATAATGTCAGCCATAAAAATCAGGCTGGTTTTCTGAGCCACAGCCTAAAAGAAATCATGTGATGAGCAAGAAAAAAGCATTTATAAAAGTTGACACGGATGTGGTGGTGGAATTGTCTTTCTTCAGGCCAAACTGGTGCTTATTTACAGAAGGTGTCACACCTCTGACACTGGCGAGTGTGAAATGGCCTGGTGAAGAAGAGAGCAGGCAGCCTTGGGGGTTGTAAGTTTTCCCACAAGGCTGCTATCATAGATAAAGGAACCACCCTTTTCGGATTGCTGTAATCAGATTATTATAATCTGATTCTTCCATCTAAATAAATACCTAATTTTAACCATCTCAGGAGAAGTTAAATACTGAATGTCTGTACCTTCATATTTAACACCTGCACTTACCTTCTAAAAATACTGTGTACCCGAAGGTCATCATGACCAAGTATGGGGATAAATTGACCTTGGTTCCTGCAGTTTGGATAGCTGCAACACTGCCACTGCAGAAATGCATGTGGCGTGTGTGTGTGTGTGTGTGTGTGTGTGTGTGTGTGTGTGTGTGTGTGTGTGTGTTGTCCTGACCTAGACACACCTCCTTAGTTGTGTTGGGATCATAAAAGCCATGCTGGCAGAGGGCCCACTGCATGTGAGATTGGGGTCCTATTTTATAACAAACTGCTTTTACTGACAAGAAATTGGAAAACATTAAGTTATCTGTGTTTGAGTACATCTTTCTCCTTGTTTTTTTCACCTTTTCCATTAGGCAGAAGAGATTACCTGTGTGGGATATTGTTTGTCACCTAAAAGATAACATTTCTATTTCAAATACAGATTTGACTTATGACCTAGAATTCATTATTATGCTCCTTCTCAAGTTCTGGTACAAAGTAGCCAATTCTCAACAAACAATTATTTTTCCATGGAATTGCTGCATTACTTAGGAGCACTTTTAAACATGATGGAATGAAATACAAAAATGCCTGGCTCATAATTAATTACACATGATGGAAGGCCCTTCCATAAAAAAGGCTCCTTCTGTCCCAATTTCTCCAGTGATTTCTTGCCCCTTTCATGTCCTCTTCTCTTTAAAAACTGCTGTATGTTCCATTTCTGCTTCTCTTGACCCTGCACCAACATTCATCACGTATCTGTCCCCCACATTCTCCATCTTATCTTCTTGTTTTTATAAGATGATAAAAGGTTTGCGAATAGAGCCATTATTATATTTTAGCTGGTTGTCAAGATATTCTGGTGCCATTTTAGCTGGTGTTATGATACAGGCGACAGACCATGGCATTAATCAAGAGAGAGTGTCCAAAAACTAATAAACATAAGACCATCCAAAAAGCAGTCAGGAGAAGATATCAAACATGATTTTACACACACACACATACACACCCACTACCATCCAACTAACAATTTGCATACATTTCCCGAGTAGTACAAAGTCATATTCATTGTAGATATTCGTGTCTTTTTTCTTCTATTTTTCATTTGACTTTATGAAAATGCTTGCATGGATATTAGAAGCAGATGAATATACTTACTAATAGGCACGGTATCTAGATAATTGCACATCATAGAAGCAGATGATACAAGAGGTTAGAACAGTAGTTGCTAAGTAAAAATTTCCCCTTAAACTCAGTGCACACCCTAGATTAGTTAGTAAATGGGCTGAACACTGAGGTTTGGAGGAGACAGAGTATTCATGTTTCACTGCCAGCAGTTTTGGTTCCATCCACAATAGACTGACCCTTGCTCACTATGACTAAAGCTAGGCAACTCTGCGCTATCCACACATCTGTTTATCCACCAGAAAGAACTGAATGGCAGTTTTACTGACTAAATTTTGCTTTTTAAAAATAACGTTGAAAACTGATCCTTGGGGTAGTCTAACTAATAAACAGGGTTTTTTTTGTTTTCTTATTTTCAAATGATTTTTATTTTTTCCATTATAGTTGGTTTACAGTGTTCTGTCAGTTTCCTACTGTACAGCAAGTGACCTAGTTAAACATACATATATACATTCTTTTTGTCACATTATCCTCCATCATGCTCCATCATAAGTGACTGAATATAGTTCCCAGTGCTATACAGTAATGATCTCATTGCTTATCTAATAAGCAGGTTTGAAACCATTTATGATGCGCTTTCTTTTTCTCTAAGTTTAGAAAACCAAGTGAACAATAGTAACTTTATCAATGGCACTCTTAGGTGAAATATATTTTAAATATTAGAGGTTTTTTTTAGGAGTTCCCATTGTGGCGCAGCGGAAAAAAATCCAACTAGGAAACAGGAGGTTTCAGATTCGGTCCCTGGCCTCACTCAGTGGGTTAAGGATCAGATGTTGCAATGAGCTGTGGTGTAGGTCACAGATGCTGCTCTGATCTGGTGTTGCTGTGGCTGTGGTGTAGGCTGGCAGCTACAGCTCCACTTAGACCCCAAGCCTGGGAAGCTCCATATGCCATGGGTACGGCCCTAAAAAGACCCCCCCCCCAAAAAAATTAGAGGTTTTTTTTAATATTCCATGACTAATAAATTTTAGAAGAAGCAGAGTTTTTTAAATTATATTTATATTTATTTTCTATGTAAGATCCAACAGAATTTGACCATTGAAAATGTTTGCAGGGATCTCTCTGTGGCAAACAAATGTGTATGGTTTAAGGAATTATTTTAGATGCAGGCAACAAAAGATGAAGAATTAAAACAGTTATTATGGGAAATCAATAAATGTTAATCGGTAATGATAGTGAAGTTTAGAGAAAGGAGCAATTGATTCAAGAGCTGTAAATTACCACCCGTTTTGATGACAGGGGGCCTTCACCACTGAACCCATCCTTGATTGATGAACCAAAAATTGAATAATGGTCTCAGAAACAGAGAAAGCACTTCTGAAGCTAAACTCAGTAGATTTTTGCAATGTTGGCCTTCCAAAATTGGCAGGAATCAGTGATGGTAAAAAATTGTAGGTTTATGTAGCCAGAAGTTTCAGGAGGGAATCATTTTAGTTCACAGTAAAGAAATAGGATCCATACACACCTTTTGCTTCCTTCCTCCCTCTCCCTTCTCCCTCCCTCCCTCCCTCCCTTCCTGTCTCCTTCCTTTCAAGGCATCATGAACTATTGAAAGAGCATTTCAGGAGTAGTTCATATTCTGTTTTGACCACATTCCTTACGGTTGGTAAGGCTCTCAGTGCTAAACTCAGATTTGTACATAGTAGCTACTCACTGTCACTTGGGAGACTTTTTTAAAAGTACTGATGCCTGGGACTCCACACTCAGAGATTCTGATTTAATGATCTGGAGTAGAGCCCAGGCATAAGTAATTTTTTTTAAAAAAAAGCCTCTAGGATGATTCTAGAGTTGAAAATGATACATTTACTGCCAGGTGACTAATAATGATAATGAAGGTCAAATTACACAATGGAAGTGCAGCTTTATAATTACTTTTTCCTTTTTTAATTACATAAATTATATATTCTGGTTATTTAAAAAAGAAACTACATGAGAGGGTTCCCATCGTGGTGCAGCAGAAATGAATCCGACTAGGGACCA
This sequence comes from Phacochoerus africanus, assembly GCF_016906955.1. Taxonomy (NCBI): domain Eukaryota; kingdom Metazoa; phylum Chordata; class Mammalia; order Artiodactyla; family Suidae; genus Phacochoerus; species Phacochoerus africanus. Next base: position 71,273,372 of record NC_062545.1, read on the forward strand.
TGAGGTTTCGGGTTCTATCCCTAGCCTTGCTGCTCAGTGGGTCAAGGATCCGGCGTTGCCATGACTTGTGGTGTAGATTGCGGATGCAGCTGGGATCTGGCATTGCTGTGGCTGTGGTGTAAGCTCCAATTAGACCCCTAGCCTGGGAACCTCCATGTGCAGCGGGTGCGGCCCTAAGGAGACCAAAAAACAAGAAACTATATGAGAATTTATGGGGAGTTCCCGTTGTGGTTCAGCGGTAACGAACCTGATTAGTATCCATGAGGATGCGGCCACAATCAATGGGTTAATAAGGATCTGGCATTGCCTTGAGCTGTGGTGTAAGTCACAGATGCAGCTTGGATCCCGCGTTGCTGTGGCTGTAGTGTAGGCAGGTTGGCGGCTACAGCTCTGATTCGACCTCCAGCCTGGGAACTTCCATATGCCCCACGTGCGGCCCTAAAAAGAAAAAAAAAAGAATTTATGGAGTAAAAATGAAAGTCCCCCTTTATCTCTGTTCTCCTCTCTAGATGTAATATACTGTTTATCCTTCCAGTGGTTTTCCATGCATTTTAAAATTCATATAATTACTTACCATCTGTAGTGCTTTTGAAACACAGTGGAATTATGCTGTATTTATGTAGTATCATGTGGTTTGCTTTTTTCACTTAATTTGTCGTAAGAGATCTTTCCCTGTCAATGCATGTAGTTCTATCTCATTTTAAAAAATATTCTTTTACGTCATTCCTTTTAATGCCTATAGGATATTTCTCAGTATATGGTGGCTTTAATTTCTTGTTCATTTTCACATATTTGCAGCTTGGTGGCAAAGAGTAAAAACTCTAGCTAGACCTAGTTTTGATTATAAATATTTTTTATTGTTTTTTGTATTATTTAATTTTTCTATTTTTTACCAATATGGGCAACAATCTAGTAATTATTTTAGTACCCAAATCATTGTGCCTACCTGTGAATATTCCTGTATGGCACATTCTGAGAGTTAGAGTTGCTGGGTCAGAGAATATGCATATTAATATTTTGAAATATGCTATCAAATTTCCCTCCAATAGCAATTTATATTTACTTCAGCCACTAGACTCTCATTGGAATATTTATTTCAAAGCCTAAATAAATGATTCACATCACAGTGTGACTTCATGGGCTAACTTAAGTGGTAGAATTTATTTTCTTTATTTTAGCCAGAATGTCATTGAGTCAGTTTGATAGCGCTGACAGCATGTCAACTTGAAGTTCCCATTTACAGTCTTACACATATGATAAAGGAGAATGGAAAAATTATTTACTGTTTTAAACAAAAATTTTTAACATAAAGTACATGAGGGGTAGAAATAAAACTGGGCATTGGCAGTGAAAAGTTTGGACTGGACTAGTTGCAGTCTTTGATTTTATAGATGAGAGAGTTCAAAGACAGAAGCTTACTGTTCCACAACATAGTGACAGAACAGTAGCCCAAATCTCGAGAATAATCTACTTCAGTAGTTCCCTGGTGGTGTAGCAGGTTAAAGATCCAGCATTGTCACTGCAGCGGCTCGGGTTGCTGCTGTGGTCCAGGTTCAATCCCTAGCCTAGGAACTTCCGCATGCCCCGGGCATGGCCCCCCCAAAACAAAAAAGACAAAACTACACTCTGGATCCTTTGCTCTCTTCTGCTGTCTCAGGTTCTGTGATGGCCTTTCTGCCCATCCACCTCCCTCCCGCCTCCAAACTGAGATCTGGCTATCCCAGGCCTTAGGTTGATTGACACACAGTAGAATTAGTGTTCAGACAGTGAAATAAAAAGCTGTAGACTTGGAGTTCCCTTCATGGCTCAGCGATTAACAAACCCAACTAGTATCCATGGGAACTTGGGTTCGATCCCTGGCCTTGCTCAATGGGTTAAGGATCCGGCATTGCCATGAACTGTGGTGTAGGTCGCAGACGTGGCGTGGATCTGGTGTTGCTGTAGCTGTGGTGTAGGCCAGCAACTGTAGCCCCTATTGGACCCCTGGCCTGGGAACTTTTTTTTTTTTTTGCTTTTTAGGGCCACACCTGCTGTATGTGGAGGTTCCCAGGCCATGGGTTGAATCAGAGCTTCAGCTGCTGGCCACAGCCTCAACCACAGCATGCCAGATCCATGCCACGTCTGCAACCTACACCACAGTCCACGGCAACGCAGGATCCTTAACCCCTGAGCAAAACCAGGGATCGAACCCACATCCTCATGGATACTGGTAGGTTCCTTACTGGTGAGGCACAACGGGTATTTCCTGCAGCTTCTCTTTACCCCTCTGGCCTCCCATTTGGAAACTTTATTGATGCTTTCATCTTTTTCCCCAGGCATTTTTATGTAGTCCTTTCCTTTATTCATTTCTCCTCCCTGCCCCATTGCTTGCTCTCTGTCTGCAGTCACCCCTCTTCTCATGTTTTAAAAAAACTATTTTTTTAAAGTAGAGTTGATTTACAATGTTGTGCCAATTTCTGCTGTATAGCAAAGTGGCTCAGTTACACACACACACACACACACACACATTGTTTTTTTATCCCTCTTCCCATTTAAAAAAATCACTTTGGGGACATTTTTAGTGCTTGCATTGCAACCTAAAATTCATTCAAATTAACAAAAGCAGGCTGATTTGGAAAGGTGTGGAGAGTGAACAAAGAAGACTAGTATCACACAGAGCTTTGTATGGAATATGTGGTGTGGTATCATTTGTGAGCTGAAAGGTAGCTGAACATTTTCATTTTGGTGTCAGCCCCTTGGGAAGGAAGGGATCTCATAATGGGGTGTGATCTGCACTCTTAGAGTGATTGGCATTGAATGATTAAATAGAAGAGCATACATACCACTCCTCCCCTTTTAAGGCTAAGCACATATACACTGAATGCAAATCTTTTCAGTGTGGGAGGCAGTCTGGCCTAATGAGAACTGGAATCTGAAAAGCTAGGGGGGCGAATTAACTATGCAGATCAAAATGCAAGGAAACCAAAATTACATAGTATTCTTAAAAATAACCTTAAAAGCCCAAATGTAATGGTAAATGCAAATATGGAATATGATGGAAGACCCCATTTGTAAAAATGGAATCCCGACATCAGGCCCTTGGTAAATGAGTGGGCGAATGGTCCCTTGAATCGGATAACACAGTGCACACCACAGCGATGGATGAAATTGATGTGTCCGCAGGAGAGCCGCTCTATTACTCAAGCCTGTAACCTATTTTCTCTCTTCAAAAATGAGCTCCTAAGTGGTTGTGATCCTTAAGGAAGTGAATTTAATTCAAAAGAAGACATTTTATAGATGGGCAAATTTAAGTATCCACTTAGCCATTATGAAAGAGAAGTATGGGGGAAAACATTATCATAAGTTATATGGTTACTTATATTCCTCAAAGATGCCATTTTTTCGTGTATTTTGGGCACCTGAATTTCAAGTATTAGTTATTCTTATTGCTTTTTAATTTTGCATGATCTTTTAGAACAATTGGCTGAAACAATATTGAATCTGCATTGTAATATTGTTTCATTAATTTATGATACTAAGGTATGTAATTATACAATAAGTAATTTAATCGTAACAATGATTTCTTGGTTTTTCCCTTAAATTTCTGAAAACTTGATGCTTTCTCTTTTCCTGACATAAACACTTGTTAATTACTGCAAAGAATAAAAGCCCATCTTGCTAATTCATTATTCTAAAATCTTCGAGGTAATATTAATACCTGGAGAAGCAGGCTGTAGTTATCCTAGTTTTTCCAAGTAAAAAAAATCACTCTATAACATCTCAGAAGATAAAATACTAAATATACTGCATATATTTACCAGGTTAATAATAGCTTGTCTTCGAAATATATGGTAATATATTATTAAGCGTGCTAGTCTCATACACACACTAATCTAATTAATTATAATTAGGTATTTTGTCATTATGATCTTAAGCTGATTCTCACAGTTACCACCTGTTTTGCTGTTGCTTTTTAAAAATGTGACCTATTGTGTATATTTCATAATGAGAATTATAGTGTCATAAATATATTTGGAAAATAAATTTAAAAGAGAAAGTCTTTAAAATGCTTCGTTTAGAGACAAATTAGTAAATTTCATACTCAAGTAGAGCAAAACCCTTCTTTAAATACAAAATTCTCTTTTTCTCCACTCGATGTTTTATTGTTTTAATATAAAATTTTAAACAAAAATCTGATTGAAATTGAGCAAATATATCTTCCAAATAATTTTTCAGCTTTTAGAAGCTGTCAAAATTTTACACATATAGTACAAGCTGTGTCCCCAGTGTGCATTCAGATATTAATTAAAGATGGATTAATATTTATTTCAATTTAGAATTTACCCTAAAGAAAACTTCTTAGAGAAAAAGAAAGCACATTTTTCCCGTCACTGAACCAGCATCAGGCTTTATTAATCTGATCTAAGTATCTAGAAGCTTTCTTCTATAGAATTCTTCTGATTCAGATACTTTCCATCTCACTCTATCAGCAATGGCACTGGGTAATTTCCCAGATAGCATTCACTGTAGATGTCTGACTTTCTTATTTATCAAATTTTCACTGCACTAATTTGTGCAGAGGGAAAAAAATTCTTCCAGTGCAACTGGTTTCCGCAGCCAAAATAATTAACATCCAAAGAAATGTTAAACTCATAAAATTTAATTTGGTCTCTAATTTTCCCAATTGCTGATTCAATTGGCATTGCCTATTAAGTCAGCAGCTGTGTTTTTAACTGTCTTTTTAAGGCTGTGGGTTGTTTTTGTTGAACGTGGCCGCCCTCTAGTGGACTAAACTTTCTTTACCATAACTTGTCAGCTCCGAAGAAGTCATTTCTCTGTGGAAGTGATTAAATAATCCTTCATGCTTTAGTACTCTTGTTTTTCATTGACCTTTGTGTCTAGTACAAGTTTTATACCTTTGCTGGGACATTTTGATAGTGATTATCTGTGAAGCAATATACTTTAAATAGCATTACATACTTATTAAGAAGGCCTATTAAGGAGTTCCTGCTTTAGTGCAGTGGGTTAAGAACCTGACTGCAGTGGCTCTGGTCGCTGTGGAGTTGTGGGTTCTATCCCCTGACTGGCTCAGTGGTTAAAGGGTCCAGTGTGGCTGCAGTAACAGTATAGATCACAGCTGTGGCTCGGATTCAATCCTTGGCCTGGGAACTTCCATATGCCTCAGGTGTGGCCATAAAATAAAATTTTTAAAAAGAAGGCCTATTAAAATAGGCTGATCTCATCGACAGTTGGTGTATTTCAGTATATTTTTGACTTAGGTATTTTATGACCCATGCTCCCACTTAAGATGCTTTCATTATTCCTGTTGCAGATGCTACAACTGTGGCGGCCTTGATCATCATGCTAAGGAATGCAGTCTACCTCCTCAGCCAAAGAAGTGCCATTGCTGTCAGAGCATCACGCACATGGTGGCGAACTGCCCTCATAAAACTGTGGTGCAGGCGCCCACCAGTTCTCAGGGAAGACAGGAAGCAGAGCCCCAGCCATGCACGTCGACTTTCCCTCGAGAGGTGGGGGGAGGGCATGGCTGTACGTCACCACCGTTTCCTCAGGAGGCGAGGTCCGAGATCTCAGAGTGGCCAGGCAGGTCGCCTCAAGAAGCTTCCTCCGTGAAGTCCTCTGCAGCGCCAGAAGAACAAAGCAAAAAGGGGCCTTCCGTTCAAAAAAGGAAAAAGACATAACCCTTCTTCTTAGCGTGTCGTTTTTCTCTCCCTGGTTGGGACGTCTACCTCATGCGAGTACAGGGGAACAGTATTTCACCAGAAGCAGCTGACCTGGGATTTTAACTACTGTTGAGGAACTGTGAATTTTTTTAAACAGACAAATCACTCTAAGCAAATTAACCTTTGAGCAGGGTGTTGTGTTGTATGTGACTCAGAGGACAAGATGCTGTGTATCAGATCGTGCATGTGTGAGAGGGAGAGAGCCTGCGTCTGTGTGTGTGTGTGTGTGTGTGTGTGTGTGTGTCGGAGGAGTTTATAGAGAATGTAGACATGTATATAAAGAGGGCCTGTCTTTATATATGTGTGTCTAGAGCTAAAAGCACACACCCTCCCTCCCAGAATTGGACATCCCCAAGAATTGAAGACCCATGTGAAGCATTTTAGATGGTTTGGAAAATAACCCCTGCAGTTTTTCTTGAAATATCAGTCCCTGTAGGCTACATTAAGGAAAAAACAACAACAACAAAAAAATGTGACTGTTACCTTTTGTGTGAACCAAAGGATTCTTCAGATCGCACAGCTGCCAATCATATGGTACTAAAGGTTTTTAAGACATCCGTTCTCCCAAGTTCAGGATTGCCTCTTTTTCTTGCTATCTGTAGAGTGTGTCCCTCGCTCCCATCCCCTTTGAAGGCAGTCCCTTAACTCCATATGCCTCTGACTGCCATAAGCTCTTTTGAATCTGGGATACATAACTCCAGAAAAGACAATGAATGTGTACTTTCTGTGCCGATATTTCAAAAGTTTTTTAATTCCTATGTTTTAATTGTAAATTAGATGCCTATTAAGAGAAGTGAAGGGGCGGGCCGTGTCTACATGTAGTGACTTGATTGTTGTCCGTGGTATTTTGATACCAGCTCCTTATAATCTCTTACCTGTTGTGAAGCTTTTGTGGGACTGTGGCAACAGCAGCTTCCCTTTGACTGAGTCCATCCTTCCGAGCATCACTTCGAGCGGGGGCCTCCTAGTTTACTACTGAAGATCTTGGAGGAAAACTCCAGTCATTTGGTGTATGTTTTTGGTGGCTGTTTTTAATTTCCCCCTGGAGAGTGACCCAACTTGTTTCTAAAACAAACAAAACATCACAGATACGAGTAAAATGCCAGGGTTGAGAGTGCAAATTAAGTGGATGTTCACAGTTGCCCTGTGTGTCTGACCCGGAATAACGTTAGACAGCGCCGAGTTTGGTGGCAGGCAGCGCGGAGAGTGATGAGCCGGGGGCTAGAGGTTCCCAGGCCTCTCCTAGCCAAGAGCTAGGAGTGTTTTCTACAGTACAGTTGATCTTATGGAAATTCCCTCGTGACTCATACTGAAGGGACCTGGATGGTGGATTCAGGGTGAACACTCAGTGATAGGGACCCTTCTCAGGTTGCTCCTCAGTTACGTTAAGAAACTGGCTGGGGGCCAGTCGTAGTATTGGTCCCTTCAGGTTTCAGTCATGAAACCTGACAAGAGGACAAGAAAGTCATTTTGGTGTCATCTTGGTTCCAGATGTTACAGATAAATTTCAGAAACATCTCCTAGAAGATTCCGATGAGTGATGATGCCGAACACAGGCAGTAAATATAGTTTCGTATGAGCCAATTGGTGGAAGCTCAGATAATCAAAAAAAGAAAGAAAGAAAATAACATGATTCAAATGAGACACAGCTTGCTGAACAGTTTCTGCTCCCTCCCCGGCTGGTCCTGCCAAGGGAGACAGGGCTGCTGCCCCGTGCCAGGAGAGGGTGCTCAGGCTGGGCTGCCAGCCCTTCCCAACTCAGCTTGAGTTGACAGTGTTTGTGAGAATCTCTGTGGGATACACTGAAATATCAGTGTGCTGCGATGCAAAGCTTACCTTTGACGATATTGAATGTGATGATACATAGCTAGAGAGAAGTACTTCCTTGCCTTACGTGAGGATCGTAAGCTTATTTAAATTATGTAGACAAATCAAAGTGGCATTGCTTAATTTCTAGCAGGTGTAATAAGCAGGTTAACAGTTAAAAAAAAATGCAAACCCTAAGAAGTCACTTTGAGAATTCAAACCAAAGTTCCTTGACCTTATTAGAAATAGGAAATTATGGACTTGAGAATTGGACATTCCCTGTTTACATATAAAACGTTCAGAACTGAGAGATCATGATTAAAAACAAAGAAACAGAGAAAGAAAGCTTTTATAACCGTGGACCTTATGGGTGCAATTTGAAATCATTTTCAGCATCTTACTAGACTGAACTGAGAGCACATACCGAACCTATCTTATGATTAAAAGCTGGGGTTTATTTTTTATAAAGAATATTATCACTATTACATAACATACTCAGGACAAAGAACTTTGCTCAGGGAACATACCATGTAATATTGTTGTTTCTTTACAGAATAGTCTACAGTCCTGCTTACTCAAAACAAACCAAAAGACTTAGACCTTTATATAAGTATTATTATGTACTGACGCTAGTAATAACTACCTCTGAGTTTGACGTAGATCAAAATTTCTGAATATCAGATTTCAGTTCTTCTATTTTTGTTTCATGTGAAAAGTACTCTAAAGGAGACTTCCCGAGCTCCTCGCATATGTGAATATCACTGACGTAAGCACAGTGTCCATTTACATGGGTGAAATATTATTCTGTTTACAGCAAAAGGCTACCTCATCGTTGATGCACAGCATACCTTTATGCTGCTCCAGCCTTACAGTGGCTGATAATTCTCTGGTACAGAACCTTTTTTATCTCTAGGATAGATAGCAATTCACAACTGCATGTTCCTGGCAAACACCCGTCAATAAGGAAGCATCTCATTTAGTTAGCAAAGTCTCCAAGCATCTCCTTCAAGTTCCATGTGTTTAGTTTAAAGACTTACGGGGCCTCTTCCACTGAAGCAAGGCAGAACCGGCAAGCAGTTTTGGAAACGTCTGCTTTGCTCAGATGTCGGTAGCGGGAAAAGGTGGGGAAGAGAGGTTGGGTGTGTGAGTGTGTTTGTGCTGGGCAGAAGTATCAGAGATGCCAATCTCCTTCCTTTGTGGCTGTGCTACCCCGAGGCCAAGTGTAGTGCAGCATTATTGTCCTAGAAGTAACTAAGGAGCATGGCTGCCAAGGAGTGAACATTGAGTGAACGTGCAATGCCATTTCTAGCTACTGAGGGGTAGGGTCTGTGAGAAGCATCAGTTTACAGGAGTTGCTATGGGCTGGGCAGGAGGTCTGTGAATTAGCTGCCCCTTGACCTCATCTCCTCCCCCCCTCCCCATGTCAACACAAACGTAATTCCTAAGAAAGATGCACTGCCGGTCTCAGCCCTGTGAGCTATTCATTGTTACATGGCAGATTATAGTAGAAACATTTTTATACTTGCATTTCTAGTCCTTACTAGAAGACTTTGGATGTATTTTTACAAGTGGAAAGATTTAGAAAGATTTTTACCTGCTTATAACTTGGAAGTTTGGCGTGCAATGTAGGGGAAAAGATCAAGAAACATCGAGTTATTAGCATTGGTCCACCTACAAATATAGGGTGTTTTTATTGCCGATACATTTTTTTTTTCATGTTCTGGCCTGGTTTTATTTTGCACCAATGTGGCCCCACATTACTGCTCGTTGTATTTAGTTTGTGAATAGAAGCCCATACGTGTTAATAGACTTTGTAACATTCACTGTAAGATGAATTATACAGGACATGGGAAATCTCATTAAGTCTTAAAGTTAATTTAAATTAATTTATCTGTTTTCTCTAAGAAATGTTTATCATAAAATATATATGTGTGTTTCCCCTTTGGTTATAAAATTTGGAAAAGTATGTACAAGTGCAGCTGCACGGACTTTCATTTTCTAGATGTCTTAATGAGATTTATTTGTTTTAGGGAAGAACAACTTTTGATCAAAGCATCGAATTCTGTCTTACATCACTGTCAACAGCCTCTTTCAGTTGTGGTGGTTGTGTGTGATCTGTGTCATAGTTGTTCAGTTAGAGTGAGGTTGACCTCTGAGTTGTTTTTAAATTGTCCATTTGGAACAAAGCTACAACGTTATGGTAAAGTACTGTACTGGGAGAGACTATTACAGCATTTAATACATCTGTGGCTTCGCACATGTGAGAGTTACCAGCTTGAAAATGATGGTGTTGACTACCTCTTGAATTACTTACATCCACCAACCACTGGCACCCACCACCAGCTGGCTATTATTAGTATGTGTTGCTTTTTGGTATTAACACCTTTAACCATAATAGAGACCAAAGTGAACACTGATTGCTATATGTCTTTAATATGGTGTTTTATCTAGTGTTTTTAAAATTATCCTGTGTAGTATTTAGATGACCTCATTGTCCATTTTGGCTCCTGTTGTTTACAAGTGAAAAAACAAAACAAAACAAAACACTTGAACTATATGTTTTTAAAGGACATAAAAAGCGTAGGTGTTTGGAATGGCATTCACTCGTGTAGTCATCTTATGGACTAAAAAGTACTGTTTGCCTTTCTGCAGACCATGGATTTTATATGCTCATTTCATGCCTAGTGTCTTATTCTGTCAATTATGGATATTTTGAGGTTTAAAGAAATTACTTGATTAAAAATAAAACATATAACGTTGGCATTTATGGTGAGTTTTGGAGGTTTTTCATTATTTGTGTGATTGAAGAAAAGGCTGCTTAGGCAGTATTTATACCAATCTGATCATAAATAAAATAGTTTTAACATATCCTCAGCAGTGATTATAAATATAAAACTTACTTATGGGAGTTCCCTTATGGTCTAGTGGTTAGCACTTGGCACTCTCATCTCTGCGGCCTGGGTTTGATCCCTGGTCGGGAAACTGAGATCCCACATCAAACTGCTGCATGCTGTGGCAAAAACAAACACAAACACCTTACTTATGACGATACAAAAGGCCAATAAATTCTGAATGAATGAAGAAGGAAAGGTGGGCCCTGTCATTCTTAAGAATTGTTCCTACAAAATGAAAGTAAACTCTCAGGAAACAAACCATGGTCACCAAACGAGAAAGGAAGGGGAGGAATAAATCAGGAATTTGGGATTAATATATACACATTATTATATATAACATAGATAATCAACAAAGACCTGCTGTATAGCACAGGGAACTATATTCAACATCTTGTAATAATGGATGAGGGAAAAGAAACTGGAAAAGTCTGGATATATATATATATAAACAAATCACTTTGCTATACAACTGAAACTAACCCCAAATTGGAAATCAACTATAATTCAATTACAAAAAAAATCATCCTGCATCAGCCAGCATGGACTCGGCAAGTTTGTGAATCAAGACACATACTTCACGGGGTCAGGAAAAGTAGCCTGAAACAAAAGTGTTCAAACATTTTTGGAGAAACCATTTTAGGATTTTCGTGTGATTTTTTTCCCTAAGAATTTTTGACTCTTTGAAAAGAACACCAAGGCCAGGTTACCTCAGTACCAAATATCTAAAATGTAAATACAGATTTATCAAGCTTTGCATACAGCCTTGCTATACTCAACAAACAATTTGATAAAAACTGCTCAGTTCCAGGAGTTCCCGTCGTGGTGCAGTGGTTAACGAATCCGACTAGGAACCATGAGGTTGCGGGTTCGATCCCTGCCCTTGCTCAGTGGGTTAACGATCCGGCGTTGCCGTGAGCTGTGGTGTAGGTCGCAGACGTGGCTCGGATCCTGCGTTGCTGTGGCTCTGGCGTAGGCCGGTGGCTATAGCTCCGATTCGACCCCTAGCCTGGGAACCTCCATGTGCCGCAGGAGCGGCCCAAGAAATAGCAAAAAGACAAAGAAAAAACCACCAAAAAACAAGACAAACAAACAAAAAAACCTGCTCAGTTCCAGAAATTGTCCAGCCCCACAATTTTACACTGATTGTCATTTCTGCTCTATTATGTCCCGGATGATTTACTTTTTTCCCTTTGTGGTCTACTCTCACTTTTTTTCCCTTTTAATTACGGCAAAAACACAATAATGTCATTTATCACTTTAACATCTCTTAAGTGTAGGGTTCAGTAGGATGAAGTACACTCACTTTCTTGTGCAACAGTGACGTGAAGGACTTGATCTTAAATGCTCATGACAAGCTTATTACATAAACATTTCAACCATGTTTACTTTCATTGATAACTATTATTGGAAAGAGTAGCTTTTTGTTACAAGCATACTTACTGTACAGAATATGGAGAACCTTGAAAGAAAATTAAAATGGTGCATAATCCCATCACCTGCATAAAGAAAATTAAAATGGTACATAATCCCATCACCTGCATAAAGAAAATTAAAATGGTACATAATCCCATCACCTGCATAAAGAAAATTAAAATGGTACATAATCCCATCACCTGCATTTTATTAATTTAAATTTACATTTAAATTCATTTTAAGTTTAAATTTTGAATTTAAATGTATTAATTAAATATAGTTTCATTGATTAAACTTAAATTTCTTAATTTCAAATAAAGACAATCTTTTAAAGATACATAATCTCATTACCTACAAGTAACCATTGACAGTCTTCATTGATTTTCAATGTTGTGTGTAGATGGAGTTTTAAAAATAAAATTAGATTAGAAATGGTTTCCAATTTTACGCTTTTCCCTTAACATCAAATTTTTTTTTTTTCTTTTTTAGGGCCACACCCATGGCATACGGAGGTTCCCGAGCTTGGGGTGTAATTGGAGCTGTAGCTACTGGTGTACGCCAGACCACAGCAATGCCAGATCCGAGCCGAATCTGTGACCTACACCACCACAGCTCAGGGCAACGCCGGATCTTTAACCCACTGAGTGAGGCCAGGGATTGAACCCGCAACCTCATGGTTCCTAGTCATATTCGTTTCTGCTGCTCCATGATGGGAACTCCCATCATTTAATGTTTTGTCACACCAGGAAACATTGTTGAGAAACACCATTTTTGATAAGTGCACATGTGGTCTGAGAAAGGGAGATCAGGCAGTAGGGCAGGGAGGATGGGCCTGGTTTGAGAGGGAAACAGGCTCATTCTTCAGGACAGACGAAACAGCATAAACACAAGGTCAGAGGTGAAACCAAGCAGTGCAGGTGTCATCGATCAGTAAAGAGATGAATTTGGTGGCACAGAGTATTAAAAGCAACTTTTTGAATGGAGGGGGAGGGCCACCAATGCAGCCAGGAACTCGAGGGGCTTACCATTTTGAAAAGGGAAAAGCGCAAGCTGAGCACATTCATCCCACCTTTTGCCCTCTGGTCACTTTCCAGTTCCCAGAGAACTGGAACCCGAGTGGTAGAATCACACAGGAGGCAAGCAGTCTTACTGAGCTGAGGAAACAAATGCAGGGCTGCCAGAGCAGCAGAAAATTGAGGGACAAGCCCCAGAGGGTAGGGGTCACAAAGAAGGAAGACCCCCAAAGCTTCAAAGAGATTCCTCTCAAGTCATTGACTGACTCTTAAAGACTCAGCAGAAAACAGCCATCGAGTGCAGGGCCACAACCAGGGTGAGGTGAGGGGGGCCCCTGGGGTGTGAAATTTAAGAAGGTACCCACCTAAGGTGGTACCTTGACATAGGGTAGCATCCTTGCCTCATCCTAGTCCAGCCCCTGGCTGGGAGGCAAGGGAGTTACCACATATTTCCGCAGCCATCTTTGCTGGAGAGAGGGAAGTACAAGGCACAGAGATTAGATGGGCCTTGGTAAACGCCTGAGCTTTTTCTCTAGCTCCCAGAGGGCTAACCATAGGAGTATAGGACTAACCCTTTCAAGTATAGGACATACACTAGAAATAGGGCAAAACTGAAATAGACCAGCCCTAACAAAGCCTAAAATAAACACTGGATGGGACGAAGGTGACCAGCTGGTCCACTACCCACCTACCAAAGGATAACTCAACCCTCTTTGGAAGAATTTAACATCATCCATTTGTTACAAATTTGCATCTACACTGTCTAGCATCCAGTCCAAAAGGATGAAGTATGCTACTAAATAGGACCAATTGACTGGAAACAAAGAAAAACAAACATACAAGCACACAGGAGACTCAGATATTGCAATTATCATACAAGGACTTTAAAAACAACTATGGAAATTAAATAGAGACAGTACAGAAGTCAAAAAGCAATTTGAGAACCAAAAATTAAAGCTAAAACTAAGAATGCAACAGGTAATTTTTTTTTTTACTCAAATGGATTTATCACATCTGTAGTTGTATAATGATCATAACAATCTGATTTCACAGGATTTCCATCCCACAGCCCAGGCACATACCCCCATCCCCGAAACTGTCTCCTGTGGAGACCATAAGTTTTTCAATGTCTGTGAGTCAGCATCTTGCAACAGATAATTTTTAACAGCAGGTTAAAAGCAACAGAACAGAAGATTAGTCAATGCGAAGACAGGTCAATAGAAAGTATCTAGATTGATGGACAGAAAAATTTTGATGGAACAATATGGGTGAAACCAAATCACTGAGGTTTAAAAAAAATAATGGAATCTACGCTTGTTTGAAATGGGAATGAGAGGGAGGATAAATGGAAAGCAGCAACTAGAAAATGTAAAAGTTAATCTTTTAAGATGAAAAAAAATTGACTACTTTTAAAAAATTTACTGTTTATTTCATGATTGGAAAAATATATAAAATAGCAAAACAGTGAATGTGGAGACGCTACAGATGTTAACAAAATGATCCAGATGATTGCAAAGTTGCTTCCTTAGAGTTCTTTCAATGTTATCATCTTGCCTCCCACCTTGTGTGCTACAATCGTAGCTGCCAGCCCTGTTGAAATTCTACTCTTTAGTTTTATTCCTGAAGGTGTCTGTCTTTCCCAAGACCTCATTGTGGGTATGAAACCAGAGACTCTGACGATAAAACAGGCAGAAAGGACAGACAGGTAGACAAGACAGACAGGCAAAGAGACAAGACACACCTGTCCTAATACCAGGGAAAAGCAACCCTCTGCTTCTGTCCCTTAATAGCAGCTTCTCATGACCTTGTCCTTTTCCCTCTAGGGTTACTGAGCACGTGTTTGAAGGCAGAGGGAATGGAACCAGTGAAGAGAGATGTATGTGACATTCTAGAAGAGGCCCTAAGTATGGAACTACTTTCAGGAAAGAAAAGCAGTTTTTCTTTCGGGGGGGAAAAGGCTTCTCACCACTCCCTTTGGTTGCTCTATAGGTGGTCCTTTTTTGGGGGGGTCAGAGATCATTGTTGAAAAGCAGGGACTCAGGTAGTCTAAATTTTTCTAAACATTTGGAAATGCACAAGCACGTTCCCCTGGAGCACCCCGTGTGGATTTGGAGACATTTCCCCAAGCTTCTCCCCTCCAGAGAGCTACCCTGGGGGAAGAAGTTGGTGTTTAAATGATGGGAGAATTAAAATATAGGTAGTCCAATAGGCTTCTGTAATTAACGTTTCCTTTCTCCTAATAGAGAGCACATGGAAGGCTCATTCCAGAAAATGGGAAGCTCCAGAATCCTCGGTTTTTAATTAATTTTTTAATTTTTTTGTCTTTTAGGGCCACGCTAGTGGCATATGGAGGTTCCCAGGCTAGAAGTCGAATCGAAGCTGTAGCTCCTGGCCTATGCCACAGCCACAGCAACACCAGATCCTTAACCCACTGAATAAGGCCAGGTATCAAACCTGTGTCCTCACGGATGCTAGTTGGGTTCGTTAACCACTGAGCCATGAGGGGAACTCCAGAACCCTCAGCTTTTCTTATGTATCCACAGAGCACTGCATTTGAGCCACTTCTCATGTCTGCTCCTCTTGTATAAGCTTTTTGGAAAAGCTTTTATATGAAGCTTTTGCTTGCCAGGCTCCTAAATCAAAACAAAATTGCTTATGTGACAGTCTACCATTTTGTAGCTAGATCCTGCTCCTGCTTTCTTGTTATTTTCATGAAATTGATTTTTCCTCAAAAACACTGTGTATTCTCTGCTTTGCTGTTTAGAAACAATTAAAATTTAAAAGAAAAGCCTTTATTGTTACTCAAATATAATTTGTCATCTTCAGTTTAGAAATCATTGTACATTACTCTTTCTAATCCTCTCTCCCTCTCCCTCCTTGCCTCCCTCCCTCTCTCTCTCTCTCTCTCTCTCTCTCACACACACACACACACACACACACACACACACTTCCTGAAGTGGTCTTAGGTATCCTGGAAAATGTGTTTCTGAGGCTGCATATCAGGCGTGTTTCTTAGCACAATTATTTCCACTCACAAAGTGTCCTGACTTTAGGACACATGTATGCATACTTTGCTTTTGAAATTAAAGTTTTTTGGAGATGTGAATTGTTTCACTCACAGTCAAGGGCCTCGATTTCTAGTTGATTTCTGAGCTGCCTATCATCTAGAGCTATCTGCCTGCTCCAGGTGGTAAAAATTCTTTAGGATACTAACTCTAGCCTTGGGGTTTTTGCTTACTCCTAAATGACATAGTTCAGTCTGCTATTGTCAGAAAAACTGGACTCACACCTAAGTATTATAGCAGCAGCAATACTGCAAAATCAGAGTATAGGGGAAGACAATTTCATGCAAAACTCAAACCATATTTACATTTGTTTTGCTTTTTCTTTTAGCTGCACCCACAGCATGCAAAAACTCCCTGGCCAGGGATTGAACTCTCACAACAGCAGCAGCGGCCTGAACCACTGCAGTGATAAGGCCGGATCCTTAACCTACGGAATCACCAGGGAACTCCAAACCATATCTAGGTTTGACTTAGTTCAAATACATGTGTTATTGACATGTGGTCTTGTCGTCCACATTTTCTTCTCAGAATGTGGCCTCATTCCTTTTAGCCCTACTTTTTACTTCTTTCATTTAGATTATGTCACATATTCAAGTCACTACATTTATCTCCGCATTGGGCTCTTCAAATTCTCTCATGTCTTTTTTTTTTCTTTTCTTTTTAGGGCTGCACCTGCAGCATATGGATGTTCCCAGGCTAGGGGCCTACACCACAGCAATAGCCACAGGAACACCAGAGCTGAACACCCTCCCCACAGCTCTTGGCAACACTGGATCCTTAACCCACCAAACGAGGCTAGGGATTGAACCCACATCCTCATGGGTACTATGTCAGGTTCTTAACCCACTGAGCCACTATAGGAACTCCATAATTCTTTCATGTCTTCGTGAAATTAACTCTGTACAGATAATTGTCATTAACTAGTCCAGATATTAGTTTGCCATTCCTGTGTTAACTTTGCTTCCGCCATTCACCCAGAGCAATCCATTTAAAACTACAATAGTAAAATCTAATTATGACCAAAATAAACTTTCTCATGGTAGAAAATTTGAAAAATACAAAGAAGCGGCTGAAGTAGGAGCAACTGTTGGAGAAGCATTCTGGAGATGCGCTAGCTCACTCTACTTCTCTAGGCATGTATTTTCGTTTTGTGAATACTGCACAGCAGTAAAGGGGAGACGTATCAGATTTCCAGGGAGAATTTCACATAGAACATAATGGTCAAAGAGGACCCTGAAATGTCATTTGGCCCAACAGTCTATCTTTTGTAGGGTTTCACTGGATCATCGTAGATGGTTATTCCCAAAACCTGCCAGAGAAGATGTGATAAGTCCATCAGAATCCCAGCACAAGGTTTAAATGTTCCAACACAATACCCAACAGCACTCAAAACCAAAACAAATAAGCAACAAAAAACTCTGGGCCAAGATCACATTATTTAAGAGATTCCATTTGGAAGTGCCATGTTAACAACCCACAGTTCTGCTTTTCATTTTTATTTTTTGCTTTTTGGCCGCAAGTGTGGCATATGGAAGTTCCCAGGCTAGGGGTCAAATAGGAGCTGCAGGCCTACACCACAGCCACAGCAATGCCAGATCCTTAACCCACTGAGCGAGGCCAGGGATAAAACCCAAGTCCTCATGGATACTAGTCGGGCTCTTAACCCGCTGAGCCACAACATGAACTCCTACAGTGCTGCTTTTTAATTAGAAATTTCTGGAGTTCCTAACATGGTGCAGTGGGTAAAGAAATCAACTTCAGCAGCTTGGATCATTGCAGAGGTGTGAGTTTGATCCCTGGCCCGGCACATTAGGTTGAAGTTTCCAGCCTTGCTACAGCTGCAGTGTAGGTTGCAGCTGCAGCTCAGATTCAGTCCCTGGCCGGAAACTTCATATGCCACAGTGCAGCCATAAAATATATATAAATGGTACACTGTCTCAATTAGAATTTTCTTTAGGCCTCTGTAAAAGATAAACTAAATAATATAAAATAATTAAAATGTGTGCTCTAATGTAGTCCATTGTACAATGGGACTTTCGCAATGTAAAAAGTCTTTATGGTTAAGATGAACATATGAATTGGAACAACATTGCAGATCAGCTATACTTTAATTAAAAAAAAAAGATGAAAGTTTGTCCTCTGTAAAAGATAAACTAAATAATATAAAATAATTAAAATGTGTGCTCTAATGTAGTCCATTGTACAATGGGACTTTCGCAATGTAAAAAGTCTTTATGGTTAAGATGAACATATGAATTGGAACAACATTGCAGATCAGCTATACTTTAATTAAAAAAAAAAGATGAAAGTTTGTCCTCTGTAAAAGATAAACTAAATAATATAAAATAATTAAAATGTGTGCTCTAATGTAGTCCATTGTACAATGGGACTTTCGCAATGTAAAAAGTCTTTATGGTTAAGATGAACATATGAATTGGAACAACATTGCAGATCAGCTATACTTTAATTAAAAAAAAAGATGAAAGTTTGACTCAAGAAACTAGAAATGTTTAATAATTCTGATTAAAGACCGCACATTTCAGTTATGCATGCTACCACTAGAGGGCACCCTTCACTTACTCTCAAACAATTTTACAGCACTTCAGAGCTACCCACATATTTGAATGAGTATTTCACCTGAATGATAAATTTATCCAGGAAAATCCATAGTTATGTAATGACTTAATAGGCTCTTTTGCACAAGACAGAGACTGTTAATATGAAGTCCATGACGCTGAAGGGATAGTGATAGTAATAACTTGTCTAGGACAAAATATTTTATCAGAATTTTTCTAGGTCTTCTTGTAATTAGAAAAAATTCACAACTGTAAACACCTGTATAATATTAAGTACTCACAGTGCATTACTACCCCATAAATTCTCATCTACCTTTCAATCTATAAGAAATACAAGACTTCTAAATTTTTTGGTGGGGGACAGTGCCTGAGGCACATGCAAGTCCTCTGGCCAGGGACTGAACCTATGCCATGGCATCAACCCAAGACGCTGCAGTGACAACGCTGGATCCTTAACTCGTTACACCACAAGGGAACTCCAAGCCTTCCAAAATTTTTGTTTGGGATTTTAGTACTTAAAAATTTGAAGCTGTCTTTCTCACTTAGACACCTTTCTAAGTCTGTCTGTGCTCCCATTATCTGAGAGGAAACCGTATCTTGTGAAAATGCACACATCATCACCCCCAGGTGTTCTGGATTTAAGGTTTGTGTGTGCACACCAAGAGGTGAGGACAAATTAGATACAAGTTCCCAGAGAATTCCCAGACATAATTTAGTGAAGATATTTCTTTTACCTCGAGCTTCCATTTATATGTCATTGGTTAACATAATTACAGCTTTCACTTTTATAATGCTTTATAGTTAACATGGGCTTTGAAATTTGGTTCTGACAAAACCCTTCCAAGGAAAAGATGGCAGAAATTACTATGCCTATATTACAAAGGAATATACAGTTGGGCTTTACCATTTACTGCTCAGGCCACATAGCCAAGTTTGGAGCTAGAAAAGTCACCTGAAAACTCTCATTCTAATTATTCTTTTCTCCTGAACACCAAAACCGGGTAGTTAGCATCTTTCTCACTCTGTAATTTAGGAAGCTACAGGAAGCCAAAGGAAGTAAGGGAGTTAAAAGGATCAAAATCATACACCAACAGTGTTCAAAAGGTGCAAACCTTTTCAAAGGTATAATTAGAAAGTCATGGAAATGTGATGTATAGCATGGTAACTATAGCTAATAATGCTGTCTTCATATTTGAAAGTTGTTAAAGAATAGATCTTAAAAGTTCTCATCATAAGGAAAAAGTTTTGTAACTGTGCGGTGACAGACGTTAACCAGACATATTTTGGTGATCGTTTTTCAATACATACAAATATCAAACCATTGTTTTATACCTGAAATTAATAAGTTATAGGTCAATTACATCTCAGTAAAAAAGAAGCAATGTTCCAAAAATAAACATTGGTATATACAGGAAAAAAATCACACGCCAGGACGGCCTCCCTTTGCTTTGGTCTAAACATTTCCCCCCATGCTGCCTGCTTCTGCTTTGTCACGCTTCAAACCTCACACTAACACTTCTGTGGTTTTGTGTCTCCTAAAGCAGGAGCAAGACCAGGAAAGGTTTCACCTGCAAAGTCTGGACCAGCCCACAGCTACAGCTGAATTACCTGGGATGCCTGTACTAGTGAGGATTGCCGACCTTCCTCCAGACCAGAGCTTCTCAAATCTACTACCCATTTGAGTCACCTGGGGAGTTTTTATGACTCCTGAAGCCCAGATACATTACTCAAGAATCTCTGACTCCACTGTGAAGCCAGAGTTACCACTCCCTGTTCTAGGTGTATTGAGTTCCTGGGGCCAGATTTTTACCTGGTTTCCTAAGTGACTCTTTCATTAAAACTTTGGGAACTATTGGCCTAGAGCCAAAAAAAAAAAAAAAAAAAGGCAATTTGCTTATGACTGAAAGTCATTGGATTATGATTGAGGATCCCTGAGTTCTGGTTTTTCTTGGGTTCAGGCTTCTCAGCCATACCCTCATAAAGGGGTTGGGGCTAATTACAGGGACTTCAAAGTGTGGTGCCTTAATGGCATCACCCTTATCTGGGAACTGACTAGAAGAGCAGTGTTTGGGCCCTACCTCATGAACTGAATCAGACTCAGGGGGTGGAGCCCAGCGAGTTGGGCTTTAAGGAGCCTCCAGGTGATTCTGATACTTGCTCAAGTTTGAGAACTTCTCGATGAGTTGAAGTTTCTATCTATTCCAAAATTCCACAGTGTTGTCCCTGGCAAAGGAAAACATCAAGCCATGCCATTCCAGAAGGGCTGAAGAGGGGTTTTCAGCAAGCTGACTGCTTTGAGAACAACTTCTGAAAAATCCTTTAAATGATATATAAGGAAAAACTGTGAACGTTTGGTGATAAAGGACCTGGAAGGACATGGGTCTTTTTTTTTTTTTTGCCTTTTTGTCTTTTTAGGGCCGCACCTGCAGCATATGGAAGTTCCCAAGCTAGGGGTTGAATCGGAGCTGTAGCCGCTGACCTACACCAGAGCCCCAGCAACGCCAGATCCAAATCATGTCTGGTGACCTACACCACAGCTCATAGCAATGCCGGATCCTTAACCCACTGAGCGAGGCCGGGGATTGAACCCGAAACCTCAGGGTTCCTAGTTGGATTCATTTCCGATGTGCCATGACGGGAACTCCAGAGGACCTGGGTCTTGATAGCTGTGGTACTCTCACTGAGGCGGCATTTGTGAGGACACGCCGAGGACAGGGGCAGCTGGATAGGAAGACGGCAGGTGAACCTCTGCTGAACTCCCAAATTATCCTCAGCCCAATCCAACAAAACAAAACAAGTCCTGATTCACTTGCATCGCAAGGAACATGAGGGGAAAAGAGACACCATGTCAGCCCTTAAGAAGCCCGCACCCTGGGAATTAAATTCAGGCACCAGAATCGGAAGAACCTTCACCTGGTCTGATCTCATTTTACAGGTGACACTGAGGGCCCAGAAGCAGACACGAGCTGTCATCCTTTAGCCATCAAACCGCATCAGGAACACACATCTCCTGCATGTTTGAGAACTTCGCCCCCCACCTCACAATCTGGGGTCTAGACGACCTTCTGGTGTCAAAATTTACCCATCTTGGGCTCCATGTACCTCCACCCATCTGCTCTTAGCTCTCACATGGTCACCGTGGGAATTCTTTCAAAACAACCACAGCTGAAGGCATTCTTCCTTCTCTTCACCTCCTGGAGTGTCTCACTTAACCTAATGCGAGGGTTTTCCACCCTCAGCCACCTCAGAGAGGCGCCGACAGCCTCCTTTCCCTGCCTGCTGCTCCCTGGGGCCATTTGTCCAGGTCAGGCAGATCCAGAGAGACTAAGCCTATGAGCCAGGCCCCTGGCCCGTGGACATTAATGCTGTGAGCAGAAGGGGCCTTGGGAAGGTTCTCCTGCTCTGCCTGTCCCTCAGGTCCTGCTGGCATCCATGCTCTGGCTCTTTATGAGGACTGTGGTTGTCAAGGAGTCCAGAAACCTTAAGGATTCAACATGGCAACCAAGGGGAAAAGAGGATGAGAAGGAACATGTACGTTCTGTCATGTTTGGGATGGTTCTGGAAGGCACGCAAGGGCATAGCGTCTTTAAAAGGGGAAATGACTTGCTGAAGAGGTCAAGGGAGACGACAGAGACAAGAAATCTTTTGAGGGCAACAGGTAAGTAGGACCCCACATTTTCACACGAGCAGAGAGATTTGTTTTTTAATGCATTTTAGGGCCACACCTGTGGCAGTGGGTAGATTGTTTTAAAGGTCAATATCAAATGTTAGCTTCTCTTTTTTTTCTAAAAGAGTCTCTCCCTTAAAAAATACATTTTTTTCTACAAAAACTAAAAAGCATCATATTTTTAAATTTCAGCATGGAAGCTCCTTGATAGCCTAAGGCAGGAAGTTGAGAATAAGACAGGAGCTGCAGGCTTCCTGAGGAAGGGGGTTGGAAAGAGCCACAGAGTGAGCAGGTCTGCAGGCCGGAGATCTGGAACGGGGTCCCGACCTTCCCCTAGCTGGGCTTTCGTGGTAAAGTCAACCGATCTGAGCTTCAGTTCTATTGCCTTACCCACCTGCCAGGATTTTTGTGAAAATACTAAGTGGTGTGTTTTAAATGTCTGTAACTGCCTCTGGTAAATAGCAGGCACTCGATAGGCAGCTATTATTACTACATCACATTCTATTGTAATTATTCTTGTAGCAAAATGTGTCAATACTAATAGGGAGAAGAATTGAAAGGGATCGAATGACTGTCGTCAGATGAATGGATAAAGAGGGTGTGGTACATATGTATATAATGGAATACTACTCAGCCATAAAAAGAACAAAATAATGCCATTTGCAGCAATGTGGATGCAACTAGAGATTCTCATACTAAGTCAGAAAGACAAATGCCATATCATATCACTTAGATGTGGAATCTAAAATATGGCACAAATGAACTTATCTATATATAGAAACTGACTCATAGACGTGGAGAACAGACTCGTGGTTGCCAAGCAGGAGGGGGAAAGGAGTGGGATGGACTGGGAGTTTGGGGTTAGTAGATGCAAATTATTACATCTAGAATGGGTAAGCAATGAGGTCCTATTGTATAGGACCACAGGGAACTATATCCAGTCTCTTGGGATAGACCATGATGGAAGATAATGAGAAAAAGAATATATATACCTATGTACAACTGGGTCACCATGCTGTACAGCAGAAATTCTTAGTTTAAAAAATATGCAGAATGAAGCAACAACCAAAAGAAGAGGTCAGATGAGAACAACATGGCGGGAAGCACATTGAAGAAGATTGCCGTGGTCTCTGAGATAACACAAACCCTTCTCCGAGAGATGGATTCAGAGCAGCTGACCAACTGGTTGTCCTATTCCCAGGGCAGCACCGCCACCCATCAGTCTGAGCTTCTTCTTGGGGACTCCGTGTCTCACCTCTGCCATCTCGGCACAGATGGCCTAATTCCACATAACCACCAACGAACTGGAGCAGCTTGGAAAGTTTTCATCATTGGCAGAGAAGTACCAAAAGGTAAATGGCTCTGATCATGTCCCCCTGAAGACTCCTTTTAAGAACTCGGTTATCCTTGTGGGGCTTCATTTACTCAGCTGGAAGGTAGTTTAGTGACATCCAAACCATGTTTGCTTCTGCTGGCCTGTCCTGCAAGAAGTCAGAGGGTGAAATCCCGAGCCAGTCCAGTGATGCAGAGTCCTGGCTGCACCAAGCAGCTGGGCCAGGTAGACAGGGGAAGAAAAGCCGAGATCTTAGCTGCCGGCTGGCAAGTCGTAAGTTCTCTCGTGACGGGGTGAGGGAGGCAGCTGGGAGGGGCTGAAAGTCAGTGGGGATATGCCTGCACCTACTAAATAGCAAGAACATGGTTTTATTTTTTATAGTAGGACATGATTGTTTATCTATTTTAGGTATAGTAGTTCGTGTCTGCTAATCCCAAACTCCTGATTTATCCTCCCACAGCCCCTTTCCCCTTTGGTAACCATAAGTTTCCTATGTCTGTGAGTGTTTCTGTTTTGTAAATAAGTTCATCTGTGCCACATTTTAGATTTCACGTATAAGTGATATCATATAATATTGATTATTCTCTGACTTACCTCACTTAGTATGAGAATCTCTAGGCCATCCATGTTGCTGCAGCAAGGAAATATTGATGTGGTGTATCCATTCATATTTATTCATCACACATGCACCCACACACATACACAAACACAAAACCTTAGAAAACTTTTTACATACTGGGAAGCTGTCAAGCTCACGGTACCATCTTCAACTCTGAAATCTGTATCTTTAGCCTTGGCCCCTTGACTGAGTTCCAGATTTACTCACCCACCTGCCTACTTGACACCTCTCTGCTCCCTCGAAGACCCCTCAAACTCAGCTTGAAGAAAACACGCTCAGTCTCTCCACTCAAGTCCGGTCCTCGCTGGAGAGTGGCCAGCAGTAACTCTGGCCAGAGAACCTCTGATAGGCTCCCTGTCTCATCATCCCCTCTGTCCCCACAAATCTGAAGCCAAATCCTGTTGATTTTTCCACCGGGTGGGTTGTACCTACATCTGTCCACAGAAGACACCCCCACGTGGATGTACATGGGAACTCGTAGATCTCATAGCACAAGCCAGGTAAGGGGGATTGGCCCCAAAGCAGGCTCAGCAAGAAGTTCAGGGCTCAGAACCAGACCTTAGGGCTAGTGACAGCTTCCTGAGCCAGAGGATTAATTCCTTTACTAGTAGCGTAAGAGGACCCTTCCAGCTGAGTCCAGTTTGGAGGCTGATGAGGGCAAATTTATTAGATGTCAAAGACCTACGATCAAGTGCCAAGAGGTGGGCTGTGCAGTTCCCTGTCCCACCCTGAGCACAGGTGGTGAGGAAAACATGGGTTTCTCCCTGAGTAGAAAGACTGCCCACCACAGAACAGACACAGGAGAAGTTTGCTGCTGCTTTCATGTGACTCTGTGCATTGCTGAAACTTATGAAACCAGAAGAGGTTTCGAATACAGTGGGTTAATCTACCCACATAGAGGAACTCTGGAGACTTCTCAATTACTGCCTGGTGGCCCCTTCTCTTCACAGCCAAAGGTGGCAAGATTTCAGACCTCCAAAATGATGTGGAACTAACCCAAGAGCATGCTCGGCACATCCGCATGGGCAATTCCCATCACCTCTGAAGATCCTTGAACCTCTGGGCATGACGTTAGAAGAAACCAACTACATGTCAGAGGAATGAAATAAAAAACATGCACATTTTCAGTGGAAGAAATTTATTTGATCAAATGACCATATGAAGATATTTTAAACTATAAGGCTCTCTTCCAACAAAATGTAAATTTTACATAAAGTAAAATGGTATCAATGTAAATGGCACCTAAAAGCAGAAAGAATCCCTCTCCTGTAAATAGCATATCTGTGTAAAGTAGTCACAAATACTCATGTACTCTAGGATTTTGACAGTCTACCTACCATGCTAATGAGGCACCTCCTCATGCACTTTAAAACTGGGTTGCAGGTATATCAGAAAATTCACCTGTAAATAGTACTTAAAGTGGGTTTCTTAAATTTCTCTTACAAGATGTCATTCCATGCAGGTGTCTGGGGGTCTGCAGCGACCCAACCAGGCTGCCATCAGTAGGTGATGTAGGATGAGCGCTGGGCAACCTGGAGTTTGCTACAGTGTCCATCCCTTCACATCCTTGGGAGTCTGAACTGCATGGGTGGGAATTTCTAATCACTCTAATTAGGGATAATTAGGAAAAGAGCTTGGGAGACAAGGGATGGAGAGGGAAGGGAAGCATGGCAAGTTTCTGAAGAGCAGCTTTAGAAATGATCAAGGAAATGGATTAAAAAAATAATATGGTTGATCCTTCACGCTGCACGAAGAGGTCTTCATGGAAGAGGGCCAGTCCCCAAAGGTCGGGACTGACCAGCACGCCCAAGTGCTCAGCCGGGTGCCACCACCCACGAGCATGAGACCTTCACAGGTGGCAAGGTCATCACGTGAGCAAACCGAGGACAGGGCAGAGTGTACAGGCTGCATCCACTCTCCTAACCTTTTTTTCCAGCATCCAAGTGACTCTGACTTTGGGGCCACGATAGGACCCGGGAGGCAGGAATCGGCAGCTCCCAGTTATACGATCAGAAAAGCCTCGGGTATGTGGAAGGTGGTGACATCTCCCAGTGGACCCAGCACGCTGTCGGCAGCAGAGCACAAAGGTACCCCATGATTAAAGTGAAACTGAACCACAGGGAGAAGAAGAATCATAGAGCACCCATTATGACCAATCAAAGATCTATAAACATCACAAGGGAGCTACATAGGGCCTGTGCTATTATTTTATAAATATAAATATTTATGAGGGCTTTCAAAATATTATAAATGACATACATTCTGGTATAAATGTTACACTCCCGATTCATACAGCCGACGATGTTACATTTAAACATAGATTTGGGGTAATATACAGAATAGTTTTTGCACATTGCTTTCTGAACCTTGGTCACACGGCTCAATGAATGACAAAAAACACAGGAAGCATTATTGGTGGCTTTGGCAGCAAACATGTTTTTTCTCTATGTGTTCATTATACAAAGATACACTTGTTAACTCACTCACAGGAGATCTTTTCTGCTCTGTTATGCTTCTTTGCTGTCAAATCCAGTGGGAGGGCTACTCAATGGCTTCGGCTCCTTTTCTCTGAGTCTCATTGTCCTCCTCAGAGGGATGTATTTAAAAATAGTTTTGTGTTTCCTATTCAGGCTAAGTGGTTCTTTGAAGATTCCTAATCTAGAGATTACAATCTTCATCCTCAATGGCACAAAACACACATACACATTTTAATAAAAACAGTAAATGACTTCACATCACCTACATTTTAGCAGTGCGCTTTTAAACATGTTTATTCTCAGCACTAGAGAAAATAACCTCCAAACACATCCACGTTCATCAGTAGAGACGACCCTCTCTGCTGCCTGAGGTCGATAAAGGGAGACCTGAAGATGGGTCGGGGTGAGAAACCGTTAAGGTTCTGTGGACTCACTGAGCATCAAAAACCTGGCTTTAGTAGAACCTAAAATTATTCAGAAGGATGCACTATGTAATGACTCTATAGAGTGGCTTTGCAAATTAGCCATACGCATGTGTAAACTCATTGGGCCACGTGACCTCACCCCCCCAGTTAAAGCAGTTTGAACACCATTGTACCATATGCACATGACTGAGGCGCAGAACCAGAAGGTTCATGCTCCCATCTCTTTACAGTCTTAAAGTCAAGGCAAAGTCATTCTTTCATTTCATTTCCCCCAAAATAAAATGACACTTTAGCAAACAGAAGAGACCATGATAGCAGTAAAGTGAAGTCAGCCGTTCTACTGTGAGGTTAATAAGCCCACATGTGATAAATACATTCAGAGCTGGATATCCAGTCTGTGCAAGTTTTCTCAGTGAGTGACCAAGCATGTAAATTTAACTCCAGTGAAATGACTAAAATGACTGGCTTCTAAAAATGAGTTTAGGAAAATGAGGTGACCCTAGAGTAGCTTTTTTTTTTTTTTTAATATCTTCTCTAACAGAAATCACCTCTTGGCAAAAGATGCTTTTGGCTCAGCTCACCTGAAAATAATCTCATTTGCAACTTTTCTTGGCTATTTAACATCACAGGGGACTGCTTCAACATTGGTACCAGTGGTATGTTGGTACCCCCACTGACCAAAATAAAGGCCAGTGGGGGTAAGTGGGGCATAGCCCATCAGGGGGCTTCCCCCCGTGGGTGGCCTGGCCAAGTGCCACCGTCACACTGACCAGCCTGACGATTCAAGCAAACTGCTAATTTCCCAAATACCATCATTTCTGGAGTTAAGGCCTTCACGACACTAGCTAGGCTGGTGCTCACACAGGCCTGTGGTGGACTAGCTGCCCACCGCTGTGTCTATGTGTCCGGCCTTGGTACCCCACACCCGGACACATCAGAACAAACAGCCATGGCCCTGGAGGAACAATCTGAAACGTCAGAAGAGCAACCGAAGAGTGCAGTGGCTCTGATGGCCCTGTCATCCTGGGCCACTTGATTGGCCCCTTGACTCCTCAATCATCCCGCCCCAAGTAACGTGCTTCCTGCAGCAGCATGTGGGGCCAGATGGCTCCACATGGCCGGTGAGTTGGTTTAGCCGAAGGCCGGCGCTGAGCTCAGAACAGCTTCCATCTGTCATCCTTCTCCTTTAGGTTTCAGCCCCGCTTATGAACATCGCTCTACAAGGGAGATGTGAGCAAAGTCTGACGAGTTTTGTCCATTATCAAGCCACCCACACAGGGCCCACCTAAGTGAGGCGATCCAGTACGTGTCCAGCCTGAGAGAAAAATCTGCATGAGTGACATCACATCTTTCTTTAAACTTTTCCATCCGAAAGAGTCAACAAAGCCTGAGAGTCCCTGCCTTTAGATGTTACCTCAGCCTCGATTTCAGATTGACCTTGTTAAAACGATCACACAGACAACCCCACTGCCGTGGCAGAAAAAAAAAAAAAGCATCTCTGAAGAAAACCCACAATAACTTGGAAAGAGAAAGTGAAGGCATTTGCGATGACAAAGCGCTAAGATTTTAAGTTAAGTGATAATATATCTAGAAAATACTGTGAAAATATCTCTCTCAAAAATAGCACTAGGTTTAGTCAGAAGGCTCAGTAAAACAAAAAGCTGACCAGTGAAGACAGCAAAGATACCTCCCTCCCCCATTTTTTTTTTTTATTTTGCCATGTGCATGGCATGGGGAAGTTCCCAGGCTAGGGATCAAACCCTTGCCGGTTATGACAATGCCAGGTCCTTAACTGCTAGGCCACCAGGGAACTCCCAACCTTCCCATTTTTGAATCTCCATCATGTTCCTGCCCTCAGACTCTACCAGGCTGGGTGTGTTAAAGCAGAAAAATCTAAAAGCCGTGAAAAAGTGCTGGTATTTTTCAGGATCTCTTCAAGAGAGTTTCCTTCTTGGTAACTTGAATCCTCTCTCCGGATCAAGGCAATTGACGAACTTTGAATGTATTTGGAGTCTCTGGTTCAAAGACCTCATCGTCATCCTCCACTCCTTCTTCTATTGGCTTCATCTTGGCAGAGGCTCGCTGGTGTGGGGATGGGACATCTGTCAGAGACACAGAAAGGAAAACCACTCAGTGGACACCTGCGCTGATGCCGGTGTGAAACATCAAAGATAAACTCCAGCTGAAAAAGAAAACTCTCTGGGAATTGTAGCTGGCACCAGGAATGCCATTTCCCTAAATATTGTATTTTCAATCCAGCATTTCAAGAAGACAACAAAGGGTGTGCAGACATTTGATCCACACCAAAAGGTCTCCGAAATGTGGTCCTATCCAAAATATTCATGAGTAAATTTGGTCCATGCCAAAAAGTCCTTGATACATGGCCCCTTGCAAAACATCCATGCCAAATCATTTTGGACAAGACCAAATACCAAGGGCCTTTTAGCATAAACTAATGTCTTTTGGATATTTTGGACAGGACTAGGTAGGTGGCCCTGCAAATACCAAGGACCTTGGTGTGGACCAGATGTCCTGCCAGGCCAGCAAAGTTAAGGAGCCATTCTCAGTGGCGAGGACAGATGTAGAGGGGATTCCACTGCAGGTGTCTGGCTGGTGTGAGCATCTCAAACAAATGCAATTCCCAGCGGGTTGCCCCAGTGGGTTCTGAGCTTAGAGCTCAGAACATACATTGATACATTAATAACATACATGGTGATGCAAGTCCCTCAAGGCTGATTTAACTCCTAATTTCCCTGAAGAATGGTTCTACTCTAAAACCACAGAACCTAACCAGTTAAGAGAACACTTCTTGCCACTCCCTGGACTCTTGTGGGAGAGGGAGTGGGAGGAGGAGTTGGAGGGGGGAGAATGGAGACTCACAGGAGGAAGGAGCCAAGCAAGGAAATACTACCCCAAAGAGCAGCAGATCCACAGGCCCTTGTAGCATATGCCCTTACATCCAAGGAACCAAACATAACTCATTCATTCCATCCCTCATTCATCCATGCATTCACCAAATGCTTATTTAGGACACCATGATTGATGTAGAAAATATACTTCCTAAAAGTAGGAGTAGAAGTTATTATAAATAGGTGCAAAAGCTTGTCAAAGTGCCTAATGTCACCACACACGCCAACTCCCCTCCACACAGTTCCACATTCTGTGTCAGGCTCCGCTTTGTCCAGGTCTTTCTCGGCCCCACCCATACCTGTGCTGCATTCTTGCTCTGCGCTCCAGCAGGGCGGGGTCTGTTAGCGATACGATCAATCCGCAAAGGAGTAAGGTTGATGACGGAGGCGTAATGAGTGAAATCTGACTTTTCAAGCACTTGCAATAGAGCAAAGGACAGGAAGCAGAATGGTTTATAAGAAATTATCAAGATCAGCTATTAATCTCTGGCAAGAGTCCGCAGCAGATGCAGGGCCAGGCCGCCCAGAGAGCAGTCAGCCAGAAGGAGGGGCAAGGCCTGGGGTGAGCTCCACATATATACAGGGGTCCCAGGGGGCCAAGGCCAGAGGCTCAGCAGACACTTCCAGGGTTCACATCCCTGCTGTGTGGTGTGCCTTTCCTGCACTGCTAAACCTCTCCAGGCCTGTGTCCATATCTTTGGAAAGGAAGCATTCACAGGGCCTGCTTCATGGGGTTGGAGAGAGGACTAAACAAAATAATCATCGCATGTGCTTGGCTGGGTACATAGAAAATGTCACTGTCACTTATTATTTTTTCTATATATATATATCTCACTTATATGTGGAAGGAATACATAGATATCACATATATATATATATATATATATATATACACACACACATATTTTATTTCATCTTTATTCATCTGGATAAAAAGCATATGACATTGCTTATATTTAGATAGAATTTTGAGATCAGGATAAAGATACCTGGGAAACTGACTTTGGGCGGCCTTATATGTACATACTTGGGGGCTCTGTGTGTTCCTTCCACTGACAGTTTCATAAGCAATGCCCCATTGTTGAGAGAGAATGTTAATATCATATTTAGCAAGACAGGATTCGTTTACATGTTATTTTTTTTTGTCTTTTTTTGTTGTCGTTGTTGTTGTTGCTATTTCTTGGGCCGCTCCCGCGGCATATGGAGGTTCCCAGGCTAGGGGTTGAATCGGAGCTGTAGCCACCGGCCTACGCCAGAGCCACAGCAACGCAGGATCCGAGCCACGTCTGCAACCTACACCACAGCTCACGGCAACGCCGGATCGTTAACCCACTGAGCAAGGGCAGGGACTGAACCCGCAACCTCATGGTTCCTAGTCGGATTCGTTAACCACTGCGCCACGACGGGAACTCCTACATGTTCTTATTTTAATTTAAGAAGTCTCTTGGGAAATACAACATTTATCACTGTTTTCCAGTTAGAGAAACATCATTACATAAATGTTCACATTTTTTTTGTTAACGTTATTGAGGAATAGTTGATGTGCAATGTTATATAAATTAAGGTATACAATATTCACAATTTTTAAAGGTTATACTCCATTTATTTTTTTCATTTTTTAAGGTTTTATTGAAGTATAGTTGACTTACAATGTTGTGATGATTTCTGCTGTACAACAAAATGATTCAGTTATACATACACAAATCATTCTTTTTCAGATTCTTTTCCCATATAGATTATCACAGAACATTGGGTAGAATTCCTTATGCTACATAGCAGGTCCCTGTTGGCCAGTCATCCCATATACCTCGGTGCGCATATGCCAGTCCCAAACCCCCAGTCCATCCCTCCCCTCACCACCTGTCCCCTTTAGTAACAATAAGTTTGTTTCAAAGTCTGTGAATCTATTTCTATTCTGCAAATAAGTTTATTTGTATCCTTTATTAGAGTCCACATATAAGCAATATCACATGATGTTTGTCTTCACTGTCTAACTTCACTTGGTATGATAGTTTCTAAATCCATCCACGTTGCTGCAAATGGCATTATTTCATTCTTTTTTAAGGCTGAGTAATATTCCATTGCATATACCTACCACATCCTCTGTCTGTTCCTCTGTTGATGGACGTTTAGGTTGCTTCCAGGTCTTAGCTATCGTAAACAGTGCTGCAATGAGCACTGAGGTGTATGCATCTTTGAATTATGGTTTTCTCTCGATAGATGCCTGGGAGTGGGATTGCTGGATTATATGGCAGGGTTTTTTTTTGTCTTTTTAGGGCTGCACCTGTGGCATATGGAAGTTCCCAGGTTAGGGGTCAAATCTGAGCTACAGCTGCCGGCCTACACCACAGCCACAGCAATGCAGGATCTGAGCCATGTCTGCCACCTACATCACAGCTCACAGCCATGCTGGATCCTTGACCCACTGAGCAAGGCCAGGAATCCAACCCACATCTTCATGGATACTAGTCAGGTTGGTTAACCACTGAGCCACGACAGGAACTCCCTATTTTTTGTTTTTTGAGGAATCTCTATACTGTTTAACAAAGTGTAAAATGTATCAATTTACATTCCCACCAATGGTGTAGCTGTTTCCCTTTTCCCTGCACCCTCTCCAGTATTCATTGTTTGTAGACTTTTTGATAGTGGCCATTCTGGCTGGTGTAAGGTGGTGCCTCATAGTAGTTTTGATTTTCATTTCTCTAATAATTAGTGATGTTGAGCATTTTTTCATGTGTTTTTTTCTTTTTTTTTTTGCCATCTGTAGGTCTTCTTTGGAGAATTGTCTGTTTAGATCTTCTGTCCATTTTTTGATGTTTTTTTTTTTTAAATTGAGCTGCAGGAGATGTTGTATATTTTGGAGGTTAATTCCTCGACAGCCACTTCATTTGCAAATATTTTCTCCCATTCTGTGGGTTGTCTAATTATTTTGTTTATGGTTTCCTTTGCTGTGCAAAAACTTTTAAGTTTAATTAGATCCCATTTGTTTACTTTTTTCATTGTCATAACTCTAAGAAAGTAGAAGATCTGAAAAGATATTGCCACAGCTTTATGTCAGAGAGTGTTCTACCTATATTTTCCTCTAAGAGTTTTATAATCTCTGATCTTACATTTAGGTCTTTAATCCATTTTGAGTTTATTTTTGGTATGGTGTTAGAGAAAGTTCTAATATCATCCTTTCACATGTAGCTGCCCAGTTTTCCCATCACTCTTATTGAAGAGACTGTCTTTTCTTCATTGTATATTCTTGCCTCCTTTGTCGTAGATTGTTCACCATAAATGTGAGGGTTTATTTCTGGGCTTTCTGTCCTGTTCCAATGATCTATATATCTGTATTTGTGCTGGTACCATACTGTTTTTGATGACTATAGCTTTGTGGTATAGTCTGAAGTCAGGGAGCCTGGTTCTTCCAGCTCCATTTTTCTTTCTCAGTATTGCTTTGGTTGGTTACTCTAGGTCTTTTGTGTTTCCATATACATTTAAAATGTTTTGATCTAGTTCTGTGAAAAATGCTATTGGTAATTTGAAAGGGATTGCATTGACTCTGTAGATTACCTTGGGTAGTATAGCTATTTTGACAATATTGATTCTTCTAATCCAAGATCATTGTATATTGTTCCATCTGTTTGTGTCATCTTCTTTCATCAAAGTCTTAAAAGTTTTTAGAGTACAGATCTTTTGTCTCTCTAGGTAGGTTTATTCCTAGGCATTTTATTCTTTTTGATGCAATGGTAAATAGGATGGTTTCCTTAATTTCTCTTTCTCATTTTTCATTGTTAGTATATAGAAATGCAGTCAATTTCTGTGTATCAATTTTGTATCCTGCAACTTTACCAAATTCACTGATGAGCTCTAACAGTTTTCTGGTAGTGTCTTTAGGATTGTCTATGTATAGTATCATGTTATCTGTAAATTGTGATAGTTTACTTCTTCTTTTCCAATTTGGATTCCTTTTATTTCTTTTTCTTTTCTGATTGCCATGGCTAGGACTTCCAAAACATGTTGAATAAAAGTGGTGAGAGTGACTATCCTTGTCTTGTTCCTGATTTTAGAGGACATGCTTTCAGCTTTTTCACTGTTGAGAATGATGTTAGCTGAGGGTTTGTCATGTATGGCCTTTATTATGTTGAGGTAGGTTCCATTTATGCCCACTTTCTGGAGGGTTTTTTTAAATCATAAATGGATGTTGGATTTTGTCAAAAAATTTTTTCCTCATCTATTGAGATAGTCATATATTTTTTTAATCCTTCAGTTTGTTAATGTGGTGTATCACGCTGATTGATTTGTAGATATTGAAAAACTTTGCATCCCTGGGATAAATCCCACTTGATCATGGTGTATGATCCTTTTAATGTATTATTGGATTCAATTTGCTGGTATTTTGTTGAGGATTTTCGCATCTATGTTTATGAATGGTGTTAGCCTGCAGTTTTCTTATTTTTGTGTTTTCTTTGACTGGTTTTGGTATCAGGGTGGTAGTGGGTGCATAATGAGTGCGAGTATTCCTTCCTCTGCAATTTTTTAGAATAGTTTCAGAGGATAAGCATTAACGCTTTTCTAAATGTTTGATAGAATTCACCTGTGAAGCCATCTGGTCCTGGACTTTTGTGTGTTAGAAGTTTTTAAATCACAGTTTCAATTTCAGTACTTGAGATTGTTCTGTTCATATTTTCCATTTCTTCCTGGTTCAGTCTTGGAATATTGTACCATTCTGAGAATTTGTCCATTTTTTTCTAGGTTGTCCATTTTATTGGCATATAGTTGCTTGCAGTAGTCTCTTATGATCCTTTGCATTTCTGTGATGTCCATTGTAATTTATCCATTTTCATTTCTAATTTTATTGATTTGAGCCCCTCTCCCTTTTTTTTCTTGATGTGTCTGGCTAAAGGTTTGTCAATTTTGTTGATCTTTTCAAAGAACCAGCTTTTAGTTTCATTGGTCTTTTCTATTACTTTCTTCATTTCTATTTCATTTATTTCTGCTCTGATATTTACGTTTTCTTTTCTTCTGCTAACTTTGGATTTTGTTTCTTCTTATTTCTCTAGTTGCTTTAGATGTAAGGTTTTTCTTGTTTCCTGAGGTAGGCTTGTATTGCTATAAACTTCCCTCTTAGAATTGCTTTTGCTGAATCCCATAGGTTTTGGATTGTTGTGTTTTCATTTTAATTTGTCTCTAGATATTGTTTGATATTCTCTTTGATTTCTTCAGTGATCCATTGGTTATTTAGTAGCATAATGTTTAGTCTCTACATGTTTGTATTTTTTCCAATTTTTTTTCTTATCATTGATTTTTAGTGTATTGTTGTAGTCAGAAAAGATGCTTGATATTATTTCAGTTTTCTTAACTCTACTAAGGCTTGATTTGTGGCCCAGAATGTGATCTATCTTGGAAAATGTTTTCTATGCACTTGAGAAGAGTGTGTATTCTGGGGCTTTTCTAGTGCTTTTGGATGGAATGTTCTAAAAATATCTATTAAGTCCATCTGGCCTAATGTGTCATTTAAAGCCTGTGTTTCCTTGATCTTCTGTTGGGATGATTTATCCATTACTGTGAGTGGGGTGTTAAAGTCCCCCACTATTATTGTGTAATTGTCTATTTTTCCTTTTATAGTTATCAGCAGTTACCTTATATATTGAGGTGCTCCTACGTTGGATGCATATGTATTTACAATTGTTATATCTCTTGGATTGATCCTTTTATCATTATGTAATGTCCTTGTCTCTTGTAACCATCTTTAAATTCTATTTTGTCTGGTATAAGTATTGCTAGTCCAACTTTCTTTTGATTTCTGTTTGCATGGAACATCTTTTTCCATCCTCATTTTCAGTCTGTATGTGTCTCTAGAACTGAATTGGGTTCATATATATACATATATACATATATATATATAGAAAGTATATATATGGACATTGTTTTTGTTTTTGTATCCATTCAGCCAGTCTATGTCTTTTGGTTGGAGCATTAAGCCCATTTACATTTAAGGCAATTATTGATATGTATGTTCTCTCTCTCTTTCTCTCTTTTTTTTTTTGCTTTTTAGGGCCATACTTGTGGCACATGGAAATTCCAAGGCTAGGGGTTGAATTGGAGCTACAACTGCTGGCCTATACCACAGCCACAGCAATGCAGGATCCAAGACATGTCTGTGACCTACAGTACAGATCGTGGCAACACTGGATCATTAACCCACTGAACAAGGCCAGGGATCAAACCTGCATCCTCATGGATCCTAGTCGGGTTCGTTAACTTCTGAGCCACGAAGGGAACCCTGATATGTACGTTATTATGGACATTTTGTTAATTGTTTCTGGATTTGGTCTGTTGGTCTTTTTTCTTCCCTTCTTTTATTCTCTTCTCTTGTGGTTTGATGACTTTAAGCGTTGTGTTTGGATTGCTTTTTCTTATTTGTGTGTGAATCTACTATAGATTTTTGGTTTACAGGTACCATGAGGTTTTGATATAGGAGTATATACACACACACACAGGATTGTTTTATGTTGCTTGTCTCTTAACTGCAAATGCATTTCCAGTACCCTGTATTTGTACCTTCCTCTTCTGATGATTGCTGGTTTTAATATCATATTTGTGTCTGGGTTATTTTCTATCTTTGCTATATGTTTGCCTTTACTAGTGAATCTTCTCAATTGTAATTTTCTTGTTTCTAGTTGTGGCCTTTTCTTTTCCACCTAGAGCAGTTCCTTCATTATTTGTTATAAAGCTGGTTTGATGGGGCTGAATTCTCTTAGCTTTTGCTTGTCTGTAAAGTTTTTGACTTCTCCTTCAAATGTGAATGAGACCCTTGCTGGTTAGAATATCTTGGTTGTATGTTTTTTCCTTTCATCACTTTAAATATATCATGTCACTCCCTTCTGACCTGCAGAATTTCTGCTGAAAAATCAGCTGATAACCTTACTGAGGTTCCCTTGTATGGTATTTGTTGCTTTTCCCTAACTGATTTCAATACTTTGTCTTCAATTTTAGTCATTTTGATTAATGTGTGTCTTGGGGTGTTCCTCTTTGAGTTTATTCCATATGGTATTTGTTATGCTTCCTGGATTTGAGTGAATGATTCCTTTCCCATGTTAGGGAAATATGCAGCTATTATCTCTTCAGATATTTTCTCTGGCCCCTTTTCTCTCTTCCTCTGGTACCCCTACAATGCGAATGTTGGTTTGCTTAAAGTTCCAGAGTTCTCTTAGATTGTCTTTTCTTTTTATTCTTTTTTCTTTATTCTGTTCCTCGTCAGTGATTTCCATCAGTCTGTTTTCCACCTTGCTTATTTGTTCTTCTGCCTCCTGTATTCTGCTGTTGGTTCCTTCCAGTGAATTTTTCATTTTGATTATTGTGTTGTTCATTTCTGCTTATTTATTCTTTAAATCTTCTATTTCATTTTCAACATTTCCTGTAATTTATTGATCTCTGCCTCCAGTTTTTTTCCCCCAAGATCTTGAATCACCTTTACCATCATTATGCTAAAGTCTTATTCATGTAGGTTATTCATCTCCAGATCACTTAGCTATTTTTTTTTTCTCGTTCTTTTGTCTGGTTCATATTTCGCTGCCTTTTCTTTTTTCTTTTTTTTTTTTTTGTCTTTTTGCCTTTTCTAGGGCTGTGCCCGAGGCATATGGAGATTCCCAGGCTAGGGGTCTAATTGGAGCCGTAGCGACTGGCCTACACCAGAGCCACAGCAATGCGGGATCTGAGCCGCGTCTGCAACCTACACCACAGCTCATGGCATCGCCGGATCGTCAACCCACTGAGCAAGGCCAGGGATGGAACCCGCAACCTCATGGTTCCTAGTCGGATTCGTTAACCACTGTGCCATGACGGGAACTCCTGCCTTTTCATTTTGTATAGATTTTTGTGTGGTCTCTTTCTTGCAGGCTACAGGGTTATAGCCTCACTTGCTTCTTGTGTCTGCTCCCTTGTAGATGAAGTTGACACAGGGGCTTGTGGCAGGCTTCCTGATGGGAGGGACTGATGCCTGGCTGCTGGTAGGTGAAGCTAACTCTTGCCCCTCTGGTGGATGAGACTTTGTCTCTGGGTGTAATTAGAGGCAGCTGTGTGCCTGGGAAGACTTTAGACAGCCTGTTTGTTGAAGGTATTTACACCTTGTTTGCTGTTTGGCCTGGGGCTTCTCAGGCCTGATGAGAAGGGCCAATTTTTGCCAAATGGCCACCTTCAGGGGAGCTCATGCTGATGATTATTCCCTGGGATATTCCCTCCACCACTAATGCCTGCCCCCATGGTGAGCCACAGCTAACCCCTGCTTTCCTAGGAGACCCTCAGGTAGGTCTGACCCTGACTCTTATGGAGTCCCTGCTTTGCCCTGGAACCCAATACACATGAAACTCTATGTGAGCCCTCCAAGAGCTGAGTCTCTGTTTCCCCCAGTCCTGTGGCGCTCCTTCCCTCAAGCGCCATTGGCCTTCAATGCCAAATGCTCCAGGACTCCTCCTCCCAATGCCAGACCCCCAGGCTGGGAAACCTGATAGGAAGTTCAGAACTCTCACTCCTGTGGGTGAACCTCTGTGAAACAGTTATTTTCCAGTCTGTGGGTCATCCGCCTGGCAGGTATGGGATTGCTTATATTGCAAAAGTGCCCCTCCTACCATCTTGATGTGGCTTTTTCTTTGTCTTTGGGAGTAGGGTATCTTTTTTGGTAGCTTCTGGTCTATTTTGTTGATGGCTCTTCAGCAGTTAGTTGTAATTTTGGTGTTTTCATGAGAAGAGGTGAGCTTGAGTCCTTCTACTCTGCCATCTTGTCTCTCCAATCTCCATTTATTGTTATTATAAAATGTTAGCTGTATTTCTGTGCTATACAATATATCCTTATAGTTTATCTTATACATAATAGTTTGCACCTCGTAGTCTCCTACCCCTAATTTCCCCCTCCTCCTTTGCCTCTCCTCACTGGTAACCACTAGTTTGTTCTCCACATCTATAAATCTGTTTCTTTTTTTGTTATATCACTAGTTGTATTTTTTAGAGTCCAGATATAAGTGATATCATACAGTATCTGTCTTCCTCTATTTCACTTGGCATAACACCTTCCAAATCCATCCATGTTGTTGCAAATTCTTTTCTATGGCTGGGCTTTTTTGGCATGTGTGGGCGAACAAGTAGTTACATATAATAACTGTCACTTATTAATTACCTATGTAGTTATTGACATATATCTGGGGAGATGCCATGACCCACAACCACATCTTCCAACATTAAAAGATCATAATTATGCAGGGCTAGACTTTGGCAGAGCTAATGTGTTTGTTGTACATACACAAAAATTGTTTACTTGCAAACATCTATGGTCAATTAAAATACTGTTTCTAGAGAGACAATTACTGATGTAAAGGCTGTAAAATCAGCCTCTATTAAAACAGTCCAAGAAGACAATTCTGCCTCTTAGCACAGCATGGAGAATCTCCCAGGTACATTCTTTGCATCCTTTTTCACACTGGCAACAGCAAACATACCAAACACAACCTCAAATTAGCATATCTGCTCAAATGGAAATGTAGCCTATCTGTGTGACCTTGGGTGGGTTACTTCATTTCTGTGTGCCTTGATTTCTCAGTCTATAAAACAGGAATCATAATAATGCCATCTACTTCATATGGTTATTAAGAGGATTACATGACTAACACTTGTAAAGTTCTTATATCTGTGCCTAGAATGTCATAATCCCGTTGTAAAAAGTCAGTAAAATGAGTTAATTAATATGATCTTGGGAAGGCAATGACCTAAATCATTAGAAAATTTATTAAAATTCATAGCAAAGGCAAATAAAGGAAATGGGACTTGTGTTCAAACAGGGATTTGTGGTTTTCAATCTAAACTGTCCTGAGTACAGGAAAAAAAAAACTTTTTAAGAAAAAAAACAATAGCCATAGAGTTCCCTGGTGGCCTAGAAATTAAGGATTCAGTGTTGTTACTTCTATGGCATGGGTTTGACTCCTGGCCTGGAAACTTCTGCATGCTGCAGGCATGGCAAAAAAAAAAAAATCATAATCATAATAATAGCCACGGCTTCCATCATATTTTGAACCTAAAGTTATGATTGAATCTCATGAAATATTAAATTAGACTGAGTATTTGCAATCAGATAAAATGCTCAGAACAAACAAGATGGATGTCTAAGAGCATTAAGCCAAATCAATAATGTAGAGCATTCGAAAAATAATTGTACAACACACATAAACACAAACATGCCCATGGCATTATGCCTGGAGAAGTGGGGAGAATTAGTCTCTGGTTTTTATGGCCATCTATCAAACCAGGGGTGACACTCTGTAATAACCTGAAGCTGCCATCTGCATCAGGTCAAATGCTATCTGACTCTCTCGACTGCCTTTTTTCCACTGAGAGGGTAAGAAAAAAGGACCCAATACAGCTGGAAATGACCTAGAGAAACTTTCTGAGAACATTCAACTTCTCTGCAAAAGAATTTATTCAGTTCTCATTCTATTTGCCTGGGAAAGGAAGGGCTGTAGAGCTTATGATAGAACCTTAAGAAGACAGAAAAGCAAGAGTCATCCTCAGTCCTAGGGTGACCCCTGGGGTCTCCAAATTGGGCCTCTTTCTCTTCTGGTTCAAGCTCTGGCAAACTCACTGCTCCCCAAATCCAGCCCATCCTCTTCCTCTTCTCCTCTTGCTCTTCCCTTCCCCTGGAATGGTTTCTCCACTCTCATCTCTGCCCATAAAATTCCTACCCACTCCTCAAGGTGGGTTTCAAGGCCCTCCTTCACTGCTGGTCTTCCCTAGTTCCTTCTGTGGGGAGACACCATCTTCCTCTGCATGTGTGCATTCCTTACGTGCGGTGGTCACAAGGACTTGCATCTCCTTTACTGGAAAACAAGCATCTCGAGGGCTGTCATCCCATCCTCTCTGAAGCAGCCTACACATAGCCAGGTCCTTGACAATTACTTAGTACATGAGAAAAATCGCACCTCTAGAACTCAACACGGGGCCTTCTGAAAGTTGATCCTGAGGAACGTGGGAAGATCACATGAACATACCCTTGATCTCAAAAGGGTCAGGCCCCACCCTACCAGTGAGGCACCAGCAGCATCCCTCACGTGTAGTGGGGCTCTGGTCACACCTCACTATGAAAAGTGACTGTTATCACTCTATTCTGTACCATGTCCCCTGAGGGAAACCACTTTCATAGCGTTGATGACTTGAAAGTGCTTACAGCCCAGGCTCCTGGAAGGGGATCTAGGCTTCTCTGTGTGAAAAGAACATCAGCACACATGTTCAGTCTTGCATGGCCATGGAGTACCAAGCCCTGAAGTCAGCGTCAGCTAGGTTTGTCACTACTGTCGCCAGCTACAAAGTTTTCATCCAATCAGCCCAAAGAAGTCCCAAATGACTACAAGGTGCTGGAGGCTGGGTTAAAGGTTGGGGAAATCAAAATGAACCAAGCATAGTCTCTGCCTCTAGCTGGTTTTATTTCTCGGGAACTGCACTGTACTTTCAGGAGCAATCCATCCTCATTACATCCATATCATTATTTCTACTTTACACTCAGAGGCTGAAACAAAGACAGCCTGGATGCCTGTGAAAGAAACAGAGCAAGGGAGATGCAGTGGGCAAATACTTTTCCCACCAGGGAGGGAATCACTCAGAAACGGATTTGGCCCTAAATAAACCAGGGTGCCCTAATGGCCATGCAAGGCTGAACATGTGTGCTGATGTTCTTTTCACACAGAGAAGCCTAGATCCCCTTCCAGGAGCCATGGCTGCATCACAGCCCATGAGCCCCCTGCATCCCAGTTCCCAGCACGATGCTGTGGCTCTTTTGCCATGAGGCCAGATGCACCAGAAGATGACAGGAATATCATTGGACTTGTAGATGTCAGCATCAGCGGGCTGCCTGATCCCTCAATAGGAGTCAGAGGCACAGAGAGAACCCACTCTGTATCAACCTCAGATAGCCTGGGCTGTTCTACCACTAAGGGCCAAGTATGATGTTCACTTGGCCCTACCTGGGAATTGGCCTCAGTCATGGCCAGGAGAAAGGTGGGCTTCCCAGGGAAGGGGTTCACTGGCTTTGAACCCAGGACTCTCCACCCTCCCCAAAGACTTGCTAGTTCACTGAAAAGTCTCAGAGCTGATCACTATGCTGCTACAAATCATTTCTTTGTCCATTAATAAATCCAAATCCAACTTGGAGTATGAACAAAAAGAAATAATACTCTGCTTCAATGGGACTATCTTACATTTCACAAGTTGAATGTTAATAAATTCTTTCTACAAGGTGGTCTCATTTGTCATTAATCTCATGAGCTGATGCATCATCAGAAGTTCTCCTAGAAGGCCTATTACCTTCCCTAAGTGTGAGAGCAAGAGGAGGGAACAGAGGAAGAAACTGAGCTTCTCTTTGGCTAAGTGTTTATTAATGTTTCTTTTGCCCCTCAAGGATGCTACTATGAGGTTTATGGCTTCTGTATAATGCTTTACTTTTCATTTATTCCAAATTCTAGAGGAGCAAATAATTCCATATCCATAAAATTTCCAGAAATTGGATTTTTATCCTTCTATTAAAATCACGTTTACAAGTGGGAGACAGAAGTGGTTAACTATATTTTTGTATTTATTATAATCAAAAAGGGATAATTAATTAGCATTATTTTTGGCTATTACCTACCTCTCAATTGGCTCTGGATGCTAATTAACACAGTTTATTCTAAAAGTATGTAAAACAAAGGCCTTGGACTGAACTTTAATCCAGACTTATCAGGTGTGAAGTTGGCTTGTTTGTGTATTTGTTTGTTTTTTTGCTTTTTTAGGGCCACACCCATGGCATATGGAAGTTCTCAGGCTAGGGGTCAGAACTACAGCTGCTGGCCTATGCCTCAGCCACTGCAATGCGGGATCTAAGCTGCATAGACATCAAGGGCTGGAGAAGGCACAGGCAGCAGAAGGGCATTTACTCTGAGCTGTGCACCAAATTCAGCGTGTTCAGGTGGGAAAGAGAATGGGAGCACCAGGCAGCAATCCTGAGGGTCAAAGAGAAGAAAACCTCAAAAACACAGGCTCTGAGCAAAGGTTGAAGAGAGACTTCAATGTAAGATGCCTGAACTAAGCAGTGGACACCTCCACTCCTGCCAGACCACAGGGGGGTGACAATGCCAGGGACACCCAGAGGGGAATTTGGATCTGGGAAGCAAAGTCTCTCCTCAGTAGACTGTTCACATAGCAGTTCCTGGTGGAGCCTAGTTGAGAAGAAAAGGAGCTGGTGATCGAGACCCACTCTGCATCTCGAAGGGTCACTGCCTACAGGGGCAAACCAACCATGGGCCTCCACAGGCTCAGGCTTTTCCTGTCTTCCTAAGTTCTGGAGTCAGAGAACCACAGGAAGCCCTTTTATGCACAGACCAAGGAGATCCTACACAGCAACCAGTTCCAACTCTGCCATCTAAGTGGTAAAGAATTGGGTGAGAAAAATTCCCTTTGACAGAACTCTGTCCTTATTGCGCTTATTTCTATTTCCATGTGCTTCTGGTTACATGAGGGCCTGAGGGTCTCTCTTCCCAGGAAAAAATAAACAGACATATTTGTTGTTCTTAAATACAGAGTGAAGATCACACCTGTTTCCGAGAATGAAGACCCGACCTCAAGTTTGATCCTCAAGTAAGAACAGGACTGTGATATGAAGATTGTCAAGTGGCTTATCTCTCTGCTTCAGAAATACAGTTTTTTTTTTTTTCTTTTTGGCTTTTTGCTATTTCTTTGGGCCGCTCCCACGGCATATGGAGGTTCCCAGGCTAGGGGTTGAATCGGAGCTGCAGCCACCGGCCTATGCCAGAGCCACAGCAACGCGGGATCCGAGCCACATCTGCAACCTACACCACAGCTCACGGCAACGCCGGATCGTTAACCCACTGAGCAAGGGCAGGGACCGAACCCGCAACCTCATGGTTCCTAGTCGGATTTGTTAACCACTGCGCCACGACGGGAACTCCAGAAACACAGTTTTTAACAAGGAGTGACACTTTTGTGAAGTAAGCAATATAATTCTGTAAGGTTTTCCCCCCTTTTCCTCTGTTAACTTTGATGACATTTTCATTCCTTTCAAAGTGTTCTTATATTTATTATGTTGAACCATCTGGCCAACTGGCCTTAGCAAGTAATTAAAAATAGGGATTTGGAATTTTAATTAGATGATACATTTTTTTGATGAATGGGGATAGGGAAGCATTTAATGGTTTCTTTACCAGAAAGGATTATCATCCCCTTTCCTGCCTTTGCCTATTTATATTGCGACTTTTTTAAATTAAAAAAAAAAAAAGGTTTTTTTTTTTTAATTGAGGTAATAAGCTTTTTTTTTTTTAAATTGGAGAAATTGACTTTGGATGGAAGCTTTCTGGACAATAACGCTGAAGGGTGGGTATGGCCTTTGTATCTAATTTCCCATAGAGGGACTCAGCACCAGCACTGAGGGATGCAAGTAAAGAATACAAGTTATGGCAAATGGGGAGGATGAGATTAGTGGATCCCATGAGGAGGTTTGCAGATCAGTTCCTGACTGCTCAGATGGCTAGTCAGGGCCCTGGGCTGCAAGGACGAGTGGGAATTCTGCAGCCCCTTCCTGCCCCAAAGAGAAAGGTTTAGGGCTGCAGAGATGGTGGGTAAGTTCAGGGGAACAGGGGAGACGGTTTCAGGAGGCAGCTGTGCAGCAGACCTAGAGAATCGCTGGGCCAGGGTGACACGGGAGCATGGGCAGCTCTGTGCGGAAGGCCTGAGAAAAAGGGGACATAGAGTTAAGGGCCTGAGAGAGTGGGGATGTATGACAAAAAAGGCAGGGATGAGGGAAAAGAAAGCCATCTAGTGAT
This sequence comes from Phacochoerus africanus, assembly GCF_016906955.1. Classification (NCBI taxonomy): domain Eukaryota; kingdom Metazoa; phylum Chordata; class Mammalia; order Artiodactyla; family Suidae; genus Phacochoerus; species Phacochoerus africanus. The sequence continues at coordinate 71,318,129 of NC_062545.1, forward strand.
GCCAATAAAACAAGAAGAGAATGGAAAGGCATGGCTCGAAGAGGCAACAGCTACTCAGACGTTAAGAAGAAATGAAATGATTCGCCTGAAAAAATGAGCAGCTAGAAGACACCACAGACGTGGTGAATAAATGCCCCAACAGAAGGTCAATGAAGCACATGAGGGGAAGGAGGAGGGTCAAGGCCTGAAGCTCACGGAAGCAGAGAAGAAAGCTTATGTCCATGTGACGGCATTCAATCACTCTCCTGTGTCTCGGACATCCTATCTCACGATCACACTTCCAAACATGGAGCTCAAGTAAATGAAGCAAGAAGAAAGCAAAAAAGTTAAATTGCCTGGATTATATGCTACTGAATAAACAGGAAGCAGTGTTTCTCAGACTATGTCATTATTTCACTTTCTTGGCTTTGAATGATCATTTGAAGTGGAATCCAGACTCTGTGGTAAAGAGTAGAGATCTTACTCTGGGTTCAGCATCACGTGTGAACACAGAGCACAGGATAAGAAATGGGGTCAGCAGCAACTTTGTTGAAATAATTCACTTCAAGTTTCCCTTCTTTCTCTGACTGCATTTCTTTTTTTAAATTATAGTTGATTTACAACGTTATGCCAATTCCTGCTGTACAGCCAAGTGACCTAGTCAAACAAATACACACATTCTCCTTCTTATATTATCTTCCATCATGTCCTATCCCAAGAGACTGGAAATAGTTCCCTGTGCTGTATAGTAGGACTTCATTGCTTTTCCATTCTAAATGTAATAGTTTGCATCTACTAACCCCAAACTCTCAGTCCATCCCATTCTCTCCCTGCTCCTCCTGAGCAACCACAAGTCTGTTCTCTATGTCTGTGAGTCTGTTTCTGTTTTACAGATAGGTTTATTTTTGCCATATTTTAGATTCCACATGTAAGTGATGTCATATGGTATTTGTCTTTCTCTTTGTGACTTACTTAGGATGAGAGTCTCTAGTTCCATCCATGTTGCTACAAATGGCAGTATTTTGTCCTTTTTATGGTTGAGCAGTATTCCATTGTGTATAGGTACCACATCTTAATCCATTCATCCGCTGTTTCCATGTCTTGGGTTGTTTCCATGTCTTGGCTATTGTGAATAGTGCTGCTTTGAACATATGAGTGCAGGTATCTTTCTGAATTATAGTTTTGTCCAGATACATGCCCAGGAGTGGGATTGCTGGGTCATATGGTAGTTCTACATCTGACTGCATTTCTGTTTAACTAAATGTTTGCTGTTTGATGTTATGCAATACATCTGTGGCATTATATCCCACACTGTTCAAGATCTTTAAAAGTAGAGCCTTCACAAGAACCTGGGTGAGCTTCAAGAAACATCTTTATCACCTACCACAGGAATGCAATCAGCCAAATTCAAGGACACAGGCAATTCTACAGCCTCACTACCCCAAGTGTAGTTCAAGGACCAGCCACATCAACCTCACCTGGGTGCCTGTTAAGCACAGGGACTCCCAGGCCCCATCCCAGTCTGCGGCACGGAAACCTTTCATAATATTGCCAAGTGATGCGTGTGCACAGGCATATTTAAGAAGCTCAGCTCTACGGGATAAACAAAACAAGACAAAACAAAAGAAAAAAGCAGAAACACACAGAGGGAGACAGAGATGGAAGTGGAGCCTAGCGATTCAGAGACTTTTCAACCAAATGCAATGGGCACATTTTGATCCTGATTTTAAAAATAATTATGAGAAATGTTGAAATGGATGTTAATGAATGAGTGACTAGGATGGATAATGTCAAAATTGTTGTATTAGGAAAATAAATAAAAACTTTAATTTGTACAGAGCAGCACTACTCATCTTTCTCTAAGTTATATATGAGGTAACATGAAAGCTGATGCAAAGCTAACTGACCAGAGAGGATTACCGGATAATTTTAAATGTCCCTAGGTAGAAGCCCCATACAAAGAAGAAGGCCAAAATTTTCTTTGAAATGGAAATTAAGAAAACCTATTCGGGGAGTTCCCGTTGTGGCTCAGTGGGTTAAGAACCTGACACAGTGTCCATGAGGATGCAGGTTCAATCCCCAGACTTGCTCAGTGGGTTAAGGATCCAGCATTGCCAGAAGGTGTAGTATAGGTTGTGGCCCTACATACTTCCATACTCTGTAGGTGTGGCCCTAAAAAAGGAAAAAAAAAAAAAAAAAGAAAACCTATTTGCAGCACTGCTAGGTCCTAATGAAGGAATTAGGAGGGAAGGTAAGTTTCTCAGAGGAGGCGGGTGGAGGGGGAAGAAGTGACTTTGGGCCAATATTCCCTTCTCACTGAGTGTTATGGACTCTGCAAAGACGTGAGTAACAGCAGCAGCTGTGCCCAGCATGCAGAACCACCAGGTTCAAGGGCAAGAATGGGTGTGAAAGCGACCTGTACATTATAAAGCACTGGTCAAATATTTCATGTGTCTTTTCTTTTTCTTTCTTTTTTTTTTTTGTCTTTTTAGGGCAAAAGGCACATGGAAGTTCCAAGGCTAGGGGTCTAATCAGAGCTACAGTTGCTGGCCTATGCTAGAGCCACAGCAACATGGGATCTGAGCCATGTCTGCGACCTACACCACTACTTACGGCAACACCAGATCCTTAACCCACTGAGCAAGGCCAGGGATGGAACCTGCAAACTTATCGCTCCTAATCGGATTTGTTAACCACTGAGTCATGATGGGAACTCCTCCTTTTTCTTTTTTAAACCACAGGGGCAATATGGTCTAAAGCCTGGCCTGAGGGGTGAGACAGGGTGTGTAGGTCTATCTGCCAGCACCTCTCCCTGCACAGTGAGTAAGCTTCTCATAGTCCCAATTTCCTCACCAAGGTAGATGGTGTTATTGTTAACATACCTGATTTCCCTGGTCCCCTTCCCATGGAGCCCCTGCAAGAGGATTAAAGATCCACCCACTAGGGGTAGTTCTGGCTAAGTGACCTCTCTGGTCCAGCGGACATGAGTGCGAGACACAAGTGCCACCTTGAGACAGGAGCTTTAAGAGCCATGGGGTGATTCTGCCACCACCGCCTGCCCTCTTCCATGCATGGCAGTGACCCAAACACTGGGCACTCCAATGTCCCAGAGTGAGGAGGACACACCTGGAGCAGCACCCAGGAGAGAGAAAGAAGGCAGTATCTTTCTTCCTTGTAGCCAGAGGTCCGGGGACTGTCTTAGCACAGCATCATCTAGTGAAAGCTGAGATACCTCTGTGCAGGGTTACAGTGAAGATTAAATGTGATTATGCACAGAGAATAAGAAATAATCCTGGTGCTGCTATTGTCAATAAACATTCCCTTCTGTCCACTAGCATTCATGCAGCTGACATACTGGTGCTGAGAGCAGCTGCCCCCACGTGCACATCAAAATCCAGAAGAATAAGAACTGAGGCACCCATTTTAGGGACCTAACATGGACTAAGGCCTACCATGTGCTCAATATGTGCTAAGTTTTGTTATCGCAGCCTAACATTCCTAAGAGATTGGTTTCGTAGTCTCTATTTCACAAGGAATGTCATTTGTAACATGGAAAAGTCAATGGCATATTGATGGGTCTGGTAATAGAAAAACAAAAACAGTCTTCAGAAGTTCTGGGGTAAAAATCTAGGTGAGAGAAATAAGAACAAACCAGTTTTTAATGCATCATGTGTTAAGGTGAATTAAATAATTCAGAATGGAATATCAGTGTTGTGCTCAAATACTCATGTCTTTCATTAAACTGCAGGAGTGAAGCCAAGAAACTCAGAGGGAGGACTGGTCACAAGGAAGCAGGTATGAACATGGATCTGCTGTGCAGTTCACACACGCACACACACACACTCACACTCACATTCAAAAGTATGCACACACATGTGGCTCTGCATTTGCAAAAACATGTAAGATTTTGTATAATAAACCCAAGGCTAAGATAATTAAATAAACAATGTAAGCAGGTTGAACACATTTTTTAGCATAGCAAAGTTCAACTGGACAAGGGAACTGAGAAGAAATGCTGCAACCCTGCCTCCCAGGATGGCACACCTCTCCACAGACATGGAAGCATCAATTATCCACACAGGGATTGGCCTTGAAATTAAACTTGAAATTCACCGTAAGAAGAGGGAAGGGGGCGTTCCTGTTGTGGTGCAGCGGTAACAAACCCGACTAGTATCCATGAGGTTGAGGGTTCGATCCCTGGCCCCGCTCAGTGGGTTAAGGATCCAGTGTTACCGTGATAATACATGTCGAAGATGTAGCTCAGATCTGGTGTTGTTGTGTCTGTGGTGTAGGCCTGCAGCTGCAGCTCCAATAGGACCCCTAGGCTGGGAACTTCCATATGCTGCAAGTGCGGCCCTTAAAAGAAAAAAAAAAAAAAAAAAAGAGGAGGAGGAGAAGTAGGAGGGGTTGAAGAAGAAAAAGAAGAAAGGAAGGAAACAGACCAGGAGTTGTGACTAGATCCAAGCCTATGCTGAGATATGACAGCTCATGTCAGGTTAGAAAAGTCATGTGACTTCCACCAAGACACACAGCTAATGCTTACTGGAGCCAAGAACCCTGGCCTGTATGCACAGCATGTCATCCACCCACAGAACACCAGGAAGTATGGTTCTGGAGGCAAGTACAGTACCAATGTTAATCTGTAAAACATGTTTTAATTCTATTTAAGTGACGTACTCAAGAGAAGCTTTTTGCCCCTAAAGCATTATTTTACCCCCCAAAGATTTAGATTCTATAATAAAAATAGTATAGATAAATGATTTAAAAAAATGGTACTGCATAGCAGTATCCAGCCTCTGGGAAGAGACCATGATGGAAGATAACATAAGAAAGGGAATGTGTATATATGTGTATGTATGACTAGGTCACAGCAGAAATTGGCATACTATTGTAAATCAACTATACTTAAAAAATGAAAGAAAAGACAATGAATGGTCATACTGCATACTGTTTGTTCTCAGTGCTTCCTAAGCAAGCCTGTAGGATTAAAAAAAAAAATAGTAACTACTAAAATATGCTATTCTATAGGAAAAATAATTCACATACCATCTTTAACTGTAATTCTCTTTCTGCTGGCTTTCTTAGTAATCATTATGCATGTAATGAAAATTCTTACCACTAACCATTTTCAACAAGGCTGATAATACATTAGATTCACTATTAGATTCAGAGTTTGGTCAACCTCAGTTATACTTCCAGAAAGTTACTTTGGAGTAAAATATAGCCATTTCTAACTGTGTTGCTTCCCAAAATCTCCCTTAGGTGCACAACACATTTCTATGCTCAGGCTTTTGCCAACCACAGGGACCTGTAATTCCACTCTCTCCTGACTATGAAATACTTAAAAATCTTAATCCAATGTATCTAAAGCATCCAAAGTTACAAGATTATTTTACATAAACATTTAGGGCTGTTGAATGTGTATCTGGATTTTCTTAAAAGTTACTTTGGATTAACATACAGTTGTAAAGATTAATAATTTTTAGCTCAGGCAGTGGGAGAATCTGTCTGCCTTTTTGCTATTTCCCATGAATTTGTTCAGCAGTATACAATCATTTTTGGAATAATTCTTACAATAATTTTAAGCATTTCTTGAAATCATTTCTTTTATTTCACTTATTAAACTTCAACATTTGTCATTAGTGTTATTTAAAATGTTTTAAAACAAGCTAGACTCTCGAAGAATCTTGGAAAACTTGCCTCTTGGTGGGTGTGTGAAGGAGGTGACTCACAGGGGTGTTGAGTGGCCTCCTTCATCTTCAGGAAAATTCTAGCACCCAATTACCTGTTAACTCCTGGTGCTCACCCCTAGATAACAAGTTGGCAGCAAAACCTCCAGCATGTTTCCTGCCATTTTAAACACAACACTGGGCCTGAGACTTTCACTAAAATCATGACAACAACACGGCCAGATCCCCAGCAAAACACGTGGACTCTTTCACACTATGCTACTGAACTAGCGTTTGAGAAAAGTCTATGGCAAAAAAGAGGATAATTTCTGAAATAGAAATGGGAGTTCTAAAGTTGGATTTTAACTCATGTGCTAAATAAGAAAAGAAGCTAGGAAAAGTGTGATTATTTTTATTGTTACTTTTAGGTTGCCAAATAGTTACTACCTGAAAAGTTACTTTTTTTTTTTGCTTTTTAGGGCCACACCTGTGGCATATGGAAGTTTCTGGGCTAGGGGTCGAATTGCAACTGCAGCTGCCAGTGTACACCAGACACAGCAACACCAGATCCAACCTACATCTGTGACCTATGCCACTGCTCATGGCAATGATGGATCCTTAACTGTTACCACTGAGCAAGGCTAGGGATCGAACCCACATCCTCATGGATATTAGTTGGGTTCGTTACCACTGAGCCATAACGGGAAGTCCTGAAACGTTCTGATCAGAGTTGTCATTTGTCCCTTTCCAGCAACATCCATCAAAATCCCACAGTATCATCGGGGCGGGAATGACTTACAAAGAGAGGACACGCTGGAGGTGCCCCGAAGAAACTGGTGTAAGCCGTCCTCGCTGTCACTGGTGCTGACTATGCTGTTCCTCATTTCCAGCATGGAGAGCTGCGTGCAAAGACTGAGCTGGTGGTCCAACTTTTTGATTGTCTGCAAAGAGAAATTTTAAAATTTCTGAGCTCTATAGGACTTAGATCCTACATTCCCTATAAGTAGCATTTACTTTTCCTTGAAATAGAAAACTATTGGTACATAGAAAGTGCCCATTACATATTAGCTTTAATTTTTATTGTAAGTTATTAGTACAAATACATTATAAAAATTTAATATACTCAATAGATATTTATTAATCCAAACAATAATTAGCACCAACCTTAATTTTTTTTCTTTTTTAGGGCTGTACCTGTGGCATAAGGAAGTTCCCAAGCTAGGGGTGGAATCGGAACTGCAGCTGCCAGCCTACATCACAGCCACAGCAAAGCAGGATCTGAGCTGCATCTGAGACCTACATCACAGCTCACAGCAATGCCAGACCCTTAACCCACTGAGCAAGGCCAGGGATCAAACCCGCGTCCTCATGGATACTAGTCAGGCTTGACACCGCTGAGCCATGACAGGACCTCCTAGCACCAACCTAATTTGATAACATCCCAGACCAGAAGACCTGACAAGTGCACATACCCCTACTCACAGTCCCTAGAGAACGTCATCTATCACAGAACAATGTTTTGCAAGTTCTCTTCTAGAATTGTTTTAATTTCCTTCTACACAAATGTGGTGAAATGAAGCTCAAGTTGCAAACCGCTGAAGATCTGCATGGCTCTCAAATTCCTAACTGAATGGCCACAGGCTTCCATTCCATACCTCTCTTGTCAGTTATGATCTTTCTGGGGACCTGACCAGGAGGATGCGCAAGACTGGAAGACGCAGGGTCAACACGCCAACCTCCTGCTCACTGGGGTCTGTCAGCCTTTAACAGCCTGCAACCTCCCCGCTGCCTGGCCTTCCCTGGCAAAGGCCACCCCCAAGCCCTCTTTCAAGCAGCCTAAGGAAGATGGTAAGTGAGTCGGGGGTTAGGGTTACGGGGGACTCACTTACCATCTTCCCTGGACTGCTTGAAAGACTATAAAGAGGATAGCACTTCATCACCACAAATGGAGGCCCCTGATATTCACAAGAAGACACCTCACTAGGTCATGGCAAATTCATGATATTTCTTCACTCTGGATAAATGGTTCCCTGAAGGGTCTCCAATTTGCAAGCATCCTCGTTTCACCCTCATTTCACTTAACACACGACTACTTAATGAAGATCCAGGAAAACAGACATTGCACAAAGGAAGGTATACCTCACTAGGCTAATTTATTCAATGAAATAAACACACTCAGAAAAACACTTACTTTATCATTTAAGGTGGGATCATTCAATGAGTAGAGCTTATTTGTAATGTCTTTTCCTATAAGATATCTAAATACTTCATACAGGAAAGGCTCTGATTCCAGAAAGTAGGTTAACCTTTCTCTTGACCAGCATAAAAATCTGCAGTTATCATCTGCAATAATGGTGACCTGACACAGAAACAAACAGAGAGAGCAAAATGTATTTGAGTTGTGACATTAGTAACTTGGGGAGAGGGCAGAATAATTTAGTGGGTATTATTATAGCAATGATTTGTCATATTCGTTAAAATAAGATCCATACACACAAACTTATCTGTGTATAGCATTATGTTTAAAACCAAGCAATCTGCAGACTACATGAAAGTAAACTCTCCAAGTTTTGCTGTTCTGGTTTTGTGAGGTCTGATGGAAGACCAGCCACCATGTCAGTAGTCCTGCTAAAGAATGTACTAGACTAATGATCCAATTGGACATATAATTTATGACTAAGTATTCCTTTTCACCCAGATAAATACCCTAGAGAATGAGAAAATGGACTCATGTGAATTGCTTTTATGGTCTCGACTGTTACCGAGGAATACAGCTAGCAAGGGTCCTACTGTCATAGGTATTTCTTCCTTCCTACCCTCCCTCCCTCCCTTTTTCTTTTCTTTTCTCTTCTCCTTTCCTTTTTTCTTTTTCTTCCTTCCTTTCTTCCTTTCTTTCTCTCTCTTTCTTTCTTTCTTTCTTTCTTTCTTTCTTTCTTTCTTTCTTTCTTTCTTTCTTTCTTTCTTTCTTTCTTTTTCTTTCTTTTCTTTCTTCCATCTTCTTCTCCTTCTCCTTTTTCTTGTCTTTTTTAGGGCTGCACCTGCAGCAAGTGCAAGTTTCCAGGCTAGAGGTAGAATCGCAGCTGCTGGCCTACACCACAGCCACAGCAACATGGGATCTGAGCCACGTCTGAGACCTACACCACAGCTCATGGCTGGATCCTTAACCCATCAAGCAATGCCAGGGATCGAACCTGCGTCATCATGGATACTAGTCGGGTTCATTACCACTGAGCCACGACAGGAATTCCGTGTCATAGCTACCTCTTAAGTGTGACCTGCCAAAGCTAGCTTCAGCGTTCCCATGGGTGACAGACACGGAGATCCCCCAGTTAGCTCAGAACTAGGAAACCCCACCCTTTCTTTAAGAATTCTTACATAGGAAAGTGGGAAAGCACTGTAACTCACTACTCAGAGCCCAAGTATTCCTTAAAAGGGCCTCTCTCCAGGGCGACGGGCCATGCCCTCACTCCAGGCTCAGTGTCAGTAAGCCCTTTCTCCTGGGCAGGTCCTCCCATCATCTGCCTGTGGTGATGCTATCACTGAGCCCAAGCTCATCTGTGGTGCCCTGTCTCTCCTGAGCACCCTGAAGGAAGGGGCTGAGTATCTTCCTAACTGAATACCTGGCTCCAACACAAAGGGGTGCTCGGTACAGATTTATTGTACAAAAGAATTAACAAATGTACATAAATACTGTGGAAGGCACAGACCATTTTTATATCCTCAACATGAAACTCGATGCCTGTCCAAGTGGGAGATTAATAAAGGTTTTTCAAATTGACATAAAATCATATCTGGGCTCAGAAAAAAATATTTTGAAAGGAGCTCTTTCCTCTTTGTTAGTCAAAAAATTGAACATGTTTCAGGTGGAAAGGGGGTATTTATGTCTACAAAGAGAGAACACAGAAACCTCAGCCTCCTTCCTTAACCAGTGGCTGAAATCTGATCTTTTAAAAATTGGCAAATTTGGCTGCAACAGGTGGGTCAATGTTCCGAGGAAAATTATTCTTATTTATTATATTAAAAGTAGAAACCCTCAAACCAAGCACACTGGGATTTAAGAAATGCATCAGCAGCTCTGTGACTCCATATAAAACACTAGATTTCATTTGTTCTTTCAACTAACATTGTTCGGTTCATATTTCACGCCAGATGCTGTTCAAGGCACTGAAGTTACGGCAGTGAACAAGAAAGACAAGATCCCTGCCCTGTGATGCATACGTCCTAGTGGAGGAAGCTGATGATACATAAAGAAATGTGACAACCTCAGGTGGCAATAAGTGCTTTGACAAATACGGAACAGGGGAAAAGGGTAGAGGAGTTCTAGGAAATGACAGACACACATGATGCCACTCATTTTACCTATGTATTATATTTTAAACTTTAAGGTCCTTGTCTATCTATCATGTACGCAGATTTTTAAAATTGCCTCTGAGATAAGACAGAACATTCTTCCTCGTTTTCCAGATGCCCAATAAAAAGCAGGAAGAAACTTAAGAACATGCTAATGAAGGGTGGAGCAAACACTTCTGACTTCCAGCCCAGACATATTTTCCCACCAGGCCAAACCCTATCCAAGGTGTCCTATATTTATCAAGACAGTCAGTCACACAGAAAGCACTTTGGTGAAGTGACCACAAGCTCGGCTCACCATCGAGAATCCCGCATACAGAGAGCAGCTGTGCACTGTGTCATGAAGCCTACATTCTAATGGAGGAAGCTGATAACAAGGAAAGACATGACCAAAAAAAAAAAATATATATATATATACACACACACACACACACACATATATATACACACACACATATATATGTATGTATGTATGTATATATATAATAAAGAGAAGTATAAGGTCAAGAGACATATAAGCCAATCCTGAGGTGTTCCCAGAAAGAACAGGGGATGGGTATATAAATACAAAGCCACTGAATGATATTCAGTGGAAGAAATCCACTGGAAGAAACTAGAGAAAGTGAGCCCTGGGTACTCAGAGTGACCCAGTCAGGCACCCAAGGGTTGCAGAAAGGGTTAGGGGAGTTGAGGTCTCCATTTCGCAAAGACTTCGCCCCCGCCTTTGGAAGATACAATCCATGCACAGATATAATCCATCCAAGAAGTGGAAAGAGGAATTGGAAATCATCCAGGAAAAGAAGAAATGTACTTAGGTGATGTAAATGCATTTAACTTTTCTTTCGCCGTGTTAATAACCTCACATTTCCACTGAGACACTTTTCCACAATGCCACTTTTAACATGCTACTATAATTTGCTTAGTAACTGTTTCCTTTTTTAAAAAAAATTTATTTATTTATTTATTTAGTCTTTTTAGGTTACACCCATGGTTCCCAGGCTAGGGGTTGAATTGGAGCTGTAGCTGCTGGTCTACACCACAGCCACAGCCACAACAACGCAGGATCCGAGCTGTATCTTTGACCTACACCACAGCTCACAGCAACACCGGGTCCTTAACCCACTGAGCGAGGCCAGAGATCAAACATGAGTCCTCATGGATACTAGTTAGATTTGTTTCCACTGAGCCATGATGGGAACTCCAACAACAACAAAATTTTATTTTTTCAAGTGAAGTATAGTTGATTTACAGTGTTTCAGGTGTACAGCAAAGCGATTCAGTTACACATATGTATGTATATATATATATATATATATATATATATATATATATTTTGCAGATTCTTATCCATTATGAGTTATTACAAGATATTCAATAGAGTTCCATGTGCTATGCAGTAGGTCCTTGTTGTTTATCTATCAACCATTTCTTTTTTAAATTGGAGTATAGTTGATTTAGAATGTGTTAATTTCTGTTGTACATCAATTTCAGTTATACATACATATACATTCTTTCTAATAACCTTTTCATATTACAGTTTATCACAGTATACTGTGTATAGTTTACTACACTATATAGTAGTTGAATATAGTTCTCTTGAATATGTAGTTCTCTATGCTATACAGTAGGACCTTGCTGTTTATCTATTTTCTATATAATAATTTGCCTCTGCTAATTCCAAACTCCCAGTCCTTCCTTCCCCTGCCCTCCCTTCAGACATGGCAACATGTCTCTTCTCTATGTCTGTGAGTCTGTTTCTGTTTTATAGATAAGTTCATTTGTGTCATATTTTAGATTTCACATATAAGTGATAACATATGGTATTTGTTTTTTTCTGACTATGTCACTTAGTATGAGAATCTGTGGGCCCACCTATGTTGCTGCAAATGGCATTATGCAACCATTTCTTACTGATGACTGAAAACTAGTTTAAACTTGTTTAAATGATTATTAAATTTAAATGTAATAATGGCATTCCAGTAATAAGCCATACTTACAGTATGTATGTGTCTTACAAGCTCATAAGAGTAGGCATCTAGCTAGAAGAGGGTAGTTAGCATATTGACTGAGGTCATTTTACTTGGTAGCTATGGCTTCATTTCTGCCAAACAGACAATTTTGCTTAATGATTTCCTGTGACAACAGTCAAGTGAAACATATTTTTAAGGAGTTTTTATGAAGCAATCTAGGAATTTTTAAAGCTTCCATAAAATACATTTGCTTCTTAGGTTATTAGGGACCTCAGCAGTGCCATGCTTGCGTTCTTGGCAAGAATTTCATAGAAGAAATAAAAGTAAACACATTAATGGAAGACGCAAGAGAATTTCTTTCACGATTAGACCAGGCATTTGGAAGTGAGTTTGCTGTGATTATCTCCAGGCGCTGGATGAGTCCCAAACCAAGCCTACACCCTCACAGAAAAAAAAGACCTCACCCGAGAACAAGGGCACTAGAGGGATTGCTGAACGTGCTAGAACGGCAAATGGTAGGCTGACGTTGGACTGTCCTCAGGGGCGATTTTATTATCTTCATCATGTGCTGCACAACATTTCACACACCAGGAACATGAAAATGTCCAGAACGTAGTCTATTCAACTAATTCTTCTTGCGTTCTCATCAACACTAAAACACAGCAGAGTCAGGTCTTGCAGATTAAATTGCTTTGCAACCAAAAGATCTACTAAGCACCAAGATAAGGTTTTATTGAAATGCCAGCGAAAACCTAGTCTTCCTTTATTTCACCAGAGCTTGGACAACTGCCTCCAAGATATTCCTCTTCCCTTAAAGTCAATAAAGGTTTGATTTTAAGGCTTCGAAGCACAGGACATGCGACTGACTTTGGGAAGGCAATGGGGAGATGGAAGCTGAAAGAAAAATGGGCATGGCAAAGCTCACCGGATATAAAGCAACTGCACAAAGAAATCAAACCCCAGAGACTACTTCTGCCTTTTGTAATAATGATACTCAAGATCTTCCCAGCAGTTCTGAGCAGTGGCTTGGGTCTGTAAGTGCTAAAACAGCCCTGGGGAGCAGCTGGAAGTTCAAAGTTGCTGTCTCAACTCTGTTACTCTGCTTGGCACTATAATTACCACAGGTACCTGAACAACATTCGTTGTGCAGGCTGAAGGGGCATTGAGTCCACTTGCTTCCTCTTCTCCCTCCACCCTACTGTAGAACTCATTGGAATGAATGCCAAAGAATGGATCTTTTTTTTTTTTCAGGGCTGCAGGTGCGGCATATAGAAGTTGCCAAGCTAGGGGTCGAACTGGAGCTGTAGCTGCTGGTCTACACGACAGCCACGGCAACTGGGGCTCCAAGCTGAATCTGTGACCTACACCACAGCTCACGGCAAGGCCCAATCCTTAACCCACTGAGCGAGGCCAGGGATTGAACCCATATCCCCAAGGATAGTAGCTGGGTTCATTTCCACTGAGCCACAATGGGAACTCCTAAAGAATGAATTTAAAAAGATAAAAAGGCAAGAGAAGCAGGGTCTTGTCAGAACACCTGTAACTGGCCAAGTTAGAGAAAAATGAGGCCAGCAGGTAACAGAGCGTGTGGGTGGAGAAATCTGGCCACTGACAATTCCAAGTGTCCTCTGCCATAGGCCCAGATAGGGAAAAGCTGGTCCTTGGGAACACGTGACATTTTTTCATTTGGGAACTTGGTCCAGGAAGAGGCAGTAGACTCCCAAACAGATGTGCAAGAGCTATTTTATTCTTGAGCGTCTGCCAGTCGGAACATTTGGTAAACAATCAAAACAGAATCTCTCCCGAGGGCCTGCTCTGGTGGAGTCTGCTCCAGTTCTACACGGCACAGGTTCAACGATGGCTGGGGTAGTTTTTATCCACTGGCTAATCAGGAAATGCCCACCAGACTCTATGCAGAGAAAAGCTGACTAACTTTCCTTCACTCCGTGACCTTGAGTTTGGTCATGTTTTTAGAAACATGAGGAACACATCAATCACGAGGAACATTTCTCAACTACCAAATCCTAACCCTGGGCCCCCAAAAAAGAGAACTGTGTGACTAGCAGAAGAAATTCCCTTTTTCATTTAATCATACATAGAATTTGAAGTCTGGTGGAAAAGACAGTGCATGTTATATGCTAGGATATATATATATATATATATATATATATATATATATATGCATATATCCATATATGTTTCTGAAAATAGAGGAGGTTCTGTTCCCACCCTTTCCCCAAATGACAGTCTCTAGGATTATGTGAAACTGAGTTATTGTGTAAAACCATTTGTGACTATAAACAGAGAAACAGATGTATCAGATAGATGCTGGGTTTTGGAAGAAGAAATTGTAAGGCAGTCAGAGGCAAAGGAAAGGAAAAAGACATGGCCCTGTATGTCTTTTCTCTTTCCTTTGCCTCTGACCACCTTACAATTTCTTCTTCCAAAGAAGATGGTGGTGATTAAAGACACTATAGAATCAGTCTCAGTGCTCAGCTGACCCTCGAAAACACAAGGGAGAGTATAAACGAGAGGAGCCAGGATTTCAGCATCTGCTTTCTCCTCCTGTATTGTCAGCTCAGCCACCTTGGACACAGCACTGCAGCCAGGTAGTAAATTTATATGAGTCCTTCTGGAAGATGCACATAACTTTAACAAGTTGTGTGGTTACTCAGGCAGGGTGGGAGCATGGCAGGCCTGAAACCTCTGTACATAAACTTAACAAATGTCTAAACACCTCCTTTCATCTTCACGTGGCCTCCTGACTTGTATGGCATCTCAAAATGAGACTCAAACATTTTGTCATCAAGAAGCACTGATTGTTTTCCTTCCTCAGGTGACAGCATCCTTCTACTCCATTTTCTACCTAAAGACATCCTCCCTCCTGCTCCTAAGAAACCCTGTTCTCAAGTTATTTCCTTACTGCTCTTTATCTTGAAGCTGAGACTAAAGGAAACTCTCACCCATTACTTGGTTATTGTCCTAACAATCATGAGGGGAGTGAAATAGGAGAGCTGGACACTTGACAGGAAGAGTCAGAACGAAGTGTCACATAATGGAATATATATATATTTTTAAGATACAAAAAGAACCATGCCGAGTAGGCAGGTTCTAATTATCATGAACTGTGAAGAACTTTGTTCTTTGCTCTTAAAGATATTCATTAACTATAAGAGGATAGTGGTTAGATTTTTTTTTTCCCCATAAGGATTAACAAAGTTAAGTTCTCTAGGGCAAAGTCAGTTTTCTGGTTTTCCCCAATGAAGGTAACCAATTAAATGTTTCAAGAGCACTAATTATCCATAACTGATATTTTCCCTTTTTTCTCATAATGAATGCATTAGCTGTTCTCTACGGAGAAATTATAACAATTCAAATCAGCAAAAAAAGGAAAACAAAAAAGCAATCAAGCGCACAACCCAGAAATGACAGGTTTTTTGGTTTGTTTGTTTGTCTTTTTGTCTTTTCTAGGGCTGCACCCGTGGCATATGGAGGTTCCCAGGCTAGGGGTCTAATCAGAGCTGTAGCCACCAGCCTACACCAGAGGCACAGTAACGCCAGATCCGAGCCGCATCTGTGACCTACATCACAGCTCACGGCAACGCTGGATTCTTAACCCACTGAGCAAGGCCAGGGATCGAACCTGCAACCTCATGGTTCTTGGTCAGACTCGTTAACCACTGAGCCATGACGGGAACTCCCCAGAAATGACAGTGTTCACAAGAGGGCTAAATCAGGTCTTTCTAGACCTCTGCTTGTGCACGTACACACACTGCTTTAAGTTCTATAAAAATGAGATCATACTGCATATACCATAGGGGCATTTCTTTTTTCAAGAAATCATGGCCACTTTTCCATCCATAGCCTTTGGATTCTGAATGAGACATTAACTCGTTTCAATCTCCTGAAAACTCATGCCAAAACATACCTGGAATTTTTCACCTTTGTGCATCTGGGTTGATCTAAATTCAGGAGAATCTATGAAGGCACAGGGGTAAATGTTATGCAGAAAGTGTCCTCGATAGGAGACCTTCATTCTGAGGACAGAGATTAGTGTTAACAAAGACATGATATTTCACACAGAACACAGAAAGCCATTTTAAAATCTCCGTCAACTAATGGGTTTGTATTTTTGTCAAGTTTTAAAGACCCCACAGATGACTGCCATAATGAAAAAGCACTGAAGCACAAGTGTGTACTTCAAAATAAATTTCACCACCAACAAGGAAAAAAAGGAGTCCATATGAAAGGGGACATGGGCCTTCCAATAGTTACCATCACTGCTATAGCTGGAATGACCATAAAATTTACTACTCAAACCAGGGCACTTTTGAGAGGGAAAGAAGTCGTATAAATATCTACGCCAGGGCAATAGACTAGCTTTCTCCTCAGGAGACTGATATTCCTGGAAGTTGTTTTGTGATATTCAAAAAAATGAACAAGTCACCTCTGAAACACTCTAAGCTTCTTAAATTTTTTTTGGCTGCACCCATGGCATGTGTTAGTTCCCAGATCAGGGATCAAACCCATGCCAGAGCAGTGTCCTTAGCCACTGCAGTGACAATGCCAGATCCTTAACCTGCTGAGCCACACGGGAACTCTGAAGCTTCTTAAATTTTAATACCTAATTTAAACCTACTTCAATTCTGCCTCATTAAATTTAAATAAAACCTCCCCCCCGCAAAGGTGAAAACTATGCACAAATGAAAATCCTGATATCAACAAGATGCGGAGCAGTAAATTCTTTCTAACTGCAAGCTGTCCAGTGGAAGTTCACCAACCGTCAACTCAGTGACCACCTCCTCCATTGGTTGGCAAGATTCCCTTCCATTCATCTCCTGCCCAGAGGCCATGGGAAGGTTCAAGGCAACGGAGGCATTTCAGTTTCCACAGAGCACTTACTTTCCTTTCAGGAGAATACTCAGACGGTCATCAACTGAGGTTTTATCCTCTGCAGCATAGGCCTGGCCCTTTTTCAACGTTTGGATCATGCAAAACTGTCCTGTTAATCTTTTGAACAGATCTGGAGGCACACGGAGTGGTTCAAACAATCGCTGGTAGATGCCTTTGAGTTCCTTTTCGATCTTCACCTGAAACACAGCAATGACCAGATGCTGTACTAAGGCGGCGAGACTGAAACATTGGCTTCTGTGGTCTAAATGGGGTTTTGAGAGCGGACAAGTCTGTAGCACATGCTATCACCCTTGGGTGTTTTGCTCAGGCGAACCTTACCACAGAGAGTGAGCAGTGACACAAGTTTAGGTGTTAAAAGGGCACTTCTGCAGTTAACCTGGACTCTGAGAACATATGGTGAAGATCTGCGCTGCTGATTACATCTCTCCCTGTAAAGCAGCTGTGGAGGTTCTGAATGCGGTTCACAACACTCACCTTGCCAATCTCTGCATTTTCTATAAATAACGCAAGGCCCCTTCATTTTTAGAACACTTTGTTTCACAGAAAGAAACTGCACTAACTTTGAAATATTACAGCAAGAAAATAAGCACATAAAGTAGAATCAACTTGGATACAAATTTATGAAGATACATACATTCCACACTTTATGTGACTGTTATCCAACACGTTAATATAGGAAAACAAACATCCACAGCGGCAATCTTCTCTTTTACTTATTTTGAAGCAAAGTGAAGTGTCGTAAAAAGGTTTCCATGTAGCAGTTGTACCCTGAGCTACCCTAAATTTGGTAGAATGGAGAACCCGAAGGCTACCAGAAGAGAAAGCAAAAGGGCTCAATCATCCACCGCTGTCAGACTATCCAAGGCCCAGGTCATGCCCTACCTTTGGGCCCAGCAAATGTGGGAAATCAGAACTGCGTGTGAATGCACTTAGGGGTTCAAAGGATCATCTGTTTCAATGGAATCAACGGCAACCAAGACGTGAAACTTAGAAACCCAACTGATGAGGGCTGCTCAGATGTCTCTGCAGCCTTTCCAATGCTCCCATGTGTCCTGCCGTTTCATTTTAATTAGGACCTAGCATTTATAGTTTCCAAAAAGGTAAGTTTATAGTCGACGAAGAAACAAAAGCACAGATACTAAGTAATATTTCCTTGTTGCTACCATCACATCAGCAACTTTTGAATCTTAGGTTTAGAACTAGGGGTCCTAGTAAATTGATATTCAAAAGATAAAATCCTGATTATTACTATCATCTATCTTAGAGTTCTCGTAATGAGTGTTTAAAATAATTTATTCACAAATATGTCTCGCTTCCGGCATGCACACTACCCAATGTGGCATAGCAACGGACATACGAACTGACAAATTTGATTAGTATTCATAATCTGCTCATCCTGAAAGTTTTTACTCAAGTACTAATTCCTTCTTGAAACCCTCTTAGGAGTTCCCTTCATGGCTCAGTGGTTAATGAACTTGACTAGGAACCATGAGGATTCCGGTTTGATCCTTGGCCTTCCTCAGTGGGTTAATTAAGGATCCGGCATTGCCGTGAGCTGTGGTGTAGGTTGCAGATGCGGCTCGGATCCTGCTTTGCTGTGGCTACAGCATAGGCCAGCAGCTGTAGCTCCAATTCGACCCCTAGCCTGGGAACTTCCACGTGCCTCAGGTTTGGCCCTAAAAACAAACAAACAAAAACACCTTGAAGCCCTCTTAATTCTTCTCTTTGAAAGCATCCACTTACCAAATGTTTTTCTGAGCACCTATTAAATGCCAGTCATGGTTGGCAGGAATTGAGAATACAACAGTCAGTGTGGTAGATGATAGTATTGTTTCTAGCTATTTGCTGCTCCCACCTCCTATAAGAGGATTGTATATCCTCTTACGCCATCCCACTCCCACATTATCTGGCTTGGCCATGTCATTTCTTTGGCCAATGAAATGGGAACAGAATTGACACATGCCTCTTCTGAGCAGAAGTTTTAAAAGACATTGTGTATCGTTTTTGTTCTCTTATATTTTTCTCTCTGCCCTGGGAATATGTCATCTCCAAATAGAACCTGCTGCTTCAGCAGAGACTCTGAAATAAAGAAGACACCTGGAATACAATCACGGTTGACACACAGGCTGCCACAGTCAGGTGAGTGAGGAAAAAAACCTGTTACTGTTATATGGCACTGGGATTTTCAGATCACTTATACAGCATAATAGTGAAAACTGACTAATACAGTAAACAAAAGAGCCTGGGTTACAATGTTTGAGGAGGTGACAATCTAATGGAATACCTATTATATATATATATATAATCTGTATCACTGAAATTGTAACTTCCTATGAACTGCCTGGTTTTCTAGTGGTTTAGTTTTCTACATGACTGGCTGGCTTTGAACATAAGATTAGAGCAAGCTTTATATCTTTTACTTTACTGAATATTTCTGTGGTCTTTGGAGAGTCAGCAAAGGGCTATGGCATGATTTGCATCTGTTTGTTCTTGGTATGACCAAGAAAACACAAGATGAATCAGAGTGGAAAAGAAAAAGTTAAATGTAATGTTTTTAATAACTCACCCAAACGGTGATTTCCTTGAATGAGTGTTTGGGGCATAAGAAAAAATAATTAGTCATTACATTTTTAAAATAACATGAAAAATAGCACAAGCTATTTGTCAATCTTTAGCATGTTTATGGACATTGTCTATGAGTACTTAATTTTATAGCTAGGCAAAGACAGTCCCAAGTGACAATGGAATATCATTAGGCAAAAGAAATAATATAGTTCTAAAAAGAGAGAATAATGTAAATTGCCCTAATGATTAAAAATGTTTTTAGTCATTTGTAGAACAAATTTCATGGTATTCAAGTGTGCTACTTTCAGGGGCATGTACACAGAAAGTTGAATCTTCAGCAAAATGATATTAAAAGGGTCTCAAGATGCTAGGCGCTCATTCTCAAGTCTGAACAAAATACTTCAAAAGCTTTTCAGCGTTAAAGTCTCTTCCTTGATAATTAATTCTTAGTAATTACCGGTCTCTTCTTGTACAAAAGATATGAAAGATGCAAAACGTTGATCCCCAGGAACACAGAGTTCCAGATCATGATATCCAAGGCACAGCGGTAGAGAGTGGCCCAGACGATATAAAGGGTACATCCTGTTGAACAATGAAGTAGGCATGTTACACATCGAGAGTAGCTTCAGCAAGTAGCTTAAGACATTTGTGGTCCTCTGTATATAAAATACACCAAACACTTCTTAGAAACACCTAAGCCAAAAATCATATTAAGTTACATTTTGAGAGTTCCTGTCATGGCGCAACGGAAACGAATCCAACTAGGAACCATGAGGTTGCAGGTTCGATCCTTGGCCTCGCTCAGTGGGGTAAGGATCCAGCGTTGCCATGAGCTGTGGTGTAGGCTGCAAATGCGGCTTGGATCTGGCATTGCTGTGGCTGTGGCATAGGCTGGCAGCAACAGCTCCAATTAGACCCCTACCCTGGGAACCTCCCTATGTTGCAAGTGCAGCCCTAAAAAGAACAAGAAAAAAAAAAAAAGTTACATTTTGTTTTTTGTCTGATTGCCAAAAACAAACAAAACCAAATGGTGCTTTTTTGCAGAAAACTTACAAAGCATAAAAAACAATTTTTCAAAGGGGGAAAAAAAACCCCTCATAATTCCACTACTTAAAGAAAACCACTATTGATAGGTAATACTTTCTCACAGTTTCTATGCATTTTTATCTTAAGCAAACCTAAAGAATACACAATTTAAAACCTACTCTCTTACTGCAGTGATGTTCCAATTTCATTAAAACTCTTCATATACATAGCTTTTAAGGACTGAAACTGATTAAACCCTAATTTTTAAACCATCTCCCTACTGGTAGACAGATGAAATATTTTGGCTGTAATTTCCGGTAAGTAGCCAAAACAGGTTTCTACATAAAAATGTTATCTGTTTTTATGACTGCTTGCTTAGAGGGGATTACCTTACAGTGTACCAGGGGAAGGAACTTTATAGGTTTTGATGACATTAAACGACTGTTTTCCAAGAAGTCTGTACAAATTTGCAGTTTGGGGGGATCAATTTTATGATAGAAGATTCAATATATATTTTTAATTTAAAATAAAATTATAAATACTAATGATCAATACAAGTATATCAACAGCATATATGCACATCAAAACTAACCTCCCATTTAAAAAAATTATTCATTTGCAATCTTAAATTTCATCTGAGTAATTTGGGAAACTGGAGTAATAGCCCAAAACGTAAAAATGTAATGTTCTTTAGATAACATTATATACTAAATATTGAAGACATTTAAAATATTATTACTCAAAGGAGACAGGGTAACATAACTGAAGGACTGACTAGGAAGCTGGAAGACCTGAATTACAGTGCTGGTTTGGCCACTTTCTCCTGGTCTTAATTTTGGATGAGTCATTTAATTTCTCTGGGCTTCAGTTTCTTCATTTATAAAAATGTTACATTTAATGATCTCTCTCCCTCCTGTTTCACCTCCAAAACTGTCTTAAAATTCAGAATTAGCTTTTGATTTTTATAGAGTATGGTTTTCTTTTCTCATTCACACTGCTCCTCCTGTTGTAATCCCTACCCTACTCAGAGGTAACAAGCCACAGAAGTCCTACAAGCTATCTTCTAGCTATCCTTCCAGTATTTTCTTTTTGGCCACACCTGCAGCCTATGGGAGTTCCCTGGCCACGGACTGAAGTTGAGCCGCAGATGTGACCTGTGTCACAACTGTGGCAATGCTGGATACTTAACCTACTGCATCAGGCTAGGGATGGAACCCGTGCCTCAGCAGTGACCTGTGCCTGGCACGAAGACAGTGGCAGACCTTTAACTAGCTGCACCACAGCAGAAACTCCTCCAGCATCTTCTTTGACCATTCCTTGTCATCTGTCATATATTTCAGTCACCATGAACTACTCCGCATTCTCCCTCAATATGCGGAATCTCCCTCTCCTCTGTGTCTTTTACCTGGATACCACACTCACACTCAGAAATTCTCCTCATCTTCCAAAAGCCAGCTCCAATGCCATCTCCTTAGTGGGACCCTCATCCATTTCTCTCAGACTCTGGGAGCACACTTGCAGCATAGCATCTGATGTTTCGTATGTGACCACCTGCCCATCTGTTTCTCTCTGGCCCCCGAAAGAGTGTCCTTCTCAAGGACGGAGACTGCATTCTTCAGTCTCTGTATGATATATTACAGGTGCTCAAAAATGCACCTGAATAAATGAATCATCAGGGACATAATCATATCGACTAATTTGTTAGGAATCACTGGCTGAAATAGTAAATTGGATCGTTTTAGTATTTTGATGAGAATTAATTTAATCTGCTTCATCAGGGTTAATGGAATGTCTCCTCTCTCCCCAATTTTACTTGAACAATTGTGTCTGGGTAACTGTTTTTGTTCTCATTGTTGCTTTACTGGTCAAAGAAAGTAAACGCCTATTTAAATAACGAGATTTGAAACTATGGCGTATTTACCATGTGCCAGGCATTATTATAAGTCAAATATCTCTCTCACACACACACACACCTAATTCTCACTACTTCAGGAGGTGATATTATTCTTACCCTTATTTAACACATGGGGAAACCGAGGTATAGAAAGGTTATCGCCCCAGTTTCAGAGTTGGAATGGCTTCAAGGTTCACATTCTCACTCATGGATGGATTTTCTGATATCTGGAAAACCTAAACAACTCATGAACACATACTTAGCTTTATCTAAGTACATAAGGGTGAGCCTGTGTTCTCAGTTACCTGATCTACTGTTAATTTGTTAATGAAGACTTATTTTTTTGGTATGCTATAGACCTGACAGAGGGGTACTCAGAAGCCCCCCATACAAAGTCCATCTAATGCCAGTTATAGAAAGGTTACATAAAATCTCAGTTAGGTATCTTACCTATAGTTAACATTCCCCTAAGAAGTATCATATGAAGGTGAAGAGTAGTTGGAAGAACCAACCCAATGGCAAAAAAAATATTTGCTACATGAAACACTAGATGATGTATCTCTCGCCAGTTTTCGCAGGTGGTCTCATTGGAAGGCACAGGTGTGATACTTCCTAACTCAGGTGTGAAACCTATGGCTGTTGATTCTGCCAATGGGCTGGACTCGGTGTAATTCATCTTGAAAATTCCTATAAAAACAAATAAACAAAAGGAAGATCAAAAAATGACAGCTGTATTTTATCACCCCAATGGGTGTTACACCAAATTATTTCTGTGAACTAAATGTTAATGAATAGATTTCTCTGGTGTTTATGAATTAGGCCCAGGTTCAAATCCCGGCTCTGTCACATTTTAAATATATCCTTATCAGTTAATGATAATACTTCACTGACTTTATGATTAAATGAAATATATAAAATACTTAGCATAGTGTACTACTATTCCTTGACATAGATATATGTCTATAGATAGATATATATCTCCATATATTTATATACTTGTATCTAAACATACTTGGAGGAGAGAGAAATAAGGGAATTAACTAGTCTCAAAGACAAAAACCACTGTTCATAAACCACAGCAATTACAAAGTTATTTATCATAGCTTTCCATCATAGTCCCACTGGTGACACTGACTCCAAGCAAACACAGGAAAAATAACTAGAAAAACAGATTTTTTTCATACTTTCAAAAAATATTAACACCCTATTATTTACTATTTGAAGGCTTAGGATATTTGGAAGGCTCTAATTTTATGCTGTTGTTAAATCACTATGTAATACATATATATATTCCATGTTCTTGCATATGCACATGGTAAATACATTATTTATTTATAGAGAGTCTCTGTATAGAGAGACTTTACATTTACTCCTCTACCTGCCTAAAGATCTAAAAATAATAAAAATCTACTTTCTTTCCCATAAAAATTCTAACTGGTAGCATCTCACAAATTGGAAAGTAGTAAATTTCCTTATATGGAGGAGGAGTCGTGAATGTACATTTGCCTACTTAGTATTAGAATCTGCAGCAAATACATTTCAAAGAATATACATTTTACACATGCCTACCTAAGCCTTAATGCAAAGTGCCATTATTTCCTGACTATATGATCTGTCTTTGTTCCCTGGTACTTAAAAAAACTCTTCCTATTATTAATTATACAAATTGGCCCCTGACAAAAATTATGTAGTTTTACAGAATGTTTGAATTGCTTTGTTTCAGAGAAAGAATTCCAAACAGGGACCCAAAATACCTTTAGATTGAATTTAGAAATATGAATTTCTTTCCAAAGAAGAGTGTGCCATAAGCCTTACTTTTCCATTTTTTTTTATTACTAAAAAAAAAAACAACTAAAGGTTTTAGGTGGTAGAATAAATCGCATTGGGTTGGGCATTTTGAAAGGATGTCAACAGATTAATGTGAAATAATTCCATGTCTCTTAAGATAATGGAAAAACATATATACCCAAATTTATAAATTATGAATGAAATGATCAAGTCAATTAAAGAGCTCTTTCTATAATTCTAAAACAGGTCATAAATACGAGAAATAGCTGAATTAGATATAGATTTGGTACAAAAAGGAAAGAAATCATAAAAGTTCAACTACTTTCCAAGTGTTTTTTTTCACGTCGGTATAGTTGATGTGCATTACATAAGTTATAGGTGCACAACCTAGTGATTTACAATTTTTAAAGGCTAGAGTTCATTTATAGTTATAATAAAATACTGGCTATATTCCCTTCTTAATCCCCTTCTTTCCAAATGTTTGAGACAATAAAAATATAAGCCTATTGAGATGGGGGGGCATCATTATTTCAAAAACTCAATTTATAAAAAGTTTGTTTTCAAGAACCAAGCCAGACTTAATCTCATCATTTCTTCAGGAGGAAGAATGATATTAAATGTCCTGCAATACTCATGATGTCAACATCAGCTTATGCATTAGCATTATGTAAGCTAATAATAATTACCATTTCTAGGCAGTTTAGAAGATGCTTTCACTCCCACTGTTCCATTTGTTCCTCTAACTACCCTATGTTCTTTATGGGGCAGGGACAGTGTCACATTCGTCTAGGTATATCCAAGGCCTAGACTCTGCAGAGAATGCCAGAGGCAGACGTGAAAGCCATATGGAAGAAGTTACAAAAGAATGACAAACACTTTTGGAAATTACTTTTCGGTCGCCCCAAACCTCAGTGGTAAAGACAAGAGAGTACCAAGCCTTCCTGAGGTTGAGAGGGTGAGGTTCTATACCACAAGCCCCAGGGAGACACATAAGCCAGGGGAAGTCACTTCTGCTCCTTGGGTCACCTTTTTCCTCAGAATTGAGACAACTGGATGTGTTATCTTTGAAAGCCCTCCCAGTTTTACTAGCCTGTGGCTCTAACTCATATTTCTATAGTCAGTTAATGAATACATATTCCCCTTTACATTCACTTATTACACCTACTGCCAACTAACCCACTGTAATTAAATTTCAAGCTTTTAAAAGTTCTCCAAGTGGCACTAAAGAATTAATTTCTGGTCAAGAGAAATGACAGGAAAACTATGATCTACTAACCCAAGAACCAAGGACACAGTAATATGAATTTTTAAAAGATGAGATAATCCTACAACACATTTTGATGCACCGCAATGTATTAAAAATATAGTCCATATATTCATTTTATTTTCTCTATGTATATTGCATAGTAATTAACATAATATGTGATTCATTTTTGTATGTTTATAACATACAAAGTCTATTATTTACCTATATATACTTACCTGTGTCTCTATTTTGAAACACCAGTAACCTATTGTCAATAAATATCGATCGGATCTTGCCGATTTCAGCTTCTTTTGACCCCTATTTAAAGGAATTATGTGGCTTAAGCTGAACTATCCTTTATGCTGAGAACGAATTGATCTAACAAGGAAAAGTTAGGTAAGTTGACAAACGTTCAGATTAATTTTGACGAAATCAAGGCAAATTTTCTTTCTCCTATTAGTTCCCCGGAGTCAAATTCCTTAAAGTCCCTGTTCTAGTAAAGTCCTGTATATCTACTGGTTTTTAAATAGGTGTGTGCAGGGCTGAACAGATAAAGGCGGAACTAACATTAACCCTTCACCAACCTACAGAATTTAAAAAGGTAACAGCGGTGAGCAAAAGTGGTGCTGGTAGACTCGCTCAATTCATTCTGCAATTCTAACTGAACCTTGGCATATCTTCGGAATGGCAAAAGGCATTAAGTTGCTAAGAGTCTTTTCACACTTATTCTTGCCTCAAAGCCAACAGTTTCTGGGACTTGTCCGGCCAGCAACCGGTTTCCTAAAGCCTCAAAAATGAAGGCGCGGGTGGATCACGGGTTCTCCAGCTATCTGCGCTCCCCAGGCGCCCTGTTCACCTTGCTCCTTAATGAGAGAGGGTCAGTGTCAGCTCTTCTTGACCCGAAGCTCTCGGACTCCGGGGTGTGGGTAGTAAGCGCCTTGACCCACTTCGCATTCCCTGCGCCAGGCCAGGGCGGGCGGTACCGTGCGCCTCGCGGCCCTACAGGGGGCGAGGAGGAGCCGTAGTAGGTTCGCGGACCGGGAGCCCCGGGAGCCTCGCCGGGAGAGGAAAGGCCAGGCTCATCCACGGCTTGAGGGCAGCAGAGCGCGGGAATGGCCACCCGATGAGGCCGGAGCGCCCGAGGACGCTGGCGCTGTCAGACCCGAGTGGCGGCAGCTGACACCTGAGGGTCTCTGAGCGCGAAGCCCAAAGCTGGGGTGAAGGGCGGCTTCCAAGGACAGGGAACCCCGGGAAGGCGCGGCTAGAAAGGCGAGGGCGGGGATCCCGGCGGCCGAGGCTTGGAAAACAGGCAGACGCTGCCCGGGAGTGCAAAGTTGCTCGCAGCCGAGCAGGGATCCAACTTTCGGTTCCCGATTTAGCCGGGAGAGAGCTGGGCTGCAAACAGCCGGGCGCGCTGGGGGAGCCGCCGACAGCTGCGCCTCCCGCTCCTTACCTGGCTAGTCCCTGGAGCAGAGCCTGGACGGCGCTGGCCAAAGTTTGGGGAGTCAGCGGCGGGACGCGAGGGACACGGACGCGACGGCTCGACGGGCGCCAGACGCAAAAGCCTCGGCGCATCCGCGGGTCAGAAGGCTGCTGCGCGGATGCCGGGTCCCAGCGCTGGCAGCGGCTTTGACTAAAATAGGCATAGCGGAGACCGCAGCCAGGGCTGGGGCCGCACCGCGCACGCGCCCGGCGCCCCGGCGCCCCCCGGCGGGCGGAGTCCCCAGCCTTGGCCAGGACTCCCCTCCCGGCTCTTCCAAGTCGCCGCCGCGTCTGCACAAGCGTGGTCCATTTGAAACACCCGCTTCTTTCTTTCCTGGTTTCCTCCCTACTTCTCGGTTCTGTCCTTGTTTGGGCATGAGTGGGGGGCGAGGAGCGTTTTGGGGTCAGCGGCGTTGGTTGCTCATCTCCGCGGGGATAACTTGAGCAACAGGGTTCTCGCAGAGAGAGAAATCAGGAATAGAAGAACTAGATCCTTCATTTCCCCACAAAATCGAACGACCCATTTGCACAATTCCTTTCTGGGACAAACGCCAGCATCTCCACACGAGCCGGAAGAACCGGGAGAGTGCGCAATCGGCGTCCGAGCATGGCAGCGGAGGTTGGCCGTTTGGTCCACAGGGACGCGGGACAGCGCCTCCGGGGACCCGGCAAGGAGCGGGAGCAAGCCAGCCCTGCTGCTGCGGGGGCACTTGGAAGGGCGCGTCGGCCTGAGCCACGGTTTTATTTCCATAGAAGGAGGGTACTTATCCGAAATTTACATTCTCGTGGAGGCGCCTGGCCCTCAGCTGTAGGCAAAGCTCCATCTGAATCTGGCACGTGTGTTTGGCATTGAAAACCAAGGTATGAAAGTATGGTCCAATCCATCATTACTTTTATAGAGGATCGTTCTTTTGGGTAAGGAATGCTGGGTGAATTAATGAAGAGTTGGTATAGGGGAGGAGTTGGAGGACAAAAGAGTAAGTAAGGTTAGCTAGGCACTCAGTTTCCAGCCAGAAGTGTCCCGTGGACGGATAGAATTTGTGTTGATTATAAGAAGATGAGGTTTTTCCTGCGTGCCAAACATGACCTAAAGACCACAAGTACGTTATAAAGTGAGTACCTGGGTGTGCACACGCGCCAAGTCTGTCTAGTGGAGAAGCAGCACAGCAGCGTCTTCAAGAACCTGGGCGATAGTGCTGCACAGGCCAGGTTTGAATCCTGCCTCTGCTACCAACTGACTGTGTGACCTTGGGGAAGTTACGTGGCTTTTCTGTGTCTGTTTCCTCTTGTGTTGAGGACTAAATGACTAGATATATACAAAAGGCTTAGAATGGTGTGTGGTACATAGTAAATTCTATGTATGTGAATATATATTCTACTTACAAAGCTCTGTCTCTCACATTTGAAATTTGCTCTAATGGCCCAAGATTCATTTTCAAGGCTGCTTCTTCAGAGTCTTTTTCTTTTTAGCTGCTTGGCCAGCCATTTTGATAGCTACCACTACGTACATATTAAGTAAGGTTTAGTAATAAATGTGCATAAATCTATCTTTGCATGGATATTTGAGGATGGCTTATAATGACGAACACTGGAAATAACCTAAATTTTAACTATAGGGGACTAAGTAAATTATAGGACATCCAAACAATCTTGTTCTAAGCAGCCATTAAAATTGATTTATAAACAGATATAGAGACATAATAATGGTTGCTAATTATATAGAACAGAAGTTAGCAAACTCTGGCTCAAAGGCCTAGTCCACTGCCGATTTTTGCACAGCTCATGAGCTAAAATGGTTTTTGCATTTTTTAATGGTCCAAATCACCAAAAGAAGAGTATTTCATGACATGTAAAAACGATATGAAACTCAAATTCACTGTCCATAAAGTTTAACTGGAACCCAGCCCCACGCTCATTCATTTATGGCTGCTTTTGTGCTAAAAGGCAGCATTGAGGAGTTGTGGCAGAAACTATATGAACTTGCAAGGCCTAAAATATTTACAATCTTGGTCTTTACTGAAAAAAAATGTACTGCCCCTTGATAGAGGAGGTATTTTGTGCCAGGCAGTATTATACATGGTTCAGATATATTAAGCCATTAAATCCTCACGGGAAACTCTGTGAAGAAGTAGCTACTGTTATTAATCTCCATTTTATAGCCAGGAAACTAAGATAACAGCAAGGTCGAGTAGGCTGCTCAGGCTCACACAGCTAGTGAGAAGCTGGGCCAGGATGTTAACTGGGCAGTGTAGTTCTGGAACTTACGCTCTCGTCTGCTACCTATATAGTTTCTGCCACCTTCTATCACTGCCTACACTGCCTCCCATACAAAGATGTTAAATAGAAAAAGGCAAGTTACAAGAGTGAGGAGAACATGACAACTCATCCATGATGTTAAAACACTAAAATGCTTATGTTCCTTGCCTCAGAGTGTTGAGATTATAAATGATTTTTCATTTTTTCCCTCCTTCCTTCCTTTCCACCTTCTCCCCCTCTCTCTTATCTCCCTCCTTTCTTCTCTCCCATCCCTCCTCTCTCCCTCTTCATCTTCTAACTTCTGCTCTTCCTCCTGCTTCTTTTTTAAATTGAAGTATAGTTGATTTACAATGCCGTGTTAATTTCTGCTGTACAGCAAAGTGATTCAGTTATACATACATCTATTTATACATTTTTAAAGTATATGTATATAGAGAGCGAGACAGACAGACAGAGAGAGGGAGAGACAGAGAGTCCTTTTAGGGCCACACTCGCCCTAAATGGAAGTTCCCGGGCTAGGATTGAATTGGAGCTGCAGCTGCCAGCCTGCACCACAGCCACAGCAATGTGGGATCTGAGCCATGTCTGTGACCTGTGCCTCGGCTCATGGCAATGCTGGATCCTTGACTGACTGAGAGGAGCCAGGGATCAAACCTGCATCCTCAGGGATACTAGTTGGGTTCGTTATCACTGAGCCACAGTGGGAACGCCATATTCTTTTCCATTATGGTTAAATCTCAGAATATTGAATATAGTTCCCTGTGCTGTACAGTAGGACCTTGTTTATCCATTCTATGTGTAATAGTTTGCATCTGCTAATCCCAAACTCCCTGTCCATCCCTCCACCACCCCCTCCTCCTGCTTCTTCTGTTAAATTTTCTATGATGATTACATGTTACTTTTGTAATAATTTAAACTCATATTTACTAAAATTGTAGAACCCAGTTCTGGCTTTGCAGACTGGAATATCAGACTCCAGAGGTGCGGTTATGGAGTCAGCTCTTAGAGGATGAACTCACTCCTTACGGGACAGGTTAAGATCTAAGGCATTTAGATCCTTTCAAGATCGTGCACTTTTATGAAAAGAGTACTGGATTCAGTATCGTAAGACTTGCGTCCCGAACTTGGATAGAGTCTGCTTTGGCTGAGTCTGTGTTCCACAGAGACAGGAGACTGAACTAAAGCTCTCCCCTACGTGACTATAACCCATTTAAGGATTAAAAGCATACATTTTATGTTTAAATTTCTTATCATTGATATATGAGTACCAGCTCTATAAAATGAAAAGTAAGAATTCTAGACACAAAAACTCAGGTTTGGGAGTGCCCTAGTCTCCCTGGTGTCCTCCTGCTGCTCAGATTGAATGATTCTGAGCACTATTTGAAAACGAATGTGAGGCAAGAAGGTAACTTGCATCGAAGCGTAGAATGAAAAGGATATGAAGCATAAATAACAAAATATAGGGCAGCCTATCTCCTCTGCAAGAGGGCCAGCTAGTACAGCTTAGATTGACATAAACAGTTACTTTTACCTTTATTTCTCTATGGACATCTTAGTTTGCTTTTATAACTTGGACATAACCATAATGAGATTTCCAAGTTCAGACAGAATAAATTCTGTGAAAATAAAACAAGACCTGAGGGAGTCACTGGTTTTGAAAGTGTGTAGCATTACTTTCCTCATTTCTATCTGCCCATGGTTTACATCAGTGTAGACTTTCTTTTGTATGTTGGTCCCAATTGCACAGAGACCATGGCTTCTTCTGGTATGGTCTCATAGCAGAGAGTTCTGATCAACTATTAAACAGTGATTTGATTAGATTTTTTTTTCTTTTTAAAATTTTTTATTTTATTGCCATATAGTCGATTTACAATGTTGTATTAGTTTCTGCTATAGAGCAAAGTTAGTTATATATATGTGTGTATGTGTGCATTCTTTTCATATTCATTTCCATTACGGTTTATCACAGGATATTGAATATAGTTTCCTGTGCTATACAATAGAACCTTCTTGTTCATCTATCCTACATATAATAGTTTGCACCTGCTAATCCCAAACTCCCAATCCATCCCTCCCCGACCCCCTTGCCTCCTTGGCAATCATAAGTCTGTTTTCTAAGTCTATGAGGCTGTTTCTGTTTGGTAGGTAAGTTCATTTATGTCGTATTTTAGATTACACATGTAAGTGACATCATATGGTATTTGTCTTTTTTTTTCTGACTTCACTTAGTATGATAACCTCTAAGACCATCTATGTTGCTGCAAATGGCATTATTTCATTCTTTTTTATGGCTGAGTAATATTCCATCGTATATATATGTGTATTACATCTTCTTCATCCCTTTGTAGATGGACATTTAGATTGCTTCTATGTCTTGGCTATTGTAATTTTTTTTTGTCTTTTTTTTTTTTGCTATTTCTTTGGGCCGCTCCCATGGCATATGGAGGTTCCCAGGCTAAGGGTCTAATCGGAGCTGCAGCCACCGGCCTACGCCAGAGCCACAGCAATGCGGGATCCGAGCCGCGTCTGCAACCTACACCACAGCTCAGGGCAATGCCGGATCGTTAACCCACTGAGCAAGGGCAGGGACCGAACCTGCAACCTCATGGTTCCTAGTCGGATTCGTTAACCACTGCGCCATGATGGGAACTCCCCTTGGCTATTTTAATTAGTACTGCTATGAACACAAGGGTGCATGTATATTTTCGAATTTTTTTTGGAGGGGGAGCATATGCCCAAGAGTAGGATTGTTGGATCACATGGCAACTCTGTCATTAGTATTTTGAGGAACCTCCATACTGTTCTCCATAGTGGCTGCACAAATTTACATTCTTACCAACAATGTAGGAGAGTTTCCTTTTGATTAGATTCTTTCTGCACCTTAGCTTATCATGTTATTAAATGTTACATTAACTTTTTCATTGACTTGTTCGACAACCAACTTTATTAGCTCTATTAAAATTTATTTTCCTTTTTAAAAAATTAATAGACTTGGTTTTGTTAGAGCAGTTTTAGGTTCATAGATGATTAAGCAGATAGTAGAGAAAGCTCCTATATACCCCCTTTTTCCTCAGTTCACAGATCCCCCAATTATTAACATTTTGCATTAGCATGATAACATGTGTCATGATTAAAGAACCCATATTGTTACATTATTATTAACGAAAGTTTACATTAGGGTCTGTCTTTGTGTTGTACAGTTCTTAGGCTTTTGCCAAATGTATTTGTCATGTATCCACCGGTGAAATAAATAAGGAATATATATTTGGTATCTTCTCCCAGTTCCTGAAGCAGCGTTCCTAAAACCCTGTAATTTCCTGACTGACTGGGTGCTAGGAGAATCTTTTGTTCTAATATCTAGTCTTTCATCCCCAATTCCTGACATAGGGCTCCTTCATAATTTCCTGAGTAATGGGGTGATAGGAGAACCTTACACAGAGCTTCCTTAATGCCTTGGAAATTCCTGGGTGACAGGAGTGTGTTTTGTTCTAAGGAGGTGACTCTGAGTGGGCCTCTGAATAGCTTCAGGATGGGGCCACATCACCAGACAGACCAAGCCACAAAGCTTGGAACTTTCATCCACCCTCCATCCTCAGGGGGAGGGAGAGAGGCTGGAGATTGAGTTAATAATCAATCATGCTGACATGATGAAGCTTCCAAAAAAAAAAAAAATCCATAAACTAAGGGGTTTTGAGAGCTGGGGTTGGTGAATACAGCCATGTGCTGGGAGGGTGGCATGCCCCAGCTCCACGGGACAGAGGTTCTTGCACTGGGGAACATTCCGCACCTTGCTCTATGTACCTCTTCACCTGGATGTTCATATACATCCTTTATAATACACTGGTCTACATGTTTCCCTCAGTTCTTTGAGTTTTTACTGCAAATTATCAAGCCAGAGGACAAAGTTGTGGGAGTTACAGCCGAGTCAGAATGAAGTATGAACCTGGTGGGCCCATTACTTCTGACGGGCATCCAAAGTGGGGGCAGTCTTATGTCACTGAGACCTTGTGTGGTGTCTGCGCTAGCTCTGGGTAGTTAGAATCAGAATTGAATTGTAGGACACCCATTTGCTATCTGGAAGTTGGAGAAGGGGTTGGTGTTAGAAAACCCCCCACACATTTGTTGTCTGAAGTGTTGTGAGTACAGGAAGCAGAGTTTTTCCTTTTCTTTTTCTTCTTTTTTTAAGTAATGCCATGTAGCCACCATTACAGTATCATACCTAATAATTTCACTGCTGTAAAAATCCCTGTGCTTCCCCTGTCCAACCCTTTTCTTCCTCACCTCCCTAACTTCTGGCAGCCAACAATTTTTTTTTTGCTGTCTACATACTGTTGCCCTTTCCAGAATGTCATATAGTTGGCCTCATACAGAATACTGACCTTTCAGACTGGCTTCTTTCACTAAAATTTTCATTTTGGCTTCTTCCATGTCTTTTTGTGTTTTGATAGGTCATTTTTTAAATCACTGAATAATATTCCATTGTGTGCATGTACCACAGTTTGTTTCTCCATTCAACATCTTATGAACATCTTAGTTTCTTCCAGTTTGTCAATTATGACTAAAACTGCTATAAACATATGTGGTAGGTTTTTGTCTGCCCATGTTTTGAGCTCATTTGGGTAAATGCGAAGGAGTGCGATTGCTAGATTGCATGATTAGACCCTGTTAGCTTTGTAGGAAGCTGCCAAATGGTCTTCCAAAGTGGCTGTACACCATTTTCCAGTCCCAGTAGCAATGGACGAGAATTACTGTTGCTCCACATTCTTGCTAGCGTTTGATATAATCAGTTTGTGGATTTTAGCCATTCTAATAGGTATTGCTTTTTGCTTAGACTGACTCACTTTGTTAATTTGTTCAAAATAACTGAAGAGGTTATGCACTGAACAGGTTTATATCTTGGCTAAATAAAAAGCAGGAAATAACAAAGCGAAGAGGTATAATCTTTCATATTATTGCATCCAAAAGACCCACAGTCTAAAAAAACGGTAAAACACTGTCTAAATATTTCTAATATTAAATTTAAGGAGAGGCTCCCTTAAAATTTGAGTGATATTTGAGTCATTGAACAATGAGTTTTTATCCAAAATGGTTCAACCCTTAAAAGAAACAAAACCTAACTAAAACTCAAAAAAGTGACCCAGTCCTGGAGTTCCCATTGTGGCTCAGCAGGATTCATGAGGATATGGGTTGATCCCTGGCCTCGCTCGGATCTTGCATTGCTGTGAGCTGTGGTATAGGTCAGCAGCTGTAGCTCTGATTGGACCACTAGCCTGGGAACTTCCATATGCCACAGGTGCAGCCCTAGAAAAAAAAAAGTGACCCAGTCCTTTAAGAGGACAGTGAATTATTAAGGTAGTGAAAAGAGTGAGGGATTTGGAATTAGCAGCTGGGTTTGAACGATGGTTTTATATTTAATAAACTGGGCGAATTCAAATCACTTATTAAACTTTTCTGAGCATCAATTTCTTGTCTGCAAAAATAATTCTTAGGGAATTCCTGTTGTGGCTCAGGGGAAATGAATCTGACTGGTATGCATGAGGATGCAGTTTTTATCCCTGGCCTCGCTCAGTGGGTTAAGGATCTGGTGTTGCCATGAGCTGTGGTGTAGGTTGCAGATGCAGCTCGGATCCTGTGTTGCTGTGGCTGTGGTGTAGGCTGGTGACTACAGTTCCAATTTGACCCCTAGCCTGGAGACCTCCATATGCCTCGGGTGCCGCCCTAAAAAAGACAAAACAAAACAAAAAGGCAAAATAATTCTTAGTTTACAGGATTATCTTGATCTTTAGAAACTATGTTTTAAAAAATGCCTGGCATCCAGCTTTGGTAGCTTAACCGTATTTCTTTTTACCCCACTTACGAGTGTTCTGCACATGATACGCAATCAATAAAAATTATTAGAATTTCCATCATCAAAACTCCCTAGTTTGATGAAATAGTTGAAATAGTCTAACACCTGAAATAAAAATGTAGTTTCATCTTCTATGTATTTGCTTGTTTTAAATAGCTGAACGTAGCATATGCAAGACTGAGATTTCAAACCAAATTTGTAGATTGTAAGACTTTGGCTAATGCTAAAATATCCAGTGATTTGGGATTTCCCTGGAGTAGCCAGAAATGAGATAGTGGCTTCAAAAGCAAATTCATAAAATATGCAATAGTATAGATTCTTGAAAGTGGGCACTTGACAGAACTAAGTTACAGTAATTCACTGTTTTGGAATTTGACAGAAATGTGTGCACAGTGACTATGGTCAGAAACTAAAAGCCTGATATTTCCTCTATTCTTCCTCATGTAACTTTCCTTCTAAAACAGAAGAGTCACACTTGCGAATTATTTGTTTAAAATATTAAAATAACAAAGGCCATAGATGAAGAATTTAATAGGATTTTCTAACCATTCTGATGGTAATTTCTAAGAGAAAGAAGTTAATATAAGCAACTAAGCATACAGAATCATATTTTTTTTTCTAAAGTGGGAAAAGAGGATCAGGGAAGTAGCTCTGAATTCACAGTCATTCCCAGAGAAGCCTCAAAGCCGGGCCCATGTTGGATTCTCAAAACAAAAATGAATCCCAGGCCCAGGCAGATCCCTCCCAACCCCCAGAGAAGCAGGTTCAAAAGTCTTGCACTGTTGAAGGAAGGGGGGACTTCCTTCCAGGGCCTGAGCATGGGCTCTTGTCTAACACTGGGAAGTGTCTGAGGAGATGCATGTGCTGACGAAGCAAAAGACTTTATTCGGAAGAGGCGCCTGGGCAGAGAGCAGCAAGGTCAGGGAACCCAGGAGAATTCTCTGCCACGTGGCTTGCAGCCTCAGATGGTATGGGAATGGTATTAGTTTCAGGTGGTCTCTGGCCAATTATCCAGCTCGTGTCCATATTTGGTCTGGCTCAGGGTCCTTCCTGGTGGTGCACCTCTCAGCCAAGAGGGATTCCAGGGAGGCTGTGAGGGCTTCAGGAAGGTTGATAGGACACACTACGGACTGGGGTCTCCTTCAGCCCCTCCCGAATTCTCTGAGTTAGTTTTCAGCAGCACCACCAGCAGTAGCACCACCAGCAACACCAACACCAGCACCACCAGCAGCAGCAGCACCAGTACCACCATGTTCCTTATCAGCACCTCCTCTTGTGAGACGGTGTGCAGGCAAGTGGTTATTATTGCACCTGGCCAAGACAGGTGGTTCCCATTAATGGTTTCCTAACAGCACCACCCACTGTAAAGACCTCTCCTGTTTTGTTCTTTCCCTTTTAGGAAATTCCAGAAATTCACAGACCCTTGAAGCCTGTCTCTGAATCCCACTTTAAGCACCTCTGCTTTTGTTAGGGAACCATTGACTGAAAGCACCCACCTTGGGCAGGCATGATAATAACTGCTTGCATGAGTTGTCTCATAACAGGAGGCCCCAATAAAGAACATGGTGCTGCCCTGAAAACTAACCGGGAGGATTTGGGAGGGGCCCATAGCAGAGAGGAGACGACCAACCTCCCAGAATCCTTGGCGCTGGAATCCGTGTTGGCCGAGAGATGCCAGTGCTGCCAGGAAGGGCTCTGAGTCGGACCAATATAGGCCAAGCAAGATGATTGGCCAGAGACAACCTGAAACTAACCTCATTATCTGAGGCTGCAAGCAACTGGTTCCCTTACCCTACTGCTCTCCTCCCAGGAGCCCCTTCCCAGCAAAGTCTTTTGCTTTGTCAGTAGGTATGTCTCCCTCAGACAGTTCATTTCCGAGTGTTAGACAAGAGCCCACGCTCAGGCCTTGAAAAGGCCTCCCCCTTCCTGCAACACTTTTAGAGAAGAGAAATGCTACAGCTCTGAAGATGATGCTTTTAAAGGTACTGTTTCTTAGTGTATAAATAACTCCTTTACATGATTAATTTGGTGATTAGAAAGGAAAAAGTGTTAATGATAGAAAAATAACTCGAAAATTTTTAATAACATGTAATTTGAATGTATAGATAAGATTTTGATTGAAAGTGAAGCCAGGGCGTAGCTTTTAATCTATATCTGGTGAAAGCAGAGCTTTCAATCATGGAGTTTCTACTGAGCGATATCAATCTGTTATGTAATTAATCCTTAAAAAAAAAAAAAAAAGCTGGTTTTGGAGGACTGATAATAGCCAGCCCAGTGATTGACATTGGCTAGAAACAAAACCCCAAAGCAACGCATTATAATGATGGAATAATAAAATAAAACTGGGAATAATGATGCTGCCATCCGCATTAATTGATGTGCAAAAGTACTCAGAGTTCCCAGGAGAAAGGAATTATTTAAATGCAAATTTTTATTACTACGACTACACAAATTGTTGTAATAAATCCATGAAAATAAGATACCTCACTGGCTTGATGCATATATTAAAACTAATAAAATATTTATGAGCCACACACCAGCAACTTTATCATTTGGCATAAAAATGGTAAACAAGATGAGTCATTACTTTAGTCCAAGATCAAACATATTTAGTGAAATTAGGCCCACATAAAGTGATGACAATGATGTCTGGTTTGAAGACTATGGCGACCCCACATAGGAGAAAAAAAAAAATGACATGATTTGAAAAGATACAGATTTGACAGTCACCGACTCTCTTTAGAGCAAGGAAAAAACAAGTACTTGGGAATTCCTTAATATTTATTACATCGACTACATCACTTTAAGTTATCCAGAGAGAAGTACAATGAATATAAACTCAGAAAATGGCATCTGAAAGCAACAGAGCGTTCCAACGTGAGTCAGGAAATCTTGTAGATGATGTCATTTGCTTAATGAGTGCATAAAACCAAGAAAATAGATGCTGAGCGGAAAAAACGTCTAGTAGAAAATATTACTATTAATGACCATTGTAATATGTCATATGATGAAGTCATGAAAAATACCTTGACATTCATACTGACATCATTGATGACTCAGCCTGCTGGCATGTGATTCCCACCTGTTTTCAAGTGATAGTGCAGAGATGGATTCCCCAGAGCAGTTTGTCTCTGTCTCTATCATGACTTTTCTTACTTGCTGCCTTTAACATATTGACCTACAAGTCCTACTTCTCCTTCAAGGTTGTAAGATTCTGGAGGGTAGAAAGTGTGCTTGATTTATCTTTCATGTTTTCATGGTAACTCACACATGATTCGTGTATATTTGGGACTCAGTAAATATTAGGTAATGGAATAATGGAGTACATTTGCTTTCACATATTAGTCTCCAATAGAAGAAATTACTAAATATTTTAACAAACTGTGTTTTCAATTTAAATTTTTATGAATGGGAGATAGAACAGAAGAAATATGCTCCAACACGTTAATAGAAATTGGGTTAGAATAGTGAAATTGGAGTTCCCATTGTGGTTCAGTGGTTAACGAATCCAACTAGGAACCATGAGGTTGCGGGTTCGGTCCCTGCCCTTACTCAGTGGGTTAACGATCCGGCTCGGATCCCCCGTTGCTGTGGCTCTGGCGTAGGCAGGTGGCTACAGCTCTGATTCGACCCCTAGCCTGGGAACCTCCATGTGCCGCAGGAGCGGCCCAAGAAATGGCAAAAAGACAAAAAGACAAAAAAAAAAAAGAATAGTGAAATTAATGTTTTTCTTTTTTCTCCTTCAACTTGATTATGATATGGTCATATTATCTTTCTAATAGAAGGAATAAATAACAGCAAAATGACATTTAATATTCTCCTCGATTAAAAATCCCTGGAGTTCCCTGATGGCCTAGCGTTTAGGGATCTGGCATTGTCATTGCTGTGGCTCGGCTCCCTTCTGTGGTGCCGGTTCCTTCCCTGGCTTGGGAACTTCCATATGCCCTGGGCGTGGCCGAAAAATTACTTTATTAGAATTACCATGACTTCTCCATTATAATAGTGATAATAGTGACACCTCTCTCCCCTACCCCTGCTCACTCTCACCAACATCTTCCTCTCCCCTGACTTACCCTCTAAATGATTTATGATGAACAGGACAAGGTGGAAAAGATAGGTTTGGAAGGAGAGAAGGGGTGATGTTTAACCATGAGATGTACATTTATTCATTTAGAAACACTGAATAGTCTGATGGTCAGCAATTGCCTGGGGTCAGGACACAGCAGTGGGGGAGGGTCACAGAGCCCTCAAGTCAGAACCAGCTGCAGACCCTAGGGTTTCCCATCTTGGATGCCTAGAGATCATGTGACCAAGCAACATAGCAGTCAATCCAGGAAGGACTTAAAGGACAGGGAGAGGCTGAAACACCTCTTCTGTTCTACCAAGAGATTTTATAAACTTGTCCCTGCACCTCCTGGAATAAGGAGAGAAACAGAAAGACTAATGGGTTCATTTTAAATGACTGTTTAAAATGGGAAGAAATTACTTTTAAGTGGTAGGATCAAGTGTTTTCTGTTGTCACTGGGAAGAGGGTGTGAGAATAAGGATGAGGTCAAAGAAAGATGTGTTTTGCATATGTCTGATCAGTGTCTCCTCAATTTATACCTGCTATACATTTTATTATCTTTTTAAAATTAATGAGCACTTACTATATACTAAGCATTAGATCAGGGATGACTTGTTCATAGAAAAGTGTACTTATAACAGAAGTATGGAGACTGGCTTTACATGAGGTCAGAGGAGCTCCCAAACTATAAATTTTTGAGAAAAATGAAATACAAAGGCCAGTTATATTATTTATCATTTAAAATGGAATTACTTACAGGGAACACAGTAATCTGTTGCGTTACTAATGCAAAAGCCCCTAAGCTAAATCAGCTTTCAGGTTTTCAACGCAAAGAATGATCTTGAAGCCTGAAAACTAATAACTAAATTCTGAACAAGTGCTGTTAAATTCACTTCAACAGTATCAGCAAGAAAAATGTGGCTTTGAAAGTCATTTAAAGAAATAATATCTCTGCATCATGCAGAAAAAAATGATGTGTAGGAAAAATGAGATTATTACCTCTTACATTTTATTTCATGATAAAACTTCTGATGGCATTGCATCATGAAGTCAGATTGGGAGGGGGATTCATTGTTAAAATCCAGATACAGATTCAAGAACAGATGCAATTTCTTTCCTTCTACATAACAAATATTACAAAACAGCTGTCATATGCCAGGCACTGGTTCCCAAATGGTAAACAAAATGTAGACTAGTAGGGAAGTTTAAAAAGAGAATTCCTTTTCTCAGAAAAATAGATATTGCGCATGTGCATTGGCTGAACTTTTATCTCAGATGAACCAAGTTACATCCCACTTCAGATATATTCCTTGTTCTTCAGAAACCTCCACTTACCCCACATCAAAAAATATCTTCTCTCTCGGAGACCTTACTGGCTACTATCATAAAAAGCTTCAGTTTACAAAGTTTCAGTATACATCAAATTTTATTCCATCTCAGAAAAGAGAGAAACAGCACTAAAAAGATCACTGAATTCATTTATCTATAATAAACATCAGGGCGGCGCCACAAAAAGCATGATAGCCTTCTTGGGAAAATTTCTGGAGACATCTCAAATGAGCTGTGGAAATATATGAAATGAAATTGGAGAGATCCAAAATTTAAGGAACTTATTTCAACTGCCTGGAAGAAGCTTGGCTATGCTTTCTTATCATAAGCTTATAGCCATTTAAATAGAGTTACGTTTAATTGCATATTTCACCTGTAAATCACATTTGAGCTTAAGGTAGTTGATGATGACTCGGAAGAAAGGTTCGTGATTGAATAATATTCCTCATGCTCTCACTAACAAGTTCAGCAGATGTGTAAGTAGCATTTGAGATTTGAGTTTTCCCTTAGTTCAGATTAAGGGCATTTTAGTTCTCTTCAAGACACTTAGTGGCTCCATGGTTACTGTAGTGTGAAAAGTCTAAGATCACTGCTTTGGAAGAACTGGCTTGAGTTCAGTGTCACCGTTATCTGTTATTCAACCTTTCTAATCTTTTTTAGCCTATTTGAAAAATTCTTTTCCATTGTGACTTATTAGAGGGTATCGAATGTAATTCTCTGTGCTATCTAGTAAGACTTTATTGTTTATTTATATATGGTAGTTTTTAGCTGTTAATTCCGAACTTATAATTTATCCCTCCATACCCTTTCGTTTTGGTGACTATAAGTTTGTTTTCCAAAGTCTGTGAGTTTATTTCTGTTTTGTAGATAGATTCATTTGTGCCGTATATTAGATTCCAGATATAAGTGATATCATATGGTGTTCATCTCTTTCTGACTGACTCACTATGAGAATCTCTAGTTGCATCCATGTTGCTGCAAATGCCACCATTCTTTTTTATGGTTGGGTAGTATTCCATTGTGTGTATACACACACACACACACACACACACACACACACACACAAATATATATCACATCTTCTTAATCCATTCATCTGTTGATGGACATGTAGGTGTTTCCATGTATTGGCTATTGTGAATAGTTCTGCAATGAACATAGGAGTGCATGTATTTTTTTAAATTACAGTTATGTCTGGTTATACGCCCAGGAGTGGGATTGCTGGATCATACAGTAACTCTGTTTTTAGTTTTTTGAGTAATCTCCATACTGTTCTCCATAGTGGCTATACTAATTTATATTTCTACCAACAGCGTAGGAGGCTTCCTTTTTCTTTACATCCTTTCCAGTATTTATTATTTATAGACTTTTTGACGGTGGCCATTCTGACTGATGTGAGGTAATATCTCATTGTCGTTTCGATTTGAATTTCTCTAATAATTAGTGATGTTGAGCATCTTTTCATGTGTTTATTGGCCATCTGTATGTCTTCTTTGGAGAAATGTCTGTTTAGGTCTTCTGCCCATTTTTTGATGGGGTAGTTTTTTTTTTTCTTTTTGTTACTGAGTTGTATGAGGTGTTTGAATATTTTGAAAATCAAGCCTTTGTCAGTTGTATCATTTGCAAATATTTTCTCCCATTCTGTAGGTTGTCTTTTTATTTTGTTTATGGTTTCCTTGTTTGCAAAAACTTATAAGTTTGATTATAACCTCTCCAATCTTTATCCATAAAATGGAATTCTTCCAAGGAACAAGCAAATGAAATCATGTATAGATGCTTTGTATACTATGAAGTATTAAATAGATATATCATTTTGTAAGTATATGTTTTGGAAGATAAGTTTATACTGAATAAGTTGTAATCTCAAGTTAGATGACTCAAAACATCTGGTGTTATATCACATGGAGGTAAAAATCCTACTATTATATAGAAACAAATATTTGGGGAATCCAATAAATAAAATAAATTTATTAAACTTGCCAAAGCTTAAATCAAAAGAGAGTAAAGGGAAAAATTATAGTTCAAGACTAATTATCAGTTCCAAGGGGGAAAAAGTTACCTGTCAATCTTTAATAGCTAGCAGGTTTTAAAACTAGTCAAATGTAGCATAATAATAAAACTTCATTATGTTGAAACCATGCTGATATTATATGCAAATGTACAATCAAGCGTTAAAATGATGGTAATTCTCATAATGAGATGACTAAGTGCTAAAGTAATATTTCATTCTTGCCGCATCTTTTCATTATTGTAAGATTTTTTGACCTTGAAATAATATAGTTCTATCAAATTAAACCTATATTTTATTATAATAGGTCTATATGATATTGATATTTATTTGTATTTTAAATTGATATACAATGTGTTAATTTTTGGTAGAATGAAGAAAAATAATGGGATTAGGTCCATTGATTTCTCAAATTTGTACAAAAACTGTTTTTTAATCTTTCATTAAAAAATATTAATTTGAAAACACCATTTCTGAAGATTAATTTCTTCTATAACCACATGTAACATTAACAGAACATGGAACCCAGTTAGATGTGCAATCCAATACCACATTTATATTTATACCCTTGATCAAACCAGAGGACTCAAGTACATACTGTTGTGTAATATGTTGCTCTTATAATAGTGTATACTGTCTGCCGAGTACAATATGTTTTGTTTTATGGCTCTTGCCAGCTTAGTTGAGGGATTTCACTATGTAATGGCTCCGTCAAATCAATTCTGTCCGTCTGGTTCTGTGCCGTGTGACAGTATGACATCCAGAGCTTATTCAGATGAGCAGAGAGCAAATGAATTTCCTTCTGCTCCTCTGTTGAAGAGGAGAGAACATTCTTCAACCTGTAAATGCTGAGAGAGCATCGTACTATTTTTCACGGTAGATGAATTTCAGCACCCTCTGTTCCTAAGGGTGCGGAGTCCAGTGCAAATCACACTGGTCCTCTCTTATATTTGCACAGAGGTCAAAGCAAGTTCAAAGGACTCCCCCCGCCCCCACCGCCCCCAACATCCTGCCCCAAGGAAATGGGAAGCCTCCAAATAGCCAGGTGAAATAAAAGACTGTAACAAGGTGACTGCAACCTCTGGGAACTTGTCTTGGTGGCTGGGGTTAACTTGGGGTGCATGGCGGGTGGGGTTATGGGTTCATTTTAAGACAAAGCCACTCCCTTTCCCTCTCAGGCTACTTCTCAGAGTCCTTCCTCACCACAGAATTTAGAACCAAAAAAGCACAAAGCAGTCACCTCAGGTCCTTCAAGTCATAGGGACCACACTTGGCAAGGGCCAGCTTTGAGGGCCTGTGACCTTTACAGTCGCAAAGAGCCCCAGGCTTGGAAGAGCCCCACACTGGGGATAATGCTCGAATGCCTCGATCTTGAAATCTTTTCAACAAGGTGCTCCACTTCTTTGGGCATGTACATATAGTGTATACAGAGCCACAAAGCAGTTTTAACACAAGAAAATATCGGTAGCTTAACTTACAGCTTTCTTACCAGCGATAAAGGAATCAAAGGATTTTAGGGCTGGAAATAATTAGGCTGAGATTAAAATGAGCCCAATTTTTAGTAGAGATTAAATTTAAGTGCACTGTGATACTGCACTTCCGGAGTACTCTTCCAGGACATCAGTGCTTTCTCCTTTCCCTCCAGGTTGATTAGAATATTTTGAGATAGTAAAATGTGGTTTGCTCGACATTTCAAATAGAAGTCACTATAGGGTTTTTATTTTATTTTATTTTTTGCTTTTTAGGGCCACACCTGTGGCATATGGAGGTTCCCATGCAAGGGTCTAATCGCAGCTGCAGCTGCTGGCCTATGCCACAGCCACAGCAACACTGGATCTGAGCCCCATCTGCGACCTACACCACAGCTCACGGCAATGCTGGATCCTTAACCCACTGAGCAAGGCCAAGGATTGAACCCACAACCTCATGGTTCCTAGTTGGATTCGTTTCTGCTGCGCCATGATGGGAACTCCTATTTTATTTTATTTTTTGAGGTGCGAGAAACTGGGTGCAAGCCAAGGTGTTGGATAATTTCCGATCTGTTAATACTGAGGGATGGTGCCTGACCTACCCAAAGGTGTGAGGATGGAAAGGTTTCACAGCATCTCTTAGCATCTCCTTATCCTGTGATGTTTGTCCTCCTTCCCTCTCATCCTAAAAATGGCTAGAT
Source organism: Phacochoerus africanus (assembly GCF_016906955.1). NCBI lineage: Eukaryota > Metazoa > Chordata > Mammalia > Artiodactyla > Suidae > Phacochoerus > Phacochoerus africanus. The sequence continues at coordinate 71,362,689 of NC_062545.1, forward strand.
TCCTGGAAAACTTATATGTAAATCCTTCCCCTTCCTCTGCCACATGATTTGAGCCAAAAGTCTATATCCTATTTCTGTGTGACTTTGTTCTCAGTTGACTTTCATGGTTAGAAAACTATCTGATAATCAACCCCTGTTACATTATTAGCTAGGAATAACTTAAGGTATGACTGCTACTTGGGGTGCTCTGTATTTTAGTATTTAATACCACAAAGTCTTACAGATGCAAAGGAGTGAATTTCTCCCAGAGCCACTGTGAAGCCAGTGGATACTTCTTGGAGGCCTCCAATGGTACCAGAGAGCTGCCATTGTGTTTGCTTGTAAGAGCTGCCTATGACAGCCATTGTGTGGCTGGGAGACAAAAGAACCTTCTGACTGTCCATTTAGTTCATGCCCCGCTTGAATAACTCAGTAGCTCATCCCAACTAGTGATTCAGATGCTGTCCCACTTAGGGCAGATGCCAACCTACAGACAAACTAAGGTACTTTACATAACCCCAATACTTCCTCCCCATCCTCTGTGCTGACTTTGCCTCTCAGGCCACTGAGAAAATAAAAGTAATTATGAGAGAGCTTTCACAAGCTCCCATTACATCACGCATTTGCCAGAAAGCTGCATTCCCGTTTACTCTGCCCTCTCTTCTTACTGATGATTAACTGTCCCAGTGCCTGTTTAAAGTCATTGGATCCCATTATCACTCATCTTCCCACAGTCATCACTCCAGCAATTCACCCCTTTCTTCTGGATCATTCTCATCAGCAAATAAATCTGCCATGAGCAGAAGCTGGCTTCTTGCCTCTCATTTCCCCTCAACTGAACTTCAGTCGAGTTTTTATCCCCAGTCACTCCACTAAAAGCGCTTCCTGTCAAGCTCACCAGTGGCCTCCATGCTGCTCAACCCAATGGTTTATTCTCAGGTTTCGCATCACCTTGACAGGCACTTCTGAGGCGGTTCATTGCTCCCTTCTCCTGGAAACACTTTCTTCCCTTGGCTTCCAGGACCCCACACTCCTGATTTTCTTCCTCCCTCACCACCTGCTCCTTCTCACATCCTTGCTGACCTCTCCCCACCTCCTTGTCCTCCTAACTAGGTTGTGCACCTGAGGATGTGACCTTGGACCATTTTTTCTTCTCAATCTACATTCCACTCCCTTGACCATCACATCTAGTCTTGTGGCTTTAAATATCAACTATATGCAAAATACTCCCAAATCTTTCTCTGGAACTCTAGACCCCTCCAACTCTCTTTAACTTCAGAGCATCTCACAACTAACCCTGGTCCCCCTTCCAAATCCCTTCCTGTCCCAGTTTCCACTGGTCTGTTCTCAGCAGACCAGCCAACGTGATTCTATTCAAACATGGGCAGATCACATTGCTCTTCTGTTTAAAACTCTCCAATGGCTTCTGGTCATTCTCAGAATCAAAGTCAAGGTCTTGCTATGAATAACTGGGCCCTAGAACCCCCTCTTTGCCCTCTCTTCCTAGCGCTCACTCTGCCTAAACCATGCTGGCCTTGTAGCTGCTCCTTCTCCTGCCTAAGACCTTTTCATTTGCTCTTCTTCAGCCCAGATTGCTCTGTCCCCAGATATCTGCATGGACTGTTCCTTTGCCTCTTTCAAGTCTTTGTTAAATGTTATCTTTCTCACCTGGGCCTTCCTTGACCACTATTAAAACTGCAGTGCCCCTTCCTATCTGTCTTCCCTGATTTAGCATTCTCCATGGTCCTATCTCTTTCTGCCTCTAGGTGTTTCTGAGTTACTGTTTTATCTGTCTCCCTCACCTCCAGAAGGTAAGCTCTATGAGGGATAAGATCTCTGTCATCTGCAGTATTCAGGGCCCAGGTCAGCACCTGAAGACACAGTACGTGCTCAATATACACTTAAGTGTAGGATGCTCTTTCTACAAAAATAAATAAATAAATAAATAAATAAACAAACAAACAAACTTGGCCTACATGTGACTTTCAGAAACCCAGACTTCAGTTTTCCAGATAGGGATCAGATCTGTGACAGAGGATCTGTCTTTCTCTCAAGCTCTTCTTTACAAATCCAAGGAAGGGCTGAAAGGCAGGCTCTCCTGCTTGTGCGGTGGGTGGGGCTTTCAATAGGAGTCCCTCACTGTCCAGTCAAACCACCTCCTCTTGCACTTTCAGCCCAACAGGTAAAATTGAGATGTTCTGCTACATTTTCACTATTTGTTCACAGGTAGTCTTTTTACTCAGTAATCAATATATAGCTTTGTTTCCCATGAAATGCCTCTTTTAAAGTACTTTATAGTAATGATTAAGCTGATCAATTACTTGCAGCAATAAAATAAAGATTGGAATACTATCATATCTTGCATTTATTCTACTTTCTATCCATATTAAATAACTTCACATTGAAAATAAATAGTTGCCGCCCACTGCAATAATATATCTTGATTTCATCAGAGGTTGTAGCAAAAAAGTGGATTCTGGGAACACTGATGTGGACATTCTCTTGCTGAGAGAACTTACTGTCTGCTTTTTTTTTTTTTTTTTTTGCTTTTTTTGCTTTTTAGGGCCGCACCTGTGGCATATGGAAGTTCCCAGACTACAGGCTGAATCGGAGCTGCAGCTGCCAGTCTATGCCACAGCCATGGCAATGGGGATCTGAGTTGCATCTGTGACCTACACCATAGCTCACAGCAACACCGGATCCTTAACCCACTGAGCAAAGCCAGGGGTTGAACCTACATCCTCATGGATACTAGCTGAGTTCATTCCTGCTGAGCTGAAATGGGAACTGTCTGCTTCTTGAGAAGCAACACCTAACTCAATAGGGGAAGGCAGCAGATCTGAATAAATCTGGGGACATATTCGAGAATGGAGAATTTCATTCTGCCAGTTCTCACGCAGAAAAGGGCAAACTACCCATGGTTATTCACCCCTCCCCAAATATTCCAATGAGAAATACAGAAAAAAATTGTAAAATTTATTGACAATGCACAAGTTGAGATGAATAAAACAGCTGGCAATGGCATCTTGCCTCTGAGTTGGATTTATAAAAATATTAATGAACTCAATTTTCTGTATTTTGCTATTACATCTGGGGAATGATAACGAGAGTCTTTTTTTATAATTATAAAACTTCAGACTTTGGCGGGGTCACTTATCACAATATCGCCTGGAATTCCGAAACTGTTCCGTCAGGGGTGATCTGGACATTTCTGGACTTGACATTTGATAGAAGTTGGGTAACCGAATATCGTAATGATATCTTTTTCCTATATATACCCTGTCATTCAAGGCATAGAGTTTGTCTGCAATGTCACTGCCAATTAAGACTGAAAATAGGCGGGAGATGTAACGATGTTGAGCCAAGAGCAAGTATAATTTCTTTCTCCTCCAAGACACATAGCGACAATCAGTTTCTGCTGTGAGAGTTACCTAAAAAAAAGAAAGAAAAAAAAAAAAAAGGCCACACACATAAACAGAGGTTAAGAAACAAGAAATGTTCTGCCACAAGGTTTTTTGGCTCCAAGGTGTTTTTTTTGGGTTTTTAAAATTTCTTTGTTTTTTTCATGGCTGCATGTGAGGCCCACCGAAGTTCCCAGGCCAGGGGATGAATTGGAGCTGCGGGTGCCAGCCTACACCACAGCCACAGCAAAGCAGGATCTGAGCTGCATCTGGGACCCACGCCACAGCCTGCAGCAATGTTTTAGACTCAAGTTGTAAAGGAATGTCGCTTGCTGATTTTTACATTAAAAAAAGCCCATGGACTCTCCATATTTTGTAAAAATAGAAACTATAAAATTTATTACTATGTATGTAATTAATAACACAAATAAGCACCATGTTGTGCCCATCACCAGTTTGTTTGTTTTCTAAATTCAGGTGTCTATATTTTGCATTTTACTGAAGTGAGGGCTACTTAATATTAAACAATAGTAAAGTTAGCTAATGTGTGAAAAATAGTTCTAAGTCTATCCTGAAGACTAGGGACATTTAACCCTAATACAGTTTCTGTCATAAGGAATAGAATTTATTTACCTATTCTGCTGATGTATATGAATCTGCATTTGTGTACACACACAGGTATGTCACTTGTATTAACCAGATGAAAACAGTACACCATCATAGACAGTACCTACTGAAAGAAGTATCTTTCAAAACAACCAGGCAGGACAGCAGAGTAGTAACAGTAAGTTTAGTATTTTGTTGCCAGCAAACAACTGAAATTCATCAGCATTTTGAATTTTAAGTCACTAATTTTGAAATAAGGACAGATTTTTTTGTTTGTTTGTTTTTGTTCTTGGTGTTTTTTTAAACTGTGACAGGTGGCAGTGTTTAGTTTAGGGTCAAATATCAATTAATTATATTTCAATTCCCATATATGCAGCTAAGTGAAGGAAAATAAGAACGTTTATCATAGACTCCTTTTGGGCATATGTTAAATCCATTCTTCTGTTGCCCAACCTGTAAAGCGATATTCATCAGCCAGACTCAAGTAGAATTGAGAAGTCATGCCTGCTACCCAGTACGTTCCAGAGTCAAATCTAAGTTATTCCTGGGTCATCTGCCATTCCATTTGTTTGCTAGCCTGTATTTAAACAAGGCGTGATTCTGTTGAGAAGAGGCAGTGTTCACGCCATGGTCTAGTTATCCCTTACCTGAAAGATGCCTTCCTCCGTGGGTCTCAGTGAGTCCCATTCAGGAGAATCCAGAAACTGGAAGGGGAAAATGTAATGCAGAAATTCGCCATCAACTGTCACTCTGATCCTACCCAAACACAAAGGACATCAGTTATGAGGGAAGGAGAAAGAGAGCACTAAATTGGGGATGGGGGGCGGGGAGCAGTATTTCAGATCTCTGATGATTATTTTTTGGCTTTTAAAATCATGAAGGGCAAAATATTAAATTCATACATTATGATAAGTGACAGAAATCTCTTGTAAGATTTATGTATTGCTGTTCCTCACATAGTTAGGATTCTGGTATAGTGGGTGAAATTCATCAGAAAATTCATCAAACTCTATGCTTATGATATGTGCCCACTTATGTGTGTATAATATATTTCAATAAAAAGTTTCAATGCACTCAGTCAGATTTTAAATTAAGGAGAACACTGAAGAACATAAAGAAGTAGCACTGGAAATGCTTCTGGAAACTAAATATTGAGCTTTTTTAAAAACATGAATAATCACATTATTGTTTCCTCCCCCAAACTTTGTTTTCAAATTTTATATATAGTTCACTTCCCCCCACTTGCACTTTCTAGAATTTACCGAAAACACTGACGATTATAAAATATGAATATTCTCTATTACTTTTTTTTTTTGGTCTTTTTGCCTTTTCTAGGGCCGTACCCACAGCATATGGAGGTTCCCAGACTAGGGGTCTAATCGGAGCTGTAGCCACCGGCCTATGCCACAGCCATAGCAACTCGGGATCCGAGCTGTGTCTGCAACCCACACCACAGTTCATGGTAACGCCGGATCCTTAACCCACTGAGCAAGGCCAGGGATTGAACCCACAACCTCATGGTTCCTAGTCGGATTCGTTAGCCACTGAGCCATGACGGGAACTCCTGAATATTCTCTATTACTTAAAAAAATGCCCAATCAGAATCTACTTAAAACCCTTTGCATGCTGACATAAGTATTCTAAAAATTCAAGCTGGCATCATCCTCTTCTTGACTCTTAGTGATTAGCTTGGAAGCAAATAGCATATCCAGACAAACCAATTCATCCATTTGATTTCTAAGAAGAAATATGAAGACTCTAGATTATATCTTGCTTCAAGCAAATAACATCATGGACTCTAAATGACTCTGCCCTTGACTCATGTGTCAAGGGCCTTCTCATGCCTCAGGGTGCAGAATGCTGCCCAGGACTATGCTATGTTGAGACGGGAAAACGCAGCAGAAAGAAACACAAGGTACTAAGTAATAAAGAGGAAAGACATGCAAGCACCAAGAGTACAAACCTTCCTGAAACAAGCAGGGAGAGTTTGTCAATGGAGGTTTTCCCCTGCATGGCATAACAATGCTCCTTTTCCAAAGTAACCACTTCTGAGCTCAGAGCAATAGTTCTGAAGTCAGGCAGAGAGGTCCCCAGAGGCTGGAAGAGGGAGCTGTACAACAGCTGAAATTCTCGGGCAAAGGTTATGCTGCGAACTTGATAGGCAATGTGAACAAACCGCATGAAGCAGATGACAAACAATATAAAATTCCAGGAAAATATGTCGGCTGCACAGACATCCACCCAGGCCCAGATAGCGGAGCACAGAAAACCCAGCCCCAGCAAGCTGAAGACGTAAAGGAGCCCGAAGAAGCCGCTGCCGCCCATGAAACCTACTACAAATAAAATACTGGCGAGATGACAGATGGCTCCCTCAGCCTCCTGCTTCCAGCTGGTGCAGACTGGGTGCTCATCTATTAAGTTCTTCCATAAACTTGAATTTCTTTCCATGGCTGTGCTATGGTCTGCTTCACGTTTCAGTGGATGTGAGATGATATCGAAGCAAGTGATTAAGTCCTTGGCTTTTCCATCATCAGAGTTTTGCTCTCTTCACAAAATCGAAAGCCTGGACACTGGACTGGGGCTTGATGTATATGGATCTTAAAAAACTAAGAATCCCATGTTATAGCATCCTTAAGTTCATCTGGGCCTCTGACTTACATGTATTCCTCGAATATTCTGTGGTTTCCTATGGAAGAAAAAAAAAAAGGATCCTAATTAAACAAGGAGACTTGAGAACTAGATGTAATGAATCACCAGCATTACTTATTCAAATTGACATCCTATTTTCTATGAAGTTAAAATATTTTCAGCACAAATTCTGTCGTGTTAGATTTCTAAGATATAGAATGCATATTTTAGAGTTATGCTTATTAATAATAATAAATTACAGAAATTTTAGTGTTTGAGTTAGCTGTCATGTGAGAATTAAATGTGTTACATATTTTTCAAGAAAGCCAAGTGCTAGAATCAGCTGCTCTCTATAACAGTAATTCAGTGTAACCCAGAATCTCCTGGGACAGTGACTAAAATGCAGATTCATAGACTGTTTCCAGATATCCTGAGTCAGAATCTCTGAGGGTGGGGCCCGAGTGTTGGGATTTTCAACAAGCTCCCCACATGATTCTGATGCATCCGTCCATGGTCCACCCTTTGAGAGATACTGTTTGACAATATGTTATTCGCTCTTTACTGATGAAGAATCTGAGGCTCAGAGAAGCCAAGTAATTTATCCCAGGCCACACAGTGCTTGGTGGCAGAGCAGAACTTCAGTACTTGAGCCTGTATGCCAGACCCAATCGGGTGGTCTCCCATGAAAGATATTTTATTTTATTTTAATATATATATATATATATATATATATTTTTTTTTTTTGCTTTTTAGGGCAGCACCTGTGGCATATGGAGGTTCCCAGGCTAGGGGTCTAATCGGAGCTAACAGCTGCAGGCCTACACCACAGGCACAGGGACTCGGGATCCGAGCCACGTCTGCGACATACACCACAGCTCACGGCAACGCCAGATTATTAACCCACTGAGCGAGGCCAGGGATCGAACCCGTAACCTCATGGTTCCTAGTCGGATTCGTTTCCACTGCACCATGACAGGAACTCCCCCATGAAAGATATTTTAAATTAGGCACTGTAAGGAGCCTGAATAAATCAATAAACATAAGAAGCACAAAATTAGGAGTCAGATTATAAGAGCACATAGTAGACTGAAAATGTTTAATTAAAAATTGAGAAATATAAGTTCAGTTTTACTTGACTGTATTAGAGGCTATTTCAGTTTAAAGGCTGCATCCACATAACTAAATAAATAATATTAAAATTCCTGCTACTTACACATTTATTTACCAGATGGTCAAAAATGTTACTGACTTGTTCCTCCACACATATATTCCCTACCCTTTCAGCCATATGGTAAAAATGCTAATATGTGATCTGACTCACCAGAGATTTACCCATGATGATAGAAGCTGTAGGGTATGTATCATTTAGTACCAGTGTTAACAATAAATGGTTTCTTTTTTCTTTTTTTTTTCATTTTAGGGCCGCACCTGCCTATGCTACAGCCATGCCAGATTCGAGCTGTGTCTGCGACCTATGCCACAGCTTATGGCACTGCCGGATCTTTAATCCATTGAGCGACTCCAGCAATCAAACCTGCATCTTCATGGATATTAGATGGGTTCTCAACCCTCTAAGCCACAACGGGAACTCCAATAAGTGGTTTCAATGTGAAGTATTCATTAGACTGATTTTTTTGAAACAAAAATAATATTTAAGGACCTTAAACTTGTTGGCCATATTTAGTGTTTTGATTTTTGAGATGGATTTTTTTTTTTTTTCCTGGAACACCTGAATAAAAGATCAGATACCCCAGATCTTGTCTCAGGGAAAAAAAAAAAAAAAAAACATACATACAGAGGTGAAAATGACCTAGCTGAGGTCAAAAAAAGGAACAGCATTACTCCCAACAATGAAAGAAATGAAAATAAAGAAGCTACTGCTGCCGAAGTTCCTAGTTTTTCATCCTGGTTAATGATTCTTTTCTCAGCAAGTAATGACTTTAAGAACATCACCAAGTGAATCATTAAAAGAAAAAAATAAACAACACGGCTCTACAACTTACAGTCCTATGGTTATTTCTACTTATGCTGCTCTCAAATACATTTTAAACATTCTGCATCCTTCTATCACTCCACTGATCTCTCTGCGAGAGATGAGATTCAAGGCAGACTGGCACCCTGAACATGTTTCGTTTCTCCCCTTTAAACAAAAATGCAAAAAGACAAACAAAACAAAACAAAAAAAACGCAAAAAACGCAAGACTATGTATTACTGGATTTTCACAACAAAGAAACATTTTTTTAAAAAAAATACGAGTAGCCTGAAATGCAGACTGCAAATGTCAGTCTCCCTGCCGCTTTACTTTTAAAACTCAGGTATTTTTAAATTAATCACTTCCTCAGGATGCCAAGCATTGCCACGAAAAGTCAATATAAAAAAGCACTGCCGTTAGAGCCCTGAACTTGGGTTTGAACTGCCTGAAAAATTTATAATCCTCCACAAATTGTTAAAATGATGCTAATTGAAAAAGACCATGTAAAACGTTTGTGGTTGTTCAGAAGGGCTCTTATGGCAATTCCATCCCCTTAAACTCTTGACGTGGGGGATGTGCTGGGCCACCTCCATTCCTGGAGTATGACCCATTATAAGAGGAACAGTACTTCCGGCCCTTTCCAGTCAACTTCTGTTTCAATGAGCTGCTACAAAACCATCTTCCTATGCTTGATACTGTATCGCTCAACAGGGAGTGCTGACTTGCCCTGATTAAATTACTCCACACCCAGCCTTTCTCCACGTGGTGTGTTTTTATTCAGTCACCAAAACAGATGTACTTTATTAGGAGAGGAAGAACTGACAGGGGCAGGTGATGAGCCTGAGTGTTCCTCTGAAATGTGCCAGCAGCACTATAGGAATGTTGAACATGATTCATCCACCAGCTGCCTGTTTTAAAGGCCTGTAGGCCTAAAGTCATGTTTGGGGTAAATAAATGCCGAAATGCCCAAGTAGCACAATGGATTTCTTCAGTAACAAAGTCAATCTTCCCTGTGAAAGAAGTTAATATACGGAGATACAAATGATGGAAACAAAATTAAGTGCAAATAAACAATATTTCTGAGTCCCCCCATTTTTTCTATTTAAATTGTAAGACCGTGGAGTTAGTTCCCATCGTGGCTCAGTGGTTAACGAATCTGACTAGGAATCATGAGGTTGCATGTTCGATCCCTGGCCTCGCTCAGTGGGTTGAGGATCCGGTGTTGCCGTGAGCTGTGGTGTAGGTCTCAGACACGCCTCGGATCCAGTGTTGCTGTGGCTGTGGTGTAGGCCAGAGGCTATAGCTCCGATTAGACCCCTAGCCTGGGAAGCTCCATATGCCATGGGTGTGGCCCTAGAAAAAGACAAAATAAATAAATAAATAAATAAATAGTAAGACCGTGAGATACAAGGAACAAGGGCATGTAAAAGAAGGCACAAGGGCGTTCAATGAAATGTGATATAAACTTGGTGGCAAACGGTTGATTAGTTCAGAAACGGCATTTATCAGTTCAGAACTTGGACATTTCTTATCTCCGTGCATCACAGGGCCAGGAGGGAGGCAGTTTCTGAATCCTCACGCTCAGCTTACAGGTGAGAAAGGCGGGGCACAGGGTAAGGTTATAACTTGCTTCAGGTAAAAGAGGCTGTTAGTCTCAGCAGGGGGATGGAAGTTCAAGTCCACCTCCGCTCAGCTTCCTGCCCTCCCCAACAGGCAATGCTCCTTTCAAGGTTTCAAATGCAATTTAATATGTTGCGAGACCACTGGGATATTCTGCCAGGATGGTCTGCCAGGAAAATAATCATCCTAACAGTGGCTATCTGAGATGTGCTCTATCTGATTGTACTGCTCAATCCATAATGCTTAGAATACTGCCAGGGACAGAGACTCATGAAAGAGTCTGATGTATTACTGTTCAACATTGACTCACTCCCCTTTTCTAGGTTCCAAAATTCTAAGGGGATGAGACAAAATATTTTTGTATTTCTGACCCTTGACACAATGAATGTGGATTAAACACACAGGTATAGAGGTGCAAGCTCTCTCCCTGCCTTCTCCATCTCATTTCAATTCAATAGATGTTCTAACATCTTCTGTCACCTCGGGAAAAGAAATGGGGGAGGTCCTGACATTCAAGGGAGTTTAGAACAAAGACACTAAAGGGTTGGGACATCACTTATTTAAGATGTCTGGCACAACTCCAAATTCATAGGAGAATCTTTTTCTTAAAACATTCAGTTCGTGAAGAGCAGCTGAATTCCTGATCTGATTAAAACAACTTTAGTAGCTTGTGGTATTGTGTTAGTTTTGGTTGCTAAGCAACCCAGAAGATCAAAATTCCATCAATATTCTACTCATTAATTGGAATCATAGCCCAACTTTGGTATGTGTGCCATATGGGAAATAATCATTAACTTAAAGCTAGTTTTCCCTACTTATCTTTCAGGAGGTATACTTACTCAGCAACTATGTGCCAGACATATTTAAAAATTATCTCACTCAATCTTCACAACAGCCCCACAAGGAAGGTATTATCATCTCCGTCTCACAAATGAGGACATTGAAACCCAGAGAAGGCAAGTAAATTGTTCAAGGTCACCACACTGCTCATATTGGAACTAAAAGTCTATCCAGGTCTGCCTGACTCTGAAACTCACAGTCTAAATCAGAAGCAGATCATTCTGCTTCCACAGTACCAGAATTTAGCAAATGTAGGCATCAGTTTCCTCCCTGCGACTTAGATGAACTTAGACATGTTTATTCAGCAGTGAAGCAGAAGTAACATTACCTATTCTGTCCACTTTAAAGGATGCTGGAAGATTCAAATGAGAAAATCTCCGTTACTTCTTAGCAATGTAAAAAAATAACATATTAATGGCATTACTGTACTTGGCACTTGCATGTTACAGAGCTGAGCCATTTGAAGAATAGTTTTTAGAAGAATGCTTTCCTTCAGGGGATTACAACTGAAGGCAAACTAACCTTATATTGTAAATTCTAAATTTACTCATTCCTGCAGGAGTGATCTCAGTTATTCTCTATCTTGTTTCCTAACCACCTGCTGCTGGTAGGTATTCACTCAGAACTAACCCATCCTGAACTCTTCACTTTCCGATAGCCAGGAAGCCAGTCTCTGGAAGCCATCAACAATTTTGTACCTTACACTGGTGCTTAGTGATTCCCAGCGGGTGTCCTCCAATCACTTCCATCAGAATCACCCAGGTGGTTGGTTAAACCGCCCCTTCCCTGGCTCTGCCCTAGAACTGCTGAGCCAGGAAGGGACCTAGGAAGATGCATTTCTGATAGGATCCCAGTTAATTCTTATGCCCTCCAAAGTTTGAAAGCCATTATTTTATGCTATTCCTGAAGCATCTCTGAATTATCCTTGCTTACAGGGCTTCAGCTTTGTCCATGTCTGGCTGATTTCTATCTTTCTGTGCTGATTACTACATGTTATGTTCTCTGATCCCTAGTTATCTGTTCACGGCAGTGGTCCTGGTGTTAGTGCTCCTGTCTGCTATCTATTCGGTCCAGTTGGCATTCCTACTTAAGAGAAGGGTCCTAGTCTTAGCTGTGCCCCTAAATAGCGTGTGGTTTTAATCTTTCCAGACCTGTTTCTTCACTGATAAAGGATTACACAAATAATGTGAGGCTCCTTTTAGCTCTAAAATAACATGGCTCTCTATGATACGGAATAGAAGATTTATTTCTAGCACAGGTCAAAATATAGAGCTGAGGGGCAGACCTGAATTATGACTACAGGTCCTAACACCAGGTTTGTGCCTGGACCAACCCTAGAGACTGTTTAATTACTTCGGGCTTGTGGTGGAGCCTGGGCACTGGCATTTTTTCACAAACTGCCCAGGGATTGTGTTCTGCAACCAGGGTTTGGAACTATTAGGAGAGTGGGGTTGAGAGACACCAGAGCATTCTGCAGAGTAAGGATCTGGATTTTATTCCTTATTTCTAAAGGGCTGGAAAGGCACATTTTATCCTGTGTGTTCTCATTTCCATGCTTTGCTCAGGTGAGGAGGCATTTTTCTTCCTCACACTCATCATTCCAGGGGGGGGGTCAAGGTTTGTGGATGTTTTGCTGCAGCCTTTCCTTAACATGGTGGCCTGAGGTGTACTTTCTAAGCCCTGAGGTCTCATGGCTTTTGTTATCTGTCTACATGGCTTCCACTATATATTAAATTGACCATTAAGTAAATGTTCCTTTTTAAAGCATCATGATTTCTTCTCTCAGATGGGATATATATTTAATTTTTTAAAAAAATGAATGTAGATAGTGTGTATTTTTAAAATATTGGCTTTATTAATTGGCCATTCTCTAATGACTATATGTGTATATATACATAATATGCTATGTATTTAGCATATATATATATATATACACACACACACACATATCAGTGATAATAATGCTCAGGTGGGAAAGCAGTGTTTAGAACACAGTCTTGGAACAAGCTGGTTAATAAGCCAAGAAGCTCAAGTGAGATATAACCAATACCAGAATCAACGTCTTAGGTGTTAGACTAAAAGGAAGAAATGAAAGGAAGATGTCTCTACTGAGATATTGAACACAAAAGGGGCAAAGACACTTTGGAATTATGAGATCTCGAAGCTTGGAAGGAAATCCAAGGAAAGGGGGACTCAATCTGAGTCATGTTTAACCTAATGCTCCTGGTCTAGCAATAGAGTTCACAGCCGAAGATAAAGGGCAGGATGGAGGGATATTTAACAACGATCCTATAATACCACAGGATAACACTGAATAAGGACTGGAACTGGTAAAGTTATTTATAAAGTGAGCACAAAGCAAAATGAGGGTCAAAGTTCACTGCCCATGACCAGAGAGACCTTAAAATTCTAGAATTGTGCTGTCCATGGCAGTAGCCACCAGCCACACATGGTGGTGGGGCACCTGAAGTGTGGCTGGTTTGAGTAAAATGCACTGTATACAAGGGATTTTGAAGACTTAGTGCAAAGATGACATTAATAATTTTTATAAATGTGATGACATGTTGAGATGATAATGTTTTGGAAATACTGGGTTCAATTAAACAGATTACTAAAGTGAATTTCACTCATTTTTTTTTCTTTTTCCATGTTACTAGAACATTTTAAATTACACGTGTGGCTCGCATTACATTTCTCTTGGACTGTGGTGGTCTAGAGCCTCTCAAGCAACAGAGAGGAAATGAAAAGACTTGGCATGATGCTGTGTCAACAGTGCATATGTATAGCATATAAATGTATAAATGTGGAAGAATTATCTAAGATTAAGAGCAGGGAGTTGATATAAATGTAAATGATATTTGGCTACAATATTCACATGCTACAGTCAGATGTTATCCAAGGCATAGATGTGTCACCATCTGGTCTCTGCCTATATAGACGGCCAACCCTACTCAGCTCTTGGCCTCTTTATCCTACAAAGGAAGTCACTACTTTTTCCTTTTGCCTTAAGAGAACTCCACTTTCCTGAGCACTTATAAGGAATGGTTTTCTCATTTCATCTTCTGATGATACTTCGTGGAAGTATCAGACAGACCATCTCAGACTGGAAATCTTAGACAGATCATTTCGTCCATACCAGCCTTTATTTTTACATAATGCTCTAGTCTCTTATAGGCTTCTAGCCTGCAGTAATACCTTTGACCTTTCATACCAACGAAAGCTTGCCTTCTCTTGAGACTTGAAATTAGAGAACATGCCCACAGACTATGTCAGGCTTCTCTGATTGTTGTGTCTCAGCTAAAGCCATATTTGATTATCTGCAGCCATGGTTGATTTCTCACTTTATGACATATGGTGGCAGGGAGGACCCTAAGCTGACCCCCAAGATTCCTGCCCTGCTTGTGTACACACCCTAAAATCCACTTCCCTTGAGTCTGCGTAAGACCTATGAATGAGATGTGTCAGTGGCTCCTTGATTAGAGAATCTTATATGGCCAATGGGCACCCCTGTGATTATGTTAAGTTATATAAGACTCCACTGTAGGATTGGAGAGGACTTGGAAAATAAAGAGACATATTTTTACTGGCCTGGAAAAAGGCAAACCCTGTGCTGTGAACTGCCTATAGGGACCACAAGGCAAGAAAATGTAGGCAGTCTCTGTGAGTTGAAAGAAGTACCCAACCAACAGTTACCAGGATAACAGGAACTTCAGTCCTGCAACTACAAGGAGCTGAATTCTGCCAACTACCTGAAAAGCTGGGAAGAGGAGGATGGACTCCAAACAAGGAGTGCAGTGTGGCTGACACCTGGACTGTAAGCTTTGGAGGCTGATCAGAGGATTCAATTTAGCCGTGCTTGGAGTTCTGACTCACAATAATAGAGGTAATAAATGTGTGTTGTTTTAAGCCACTACATTTGTGGTAATTTGTTATAAAGCAATAGAAAATGAATACACACAGTTAGTAATACTCACTATATATGAAGCTTTTTGTTAACTTCATAATCTCCACTATATGATGGACTTGGACTAGAGGTCTATAGAGCAAAAGATACTCAATCCTTGCTAGATTTAAATTAGGAAAATCAGGTGATAATAGGTCTTTGATCATGTCCGGAAAACAGGCAGGATAAGTGGCCCTGGGAATGACATTTAAATTCACTCATAAATTCATTCATAAAGTGGTTCCCAGCACCACTTTACAGGTTTTCCTCATGCAGTGGGGCCCCAACCTTGTTGAGCATTTGGACACAGGGGGAATGTCTAGAGTAGTCTGGTCATTCATATACCAATCTCCAAAGTCCCAGAATACCATGCTTCCTTGGTTGACCTTCAGTTGGATCAGTTCTTTGTAAAATTGAGCCTTATATATATGGCAAATATTTGATCTTTTGGACACACCCAGAGATTAACACTAAAAACAAAACAAAACAGGCATCCCCGTTATGACGCAATGGAAACAATCCGACTAGGAACCATGAGGTTGCAGGTTCGATCCCTGGCTTCGCTCAGTGGGTTAAGGATCCAGCGTTGCTGTGAGCTGTGGTGTAGGTCGCAGACACGGCTTGGTTCCCGCGTTGCTGTGGCTGTAGTGTAGGCTGGCAGCAACAGCTCCGATTCCACCCCTAGCTTGGGAACCTCCATATGCCACAGGTGTGGCCTTAAAAAGACCGAAAAAAAAATCATTAAAAAAAAACCCCAGCAACAAAAAAAGAGCCCATAGAAACTTACCACAAATAGCTCTGTAATTCTTCTAATTGTGTGACTCTACCAAATTTAGATAAGTTGTGCAATGGGAAATTAATGTAATATCTATTTGCCATCTTTTTTTAAGTGATTTTTATTTTTTCCATTATAGTTTGTTTACAGTGTTCTGTCAATTTCTACTGTACAGCAAAATGACCCAGTCTCTCTCTCTCACACACACACACACATTCTTTTTCTCACATTTTTCTCCATCATGTTCCTTCATAAGTGACTAGATATAGTTTCCTATTATTTTCCAACTTCTTAATCCTCATATACTACTATTACTACTACTACCAGCACTCTTACTGTTATGGTATTACCTACATTTACTAAACACTCACTACATGACAGGCATGCTTCTAAGAACCTTAATATATTACATCATTTAATCTTCACAACTTCTGAAGTAGGTAGTTTCATTGTCTCCATTTTACAGATGAGAAAAACTGAGGTGTAGGGAAATTAAGTAGCTTTTTTAAGGATATATTAATGATAGAGCCCAGATTCACACCCAGGCAGGTAGATGCCAAGACTCTGCTCTCTTAAACCAGGACATGCTGCTTCATGCACAGTTTGGATCTAAATATCTTGACCTAATGGAACAAACCAACAACATTCTTGTTTCCCCCCTTCAGTCCTAGAGTCAATGAATTTAAATGTCTTCTTAAAAAAATTACAATTTCTCAGCAGGACAGATGAGAGAAATAGATGAGGGAGATTAAGAGGTACAAACTTGCAGTCACAAAATAAATGAGTCATGAGCATGAAATCTACAGTGTGGGAAATATAGTCAATAATTATACAATATCTTTTATGGTGACAGATGGTAACCAGCCTTATGGTGATCATTTTGAAACGTACAGAAATATCAATTCACTATGCTGTGCACCAGGAGCTAACACAATGTTGTAGGTCAATTATACTTCAAAAACAAACATAGAAAAAGAAATCAGATTTGTGGTTACCAGAGGCAGGGGGTGGGAGGAGAGGGAACTGGATGAAGGTAGTCAAAATGAAGAAACTCCCAGTTATAAGCAAATATCGTATAACATGATAAATATAATTAACATTGCTGTATGTTATATGTGAAAGTTGTTAAGAGGGTAAATTCTAAGTGCTCTCATCACAGGGAAAAAAATATTTTTTCCATTTCTTTAATTCTGTATCTATATGAGATGATGGATATTTACTAAACTTGCCGTGGTCATCATTTCATGATGTGTGGAAGATCAGTCATTATGCTACATGTCTTAAAGTGATACAGTGCTATATGTCAGTTATATCTCAATAAAATTGGAAAGAAAAAAAGAAATTACAATTTTTGGAACGACAGAAAGATAGGAAGTTGAGTCCTGTGCCAAATCACTCAGTGCTTTATAACTGTTAATTTGAAGAAACAGCAGTAAACCTCTCCATTTGATCACTTTAAATGAACAGTCCTCATGCTCTGCTTCAAGCTCTTCTGACTTCTGCAGATCCTGGAAATGGTTAAAGCACAAGCAGGAAGCCACTCCCTTTCCATCAGCCGCTATCACATCATGCAGTAGGTTCCTCCGAGATTCCCGATGAAAGATGCAAGAAAAGCTGGACTCATGGATGCATCAAACAGTCTTTTCTGGTATGAATCCAAGGTAGACACCTTCCTTTACCTCTCCTCCAAGTGACCTACATGCAGCAAATGAACTCACTTTTTTTCTGGTTATTTACTACAGGTTCTCAGGTTCTTTCCTGGCAAACACACCTAATCAGTTCCTGCGTGCTAGCTAATTGGCTATTGGCTTTCCTTTCTCATTTTGGGGGCTAAATGAACATGTGAGCCACACACCAGGGTCAGCGATGTTTGAAACCATCAAAGCAGCCATGACAGATGCCTGAAGGGCACAGTGATTCCTTTTCAAGTGTCCCTCTAGAGAGAGGAGCTTTCTCGTTGACCGCAAGAAAGACTGTTCATGATCCTCCATCCACATGCTCAACAGTCTTTCCATTTCTTCCATTTCTTTCAGCCTCGTTGTTACTGACGTTGTGGTAGTTGAGGTTCCAGCCACAGATGTTTCTTTGATTTCTGTCCACTGCCTGTCATGATCCACATTGTGTGTACTTCCCTTATTCCTGCTGCTCAGGAAATGACACATATTCTCTTGATTCTTTCAAAATGTTTGATTATCTCAAGCTTCTCTTCAATACTGAAGCTTTCCTTCTGCATGCACTATTTGGCATTTTTGAATCAAGATGCTTAGGCATTCTTGGGGTGTTACATGAGTGTGTTTTATGTAAAAAATTCATAAGTGCAAAAGAACAGGAAAACACAGTTTTGCAGGATACCATGCCATGAAGCAAGGTAGCTGGTGTATGTCTGAGGTCTGTGTGTGTTTGCAGTTTGTGTATTCCTATAGGACTCGGCTAGCTGGTTGCAGGTTAATGTGTTCATCTGGTGCTTCTGGCTGAGTAAACCATGTATAAGCAAGTGCAAAATTCACATTATGCTCAAATTGTTCCTTAATATTTTAACTGCATTTGGAATGTTGCTGGTTTTCAAAACAAGCATTATAGTATAGTTGACTGTATCATAAACCTGCAAATGGCCAGGAAAATATTACTAATGAACATGCAGTAATTCAATAAATCCCTCATGGAGCTTGCATCTTAGTAAAAATCAGATGTTGACACTGTTGAAGCCCAGTTTCAAATGATGAGATCTGTTTTATATTATTTTATTATTATTATTATTATTATTTTGCCTTTTAGCGCTACACATGCGGCATATAGAAATTCTCAGGCTATAGCAACACAGGATCCAAGTCGTGTCTGCAACCCGTACCACAGCTCAGCTGGATCCTTAACCCACTGAGCGAGGCCAGGGATCAAACCTGCATCCTCACGGATACCAGTCGGGTTTGTTACTGCTAAGCCATGATGGGAACTCCCATGAGGTCTATTTTAAAGAGCTAAAAATACATCTTAGATGCAAATAAACTTAAGCTACTTAAAACTCATTTAAAGTCAGAGCTGTTGCATACTGAATTTTTAAATAAATGCTAAAGTTTAAAAAGCAGTCTAAAGTCCTGAAAATCAAAAGTACAAACAACGGAGTTCCCGTCGTGGCGCAGTGGTTAACGAATCCGACTAGGAACCATGAGGTTGCGAGTTCGGTCCCTGCCCTTGCTCAGTGGGTTAACGATCCGGCGTTGCCGTGAGCTGTGGGCGTTGCTGTGGCTCTGGTGTAGGCTAATGGCTACAGCTCCAATTAGACCCCTAGCCTGGGAACCTCCATATGCCGCGGGAGCGGCCCAAGAAATAGCAAAAAGACAAAAATAAAAATTAAAAAAAAAATACAAACAAGTTTGTTTTTTCAAAACTTCTATCAAAGACTAAAAATAAACAAACCCTAAAACATTATACAGAACATTACATATTAATGTGTCTGTATCCTTCTATTTGCATAAATGCAAAAAATGCAATGATCTTCACTCACTGTTAGGGATAGTTGTTTCTGGATGGTGGAACATTATTTTTCCTTTGCCATTTCTGTATTGTTTGCTTCCTTTATAATCATTTTATAAAAGGTGATTTCAGAGAATAAAAATCCATGAACCCAACCAACATCCAGAATTAACAAATACCAACACTGTCACATTTTTGGATCTTTTTAAAATAAAAAAAAAGACTCCACAAAAAACTGAAGGTCACCATGGACTGCCTTCTAGTACCATTCCCTACCCATCCACTTCTTCCATATAAGAATCACTAAGAGGTCATTCTGTTGAAAAACACAAAATGAGAAGGTCTCACTTTAGGTCTGTGTGAATTGATCCCTGAACTCCCTGGCTGGAGGAGGAGCCAGCATTGTTACAGGAACTTTAAGCTTTCATTTTTTATTTTTTCGCCTTTTAAATTATTTATTTATTTTTAGGGTCACGCCCACAGCACTTTGAAGTTCCCAGGCTAGGGGTCAAATTGGACCTGTAGCCACTGACCTATACCACAGCCACAGCAGCACAGGATCCAAGCCGCGTCTGTGACCTACACCACAGCTCATGGCAACACGGATCCTCAACCCACTGAGCGAGGCCAGGGATTGAAACTGTGTTCTCATGGATACTAGTCAGATTTGCTTCTGCTGAGCCATGATGGGAACTCCTAATGTTTTTATTTTTTGGCCACAGCATGCAGTGGCTTGATGTGGGATCTCAGCTCCCAAATCAGGTACTGAAACCAGGCTACAGTGGTGAAAGCACCAAGTCCTAACCACTGGACCAGGGAACTCTCCTGGTTATTTATTTAATTTACAAAATGACCTGTTGTAACTTTCATTTTAAGACATTTTTCTGTAACTACTTAGATAAAAGAGAAATATATTTTTTCCTTTTCCTTTAAAAAATAATTAGTGATTCAGTAGACTCTTGTAAATTCTTCCCTATTCTCTACAGCTCATAATCCCAGCTGACCAACAACCGTAATTACCAAAAAATGATTTTAAGTGCAATTTGCAGGCTTGCAAATCTATTGTGGATATTTTCTAAAGCACTTTTGAAACTTCTTGCTTGTCATGTTGCTTACGTGTTGCTATGCTCATGTACAACAGCAAATGCTTCATAACCATTCTTGATCTTACCTGGGGACTGTTTCAAAATAAGCAGACCTGAATGCTGCAGTGTGTCAACCCTATTAGTCAGTCTTGTGATAAGAAGCATGGGATTTTGGTTTCCCATGACACATTTTTACTTAATAGCATAGATTGTCACCATTTAGAAACACAGGATGCACAATGATTCAGCTTTTTTGAGAGACTGATGAGATTAAAGAAACTCAACCATCAAAGGTCTCTCAGTTTATATGCATAAAATTTTAGGACCGATAACATCTTACTCTAGATTTCACTCAATCTGTGTATCCCAAACTCTTCAAAAGACAAACCGAGTCCCTCAGGGAAGGGAAGAGCCTTAAAGACCATCTGGGATCCACTGGACCACTTCATTTTGCAAATGTAGAAAGAGATCTAATTTTTGTTTATATTTTGTTTCACCTACTTCTTGTTTGGTTTTCCATTGCCACAAAGGACAATGCCAAGTTCCTGTACTGTCACACGAGGGGTATGTTCATGCAACAGTCCCTGGTACTAAAAGTGACAGAAAATGGCCACCAAACCTTAGTATAAACAGACAGCAATAATTTTTTTTTAAAGCTGCTATAAAACTCACTTGGCAGTGTGCAAGCTTGCAAACTGAAAATGCCTAACCACGAAAGAGTAAAAAGTTAGGAAGGAAGATTCTAGAAGTTTGGTAAATCAAGTTAGGTTTTACGTTCAAAAGCAGGCTTCTAATTTCACTTTTCCATTTATTATTCACATATAGAACTTTTTCACTTTTTGCAAAATGTCCCCTAAAACTTTTTTTTTTTTTTGGCTATAGCTCTATTATTGCATTTGATTCTGTGCCTTTAATCTCTTCGTAAAATACCGACACTTAAAATGTATCGTTACCTCTTCACCGATCTTGGTGAGGAGGTAATTTAGTGGTTTTCAAATATCTTTTCTCTCTCTTTCCTCTCCCCACCCCCCACCCCCGCCGCAGGGGGATTGCCCAAATAGAGTATGCAGGTCAGCTTGACCTTGGATGAGGCCGCTTTCTGCGTCCCCGACTCAGCCGGAAAACCCTGCCCCAGTGAGACCCTTTGCAGAGGGAAACTCCCCGCCGCTGCCCGACTTCCCCAAGGCGAACCTAAAGCTCTCGCGGTCCCCTGGACCAGCTTTTCTCCCTAGGAAATTCGCCCCCCAAAGAGGGGAACTCCAGGGTGCTCATTGCAAGAGTGGGAGAGACAGCAGATCTGAGAGGAAGCTTCGCCTCTATGGGGCGGACCCCCGAGCGCCCACCCGCAGCAGCGACCGCCAGCCCTTCGAGCTCGAGCGGCGCGACGCGCACCTGAGGGCTCCCACTTGGCCCGAGCGGGGCCGGGAGCCGGGCGGCGCGGCCAGCCGGGGAGCACTGGCTGCGAAGGGGCTCTGAGCGGCCTGAGGCTCGCGGCCCCCACACTGGGGCAGGGCCGGGGCGGAGGCCGTGCGGGTCGAGCAGCCCCAGCTTCGCGATGAGCGAGGGTGCGGACGGCGGCGGGAGGCCGGGGCCGCGGCGCCCCGGCCCCTCCTTACCTGGATTCCTCGGCCCCTCGCGGAGCTCCAGCCTCTCACCCGCAGAAGTTTCACAGCCGAAAGCGCCGGGCCCCGCCGGCAGGTGCCAAGCTCCTGACGCCGGGGTCGCGCGCTCCTGCCCGCCGCCCGCCCAGCGCCAGAGCTCTCAGTGACCGCAGCCCGGCTCCCGAGCGGCTCGGCGGCGCGGGTGGGGGCCGAGCCCGGGCGCGCGCCCCGTGGGCCGCGGGGAGGGCGGGGGGGGGGGGGCCGTGCGGGCCGGGCGGCCGCAGCCTCGGGGGAGTCTCTGGACTGGTTATGAACCTGGTGGCGGCGGCCGACCAAAGTTTGCAAAGACGGGTTTCCCGAGGTGAACACCGCTCACAGTTATAAAATGAACCTAGTCTTCGCTGTTATCCTAGGCAGAGAGCCATGGGGTGGCCTCCTGGGATGGGAAGCGACAGTACGTCTGCCCTCTCGCTCCCCACCCCCCACTGTAAACAAAATGAGATAAAGGACCAGAGCAGGGATGGGAATATTTGGTTGTATAGGATCGAGAGCGATTAATATCTTGATTCAAATCGATGAACGGCTCAAAAAAAGCAGAGAGATAAAGAGTATGGACAGTCATAGAAAGGAAAAACGTTAAATACAAATGATGAAAAAAAAAGTTTAAAGTAGTAATAAGCCGATGCATACAACTTAAGGCAAAAATCAAATGCATTTTTTCCTTCGATGAAGTTGGTGGGTTGGTTTGGTTTTGGTGATCAAACCCTATGGTGGTTGATGAAGGAACAGCAAATCCTACTCACTTTCAGGTTATAAAGCCGGGTTGGTGACATTGATTCCAGAAACATTTACTGAGTAATCATTGTCTCTTTTGAGGAATAACTACAGAAGTAGTACAAATGGTAAAACTAACCTCCTTTAATTGCCTCCTTTTGGCACTGAGGGCCAAAATATACCCATATTCCTACATCCCATATGTGGCCAGAAACCACTTGTCTTCCAAGCCTTCGCTCTTATTCTTCACTCTGGGAATTACTCAGTAATGTAGGAAATCTAGTTCAAACTGAATCTAGTCCATGGTATATACATATAACTTTGAAACAGTGCTAGGGAAGCGAGAAGATCATGAGGTTTGACATAGCTGTATTCTATGTTTAGATTTTACTTCTTAGTGTAGTACATTACAATTTTTTTTAAAGATTATACTCATGGTCATTTTTATTTAATTACTTACCTAATTAATTTTTATGGCTGCATATGGGAGTTCCTGGGCTAGGGGTCAGATCAGAGCTGCAGCTGCCAGTCTGCACTACAGCCACAGCAATACAGGACCCACGTGGAATCTGTGACTTATGCCACAGTTTGCAGCAAGGTGGGATCCTTAAGCCACTGAGCCAGGCCAGGGATGGAACCCACATACTCATGGACACTATGTCGGGTTTTTAACCCAGTGAGTTGCAACAGGAACTCCTCCTGGTCATTTTTAATTTAAAAACTCGGAAGCAACAAAGGTATGCTTATGTGATAGACAGATTGTAAGGTGGCTTCATGATTCCCACTACCTCCTGGTGTTCATGCCTTTGTGGGATCCCTCCCCTCCAGTGCAATTGGGACCTGACCTGCTTGTAAACAATAAATACAGCACAAGTGATGGATGTCACTCCTGTGATTACACTACATTGCAAAGGACTCAGTCTTGCTGACACACTCTTTCTAGAGACTGTGCTTTCTGGCTTGATGAAGTAAGTGGCCATGCTGGGGAAGTCCATGAGGTGAGGAGATGCAGGTGGCCTCTAGGAGCTAAAAGTAGCCTCCAGACAATAGCCAGCAAGAAGCCAGGACCCTTGGGGTTCTACAAGGACAAGGAAATGAAACCTGTCCACCATCTAAGTGACCTTGGAGATGTTCTTCCCCAGACAAGCCTCTAGATGAGAATGCAGACCAGGAGACACCTTAATTTCAGTTTTGTGAAACCTTAAGCAGAGGACCCAGTTGAGCCATGCCTGGACTCCTGACCCACCCAAATTGTGTGTTATTTTAAGCCATTAAGTTTGCAGTAACTAAGATAGCTTGTAAGTGTTGTTCACCATGTTAATACACACAGCATACTCCCTTCTTTGATAAATTTTGTGTTAAATGTTGCTGTCCTGTTGCATTCTGACTTTTCTCTTTCTCCTTCACATACATGTCCTTGCCTTGATCCTCACTGCAGAATCTCCATGAGATAAAAACTAATGAAATGGTGCCCCATAGATCAGTCACGGGTCCAGGGCTGTCTGAGACTTCCAGCCACACTTCTGCTTCAAAAACTGTGTCTGAGATCCACAGCCTTTGGTATGGTCCTTGATGAAACTTCTGTGGCTGGATAGAAACAGTCAATTCAGCTTGCACAACTCAAGTGGTAACTGCAATGTGAGGAGTGTTTGTGGTAAAGAAGTAGTAGCAAACAAGTACTAAACTAGGTCTCATTTCACCTAGTGTGCTTGCTTGTTAATTGCCCCTACTTCCAGGTATGAATCCAGCCTGGCTTGCTCACTACCCCCTTTTTTCATCCTTCCTTCCCCCCTTCTTTCTTTCTTTCTTCCATGGTGTTCATGCCTTTGTGGGATCCTTCCCCTCCAGTGCAGTTGGGAGCTGACCTGCTTGTGAACAATAAATATAATTTTCCATAATTCTTTCCCTGTATCCATCATTTCTTTTTATTAACAAAGTTTTTTATTATACAAGTAATACGTAGATATAATGTCATATACTAATGTACATTGTGTGGCATCAAACTACATTGTCAGCTATCTTTTTTTAGAACAAAAATAACTTGGAACTCATTTCTTTTTCCATATATGTATAAAATATATATGACTATATAAAATACATAAGAATACATATGATTATATATGAAATACATATGTACATGTGCATATATATATATATATATATAATCATTCTTTTAAACTACTGTGTAATATTAGGGTATTATTAGTGTATCAGAATATATCCATTCCCAGGAGTTCCCATCATGGCTCAGAGGAAATGAATTTGACTAGGAACCATGAGGTTGCGGGTTGGATCCCTGGCCTTGCTCAGTGGGTTAAGGATCTGGCATTGCCCTGAGCTATGGTGTAGGTCGCAGACACAGCTAGGATCTGTCGTATGCTGTGGGTGTGGCCCAAAAAGCAGAAGAAAAAAAAATCCATTCCCTTAACTATTTAAGTTATTTCTGATACATGGGTATTATCAGCAAATGTTGTATGTATGATTCCTTGCACACATATGTAATGATCTCCCTAACGCAGATTAGATACCAGAAGTGGAACTCTTGAGTATGTCCATTTTATTTTTATTTTTTATTTTTTATATTGAGGTATAATTGGCATACACATTATATTAGTTTCAGGTGTACAACATAAAGGTTTGATATTGGTGTGTATTGTGAAATAATGACAATAAGTCTAGTTAACATCTGTCACCTGCCGTAGTTACAGATTTTTTCTTGTGGTGAGAACTTTTTAATTTATTATTTATTTATTTATTTAAGGGCTGCACCTGCGGCATATTGGAAGTTTCCAGGCTAGGGGTTGAACTGGAGCTACAGCTGCTTGCCTACGCCACAGCCACAGCAACACAGGATCCTTAACCCACCAGCAGGGCCAGGGATTGAACCTGTGTCCTCTGGATACTAGTTGGCTTTGTTATTGCTAAGCCACAACGGGAACTCCAGTGTGATGAAAACTTTTTAGCTCTACTCTCCTAGTAACTTTCAAATCTGCAGCAGAGTATTACTAGCTAGAGTTGCCATGCTGAACATTACCAGGTTATGTCCATTTTGATTTTATTAACTACTAACCGGTTGTTCTCCAAAGTGTCTGTGCAGTTCATGCTCCTACGAGCTGTGAGGGAGACAGCTTCTATCCTCATAGGCCTTCTGACACTTGATATCACTAACTTTAAAATTCTTGCTCTAGTTCTCCTTTCTTTTCTCCTTTTTCTCATCCTCTCCTTTCCCCCATTTTTCTCTCCCTGTCTCACTTCGCCTGGATCTTGTACTCTTAATTTCCTTTGCAATTTTGTTTCCTTATATTCTTTTGTTTTTAAATTCATAATTTTTTAATTTTGAAGAATTTTTTTAAATTTTCATTTTTTCGTGACATATGGAATTCCCAGGCCAGGGATCGGATCTGAGCCGTAGTTGTGACCTATGCTACAGCTGCCACAATGCAGGATCCTTTAACCCACCATCTGGGCTGGAGATTGAACCTGCGTCATAATCCGATTTATTACTTAAAGAAAATCATGAAAATATCTGTCAGCAAATGTACGTTTATAAAATCATTGTCAAAGGCTACATCACTCTCCCACCATACTTTCAAAAATTAAGGTAAAATATTCTTAACGTAAAACTAACCATTACAAGGTCTACATTTCAGTGGCATTTAGCACATTGACAATGTCATACAACTACCATCTTCATCAAATTCCAAAATATTCTCATAACCCCAAAAGGAAAGGGTATGGGTACCTTGTACTCATAGAGCAGTCACTTCCCAATTCTTCCTTCTCCCTTCCCCTGATAATCACTAATCCGATTTCTTCTCTATGGATTTACCTATTCTGCGTATTTCATATAAATGGATTTATAAATATGTGTGCATCTAGTTCCTTTAACTTTGCATAATGCTTTTAAAGTTAATTCATGGTGTAGCATGTGTTTGTACTTCATTCCTTTTTAGGGCTTAAAAATGTTCCATTGAATGGATATGCCACAATTCATTCACTCATTCATTAGTTGATGAACATTTAGGTAATTTCCACTTCTTGACTATTTCGAATAGTGCTTTGATGAACACTTGTTTATAAGTTTTTGTTTGAACATATGTTTTCAGTTCTTTTGGGTCTACACATAGAGTGGAATTTCTGGGTCATATAGTAATCCTATGTTTACTTTTTGAGGAAGTGCCAAACTGTTTCCTACAGCAGCTATACCATTTTACATTCATACTAGCAAAGTATGAGGGTTTATGTTTCTCTACATTCTTGACAACCCTGTTTTTTTCTTATTTTTTTAAAAAAACTATGGCTATCATAATGGATATGGAATGGTATCTTGTTATTTTGATTTGCATTTCCCAATAACTTTTTTTTTTTTTCCCTTTTCTAGGGCCACTGCCGCAGTATGTGGAGGTTCCCAGGCTAGGGGTCTAATCAGAGCTGTAGCCACCGGCCTATGCCAGAGCCACAGCAACTCAGGATCCGAGCCGCGTCGGTAACCTACACAACAGCTCACGGCAATGCTGGATCCTTTAACCCACTTAGCAAGGCCAGGGACCGAACCCGCAACCTCATGGTTCCTAGTTGGATTCATTAACCACTGCACCACAACAGGAACTCCTGGAACACAAATCTTAATGTTAGGAATTCCCATTGTGGCACAGCAGAAATGAATCCAACTAAGAACCATGAGGTTTTGGGTTCGATCCCTGGCCTGGCTTAGTGGGTTAAGGATCTGGTGTTGCCATGAGCTGTAGTGTAGCTCTCAGATGTGGCTCAGATCCCGCATTGCTGTGGCTGTGGTGTAGGCCAGCGGCTACAGCTCTGATGAGACCTTTAGTCTGGAACCTCCATATGCCACAGGTATGACCCTAAAAAGACAAAAAACAAAACAAAACAAATCTTAATGTTAATAAGCAGTTGTTCTCTCTCAGGAATTTGGATGGAGACCTGAATAACATCTAACAGCTACTTCTCTACTTTGTGTCAAAGAGGTTCTTAGAAAAATTATGAAGGTCAGCATTTGAGGTCCAAGTCAATATTCATGAAAAGACCTCACTCTCTTCTGTAGCAGAAACTCAACTGCAGCCAACATTTGAGGCCAGGAACCAAATGATTTACGGTGACTGCCCTTTGTGCAACCTGGGAAGGGCTGAGGTTTTCTTGGCTTGGTTCCTGGTAGGAGACAGAGACTAGAGCTGCCCATTTCTCACTGTGCTCCTAGAATCATTTCATCATTTGCAAATTCATTCATTCTACAAATATTTATGACGTACCACCATGTGCCAGACACAGTTCTAGGCATACACATGCCCACAGCCTTCATTATGGCTCTATGGTACATTGCCACGGCACGGCAGTGATCTGAAGTTGGCAGCTCATCTCAAAACCCAAATTCCAAGGAAAATATACTCAGGAAAAAAAGCAGATTAGCCTTTAAATGTATTCTGCTCACCTCTCATATATTTTTTTTCTTTTTCTTCTTTGTCTTTTCTAGGGCCACACCCTTGGCACATGGAGGTTCCTAGGCTAGGGGTCAAATCAGAGCCGCAGCCGCCAGCCTATGCTAGAGCCACAGCAACGCCGGATCCTCAACCCACTGAGCAAGGCCAGGGATCAAACCTGCAACCTCATACTTCCTAGCCAGATTCGTTAACCACTGAGCCACGATGGGAACTCCCCTCTCATGTTTTTAAACCTGATTTGAGTGACCTGGTGGAGTTGCTCTAATGTGTGGAATTAGTGAATGGGACATGTCTATTTTTCTGCATAATAGGTAACAGTTGGAATTGAGGCATGATACAAAGAAAAATACATTATGTTTTTTTTTTTTCTTTTTAGGGCTGCACCTGAAGCATACGGATGTCTCCAGGCGAGGGGTTGAATTGAAGCTGCAACTGCTGGCCTACACAACAGCCAAGCAATGCCAGATCTGAGCCATGTCTGAGACCTACACCACAAATCATGGCAATGCTGGATCCTTAACCCACTGAGCGAGGCCAGGGATCAAACCCACATCCTTATGGATACTAGTCAGAATGGTAACCCACTGAGCTATAATGGGAGCTCTCTAAGTAAATTTCTTTATTATTGCTTGTTCTTCATTTGTACTTTATATATACCTTATATATTGATTATTGTCATTTTCCCCATTTTTATTTACTTTACAATTAATTTTGTATTGAAATATAACTGACTACAATTAATTTTTTATTTGTTCAGGTGGAATAGGAATATTTCATGGTTCTTGCTCATTTGTTCATATATCAGTGTTTATCTTTCTTTAATCATCACAAAAAATTTAGTTTCCATTCATCACCATGCAGCTGATCCTTTTTACCCATTTCCCTACCTCTGCCCTTCTGGTAACCACTACTCTGTTCCTTAAAGGATTTTTAAATCAAAAATTATCTCAGTTCCAGAGGGGAGAATTAATGTTTAGAGTTAGTAGAAAAATGGAAAGTTGCTTAAAAATAGAAATACAAACCAACCGAAGTAAAAGAGAAAACAAGAGTTTGGAAATGTGGATTCCTCTGTAAGGACTTTACAGTTTTTATTGACCATTGTTCAATATTATATTACATTCCAAAGACAATTCTATGAAGAAATTGTAGATGAGCATTTTATTGTTTAGATGTTCTGGTCTTTTTTTTTTTTTTTTTTTTTTAATGGCTCCATCCATGGCATATGGAAGTTCCAGGGCCAGGGATTGAATACAAGTTGCAGTTGCAACCTATGCCGCAGCTAGGGCAACACAGGATCCTTTAACCCACTGTTCTAGGCCAGGGATTGAACTCTCACCTCCACCGTGGCCCAAGCCACTGCAGTCAGATTCTTAACCCACTGTACCACAGTGGGAACTTCTGTGCTGGCCTTTTAAATTCCTTCATAAAGCTTAGTAGAAAGTTTGTATTAGCATCATCTTTACTAGTTACAAGACTGAAAATTACAGAATTAAAAAGAAAAGTAGACCTTTACAGAGGGTCATCAAAATAAAGTGTGGCTGAAGCACAAACTCTAAACAGTTCTGAAATCAGACGGATAACTTTACTATTGGCCAGGTGATTAAGTGTGGTGGGCCATTGTTGAATTTTCAGATTAGCAGAGTCAAGAGGGGCCTTACAAATCTAAAAGCTTATTAGTCATATTAATTTTTGTAAACTCAGGTTGTTATATTAACCATACCTCTGAGGCTATAAAGATGATAAGATGAACTAGCTGATTTTGATATTCTGGTATCATTAGATTTTTTTTTTTTTAAGAAAGGGAAAAGAAAATATCTAACTCTTTAAAAGTGCCATAATGGATTGGAGCTGGAGGAAGTATCAAATAATTCCTGTCCAAGATTTCTTTCATTAAGAGAGATGATGCAAGGTGGGCGGCTCAGCGGATTAAGGATCTAGAGTTGTCACCGCTGTGGTGCAGGTTCAGTTCCCAGCTTGAGAACTTCTGGGCATGGCTAAAAAAGAGAGGCTATGCAGATTAAGCCCTTAGCACAGCATCTGACACATAAGCTATTTCATTATTATTATTACTGTTATCTATATCATAAACATATAGCTGAGTTTTATAAGGAAAAAATACCATGTATAGTAAATATATGATCTTTTTTAAAAAACTGAAATATAGTTAATTTATAATTTTGTGTTATTTTCTGGTGTAGAGCAAAGTGATTCAGTTATACATATATATTCTCTTTCAGATCCTTTTCCATTATGGGTTATCACAGGATATTGAATGTAGTTCCCTGTGCTATCTGATTTTCTTTATATTGTTTATCTGCTTTGGTACACTTTTC
Organism: Phacochoerus africanus; assembly: GCF_016906955.1. Lineage (NCBI taxonomy): Eukaryota > Metazoa > Chordata > Mammalia > Artiodactyla > Suidae > Phacochoerus > Phacochoerus africanus. The sequence continues at coordinate 71,393,174 of NC_062545.1, forward strand.
TGTTTTTTCCTTTTTTTGTGTTAATTATGTGGTATGCATAATCAGGAAAAAAAACTATTAAGAGAAAAAGTACCCTCTAGAAAGAGCATGGCTACAAGAAAGGATCTGACTTTATTGTGGGCCAGTGATTTGAGTAATGGGTCTCTTTCACAGGCCTGTTTATGCAGAGGGGAAGAGCTGAGCTGGGGCACAGGTTTATGGCACCAGCCATCACAAACATTCCTTTGATTACACCCAAATTACCCCCCCCCCCGTGCCCTGGGGCCCTGTGCACTTCTCCTTCAGGGGTAGGTGTGGACCCTCCCTGATGTTGTGGGGCTGCCTGTCAAGCAGTCCCTTTTCCTGTGAATTGAGTGTCTGGGCCTCACCTCCCACCATTAAATGAGAAGACAGTAAAGTCTTGTCCCCCTTTAGAGAGGTGTTCCAGGAATCTGCTGAGTACTATCTGTCACTAGCTCTGGGCAAAATCTGTCTAGCTTTGCCACATTCCTTAGTGATGTCCAGGGTGGATTCCAAGAACCCTGAGATGGAAGGGACTCTCAGGAGGCACCTGTCCAAGCCCGACTTCAAGGAGGGCTGCAATCAAGTGACCCAAACTGCCTGGCTGCTTCTTTCTGGGCTTCCCTGCATAACTCATTTATGGCTCTAGAACCCAGCAGAGCCAGTAATGGCCTTTCGCTCCCTCTTCATATCTTTCCACCCGTAAACTGCATCCCTCTTGGACCTTCAATCAAACAGGTTCCTAGTCTTTTTGGACTTCCTCCAATTTCTCTGCATTCAATTTGAGAAGCTCTAAACTCAACCTTGCCTCTAATAGATGCTAAGCAGTCTTGTTAGAGCAGGGTAAAGGGTAATTTGTACCTTCCAGTGTCATACAGAGGTGATTGATTCAGGGCCGAGGGAACATGTAGAAGGAAATTGGGGGCTTTGGTGAACTGAAATCAATATTCGGCTCCACAGCACACCTGCCTCAGCCCCTCACAGGTGAAAAAGGAATACTTACAAATACTTCATAAGGCCACTGTCAGGAGTAAATGAAATACTTTGTATAAAGTGCTTGGTTAATGTGGTGCTTGTTTTTTCTACAAGACTGGCATAAACGCAAGTCAATTTCTTTATTGGGTGTTTAACAGAAAAAAAAGCGATCTGTTTGAAAGCTGGAGGAAAAAAGTGACTATAGTGGATTTACTGACAAAGCGGAGTTCAAGAGTATTTTTTTTTTTTTTTTGGTCTTTTGGTCTTTTTAGGGCCTTACCTGTGGCATATGGAAGTTCCCAGGCCAGGGGTCCAATTGGAGCTGCAGCCGCTGGCCTACACCACAGACGCAGCAACTTGGGATCTGAGCCGTGTCTGCGACCTACACCACAGCTCAGGGCAACACCAGATCCTTAACCCACTGAGCGAGGCCAGGGATCAAACTCGCACCCTTGCAGATGCTAGTCAGGTTCGCTAACTGCTGAGCCATGACAGTTAATCCTAATTTGTGTGTGTGTGTGTGTGTGTGTGTGTGTGTGTGTGTGTGTGTGTTTTGGGGGCCATGCCTGTGGCATATGGAAGTTCCCAGGCTAGGGGTTGAAACAGAGCTGCAGCTGCTGGCCTACACAGCCATAGCAACATGGGATCTGAGCTGAGTCTGCGACCTATACCACAGCTCAGGGGAACGCCGGATCCTTAACCAAATGAGCGAGGCCAGGGATCAAACCCACATATCCTCATGGAGATGTTAGGTTTGTTTTCGCTGAGGCAAACGGGAACTCCCAAAAGTAAGCTTAATTATGTTTAATTTTTGCCTTAAATGCTGATTTTAAAGCTAGACTCCGTGATAAAATCCAATTTCCCTGAGTGAGAATTTACCTGACAGTTTTAGAGCTCTCAGCAATTTACAATGCAGTTCTGATAACCCACTTTTTAAAGCTTAGTGGTTTTGGACCCATTGCCCCAAAGATAAATAACACTTAAAATTCCTTGCAAAGGAATAGCTTGATTTAGAAGTATCTCCTTCACGTCCCAGAAATCCCTGTGAAATAGGATTAAAAAACATACATGAGCAGTGTTTGAAGTAGTCAGGAGAAAAGGTACTGCCCCAGGTTTGTGGGACAGAGTAAGAATCATGTAAATGAGGCAATGTCCCACAGATTCAGTAACAAATAAATGAAGGACAAAACCAACCTTAGCACGTTTCCCATGTGTCCATCAAAGTAAGTAACATTTAATAACTGCTTGTAATACTTAAGTTGTTGTTCTAAGCAAATTGCATGCATTAAGGAATTTATCATTCTATGAACTTATGGGCAGGTATTGTTTCCATCCTCACTTCTAGGTCAAGAAGCTTAGGCACAGAGAGATTCAGTAATTTTTCCAAGGTTTTTGTTTGTTTGTTTGTTTGTTTTTGTTTTTGTCACATGTGGCAGAGCTGGATTCAAACCCAGGAGTGGGTACCAAGAAGCCACAACTTTTGCCCCTGTACCACTTGCTTCTCTTGAGTGTCGCTCGTTGGGAACTACTGGCACAGCCCAGTCTTTATCCCTAACTTGGGAAGCAGTTACAGCACAGTAGTCAAATGTGTGTATTGGTACCTAAAAGATTTTAATCCTGGCTCCACCTTTTAGTGGAGAAGCAGGAAGGGAGATGATGCCTTCCCTGTGCCCTCTATTCCAAAGCCTGGCTGATAAAGAAACTGAGGTCTAAGGGAATTAGCTCTTTAAACTAGAATTTGTGTTCTCTACCCAAACACTGAATTGTTTTGCCACCTCTGAGTCAGCTTGCTGTAGTCAAATTATCATGTATTTGGAAAGGTTTCTGGACATCAGCTGTCGCATATGTACTTACTGGTGTTTGGTTTTGTTTTGTTTTTTAATAATCTATTAAGGAGTTCCCATTGTGGGCCAGTGGGTTAGAGACCACATATTGTCTCTGTGGGGATGTGGCTTTGATCCCTGGCCTCACTCATTGGGTTAAGGATCACGTGTTGCTACAAGATGCAGTATAGGTCGAAGCTGCAACTTGGATCTGGTGTTGCTGTGCCTGTGGTGTAGGCCCCAGCTGCAGCTCAGATTTAACCCATGGCCTGGGGACTTCCATATGCCACAGGTTTGGCTATAAAAAAAGAAAAAGAAATCTTCTGAGTGTACATGGTTAAGGAAGTGTGGATTGCGGAGAAAATTAGTGTATTAGCGTATTAGTTAACACTAATTCAAATAAGATAAATTGTTACTATTTCCTTTGATTTGGTATGTAATCTTCACTATTACCTGAAGCAGAAGTATCACATTGATTTAATGGTTTAAGCAGCAAGTAGAAATGCTTACCACTTGTTGAGTACTTTGTGCGAGGAGCTTTGCTTAAATTATGTCATTCAATTTCTCAGTGAGGATGGTTGGTGTCCTACCCCTTATTGTTGATGGGACGTTGAGGTATAGAGAGGGCTCCAGCAATTAGCTTCAGTTCCATCATAACCTTAAGTGACAGAGGGAGTATTAAAACTTTGAATCCTTCTTGTGAGTTCCCTGGTGGTCTAGTGGCTAGGACTCAGTGCTTTCACTGCTGTGGCCCAGGTTTGATCCCTGGTCTGGGAACTGAGCCCACATCAAGCCACTGCACGCTGTGGCCAAAAAGCAAAACAAAACAAAACAAAACAAAAAACAAAACTTTGAATCATTCTGATATCCTCATGTGCATATTTATCATAATCTTCTACTGCTTCCCAAAGAACAAAGACAAGGCTATATTTATAGCTTCTGACCTGCTCTAGCTTTAAATGTCAGTATCTCTGGAATATGCATCTAATAACCATTTTTTTTTACAACATTTGCATAGTTGTTGATCACCTTGAATACCCTGCTTCTCTAAATTAATCTCTAATCTGGCAGATTCCATTCTCTGATCCTCACTAAAAAAATGTTCAAATAAAAAACCAAAAGGCTTATTTATGGCTCCCTCCTATCATATGGAAAGGAAGGAAAATCAATTGACACCTTTCTTCAAATGTGGATAAAGATTAGCTCTGATTAACTCAACCTCTGACTCGGTAACAAGGGCAAGAATTCTTGGCTGTGTTAATCACATTTGGATGAAACATCAAGTTTTATAGAAATTATCCCCACATCATTGCTTTGTTTCCGGCACCTCAATACAACCACTTCATCAGCAGAATGAGCAAGCCATTCTTGGAGCAGAGCAGAGCTTCCTTTGATGAAACAGAGCCACCCCAAGCTGTTCTTCAGAGTCTGGTAAAGGGTTGGATGAGTCTGTGTTATGCATGCTTTGCTTTTTAATTCAAACAGCCACTGACAAGAATGTGCTCATAAGAGCTGTTTAAGGCAATAGGAAACCTAGTTCCAGGACATGAGTTCCAGGTTCTTGCTGGTTTATTTTTTCAAATATGCTTTTTCTAAATTACCTATTTAACGCATGTACACATTCACATGCCATTTCAGACCATATGAATTTCTTCATTGTGTGACCTGGTCACTAACCAAAAACGAATGATTGAGAGAAGTAAACAGAAATGAGCCAATCCCCAGTGGAAATGGGAATCAGAGCAACTGATCTGAACTCCAGAGACTCCTCTTTCCCCTCCATCTCAAAGGTAAGCACACAAATGGGTCAGATCTGGTTGCTGTGGATGTAGATGGTGAGTAACAACTCTCTACTTGTACTGAGCTGACCAAGGAGACCCATAGAACAGAGATGGTTGGTAAGGAGTGGTAAGCATGGTGGTCCCTCCTTCCAATTTTGCAAGAAAGACCAATTCCCTACTGAGCAAAAGAAAACAGAAATTGTCAACATGTGTAGAGTCCTTAGACACATTCCCTATAAAATATCTCCTACAGCTGGGTACATTTTATAAAATAGACACAGTGCATGACTTCCTTGATGAACTGGGCTTGTTAAGTTGACAGAGTAAGTAGGTCTTTAGGACTAGGGTAGAGAGGTCCTTTCTGAAAGCTATAATAATGTTTCTGAGCTACAAGGATGCATTATTGGTTCCTATGGACTAGGGGTGACTAAATTGTACTCTTGTGCTCTAGGAGGGCTGGGAGAACTTGGCCAGAGTCACAACAGGAGGACATGGGAAGTAGAGCAATCACAGTTGCAGGAAGGGAAAAAGTGGACCTAGGGACTTAAATATATTTAAATGTAAAACTATCTTTCAGAGGATCCTAGGTGTGAAATGCTTGAATTAACCTGACTTATACCATGTGGAAAAATAAACAACTACCAGAAAAGGGAAAAGTCATGAAAATTTATCTACACAACTAAAGAAACAGGATGGATTTTTTTAATCCACCCATGATGAGTGGGTATTCAGCTCCTTTAGCATTTTTTTCCCAAAAACCTCTTTTGTTTCTTGATCTACAAAGAAAAATCAATTTATAATGACAAACTGACATGTTAAACACCAAACTCAAATTTAACTGAAATTATGTCATGCTCCCGGGAAGCATGATAATCCTTTTTTGTTTTCTCTTGACTATGGAAGAGCAAAAAAAGAAATAATAATTTTTAAAAAAAAGGAGTTTTCTCAAACTCCTTTTGCCTTGTCAAGAGCTCAGGGAGGAGGGCGGTTGAATGTTTGCATTTAGTGTTTGAGATACTTAAGAGGATAATTTAAATTGGGTGAGGCCACACAGAAGAATCCCATTATTTTGTGCCCTGTAGACATGACGTGGCTGCCTTCCAGGAGCTCACACCCTGCCCCTTCTGGGTAAACTGAAGTGACGGAAGTTATGCCAAAATGAGCCTGAGTAATATGTCCCCGCAGAGACAGCCATGGTGTGACTGGCAGCAAGCCAGGGTTTTATCTTCCGTTGGATCCTTCATGGTGGGCATGCCTGACTAGTGAGTGAAGAAACAAAGAAATGCTTCACTTGCTCCCAGAAATGAGTGAGCAAGGGAAGGAATCTTCTCCTTCACTCAAAGAAGCGTCTCTCCAAAGATGAAAGCTGCCTGCTTTCTCCCTGGGGCAGAGGATCTGGTGCAATTAGAAATTTAATTTATGACTTTTACTTTCATCCCTTTTAAGTTTCACCATAAACCAGTGAGAGGTGAGAACTGGCAAAATGCAATACCTAGTCATACAATGTGTTGAGCCTGCACCATGGGCCAGGTACTCTGCTGGGATCATGCACACAAAGTAAGTATAAGGAGGTCCCTGTTCTGAAGGGAGGGGCATACGTTCTAGTGGGAAATTGAGACCAGAAATTGTCCATGAAATTGTTGTGTTGGTATACTAGGAGGAAGCTGTTCTGAACTTAAGGATTCAGTCTTGGCAAGAAGGCAGAGAGGAAGGCAAGGGGTGTTTGGGGTGTTTCATACTAGTAAGATGATGTGCTATATGTTTTAGTAAGCAGGATACATAATTCTTTTTCTTCCTGTCCATTTCAATCTGAAAAGTATTTGAAGAGTTCCTCCATAAAGGATTATGTTCCAAAGAAAAGAATAAGATAAAACCTCAGGTTAGGGGGGACCCTAATGAAATTGAAATATGTAATTTATCTGATTAAGAGTTCAAAGTAATGGTCATCGGGATGCTTGCCAAATCTGCAAGAAGAAAGGAGGAACACAGTGAGAACTTCAACAAAGTGTTAGAAGCTGTAAGAAAGAAGCAATTAGGGCTGAATAATACAACAACTGAATTGGAAAATAAATTAGAAAAAATCTACAGCAGATGATACGGAGATATGGATCAGCAATCTGGAAAACAGAATGGTGAAAATCATCCAATCAGAAAAAAAAGAATGTTTAAATGAGGATAGCTTAAGAAAACTCTGGAAAAAAAATCAAGCATACTAGCCCCCCCTCCCCTTTTTTGTTTGTTTGTTTAAGGGCCACATTTATGGCATATGAAGCTTCTCGGGCTAGGGGTAGAATCAGAGCCATAAGCTGCCGGCCTATACTACAGCCACAGTAACTTGGGATCTGAGCCTCATCTGAGCCTCATCTGAGCCTCATCTGTGACGTATACCATCGCTCACAGCAACACCGGATCCTTAACCCTCTTAGGGAGGACAGGGATTGAACCTTCGTCCTCATGTATACTAGTTGGGTTCATTTACCACTGAGCCACAATGGGAACTCCAATACTAGCACTTTTACTTGCCTTGTAGAGAAAGGAGAGAGAAGAGACAAAGGTCCAGAAAAATTATTTGAAGAAATGTCTGAAATCTTCCCTAACCTGGGGAAGGAAATAGACATCTAGTAGCAGAAGTGCAAAAATTCCCAAACAAGCTGGACTCAAAGATTCATACCAGGATATATATAATTGACATGGCAAAAGTTGAAGGGAGAATTTTAAAGACTTTAAGAGAAAAATAACTAGTCACATACAAGGGAACCCCAAAAGACTATCAGCTGATTTTTCAACAGAAACTTTGCAGACTGTATGGAATAGCATGTTTATTCAAAGTGCTAAAAGGAAAAAACTGACAGCCAAGAATACCTACCCAGCAAGGTTATCATTCGGAATTGAAAGAGAGAGAAAGAGTTTCCCAGAATAGCAAAAACTAAAAAAGTTCATCACCACTAAACTGGCCTTAAAAGAAATGTTACCAGGTTTTCTTTAAGTGAAAAAGAAAAGGCCATAACCGGGAATGAAAATATATAAAGAAAGCATCTCACTAGTAAAGCCAAGTATATATCTATATTTATATCTCTATATATCTCTATATATCTATATTTATATATATAAATGCAACCACTTAAAAAGCTAGCAGGAAAGTTAAAGACAAAGTAATAAAATTAACTATAAAATGAATAGTTAAGGGATACACACACAAAGATATAAAGTATGACACCAAAAACATAAAACGTGGCCGGGGGGATTAAAAATGCAGTGCTTTTAGAAAGCATCCTGACATGTAATTATCAGCTTGAAATAAACTAACATATTATAGGTCAATATATCTGAACCTCATGGAAACCACAAACCAAAAACCAACAGCTGATGCAAAAAAAGAAAGACAGACAGAAGGAAACAACCCAAATAGAACACTAAAGAAAATCACCAGACCACAAGAAAAGAGTCCAAGAAGAACAGAGAACTCCAAAAACAACCCCAAAACATTTAACGAAATGGCAATAAGTACATATGTATTAATAACTTTAAATGTAAATGTTAAAAATGCTTCAATCAAAGCACATAAGGTGTTTCTCTGATAATTAGCAATATTGAGCATCTTTTCATATGCCTGTTGACCACTTATATGTCTTTCTTGAGAGGTGTCTATTTAGGTCTTCTGCCCATTTTGACTGGGTTGTTGGTTTGTTTTTTTTTAATATTAAGCTGTATGAGCTGTTTTTACATTTTGGAGATTAATCCATTGCCTGTAGCATCATCTGCAAATATTTTCTCCCATTCTGTGGTTGTCTTTTTTTTTTCCTTTCTTTCTAGGGTTGCACTAGCAGCATATGGAGGTTCCCAGGCTAGGGGTTCAATCAGGGCTGTAGCCTCTGGCCCACACCAGAGCCACAGCAACGCAGGATCTGAGCAGCATCTGCCACCTACACTACAGCTCATGGCAGCGCTGGATCCTTAGCCCACTGAGCAAGGCCAGGGATTGAACCCACATCCTCATGGATGCTAGTCGGGTTTGTTAACTGCTGAGCCATGACGGGAACTCCTCTATGAGTTGTCTTTTCATTTTGTTTATGATATTCTTTGCTGCTCAAAGACTTTTAAGTTTAATTAGGTCTAATTTGTTTATTTTTGTTTTTATTTCCATTATTCTGCCTATGTTTTCCACTAGGAGTATACACTTTTCCATTTAGGTCTTCAATTTATTTTGAATTTATTTCTGTATATGGTGTTAAGAATATGTTCTAATTTCATTATTGTACATATAGTTATCCAGTTTTCCCAGCACCACTTATTGAAGAGATTATTTTTTCTCCATTGTATATGCTTACCTTCTTTGTATTAGATTAGTTGACCATAGGTGTGTGGGTTTATTTCTGGACTTCCTATCCTTTTCCATTGATCTATGTGTCTATTTTTATACAAGTACCATACGATAGTACTGTATGACTGTAGCTTTGTAGTATAGTCTGAAGCCAGGGGGCCTGACTCCTCCAGTTTTGTACTTTCTCAAGATTGTTTCGGCTATTTGGGGTCTTTTGTGTTTCCATACAGATTTAAAGTTATTTTGTCTAGTTCTATGACAAAATGCCATTGGAAATTTGATCAGGATTGCATTGAATCTGTGGATTTCCTTAGGATTCTTCCAATCCAAGAACACATTATATCTTTCCATCTGTGTTGACTTCAGTTTCTTTCATCAATATCTTACAGTTTTTGGAGAACAGGTCTTTTGCTTACTTAGGTAAGTTTATTTCTAGCTATTTTATTCTTTTTGATGCCATGGTAAACAGGATTGTTTCTTTAGTTTGTCTTTCTGATATTTCATTGTTAGTGTATAGAAATGCAGTGTATTAATTTTTAATCCAGCAACTTTACTGAATTCATGGATGAGCTCTAGTAGTTTTCTGATAGCATCTTTAGGATTTTCTATGTATAACACCACATCATCTGTAAGCAGTGATAGTTTTCCTTCTTTTCCAATTTGGGTTTCTTTTATTTCTTTTTCTTTTCTGTTTACTGTGCCTAGAACTTCCAAAACTATGTTGCTATTATTTCAACAATATCCAAATCAAAGAGAAATGCAAACCAAAATTACAATGAGATATCACCTTATGCTGGTCAGGATGGCGATCATCAAAAATCTACAGACACTGGAGAAGGTATGGAGAAAAAGAAACCCCCCATACTGTCGGCAGAAATATAAATTGGTGCAGCCACTATGGAGACACCATGGAGACACCATGGAGGTTCCTTAAGAGTCTAAAAATAGAGTTATCATGTGATCCTGCAATTCCACTCCTGAGCATATATCTGGTGAAAACTGTAATTGAATAAGATACATATACCCCAATGTTCACTGCAGCACTAGTTACAATAACCATGACATGAAACAACCTAAGTGTCCATTAACAGATGAATGAATTAAAAAATGGAATATTACTCAGCCATATAAAAGAATGAAATACTGCCATTTGTAGCAACATGGATGGACCTAGAGATTATCATATTAATTGAGGTAAGATAGAGAAAGACAAACACTATATTATGATATCACTTACATGCGGAATCTAAAAAAATGATAGAAATGAACTTATATACCAAAGAGAAATAGACTCATAGACATAGAAAACAAACTTATGGTTACCAGAATGAAAGAGAGGGTAGACAAATTAGGAGTTTGGGATTAATATACATACATACTACAATATATATAATAGATAACAAACAAGGATCTACTGTATAGCACAGGGAACTATATTCAATGCTTTATAATAACCTATAATGGAAAAGAATCTGAAAATGAATGTATGTATAGATTTATACATGTACATTCTGTGTGCATATGTATATCTGAATCATTTTGTACACCTGATAGTAACACAACACTGTAAATTAAGTATACTTCAATTTTTATTTTTATTTTTTTGTCAATTTTTAAAAAATCTTAAAAAAACTTAAAAAATCACATAGGGTGGCTGAATAGATTTAAAGAAAAAAAAAAAGACCTAACTCTATATACTACCTAAAAGGGACTCAATTCAGATTTAAAGATATACACAGACTCAAAGTGAAAAGATAGAAAAGGATATTTCAGGTAAATGGAAATGAAAAGAAAGCAATACTCATACCAGATAAATAAACTTTAAAACAAAGACTAACAAAAGACAGAGGTCAATACATAGTGATAAAGAGTTCAATCCAAGAAGAGGGTATAACATTTATAAATATTTATGCTCTCAACATAGGAGCACCTAAATTTATAAAGCAAACACTAACAGACATAAAGAGAGAAATTAAGAGTAATATAGAGAAATTTAATAATCACACCTACATTGATGAATAGATATTTCAGACAGTAAATCAAAAAGGAAGCGCTGACTTTAAATGACACATTATACCAGGTAGATGTAATAGATATACTTAGCACACTTCATCACAAAGCAGCAGAATACATGTTTTTTTCAAGAGTGCATGGAGCATTCTCCAGGATAAATCACCTAGGCCACACACACACAAACACACACACACACACACACACCCTAAATTAATTTAAGAAAATTGAAATCATATCAAGCATCTTTTCCAATCACTATGCTATGAGACTAGAAGTCAACCACAAAACATTGCAAAAATCACAAATGTATGGAGGCTAAAAACATGTCAGCAAACAACAAATGGTTAACTGAAGAAATCAGAGGAAAATAAAAAAAAAAAAGTACCTGGAGACAAATGAAAATGGAAACACAGGTGTTCCTGCTATGGCATAGGGGATTGGTGGCATCTCTACAGCACCAGGACACAGGTTTGATCCCTGGCCTGGCACAGGTTAAAGATCCAATGTTGCCACTGTGGTAGTATCAGTCACAACTGTGCTTTGGCTTGATACCTGCCCTGGGAACTCTGTATGCCATGGGCGGTGCCAACACTCCTGCCCCACAAAAAGGGAGGTGCAGCAAAAGCAGTTATGAGAGGGAAGTTTATAATTATACAAGCCTATCTCTGGAAACAAGAAAAATCTCAAATAAATAACCTAAACTTACATCTAAAGGAACTAGAAAAAAAAGAGCAATCAAAACCTAAAGTTAGTAGAAGGAAAGAAATCATAAAAATCAGGGTAGAAAGGAATGAAATAAAGACTAAAAAACAATAGAAAGTATCAGTGAAACTAGGAGAGGGTTCTTTGAAAAGATAAGCAAAATTGATAGATTATTAGCCCGACTCATCAAGAAAAAAAAAAAAGAGAGCCCAAATAAATAAAATTAGAAAAGAAAGAGAAGAATTTACTACTGACACCACATAAATACGAAAGATCACAAGAGATTAACAAACAAGTATGGGCCAATGCAAAAGAAAACCTAGAAAAAAAATGGATACATTCTTAGCAATATGCAATCTCTTAACAATGAATTGGGAAGAAATAGAAAATATTAACAGACCAATTATTAGTAATGAAAATGAAACAGTAATTGAAAAGTTCCCCAAACCCAAAAGCTCAGGACCAGTCAGCCTCACAGGTAAATTCTACCAAATATTTAAAGAAGAGTTAGTAATTATCCTTCTCAAACTATTTCAAAAATTGTAGAGGAAGGAATGCTCATTCTACAAGGCTAGAATTATCCTATTATCAAAAACAGACACGGATATGACAAAAAATTATAGGCCAACACCACGGATGAACATAGACCTAAAGATCCTCAAACCTTAGCAAACAAACAAGCAACAAAAAAAAGAATTCCCCAATGGCCTGGTGGTTAAAGATCTGGTGTTGTCACTGCTGCGGATTGGGTCACTGCTGTGACACGGGTTTGATCCCTTTTGTATTAAACTTCTGCATGCCGCAGATGTGGCCCAAAAAATTAGCAAAGTAAATCAACACATTAAAAGAATCATACACCATGATCAAGTGGGATTTACCCCAGGAATGCAAGGAAATTTCAACATTTGTAAATCAATCAATGTGATACACTACATTAAAAGAACAAAAGATAAACATTATATGATCTTCTCAATAGATGCAAAAAAAACATTTGATAAAATTCGATATCCATTTACAATAAAAACTCTCAACAAAGTGGATATAGAAGGAACATACCTCAACATATGAAAAGCAATACACGCATAAGTTGTTTTACTATACTTAACTTTATTGCACTTCACAGATGTTGTTGTTTTGTTTTTTGTTTTTACAAATTGAACATTTGCGGCAACTTGATAGCAAACAAGTTTATATTTTTTCTGGCTGCACCTGCAGCATGAGGAAGTTCTTGGGCCAGGGATTGAACCTGCACCACAGCAATGACCTGAGCTACAGCAATGACAATGCCAGATCTGTAATCTGCTAAGCCATCAGGGAACTCCTCTGCCATTTTTTCAATATCATTTGTTCACTTCATGTCTCTCACATTTTGGTAATTCTCAGTGTTTAAAAATTTTTCATTAATACTATATTTGTTATGGTGATCTGTGGTCTGTGATCTTTGATGTTACTATTGCAAAATATTACAACTTGCTAAAAGCTCAGATCATGGTTAGCCTTCTTTAGCAGAAAAGTATTCTAAAATTAATTTACATACTTTTTAAAAGAACATAATGAGTGCTATTACCCACTTAATAGCAGTGTAGTATATACAAATCTTTTTAAGCACTGGAAAACAAAAAAAAAAGCGTATGAATCTCTTTATCGTGACACTTGCTTTATTGCAGTGGTTTGGAATTAAACCCACAATATTTTTGAGGTATGCCTATATAGGACAAACTCATGAGTAATAGCATACTCAATAGTGAAAAGCTGAAAGAATTTCCTCTAGGATCAGGAATGAGGCAAAGATGCCCACTCTCTCCACCTTTATTCAATATAGTTTTGATATTTCTAGCCACAACAATCAGACAAGAAAAAGAAACAAAATACATCCAAATTGGAAGGAAAGAAGTAAAATAGTAACTATTTGCAGATGACATAATACTATATATAGAAAACCCTAAAGAGGCAACAACAAAGCTATTAAAACTAATCAATGAATTTTGTGATGTTGCAGATACAAAATTAATATACAGAAATTGGTTGCATTTGATAATAATGTACAATAAGAAAGGGAAACTAATAATAAAATAATCCCACTTACAAGTGCATCAAAAATAATTTAACATTTAGGAATAAATTTAACTGAAGAGATGAGACATATACTTTGTAAACTGTAAGACTTTGATGAAAGAAATTGAAAACACAAATAAATGAAAATATATATCATATTCATGAGTTGAAGAAATAATATTGTCAAAATGTCTATACTACCCAAAGGAATCTACAGATTCAATACAATATCTTTCAAAATACTCATGGCATTTCTCAGAGAACCAGAGTAAATAATCCTAAAATTTGTGTGGAACCACAAAAGATAGTGAATAGCTACAGCACTATTGAGAAAGAAAAATGGAGCTGGAGGAATCAGCAAAACACAAAGGCAACCTGCTGAATGGAAAAAGATATTTGCAAATGATATATCCAATAAGGGTAAATATTCAAAAAATATAAAAACTCATACAACTCAATATAAAAAAAATCCAGTTAAAAAAATGGACAGAAGACCTGACTAGACATGTTTCCAAAGAAAACATACAGGTAGACAACAGGCACATGAAAAGATGCTCAACATCACTAATCATTAGGAAAAAGCAAATCAAAAATGCAATTAGATATTACCTCTTACCTAATAGAATAGCTGTTATCAAAAAGACAAGGAATAGCAAGTGTTAGCAAGGTTGTGGAGAAAAGTACACACTTGCGCATTGAATATAAATTGGTGTAGCCACTATGGAAAACAGTATGGAATTTCTTCAAAAAATTAAAAATAAGACTGCCAAATGATCCTGCAATTCAAGTTCTGGGTATTTATCTAAAGAAAATGAAAACAGTAGTTTGAAAAGTTATATGTACCGCAGTTTTCATTGCAGCATTAGTAACAATACCCAAGACACAGAAGAAACCTAAATGTCTGTAGATTGGAGACTAGATAAAGAAGATGAGGTATATATACACAGTGAAATATTACTCAGCCATAAAAAAGAATGAAATTTTGCCATTGTCAACAATGTGATGTGCCTGGAGGGCATTATGCTAAGAAAAATAAGTTAGAAAAGGAAAGATACGTAATATGACTTCACTGAGATGTGGAATAAAAACCAAAACAAATGAACAAACAAAACAAGAATAGACTCAAAGATACACATAACAAATTGGTGGTTTCCCAATGGAGGAGGATGGGGGGATGTGCAAAATAGATGAAGATGATTAAGAGATACAAACTGCAGTTATACAGTAAATAAGGCCTTGGGATAGAATGTACAACATAGGGAATACGTCAATAATACTCTAATAACACTGCATGGTGACAGATGGTAACTAGACTTACTGTGGTTATCATTTTTTAATGTATAAATACATCAAATCTCTATGTTGTACGCTTGAAACCAACATAGTATTGTAAGTCAGTTATACTTCAATAAGAAAATTTTAAATAAATATTTTAAGTGTGTTCAAAGGTAAAACTACCATGTGTTTCCTCTAAAAGATACAAGTGAGAAGTATCCAAATTATCTAAGAAGTTATATTAAATTTATATTGGCAATGCTGAATTCACTTTTTAATTTTTAAATTAAGTATCAAATACATCAAAAGAGTATTTATACAATATGTATGTTGTGATTCTCATCCCTGGGACTTAAAAATCCTGTTATGAGCTGTTTCAAACATACACAAAAAGGAAGAGAATATGATGAGCCCTATACCTATCACTCAGCTCCATGAATTATTGACACACAGTTATTCCTGTTTCATGTGATCCTTAACTATGGCATTATTTTAAAGAAAATTACAGATTTCATATAGTTTCATCCATAAATACTTTAAAATGTATTTCTAAAAGATAAGACTTGTGTTAAACCTAATACCAGGTCATATCTAAAATTAATTGCAGTGGAGTTCCCATTGTTACCGAATCTGACTAGAAACCGTGAGGTTTCGGGTTTGATCCCTGGCCTTGCTCAGTGGGTTAAGGATCCAGCATTGCCATGAGCTGCGGTGTAGGTTGCAGAGGTGCCTTAGATCCTGTGCTGCTGTGGTTGTGGTGTAGGCCGGTGGCTACAGCTCCGATTCGACCCCTAGCCTGGGAACCTCCGTATACCATGGGAAGCAGCCCTAGAAAAAGGCAAAAAGACAAAAATAAATAAATAAATAGAAATTAATTGCAGTAACATGGATGGAACTATAGACTCTCATACTAAGTGAAGTAAGAAAGAGAAAGACAAATACCATATGATATCACTTATATTTGGAATCTAATATATGGCACAGATGAACTTTTCCACAGAGAAGAAAATCATGAACTTGGAGAAGAGACTTGTGGCTGCCAAGGGGGAGAGGGAGGGAGTGGGAAGGATTGGGAATTTGGGGTTAATAGATGCAAACTATTACCTTTGGAATGGATAAGCAATGAGATCCTGCTGTATAGCACTGGGAACTATGTCTAGTCACTTATGATAGAGCATGATAATGTGAGAAAAAAGGTATACATACATGTATAACTGGGTCACCTTGCTAATACAGTAGAAAATTGACAGAACACTGTAAACCAGCTATAATGGAAAAAATAAAAATCATTATAAATGGAAAAAAAATTAAAAAATAAAAGCAAAAAAAATTAATAATAATTCTTAGGTGTCAGTAAGTATTTTCCCAGAGCCCTTTATAGCAAATATAGATGCTCTTGTAGTTATCTGTTGCTGTGCAGCAAACTACCCTGAAACCTGGAGGCTTTAAATAAGAGCCCATTATTATCTCTCATGTAGAAAGGTTTTCAGCTTTTTTTTTTTTTTACCACACCCTCTTCACATGGAATTTTCCCAGACCAGGGACTGAATCTGAGCCACAGTTGCGACCTACATCACCGCTGTGACAACGCTGTATCCATAAGCCTCTGAGCCAGCCCAGGGATCAAACTGTGCCAGCCACAGAGACAATGCTGGATCATTAACCCATGGCATCACAGTGGGAACTCCAAGGTTTTTAATCATTAAGTCAATTTCTTTTTTCTTTCTTTTTTTTTTGTCTTTTTGCCTTTTCTAGGGCTGCACCCTGAGGCATATGGAGGTTCTCAGGCTAATCGGAGCTGTAGCCACCAGCCTACACCAGAGCCACAGCAACACAGGATCTGAGCCATGTCTGCAACCTACACCACAGCTCATGGCAACACTGGATCCTTAACCCACTGAGCAAGGCCAGGGATTGAACTCGCAACCTCATGGTTCCTAGTTGGATTCATTAACCACTGCACCAAGATAGGAACTCCTGTTTTTTGCTTTTTAGGGCTGCACCCTTTGCATATGGAGGTTTTTAGGCTAGGGGTCCAATCGGAGCTACAGCTGCTGGCCTATACCTCAGCTGCAGCAACATCAGACCCGGGCCATGTCTGCAACCTACATCACAGCTCATGGCTACACCAGATCCTCAACCCACTGAGCGAGGCCAGGGATCAGACCTGCATCCTCATGGTTGCTACTCAGATTCATTAACCACTGAACCACGATGGGAACTCTGGGTTGTTTTTTATTATAACTTTTTTTTTTCTTTTTTCACTCATTAGCCGTTACCTTTGCCATCCTCTCGGAGATAGGAGTTATTATAGTTCATCCTTCCATTGAGGATTTACTCTAGGTGCGAGCTCTACTGTCTGTGCATTTCAAAGCTCCTGTTCACCTAGTTCAGTGTGTGCCCTCAAGATGGAAGCAGACCAGCGTCCTCTCCTCCCTGCATGCTCTCCTTTAGTTTTTGACCACAGTATTTCTTATAGTCTCTTCTCACCAGTCTTCAATGCATTTAAGAAGTTTTTTGGGGTTTCATTTTTTGCTTTTTTTTTTTTTTTTTTTTTTTTTTGCTATTTCTTTGGGCCGCTCCCGCGGCATATGGAGATTCCCAGGCTAGGGGTCTAATCGGAGCTGTAGCCGCCGGCCTACGCCAGAGCCACAGCAACGCGGGATCCAAGCCGCGTCTGCAACCTACACCACAGCTCACGGCAATGCCGGATCGTTAACCCACTGAGCAAGGGCAGGGACCGAACCCGCAACCTCATGGTTCCTAGTCGGATTCATTAACCACTGGGCCACGACGGGAACTCCATCATTTTTTGCTTTTTTAGGACCGCACCAGTGGCATATGGAAGTTCCCAGGCTACGGGTTGACTAGGAGCTGCAGCTGCCAGCCTACACCATAGCCACGTCTGTAATCTACACCACAGCTCAAGGTACTGCTGGATCCTTAATCCAATGAGCAAGGCCAGGGATCGCTCATGGAAACTAGTTGGGTATATTACTGATGAGCCACAATAGGAACTTCCTAAGAAGTTTTTAAAAATTAAATATTATCCATCGCTTTTCACTGGTTGTGAAACTAGTCTGCCATAGTCCATCAGGTAAAGCTGATATTGGCATCTTATTTGGTGACTGTTGAATTCCTTTAACATGGAATAAGTAACATATTGCAGAAGATCAAGGCTTTGCCATTTCTTGACACAAGCACTGGAAATGCTCTTAGAGAATAATTTAACAAAATATGTAGAGTGAATGTTCACAAATAGTAGCCCAACATCTAATAAAGACATACACACTGAAAAGAGAGAAATCATATATTTTTAAGTTCCATTCAGAGTCCTCAAAAATACAGCCAATAAATCTGAATTGACTGCCATATGTTTGGCAAAAAAAAAGACATAGGAGTATTCATAGCAGCATCTCTCCCATCAAAAATTGAAGGAAAAAAAAAAGAACCAACAAATACCTATCAATGGTAAGACAGATGCTCCATAGCAGTAAGAATGAACAAACGACAAGCCATGCAACCATGTAATGAATCTCATAAATAGTGTTGAATGAGAGACACTCAGAACAATAATATGTAAATTTGTGTGGCTCCATTTATATGATGTTCCAAAACAGACAGGGTTAATTTACTGAGTTACAATTCAAGATGTTAGTGATAGGGGTGGGTGCATGAGGACTTCTGGGGATCAGTTCATGTTCAATTTCTTTATCTGAAAGCTTGTTACATAGGTATGTTTATTTTGTGAAAATTAGTTGAACTCTATGCACTTTTTGTATATATACTTCAATAACATTTTACACTACAGAAAATCCAGAGCGAAAGATAAAAAGTCGCTAATGTATTTAAGAAATGAAATATCCTCCTAAGACTGCTCTTGATTTTTAAAGGAAAAGTTTATGCTAATGAAGTGTTTAAAAAATGAAACTGTAATTGTTTAATGACTCCTCTGGAAAGCTTATGACCTTGATCTTGAGAAGTGGGAATAAGGAAAATGGAGATATATTTCCTCTAAGTGTAGGAAAACGCTCCAAGTTGTACTGTGGAATTGTGAAGGGCTCTTTTTTTGTTTTTTTTTTTTAACTCTCATTTAAATGTTTTAAATTGAGGTATAGTTAACATACAGTGTTTTGTTCATTTCAGGCATACAGTAAAGTGATTCTGTTTCTTTCCTGATATATACATCCAGGTTCTTTTCCATTATAGGTTATTACAAGATATTGAATATTGTTCCCTGTGCTATATAGTTTAATAGTGTTTATGTTTACTGATCACCCGCAAAATTTGTGGAAATTTAAAAATCTATTCTTGTGAACTAGTGCAAAAAGGCTCCAGCACAGAAACCCCTTTTCTACCCCTGGGCAGCTTTGTGTGACCTTGAAGAAATTACTTTACTTATGGAGCTTTAGTTTTCTCATCTGAAATGTAGTGATACAACATCAGGTTATGGAAAAGGGTAAAACATTTGTGACCATGCCTCACAGATGGATGGATCTCTTAGATGGTTAGAGCTCTAACCATCTAAGAGCTCTTCTTAATAGGACAATAGAAGGTAGAGCCATTTGTTAGTCTTATTCTTTGACAGTTGCCCTCATTCCACTCCAAGCCTGCATCTTCATCTGTAGAAAGAGAATACACACTCTGTCCGGCACCTGGTAAATGATCTTTTGATTATTAATAATATTATGAGAATATTGATGAGCACCAGGTCTGGTTCTAGTTGTCTTTAATTTCTGCAGTGACTCATCATCTAAGTGCAATTATATCCCTGAGGGCCCTGAATGATTCCTCTGCATGTCACAAAGAAACATCGAAGTGGTTTCCATTCCTGGCCCTCCCAGTAAAATCCTCTTTGCCACCAGTAAAGCATCATGATCTTACTAAGAAACGCAGTGGGTCATTTCATTCTACGCATATAGTTTGTCTTGGGCTACAGAAAAATCTCAGGTTAGCATTCCAACTCTACGGACTTGCCAAAACTTGTCAGTAGATTTTTGGATTCTTTATAAGAATTTTGGTTCTTCATTTTAATTCATGCCCTAACTTTAAACATAGATTATCTCCTATTCTGCTATTTGTCAAGATGCCTACATTTTTCATTTTAACCTCATTTTCTGCATCGTAGGTTTCCATTCTGAGATGGAGATAAATCATGCTGCCCCAGCCTGTTCGTAGGGTATTAATCATCTAGTTCTCTTCAATGGGCTTTTCATATGGTTGCCTGTTTTACATCTGTTCATTCTTTTCTCATACAAGAGGTACAGCCTACTCCTATTTCTATTTCTTTTAAAAATCTGATGTAAAATAGTGGATTTTCCCCATGACATTTGCATTGGTTGAAGATTTATCAGAAATTATTTGACTTAGGGGGATACCATAATTTCTGTTTGCATTATTTCCTTGCATTTCATGGTATCTCACCTCCCAAACCCCTATGGGGAAGCAGCACTGGCAATAACCTCTTAAACTGATTCTCTCAAGTCTTCCTCCTTAGAGTTTAGGCAGGTCTCAAATTTCTTCAGGGCAGAGATTACCTGTTTCTTTATCAGCTAATCCATAGGTAAACCTAGTGATTCTTTTGCTATGGAAGGATATAGGGAGGAATTTATTTGCAAGGCAAATAAAAGAAAAAAAAACTGAACCTTTATACTCTTAGGATAGGATGTTGGGAGAAACTTACCCTTCAAAAATGTGTATCTTTTCTTAAGACTTAGTCATTCCTGAAATAAACATCAGTTGTAATTTTTACTTTAAAATTAGAGTTAAGCTAGAAAATGTTAATAAAGCCTTGTATAGACATTCTGCTGCTGCCAGTGACATTACTTTAGTCATGTGATAGTAACCATGATATCATTGGTATAACCTAATATTCCTTTGCATTTGGGGTTATGTTTTGACAGTGACCTTTGTCTGTGTTTTTCAAAGGATAGATAAGCGATTGCTGAATTTTTTTTCCCCCAAGCAAGCATTTGAAGGCTATTATCGGTAAATTTCTAGACAAAGTTCTTTTCTTTTTGTCTTTTTAGGGCCGCACCAGCTGTATATGGAAGATCCCAGGCTAGGGGTTGAATTGGAGCTGTAGCTACCGGCCTACACCACAGCCACAGCAACTTAGTATCTCAGAATGGGTGCTTCTTTGAAGCACTGAGTTGCTTTTAAATTGGGGTCTCAATGAAATGTGTGCTTGCTTGTGTTTCTCTCTGCTTTGCCGCTAGGAAGCTCAGGACAGATTTGGTGGCCTTTGTTGTTGTAGTTGTTGTCATTCAGGGTCTGCCTTTTGCTTTTGTGTTAACCTTAACCTGCCTTAATTCTTTTCCACTCAATTTTTTCACCTATTTATTTTCATCCTGCTATAATGTACATATTTATATAGCCTTGTTTTGAAATAGTCAAAGTAGAACTGTAAGTAATATGATATGAGATGTTATATATATAAAACACTCCCTTCTGAACATCTCCAGCTTTGATGGTCCATATGGATATAATTTTTTTCCTTTTTACAACCACATCTGCAGTATATGGATGTTCCTGGGCTAGGGGTTGAATCAGAGTTGCAGATGCAGGCCAACGTCACAGTCATCAAAACACCAGATCTGAGAGGCATCTGCGATCTACACTTCAGCTGCGGCAATGCAGGATTCTCATCCCACTGAGGGAGGCCAGGGATCAAACCCTTAACCCGCTGAACCGCAATGGGAACCCCCCATGTGGGTATAACTTAAATTCCACATCTTAGAAATATATCCTCCTCCTAACACTCTCTACCATGAACTGATCTCCCAAACTAGTAGTAATCCTAACTTAATCTTTGACTCTTCTTTCATCACATCCAATCAGTCACCAAATTCTCCCAGTTTCTTGTGGGACTTCTTTTTCATCCCAGTTTGTTCTGTGTTCTGCTTTCAGAACAACCATCCTAAAATATGTATCAGATCTTGTTAGTGCCAATTTAAAACCCTCCACTGTCTCCTCATTGTCCACAAGATAAATCCCAAACCACTTTGCATCATGAGCAAGCTCTTCGTGATTTGAACAGTGAACTCTTTTCTCTCCATAGTGGGAGCTTATTCTCCTTCCAGAAGTCTGCCACTCGCCAAGTCCCCGTTTGCTTCAGGTTGGGTTCCCTTGGAAGCAGACCCTGAGGCAGACAGAATTGGAGTGTAGGAGTTTGATCAGGCTGTGCTCTTTGGGATTACCATGACAAGAAGGGGACAAAGCAGAAAGGGGCTGAGAGAGAAGCTGAGCTGTCCTAAGTGGAGCCGGCTTGTGGGAATTGGCCAAGGCTGTCAATCAGGGCTTTCCCTCCTCCTCTGGAGAGCCAGCTCCCCTGGGCCCCGGCCCCAGCTCAGTCTCAAACAAGGCCTCAGCTGCCCCCACAGAGTGTTTGAAAGCCGGGATGGCCCTTTGGGTTTGTCCTAAATTTGAGGTGAGAGGGCTGGGCCTCTATACCCCTCTGTTATCAGTCCCTGGGTGTGGCCGTCTCCCTGGAAGGGGGCATCGCCTGGGGCAAACTCTCTTCAGCTGAGGCAGTTCCCAAAGAGGGCTGTCAGCTGAAGGCCGTGTGGAGGCACCTCCCCGGCAGCTGGGGTGGGAGAGCTTCAAGAGCAGCTCACAACGAGGTCTAGAAGCCTCCCCAACTTGCAGCTCTCTGAGCACCCCTGGCTCGGCTGGGTGGGGAGCCACGTAACAGTGTGCAACTCAAGTTTGAGAGTGGCTCTCATAGCCTGGCCCCTGTACCACGTAAAGGAGTCTTTAGGCAAAGTCAGATGGAGTCTCCTGTTTTCTCTCCAACCTTTGAATTAAGGATTTACGAATTATGGACTGTCACCTTCTTTTATTAAGCTCTCCACTCCTGAAGTCCTTTACTTTATCAGCTTCTTCATGTTCTTTTCTGACAGTGGTTCTCAACTGGGGACAAACTTGCCATCCAAGATGATACCACAGAGTTGGTCTGGCGAGGACACTGCCCTGGGCACCCTGAACACTGACTTGTACACCCTGTGCCTTGGCTAGGGTGCTCCACCACTGGTGCTGGGTCCCTGCAGCCCCTCAGTCCTGGGTGCCGCCACTGCTGCCACTGTGGAAACTCTGCTTGCTGTTCCTGCTCCTTTGCATCCCCTGTCTCAAGGTCTGGAGTATATGGAACCCATGAAGCTCAAGATGTTAGCTGCAAAGGATGCTGTGAGCGTGAGTATCTGGCAGTTTCAGCTTGGACCGTGGGAGGTAGTCATTACCTGTGACCAAAACTCACAAGGAGGGCCAATTCCCAGACACAGAAGGTGTTTTAGATGCTGGAGAGCAAAATAGCGACTTGTAGGTGAAAAAGGTGTGCATTTCTCCTGCCACTTGCATGTATTTTAGGCCATTTTGTTGTACGATCTCCAACAGCAAAAGCTTGGGTGTGTACAGCACTCTATTTTTCTAGTGCATTATCTCAGGTTAATTCGTAGATTTCTGACCCTGTCATAACTGATCTTTACTTTATTACACCCACACACACTCATACCTTGGTGCGATAGCCTAGTTACTGTATTTACTTCCTCTGTATAAAAATAGGTGTATGCCTCCTGAAGATCTTACCTTTATTATTCAAATTCATTTCCTCCTGTATTAGCAGTGCCAAAATAAACAATGCTGGAAACAGCTTCCTAATGAAATAGAGCTAGACAGTGTGACTTTTCATTTCTGTCTTTGATTAATTATGTGCTTGTCTTCTCTTTTATGAAAGAGAAATCCACACGTAAAGCTGTATTGAGGCAGAAAAACAAAGAGACTCTTATTAAGAGTTCTTAGTTCTAGTGTGACATTTTCTTTTTTTTTCTTGTTGTCACTTGATGGATCTTTTCATTCACCTTTTCTGACATCCAAGTTGAAAACTTTTATGTTTCATAGACGAGCTGCTGATCCTCTGACAGAGCTCTGCAAAAGTTTCTGGGTTTGCCATTCTCATAAAATACCAATATTGTCTGGAAGACAGCAGAAACTGCCAGTGTAGTAGGACAGATTTTCAAGTGAATTTAATGAGACATCCTGAAGGAAGAATCCAGAGGCAGATCCAGTTTGACTTTCACATAAAGACTAGGGGCGGCCAGTTTGCCTGTCACTGTTGGAGATGCTTGGGTATGTGGGTAAGAACCCATCCTACAAGTTAACAAACCCAGGCCTAGGATCGCTTTTTCACTGCTCCTCGAGATGTCTCCCCACACTGTCATCGATCATCATTCCAGCTTTATAGATGGAGAAACTGACTTGTAGGAAAAGCAGCCCACAGACTGAGTATTAAAAGTCAAACAGGAAAACAAATCATCAAAGCAAAACCCAAGACTTTTCCAGTGCAGGAAGGAAGGAGGGGAGTCCTTCCCAGTCAGAGGCTGCCGATCCCCAACCCGGGCTTCTTAACTCCTCAGAATGGCAGGCTTTGTCTTCTTTTTAAATAAACTTTTAATTTTAGAAGAGTTTTAGATTTATAGAAAAGTTGTAAAGATAGAACAGAGAGTTCCAATATTCCCATAGTGTTAGCATCGTATATTAGTATGGTACATTTGTCACAGTTAATGAGCCAAGACTGATATATATTATTATTAACTAAGTCCACAGAGTTGATTCAGATTTCCTTATTTTTTTTTAATTTACTTTTTGTCTTTTTAGGGCCGCACCTCCGGCATATGGAGGTTCCCAAGCTTGGGGTCGAATTGGAGCTGCAGCTGCCGACCTACACCACAGCCAGAGCAATTCGGGTCCGAGCTTCCTCTGTGATCCACATCACAGCTCAGGTAACACTGGATCTTTAACCCACTGAGCAAGGCCAGAGATCGAATCCAAGTCCTCATGGATAATAGTTGGTTTCATTAACTGCTGAGCCATGATGGGAACTCCCAGCTTTCTTTAGTTTTTTTTTTTTTTTAATTGAAATACAATTGACATATGATTATGTTAGTATCAGGTGTACAATATAATGATTGAATATTTGTATACATTCCTAAATGATCACCATAAGTTTAGTTAATGTCCATCACCACATGTAGGTACACATTTTTTCCTTGTGAAGAGAACATTTAAGATCTACTTTTTAGCAACTGTCAAATATACAGGACAGTACTATTAACTGTAGTCACCATGCTATACATTACATCCCCACGACTTATTCATTTTATAGCCAGATGTTTGTACCTTTTGACCACCTTCATGCATTTCATTCACACCCTTCCCCTGCCTCTGGCAAGCACCAATCTGTTCTCTGTATTTATGAATTAGAGTTTTTCCCCCAGATTCCACGTACAAGGGAGATCATTTGGTATTTATCTTTCTCTATCTGATTCGTTTTACTTAGCATAATGCCCTCAAGGTACATCCATATTGTCACATATGGCAGGATTTCCTTCTTTTTTTTTTTTTTTTTTTTAAGCTTTTTAGGGCTGCGCTTGTGGCATATGGAGGTTCCCAGGCTAGGGGTTGAATCAGAGCTACAGCTGCCAGCCTATGCCACAGCCACAGCAATGCCAGATCCAAGCTGTGTCTGCAACATACACCACAGATCATGGCAACACCAGATCCCTAACCCACTGAGCAAGGCCAGGGATCAAATCCACAACCTCATGGTTCCTAGTTAGATTCGTTTCCACTGCGCCATAACGGGAACTCCAGGATTTCCTTCTTTTTTAATGGCTGAATAATATTCCACTGTGTGTGTGTGTGTGTGTGTGTGTGTGTGTGTATTATATTTCTTTATCCATTCATCTATCAATGGACACTAAGGTGTTTCTGTGTCTTAGTTCTTGCACATAATGCTGCAGTGAAAATGGGGACACATATGTCTTTTACAGTTATTGTTTTAATTTTCTTCAAATAAATACACAGACGGAATTTCAGATTATATTGTAATTCTATTTTGATTTTTTAGCTTAATATAGTCCAATGGTTTATTTTTGCTTTTGTTGTCTTTTCTTTTGGATTTAAACCCAAAAAATCATTACCAAGACTGATGTCAAGGAGCCTATTACTGTTTTCTGGTTTCAGATCTTAATTTTTGTGTATAGTATAAGACAGTGGTCCAGTCTCATTCTTTCGCATGTGCCTGTCCAGTTTTCCAACACATTGTGTATTCTCGGCTCCTTTGTCATAAATTAATTGGTAATGTATATATGGGTTTATTTCTGGGCTCTCTATTCTATTCCATTGATCTATGTGTCAGTTTTTATGACAATACCATACTGTTTTGATTACTGTAGCATTATAGTATAGTTTGAAATAAGGGAGTATGATGCCTCCAGCTTTGTTCTTCTTTCTTAGGGTTGTTTTGACTATTCGGAGTCTTTCGCGGTTCTGTACAAGTTTTAGAATTGTTTGTTCTATTTCTGTGAAAAATGCCATTGAAAATTTTGACAGGAATTGTATCAAATATATAGATTATTTTGGGTAGTATAAACATGTTAACAAGTTAATTCTTCCAATTATGCTTTTTTTGTTATTTATGAAACTAATCATGAAATTCTAATTCATGTAGATTGTCTCCCATGAAGAAATATAAAGCAGGGTCAGGGGATAGAGGATGATAGGGCCATTCTAGGTAGGGTCATCAAGAAAGGGCTCTCTGAGAAGAGATCTAAGAAAGTGAGGCAAAAAGTATATGAAGACCCAGAAGGGAAAATACCAGGTAGAGGGAAGAGAAGGGCAGAGTTATTTTATTTCTGAATGTAACATATGTGATTCATAGCAACTATGGTCCAGTCACATCTGGATTATGGATTCTTCAAATAATTGAATGCAACATACAATCAGACTATAGATACACACACACACACACACACACACATGCAGGCACACTCCTCTGTCAATAAGCCAACTAGGAACATGAATTAGATAAATAGTTCTCAAACTCTAATATGCATGAGAATGACCTGGAGAATCTCAGTAAAAATGAAAAGTGAACATTGCAGGATGGAAGGCAGGTTGCCAGGTGTTCAATTAGCTCTGCTTTTCATTGTAGTGATCAGGTTTCAATTTTCTCAGGATCCAGGAAGCAGAAGGTTCTCATTGAAAAGAACAAAGGGTCACTTCAAACTGGAAATAGCAGATGAGCACTTCTTCCACTGGAGACAACTACAAAATCTGGATGAAAATTTTAAACATTGTAAAGCACTGTAGAGATAAAACAATTGTATGGATTTTCTAGGCCAAATTTCTGGATAGGAAATTCTTAGTCTTCTGTCTTTGATCTGGAAGAATCTGCTAAAAAAATGGTCTTAGGACAGCAGGGAGATGGTGGGAAGGAGTATCAGAAATCTGAGTCTAGTAAGTAGCAGCGTTAGAAGCTGGTGACCCTCTTCCTCAGGCCCTGGGTTGGGATCCAAAGGGCCCTGCCGTGCAAGTGAGGCTACAGATGTGGGTCATGGACTGCTTAGCACCTTCAGGGGTTGATGGAAGAAATACTTTCTAGTGGGAGAAAACATCATTGTAGATCCAAAGTAGTTCTATAACTTTCTTTTTTAAGCACAATGTACTGCAAAACAAAAACACCAAAATCATGGTCAACCCAACCATCCAGACATTTTCATACTGATGACACTTGAATGCATCTAATCAAAATTTAACAGCTAACTGTTAATAAATTAGAAAATACTAATTTCACTACATTACATTACTAGTCAAAACAGCTACTGGTCAAACACATAAATTATGCCCAATGGCAATGAAAAGGAATTACTTCGGCATGCAAAAACATGGGTAGATCTCAAAAACATTAAGCTAAACAAAAGAAGGCTGCCGGGTACTGTATCTATGTATGTATGGTACCATTTATATGAAATTCTAGAAAAGGCAAAAATAATCTAGAGTGGCAGAAGTCAGATTAGTGGTCACCTGGAGCTGGGGAGAGAGGGACTAAATTCGAAATGGCATGAGGAATCTTTTCGGGTGATGGAAATGTTTTAGATCTTGATTGTGGTGATGGCCACAGGGGTATATAGGCTTGTCAAATTCATCAAATTTTACACTTAAAAATAGATGATTTTATTGTATGTAAATTGTACCTTAACAAAGTTGATTTGAAAAAGATATTATAGGGAGTTCCTGTTGTGGCTCAGTGGTTAACGAGTCCAACTAAGAACCATGAGGTTGTGGGTTCGATCCCTGGCCTTCTCAGTGGGTTAAGGATCCGACGTTGCCTTGAGCTGTGGTGTAGGTTGCAGATGTGGCTCAGATCCCATGTTGCTGTGGCTCTGGCATAGGCCGGTGGCTACAGCTCCGATTGGACACCTAGCCTGGGAACCTTCTTATGCCATGGGAGTGGCCCAAGAAATGGCAAAAAGACAAAAAAAAAAAAAAGATATTATAGCCCACCTTCCGCATTCTCTTATTCTATGTACTTTTCTCATCCAAACAATTCCAAGACATTTAATATGAGGATTACCGCATTATTTGTTAAAATATGCTCTTATTTATTGTGTGCGTTGGTACTCTCAATAGTAATAATAATATTATCAGCCTCATTTTATTAGACTGTTGCTCATGTTATTTAGTGAATATCTTCTTTAGGACCTACCTGATATGAGCATCCACAGCTAAACTGTGCTCCTGAAAGCCATCCAACAAAACTTTCTCATTGGTTTATTCTTTTCTGCTGAGAAACAATAGAGATGTGATGTTTCATAATTTTAATACATTATGAAATACACAAATATATATTTAAATGTGCATTAGAGGATTACAACAAATTGGTGAGTGTGATTTCCATCTTGGTCTTTTTGGTTGGTAATTATTACAAATAATAGGTTATTGAACCAAAGTTCTTATTACTGCTAGAATTGGAATTACATTAACAAAATAGGACTAACAAAGGAAAAAAGATGGAAAGAGCTCAAATAAAAAGTATTTTTACTTGAGAATTGTGAATCTCATAGGAAGAAATAAAGAATGAACACACTTGGCATTTCTGAGAAGTATTGGAAATCGTAATCCGTGCTAGCTGGTTCTTTTGTTTCTGTTAACAAGCCAGTCACTTCTTGGACTCAGATTGAGAAAGTCATTATTTTTCTTTGTTGGCTGTAATTCTGCTGATGCTGGTGCTCTTATTATAGCAATCCTGTAACTCAGTTGGCTAGGATGCATTTGTAGACTCTGGGTCTTTATTGATAACCTTTACTGACCTTGTAAGAATCATAGTTCCTCATTATGGCAAAAGTCCAAAGTGCTTCATGAAACAAAATGTTTTGGCACAAGCATGTGATTCTGTGAACAGCAGACTGAAGAGAGCTTGCTTTGCAATGAGAGCCCATGCTGCTTAAATCAACCATTTTCCTGGAAGAGCCCAGTGCCAGATACACACATGGATGTGTTTACCCTTCAACAGGGCACATCTAGCTCCCTGCTCCTGCATTCTTTATACTCCAAGAAAATTAAGGCATGCCTCAAATTCTGATAATGCAGAGTCAACACAAAACCCACTAAATCTTATGCATGTCTGTGTTGACATAAATTGAGATCCTTTCCAGCTCTCATAGCAAAATTGAATTCCTCCAATAAGACGCAATCTCTTAAACCTTTTAAGAATGGTTTCTTAGCATTAAATCTGGAGAATTATGTTTTGGGAATGTGAATACGATAGTGAAGAAAATAATGTTATGAAACTCAGAGAAGCAGCTTTTTATTGATATTCATAAAAACCAAATCCTTTTTTGCTGGAAGAGCATAGCAAATGATGACATTCCCTGCAGTAACTTCATCAGTTAGTTCATAAATTTCCTTGAGTGTCCACCCACGGAATAGAGAAGCCTATTTCATCTGCCCTGGAGCATCAGGAGAGGAAACACAGGAGGAGGTGATTTGCCCCAAGTTACATAAATTTTAATCACTATTAACTGAGAAACACAAAAGAACACTGTGTGTGTTCGTGTGTGTGTGCGTGCGTGTGGTGTGGTGTGTGTGTACATATACACACATATCTACATTATCTATCTATCTATCATCTATCTATCTTTATCATCATCATCTATCTTCTGCAACTAAATACGAGGTTAACCAGGGGTGGTGCCTGTGCTTGGGCAAAGGGGAAGTAAGTGGATCAGCAAGGACAATTAATGTCATTAAAAAGAAGATCTCTGCTAGCACTGCCATCATCCTCTACTTCCTCCTCTTAAGTAAAGGCCTTACTTTGACCACGTATTAGACATGCACTAGGCAGAGTGACTCCTGCAGCAGAAATACAGAAAGAACTTGTTACAGGTGGGTTCCAAAGGACTCACTTGGATCTTCAGTGTTCCCCACCAACATTTTCATTTTAGGGAGAACCATAATCTGGTGTGGACGTTGGCAACTCTTTATGAAATCTTTTAGTGTATTTTTTTTTTTTTTAACCAATGCCCCTACCAGCCAGAGTCTGAGAACCAAGCTGATACTCCAAGGATACTCTGACACTTGGCACTTACCTTCTTTCTACATAGGCTTGTCTTACAGGAGATGTGTAGCCCTTCTCTGGCTCCTAGCTTTCCTCGGGAACATCCCAGGCCATCTGGACATGGTTCCATAATTTTTTTTTTTAAGGCCACACCCGCAGCATATAGAAGTTCCCAGGCTAGGGGTTGAATCAGAGCTGCAGCCCCCAGCCTATGCCATAGCCATAGCAATGCGGGATCTGAGCCACATCTGCAGCCTATACCACAGATCATGGCAACAGAGGATCCTTAACCCATGGAGTGAGGCTGGCGATCGAATCCACATTCTCATGGATCCTAGTCAGGTTCATTACCACTGAGCCACAATGGGAACTCTGGTTCCATAATCTTGAATCTTGAAAAAATAGGACTGAGGTCTCAGTTTTTTCCCTCCAGAAGACTTCTTGTCTCCCATGAAAATAACCACCTCTTAAACAAAACACAAAAAAACAAAAAAATAAAACTTCAAACTCCATATGATAACAGCAATAGAGATATATATTATGTGAAGATACCTGCATGCTCACCAGATGCTTACCAAGCCAGGGTTGTGTTAAACCTTTCTGTCTAGATCCCCTGTACCTCCTTCAAACAGGGAGTATAACTCAGGGAAGTTAAGTATCAAAATTTAAAGCTGTTACATGTTTTACCTGAAAAAAAATCAAGAAAAATATGCACGCTAGTATACATACAGTCTTATTTAACAATAAAATACTCTTAAGAAATTTGTTTATGGGAGTTCCCGTTGTGGCTCAGCAGGTTAAGAACCCAACACAGTGTCTGTGAGGATGTGGTTTCGATCCATGGCCTTGCTCAGTGGGTTAAGGATCTGGTATTGCCGCAAGCTGCAGCATAGGTGCTGTGGCCTAGTCCTGAAGCTGTAGCTCAGATTCGACCCCTAGTCTGGGAACTTCTATCTGCCACAGGTGAGGCCATAAAAAGAAGAAAAAAATTTGTTTTAATTTGTTTGTTCCTCAAATATTTATGTGAAATTGACAGCTTAGAAAATGCCCTACGTTTACTCTGTGGTTTTGCCTATATTCTAGTCCATTGTCAAGGTGGGTATAAATACTCAAGTTAGAAAAGCATGAAAGTGATCACTGACTTGCAAAAAGTACAAAGCAAGTGCTTTAGAATCTCACAGGAAGGAAAAATCATTTCTGTTTGGAGAATGTTCAAGGAAAACTTGATGGAGGAGTTATTTTCAATTGCTTCATCAACGGCACAGACTTGCGCCAGCCTCCACCCGTCGCTTTGCTCTCTGCAGTGCTTCTCTCTTCCTAGTTCTGCTGCAGACATTTCAAGACAGCAGTTTGTATGGAATTTTCAAAGAAGGTCAAGGAATGGATAGGATGGAGGGTATGGTATTGAAAACATGAGAGTTGTATTTGCAAAACTGAGAGACTGTTTTGGCTGGATTATGTCAGGTTTATGATGTCAGGGTAAAGGAGGGGTTACTCTCAGATGTCAAGGGCACATATGATAGCAACGCTCCTATTGTACTAGTCTCTGAGGAGAAAGACCCTTTCTCCCAGCCCAGAAATCAGAGTGCAACCCTTCTCTCTGCCTGCTTCCATTAGGGGAATACAATACCTTCTTATCTCTCTTGTGATATTATCAGCCATTGATAGGTAGAAAATAATGGACCCATTATTTTATGAGATTGTGAAATGGTGATATTTTAGTTCTATAATTTCTTCATTATATATTAACTCATATAATGCCAATTTCTTTTGTGTCTTCATCCATTTGGTTACCCTGTGACCTAATGATGTTCCCTAGAAACCAAAGTTTGAGGCACAGTTTGCATGCTGAAGTTTTTTTGTTTTTTTTTTGGGGGGGGGGGGTTTCAGCCATGCCAGTGGCATGTGGAGTTCCCAGGATGCGGATTTACATGGTAAAGTTTCACTGGAAGAGGCAATTCAACGACAGCGTGAGTGAAGGAGAAAGGAATGGGAGGCACGAAAGGAGGAAAAGCAAGTGTAGAGTGGCATGTTAACTGCACTGGCATAGCCTTACAAAAACATACACAGGACGGCTGCCAGAGAGCAATATGAACACTACATCTTGGAACAGTCTATAAAGGAGGAAGAGACACAAATTCTGTCTGCTGCTGATTTCCCATATCCGGTTTTTTCTTCGGGAAATTAGAGCCCATGCACTAACGTTTGAAACTGTATCTGGGTCCAGAAGTAGTGGGAAGAGCCATTAGTGGGAGGGTCCAGAAATAGAGGGAGGAGCCATTAGTGGGAGGGTCCAGAAATAGGGGGAGGAGCCAGTAGTGGGCGGGCCCAGAAATAGGGGGAGGGCCCAAAAGTAGTGAGAGGAGCCATCGTGGGAGGGTCCAGAAGTAGTGGGAGGAGCTTTGTGTCTATCCTCTCAAGTTGGACCTGAACCCCAGAGCTGCTGCTGCTGCCTCCATAGCAGCAGGGATGACAGGTGCCACACTCAGAGCCCAGACATTTTTCTCAGGGGAGGCTGAGACAGTTAGCCATGTTAGGAGAGCAGGCAGTGGTGGTAGTGGTGGGGATGTCCACGTCTCAGGGGCAGGTGGGCTGTGCAAATGTGGGGAGGTGCAGGAATGCAGTTTTACAGGCTCTGAGGTCTGCTTCATACAAAAAAAGTAGGATAAATGCTTGAATTTTTCCTTTTCAAACCACTTTTCAGAGTAGTGACTTGGTCCCATAGATCCTCCAAGGATGATCAATGAGGATTTTAAATTTTGTTTTTGGTTTTTGGGAGGATGGGCATATCACCACAAATCCATCGATTTTTAAAAAACTTAATTGATTTATTTCATTCCATTGAAATTTGTATTTCACCTAAAGGTGTATTTTTTAAATGTTCAAACTGTCTCTTCTTTGGCCAGTAGAAGACGTTTCAAGTTGCTTCCTAACTTATACTGACATGACTTTGGAAGTCTTCAAGAGCTTCTTTGCTTTCTGGTGTAACAAAGTATCTTGTACATTTCCTACTTCAGCCCTGTAATTGGTCACGTCCGCAGGGTGCCCTGGTTATTTATTTATTTTTTTTCTTTTTTGGCCGCCCTGCAGCATATGGAGTTCCCAGGCCAGGAATTAGATCCAAGCCATAGATGTGACCCAAGCCACAATTGCTGCAATACCTGATCCTTAACCTGTTGTGCCAGGCTGGGTTCAAACCTGCATCCCAGTGCTACCAAAATGCTGCTGATACCATTGTGCCACAGCAGGAACTCTACCTGGTTTCAGTTTTGTGAGAACATATTCAGAGCCACACTGGGCACTAAGGGTAAAGTAGCAGAGTGTTGAAGGTAAATTCAAATGTTAGGAAAGTTTTATTAAATAAAAAGCTTCAGAAAACAGAAAAATTAGGGAGTTCCCATTGTGGCTCAGTGGGTTAAGAACCCGATATAGTGTCTGTGAGGACATGGATTCAATTCCTGGCCTTGTTCAATGAGTTAAGGAGCTGGCAGTGCCGCAAGCTGCAGCATAGTTTGCAGATGTGGCTCGGATCTGGCATTGCAATGGCTGTAGCATAGGCCTGCAGCTGCAGTTCAGATTTGACCCCTAGCCTGGAAATTTCCATATGCCACAGGTGTGGCCATAAAAAAAAATAGAAAAATTAAATCCCAACAGGAAAACTAAAAATTTGACTAATGCATTTAATGGAATTGTTGTATATATTTCAAACCTAAAGGAAAATTCAAATTTTTACTTTAGTGACATGGCAAATTCCTCTTTAAAGACTCCTTAAAGAAAGCTTTTCATTCAGCTGGTCAACCAAAGTTATTTGGGTACTTTCTGTTGCAAATTATTTGGCTCTTGAGTGCTCATAGGTTTTTAAAAAGTGTACATGAGTCCTGAGAATGGAAGCGTGCAGCCAGCCAGGGACCTGTGTACATATATTTTACAAAGGAAACTCTCTCTCTTTTTTTGGGGAGAGTGGCACACCTGCAGCATAAGGAAGTTCCCAAGGGGTTGAATTGGAGCTGCAGCTGCCAACCTACACCATAGCCATAGCAATGCAGGATCCAAGCCACGTCTGTGACACGCACCACAGCTCACAACAATGCTGGATCCTTAATCCACTGAGAGAGGCCAGGGATCAGACCCTTATCCTCATGGATACTACGTCAGGTTCTTAACTCGCTGAGCCACAATGAGAACTCCAAGGAAGCTCTGTTAAGTACAATAGTTATGCATAAGTGGACCCAGGGAGAATGGGGTGACAGAGAGAATTTATTTAGTTAACAGCCATTTACTTTCTATGTGCTGAATTTACTTTCTATGTGCTAAAAAATGAATTTAAATATATAGTGTATCCTTCTAAGTATTTCCAGATAGTTTGAAAGTAATAAAAGAAAATTGCTAATTAAAATACCGTATCTTAACTAGTAACTGGGCTCCTAACTTTTGTAAACAGAAGAGGGAGAGAACTTCAGCCAAAGTGGAGCTGGGGGAAGGCTTCCAGGAGAGAGAAGCATTAAACTTGGGCTTGAAGAATGACTTATCCAGATAGAGAATGGTTGTGAAAAAAAAGAACACATAAGCTATAGAACAAAGCAGGTGCAAAGCCAAAGAGATGGGAAATGGTCCCAATGGAATGACAAAATGGTCTGTCTGTTGAAAACAAAAGAGTATATGGAGCAGGTCTGTGATGGGGAAAGCAGAAGAAATTGAGGCTGGAGATGCAAGAATTCTGACTTAGAATGGGGTTATATGCCATGCTAAGCATTTGAGCTCTTTAGATAATTAAACAAGATTGAGTTTGTGTGAGACGTATCATTTAAGAATACAGGTTTGTCATTTCCTTCATAGATAAGGTGCTAACCTTAACACAAGTTTTGAACTTAGGTGAAAGACCACAGTATTCTGAGTAGATCAGAGAGCATGTGGAGGACAGGGGGTCAAGTTAGGGGTGCAGGGAATGCAGGTGGGAGGTGGCTGCTCCAGAGAGCCAGGAGGGTCCCAGAGCACCCTTACTGTAGCCCTGATTTCATGACAGCAGTTCCGCTCTTGACGTCTAGCCTTGACCGCATAGTGACTTCACTAAGAACTCTATTTCCTTCTTAGTTCTTGACTTTGTTGATGATTTTCCCAGTGGCAGAATCCTCTAGGATAGGAATCCCTAGTTAGTAATGGGAACCATCTTTGGGCCCTGAAGTCTCACCTAGTTTATCTTTAAGCTGAGAAGACTGTAGGTTCCTGACAGTGTTTATAAATTGATCTATTTGGGGATTGGAACTTCCATGGGAGTTTGAAATAAGGTCTGACAAATGAGACCCTGTGGATGGTGTCTCACTACTTGTATTGGGATAAATCTAAACTTTAGTAATAAAGACACTCCCAAATACTGTGACTTTAATAATAATAATAATAATAACAACAATTTCTTTTTCTCTCACACATAACAGTATCAAAGTGAGTGTGGCAGGTCAGTGGGATAGCTCTGCTCCATTGAGGACCCAGTTTCCTTCTAAGTCATGACTCTGCCATTTCTTAGCCAATTAATTCAAATTTCACTGTGCTTATGAATCTTGTTAAAATGCAGGTCTGGGGTGGGGCCTGAGATTCTGCATTTCTGACAGCTCCCAGGTGATGCAATGATGCTGTTCCCTGACTATGCTGGAGGAGCAAGACCCTAGGGCATTATCATAGTCTGCACGGTCAACACTGAGTCACTGCCCCAATCAGGGACTAACCTATTGGTAAGGGAAGGGCAGTGGGCAGAGGCTGATGGGTTGGGGGAGACATACAACACTTCTGCTCACATTACCTGGGTAAAATCTTAGTCACCTGGCCACACTGAACGGCAAGAATGTCTTGAAAATGTAATCTTGCTGGGCAACCATGTGCGCAGCCAGGGTTCTTACTTCTGGAAAGCAGGGAGCAGATGTTAGCAGACAACTCGCAGTCCTGGCCACATTCCTCTAGCTAAAGTCCCCTCCTGCACCTCTAAGAGGCTTGCGGTGGTCGCCCAATAATGTGAGGTGTACTCAGGGAAGTGTCTGTGATGTTTTCCAGACGGCTCTTCACAGCATTCTTTATCCCACATGTTCTAGAAATATCCCGCTCCCAGAATTTCCTGGGTACAGAGGTAGCCTCTTTAGGAGAGAGCACATGAGTAGACTTTCTCTTTACCTTTATGACTTTGAAAGTGAACGAGATGCGAGATGACCTGATTATACCTCTCCAAGATCTACTTGTTTAATGCTTCCGGTTTTTGTGAGGATAAATCAAAGCTTCAAACCCAGTAATACATTATCCTGTTAAAGACAGTCTTGCTGGGCTGAATCGACTCTGCTGCAGGTTTTCGCATCTGATGAGTGAGATAAGATAATAAACGAATCCAGGCCGCTGCAAAATACACAGGCAGCCTCAGAGAGAAGCATAACCACGGTACATTTATAATCAAGCCCCAGTTTATATGCTGGCTGACAACAGCATTAGAGGGTCAAATAGCTCAAGGATATTGAATGAAAACTTACAGTTCATGAGTGATAATATTTTCCCTTCTATTTTTATTTACCTAACTGAAAAGTGCCCAGTTTATTCACTGAAAGAAATTTTCATTTCCTGATCCTCTTCTCAATATTCATGCCAGTGAAATAGAATTAACTAAAAATGGAATGATATAATCTGTTTTAAGCAAAAGGCTAGAAGGGCAAAGAATGATTAAGAATTCCATGGCTGCTTTAATGTGTTCCTAATAAACAAATATCTAGGAAGAGATACTAAGCCGCTCTCTGAAAAAAAAAATTAAATATGTATATTCTCCCCTCAAAATACAAGCCTAGGGAACAATGAGCCTTTAGTTGAATTTTCTCCTCAACATGACATTTCTCGTTGTCTTTCACTGAAATGAAAAATTTCAAAGCAAGAAAAAAAGCCCGGAAATATTATTCTTGAAATCAAATAAGGCCACCATGTCTGTCCATTAGCCCCAGTGGTTGCTTCCAACGATTATGACCAAATTTTCTCATTTGTGCTTTTTGGAGAAACAATATTTGAATCTCAGGAGGACAGCTGAGGATTGAATCAGGTTATAAAAATGCTCAAGACTGTGGCAGCAGTCTAGAAGGGAAGGAATATTTCTCCCCGGATTCTAAGTCAAAATATATACATTTCAATTCCAGACACTTAGTTTTCAAATAATCATGGTGATGTTGAAAAAAGGGATGACAGAGCTGATGATGATGATAGTAGCCAGCATCTATGGAGGGCCGACTAAGAACATGACAGGGTTCAAAGGCTTTCTGTGTATTAACTCACTTCATCTTCATATAGACTCTTAGAGGCAGGTCATATTCTAATCCCTACTTTATTGTTGAGAACAAATGAGGCACAGAGATGCTAAGTAAGTCTCCCGAGGTCACACAGCTAGTATAGCAGAAACCACATGCCCAAGATCTGTTTCTTCTTTCTTGGCATGTAGCCAGCTGACATTTCCCAGTCTCTTTTGCAGGACGAGTAGCCACCAGGCTAAGTGCCAGCTGATGGAATGTGAGAGATGTGTGTCCTTTCCAGACTAAAGGTTTTTAGAGGCAGGAGTGCCCCTCCTTGCTCTTTCCCCATTTGCCTGCTGGAGGGACTATAATGAGGCCCTGGGGGATGGCAGCACTGTATGTAGAAGGGGCCTGAGTCATTCCCACCAGTCAGGAGTGCCCTCCTTGGTGCATCAGAGAGAAGAAAAACACATTTTGAACCATTACACCTTTGAGGGGTCTACTTGTTACACAGTATAGCCATCCTCACTCACTTAACACCCCAGAAAGTAGTGGAATCTGGATGTGAATCTAGGCAGCCTGGCTGCATAGTCCACCTTGGTTATTGCTTCTTCATTTGAAAAAATGGGAATGACCATTAGAGCCGGTCTCTCCAGGCTTCTAAGCTGGTGTCTTGAGGTCAGGTCGGTGTAGCTCCTGAGGAAATCTGAGATGGGGTCAGAAGTATCCTAGGCGAGGTGTTCTGCCAGGATCAGGCCTTAGCATTGCTAGGGCCAGGATACTCTTTCTGCAGATCTTAGTCATCACCTGGGCTTCTATAGGCTCCGTGAGGCTCATTGTGCTTTTACCTTCTCCAAATGAGATGTCTTCTGGTCCAGGGCAGACCCAGTCCATCCCTTCTCTGTAATGTGCTCCATGGCTTTCCCTCTAAGGGGTTTGCCCTTTGCCAGTGCCTGTTCTAACTGCAGTCCCTCCCACTATAGCTTCTTTCTGTTTCCGACCTGTCTACTGCTGAGCTCCCGGTATGACAGAAACCATCTTGCCTAACTTTTTCCCCTGAGAGTAGCTAACCTACCTTACCTGACTGGGTTATCGTAAGGATGAATGAGGGTTAGTGTAAGGATGAATTTAGGTGTATAATACTGTTTACTGGTTCAAATGTATGGTATAAAATGAGATATTACTATTAACATGTTTAAATCTTTGATTATCAAGTCAAAGAGGCAATTTTATTTTGTTCAAATAGATGTTAGTTGAAGAAATGACCTAAATGTTTTTTAAACACTAGTTTAAAAAAATTTGGTTTTGGCTGTGCCCATGGCACAGGGAAGTTCCCGGGCCAGGGATTGAACCTGAGCCCACAGCAGTGACAATGCCAGATCCTTTAAGTGCTAGGCGACCTGGGAATACTTAACATTTTTTTAATTGAAGTATAGTATATTTACAAATTAGTTTCAGGTGTACAGCATTGTGATTCAGTATTTTTACAGATTATACTCTATTTAAAAGTTATTACCAGGTGATAGTTATAATTCCTTGTGCTATACAATATACCTGTTGCTTATCTATTTTATACATAGTAGTTTGTTTCTCTTAATTTCATGCCCCTAATTTTCCCCCAGTCCTTTTCTCTCCCCTTTGGTAACCACTAATTTGTGTTCTATATCTGTAAGTCTCTTTTTGTTTTGCATATACATTCATTTGTATTCTTATTTATTTTTGTATTTTTTTAAAACTTTTTTGGCTGAACCCACAGCATATGGAAGTTTCTGGGCTAGAGACTGAATTTGAGCCACAACTGCAACCACAGTTGTAGCAACGTTGGATCCTTAACCCACTGTGCCATGTTGGGAATATCTGTATTATTTTTTAGATTCTAAATATAAGTAATATTATATGGTATTTGTCTTTATCTGACTTATTTCACTAAACATAATAATCTCTAGGTCAATTCATTTTGCTGCTCACAGCAGGATTTCATTATTTTCATGACTGAGCAATATTCCATTGCATATGTAGACCATGTCTTTATCCATTCATCTGTTGGTATACATTCAGGTTGTTTCCATATCTTGGCTATTGTAAAAAAGTGCTATTATGAACATTGGGGTGCAGGTATTTTTTATATTCACTTTTTTTCTTCCAAATATATATCCAGGGATGGGATTGCTGGATCATATGGTAATTCTATTTTCAGTTCTTTGAGGGCCCTCCATACTGTTTTCCATAGTGGCTGCACCAATTTATATTCCCAACAACAGTGTACAAGGGTTCCATTCTCTCTGTATTCTCTTCGATGTTTGTTATTTGTAGACTTTTTGATGATAGCCAGTATAGCTGATGTGAGGTGATACCTCACTGTGGTTTTGATTTGCATTTCTCTAATAACTATGCATATTGAGCATTTTTCATGTGCCTGTTAGCCATCTGTATCTCTTTTTAGGAAGAATGTAGATTCAAGCCTTCTGCTTTTTTTGATTACTTTTTTTTTGGTATTGATTATTATGAACTGTCTATATAGTTTGGATATTAACCCTTTTTGCTCATGTCATTTGCAAATATCTTCTCCCATTCTGT
This sequence comes from Phacochoerus africanus, assembly GCF_016906955.1. Classification (NCBI taxonomy): domain Eukaryota; kingdom Metazoa; phylum Chordata; class Mammalia; order Artiodactyla; family Suidae; genus Phacochoerus; species Phacochoerus africanus. Next base: position 71,433,334 of record NC_062545.1, read on the forward strand.
AGGTTGTCTTCCAATTTTGTTGGAGGTTTCCTTTGCTGTGTAAACTTTTACATTTAATTAGGTCCCCTTTGTTTATTTTTGCTTTTATTTCTTTTGCCTTAGGAGACAGATCCAAAAAATACTGCTATGATTTATAGCAGAGTGTTCCGTTTATGTTTTCTTCCAGGAGATTTACTGTTTCAGGTCTTACTTTTAGGTCTTTAAGCCATTTTGATTTATTATTGTATATGGTGTGAGAAAATGTTCTAATCTCATTGTTTTACATATAGCTGTCCAGTTTTCCCAGCACCCCTTGCTGAAGAGACTATTTTTTGTCCACTGTATATTCTTGCTTCTTTTGTCACAGATTAATTAACCATAAGTGCATAGGTTTATTTCTGGGTTCTCTATTCTCTTCTATTGATGTATGTGTTTGTTTTAGTGCCAGTACCATACTGTTTTGATCACTGTAGCTTTGTAGTATAGTCTGAAATCTGGGCAGGTGATACCTTCAGGCTCTGCATCCTAAGATCAAGTGTTTTCTCTGGTTCTTACAGCCCCAGATCCAGTGCCATGTTGCAGTGTGGAATGAGTTTTGCTGGAGCATTTACTTAGCTTGGACTAGAGTCTACAGTGATATGGTTGCAGGAAATCTGGCAGCTGCTAGAGCAGACCTCTCCCCATGCTGCAGTGGGAGCATGTCAGCCCATACACACTCTTACCAGCAGAGTTCAGGCTTCTCCAAGCTTTCCAGCTGTTACAGTGGTCCTCCAACCAGCCAAGAAAGCTTTTCTCCTCTGCATAGGACTCCAGGATTGGAATGCCCAGTCTGTGGCTTGACTTGCTCACTGCCACTGGTATCTACCAGTGCAATCTCCGTTTTCATCTGAGTCCCCTCCCTGGGGTACAGGTCCCTAGAAGATTACTTTTCTTCCCTTCCTACCTGATAATCTGCAGCCTTGGTTTTATAAGAGTTCTTCTGCCAGTTTTCAGTTAGTATTCAGCCAGGACTGTTCCACATGCAGATGTATTTTTGATGTGTTAGTGGGGGAAGTTAAAGTCTATGTCTTCTTACTCTGCCATCTTGATCTCTACTTTTAGTTTTTAAAATTTGATTTTGCAGGTAAAATTAATCTAAACACACTATGTGTTGTAAGAGAGTTTTAGAAAGAATTGGAGTGAAAAATGAAGGTAGTGTTGGAGTCTAGAAGTAATTACCAAAGATCACAACTGAGAAGTGTTAATAGTTGCAAATAACATAGTCACTAGCAATTCTTCATGGCAAAGACTACTGGTTCCTTTTATGCTGAATTATGGCACTGAAGCAAGCTGTTAATTTCAAAAGGCTAAGATGCAGCGTTTTCAACACTGACCTATAACTCTTATTTGCTCATCTTTGGTAGATGCTATCCCCAGGCATCACAAGTTCTGCCCAGGGAGTTGAAAGTATTTCTATAATATTAATTTCATTGTTGAGGAGAAGGCTTTCTTCCAGATCCACTCATCCTGGTTGATTTTAAGGAACTGGGTTTCAGCTTCCAGGCAAGGCAAATTCAGAATAAATGAAACAGAAGCACCAGGATGGAGAGAGTTCTTCTGTACTCTTCAGCAGCTTCTGCCAATGTTAACATCTTACAGAGCCACAGTGTATTTGTCAAACTAAGAAAATAATGCTGGAATACTATTAACTCAACTACAAACTTTATTCACATTTCTCTGGCTTTCCCACTACTATCCTTTTTCTAGTCCGGGTTCTGGGATCTAAGATACCACACACTGTATGTGGTTGTAATGTCTCCATAATTCGTTTTAACATCTCCTTTATCTCCTCTGGCCTGTGACAGTTTCTTAGTCTTTCTTTGCTTTTCATGATCTTGACAGTTTTGAAGAGTATTGGTCAGGAGTTATTTGTAGACTGTCCCTCAATTTTTGGTTGGTCTGATGATTTTTGATGACTATACTGGCATTCGAGGTTTGGGGGATGAATGCTACAGAGGCAAAATACCATTCTCACCATATCATATCAAGGAGTGTATTTGATGAACTTGACTTCTGACCTGTGATGTTAAGTTGTTAACCTTGATCATCTCTCCAAAGTAGTGTTTGATAGGTTTCTCCACTGTAAAGTAAGCCTCCCCAGCTTACCATAGTCTGTTCTTTGGAAGGAAGATGCTAAATCAAGGAGGAAAGAGGATTTAGCTTCACCTCCTCGAGGATGGGGTATCTACATGAATTATTTGAAATTATTTATGCAGGTATTTTTCTCTTCTCCCACATTCATTTCTTCGATCATTCATTTATATCAGCATGGACTCGTGGATATTTATATAGTAACTTGGGTTATAATCCAATGCTGTGTTATTTCATTGCTCAAATTATTCCTGCTTTGTCCATTGGGATCTCTTTCAGTTTTATTTTTTGTTTTCCCCACCCTACAGCATATGGAGTTCCCAGGCCAGGAATCAGATCCAAGCCACAGTTGCGACTTACACCACAGCTTCAGCAATGCCTGATCCTTTAGCTCCCTGTGCAGGGCCAGGGATCTGACCTGTGTCTCAGTGCTGCAGAGATGCCACTGGCCCCCTTGTGCCACAGAAAAGACTCCTCTTTCGGGACTCTTGAGTCCCTTTGTCATTCCATGTCTTTTATTTTTATTTATTTTTTGAGCAACTCCATCTTTTCTGGCACTAAAGGATTATCTCAGCTTATCTTGTATTTTCACTGTCCTCCAACCAGCCATTTATTTAAGAAGCTCTGGTTCCTTTAACTGGAGAATCTTACCTCATATTTAATACTAGCCTGGAAGCTTTAACAGTGGTCTCTGTAGAGAAAACTTTGTCACAAGCAGGTTGGCCTTGGCCCAGATTGAGGATTGAAGTTCAGTACTCTCAAGTGGCCCTGCAAGGGGCTTTGGGGGCCTGGGTCCAGAAGATTTGATGTCATGGGTAAAGTGACAGGACTATCTCTTCTTGGCCTTTCGGATTTGATGCTGAGAAATGTGAATCTTTTTGCACAGTTTCTCCACAGGAATCGGGATGCCTAAGTCCATTGTATCTATATGCCTCTGTTGTTTTCTGTGATTGCTAGGCTTCCAGAATCAATCTTAGTGTCTTTATTGCCAACAGCGGTTTCAGTTAGAAATCTCTTTTCTCAGTCATAAATTGTTATTGGAACTTGTTGTCTGCGGATGTTATAAACCAAAAACAGACTGGAGATGTCGTTTGGAGATTGTGTATTAGAGAAAAGTTGAGTAACAGTGAATTGTCTGTTAGTGGCAGAGAGATGACAGTGAAGACTGACGGGATTAATCAGTAAAAGACTTTGGTCAAAATGTTCCTTTTAAAAAAGTCAAATTTACTACTTCTGATATATCATTTTTATTCTTTATTCGTGGTGTTATGGGAGATTCAAAGAATAAAAGATTAGGAGTTCCTATTGTGGCTTAGAAGTAATGAACCCAACTAGTATCCATGAGGATGTGGGTTTGATCCCTGGCCTTGCTCAGTGTGTTAAGGATCTGGTGTTGCCATGAGTTGTTGTGTAGGTCACCGACACTGCTCAGATTTGGCATTGCTGTGACTGTGGTGTAGGCCAGCAGCTGTAGCTCTGATTTGACCCCTAGCATGGGAACTTCCATATGCCACAGGGGCAGCCCTGAAAAGCAAAAAAAAGAAAAAAGAAAAAAGAAAGAAAGAGAGAAGAAAAGTATTAGTTCCCACCTACCCTCTGAAACCAAAACACCTCTAACTCGAACAGAGGCAGAACCCATATTGGAACTTGAACCCACAATTTTTTAATCATTTACCTGGTGTTTGGACTTACTGAGGCTTAGGTTCTTTGTTTCTCAGCTCAGAAGGAATTCAGTGAGAGACAAAGCAATAGGCAAGAAATATATTTGTTAAAATGGGATGCTTGTGAAAGATACAAGCGGGTGGGTGAGAAGGCTCTGCCCTGAGGATTAGGTGGGCTACATTTTTATAATCCAAGGAAAGTGGGGAGGGGAAAAAGATTGCCTTCTTCCTCATTCTTCAAGTAGACATTGTAAGGTTGGCCGAAAGGACAAGACCTGAGTTCAGGCATAAAAGACTTTATTAGCGGGGTATACTGCCGGGCTGACCCATAAAGGGAGGTCAGTAGTCAGCCTGGAAGGAGGAGGAAGGAGGTTATATGTGGGTGCCAATAAAGGGGGTTTCTGTGCAGAAGCTGATTGGCCATTTCTTATATAAATAGGGTGAAAAGGGACAGACCAATCAGTTTGGGGGAATTGTTAGTAGGATATGAACAGAAGTTTAGACATTCTCCTGGGTAGTGGGGTAGTCTTTAAGATTGGGTCACATGATTTTAGGGAAGACTTAATCATGTCTTAGCCCTGTCTCTCCAGGAGCTGGGCGAGAGCCTAGAGCTAAGTCTTGTTTTCCCAGGATGAACCTAGCAGACATAAGGCTTACATCATTAGCTCCTCCTTCATATCATGTAAGAGAATATTTGACCCTCTGAGGTCAAACTAGGACTGTCATGGCATTTTTTCAAATCAGCAGAAGGGTGGCAACATATGCTAAAATATGTTGAATCATCTCAGGTTTCCATATAATGAGGGTCTCCTGCTTTGGAATGTCATCTTTCCCTTAAATTCCTCTCCTAGGTCCTAAGGATCTTTATGTTGTTGAACTTGAATGCAGGTCCCATTTTATTTTTCACTTAATTGCTTGAGGCATGTCTGGTGCTTTTATTTATGCAAGCCTGCCCCATTCCATGATGTTCTGATGGCTTTCTCTATCGATTACTAACTGACAGTGGTCTCCCAAAGTTCCCTAGGTTTCCCTCTCTATCCATGGTCCCCTCCTGGGACTTCTACAACTACCTGTGTAACTATCCTACTCTCTTCCTACCACTTCCCCTGATATTGTGATATTATAAGAAATATATATTTGGTCTTTGTCTTCAGTTCCTGGCACAGAACTACTAAAATCCTTGGAATTTCCTGAATGATAGGGGTTAGGAGAGTGTCTTTGTTATATATTTCAGCCATACCTGAGTTTATGCTAATAAGGTGGCTCCTAGAGGGTGACAACTGGTTGTCAGAGGAACCAACAAAGCTGTGAGAGAGTTAGAACTTTCAGCCCCACCCTTGACCTCTGGGGAAGGAAGAGGAGTGGAGACTGACTAATCACCAATGGCCACTACTATAATTGATCATATGTATGTAATGAGGCCTCCATTAAAAGCCTAAATGATGGGGTTTAGAGAGCTTGCAGGTCAGTGCCATGTGCTGCAAGGTTAAGGGAACATAATTTCACAGAGATAAAAGCTTCTGAGCTCAGGACCCTCTGGACCTCACCCTGTGTACCTCTTCTTTTGGCTGTTCATCTGTGTATCCTTTATAATAAACCAGTAGTAGTAAGCAAAGTGTTTCCTTGAGTTCTGTGAGCCATTATATCAAATTATCAAATCTGATGAGGAGGTTGTGGGAACTCCTGATTTGTAACCAAGTTGCTCAGAGGTACAAAGGACTAGAAATTATGATTGGCATCTGAAGTGGGGGTGCTCTTATGGCACTGTGCCCTTAACATGTAGGGTCTGATGCTAACTCCAGGTGGTTAGTGTCAGAATTTAATTAAATTGTAGGACACCCAACTGGAGAATTGGTTGGTTTGGGTAAAACAAAATAAAAACAAGCAAAGCTCACACAGTTGGTGTCGGGGTGTTGTGAGTAAAGAAACAATTTTTTTTTATCCTCCCTTCTTCTCTCTCTACTTCCTTAACACATACATGTATTACATATATATATGTAATACAAACACACACACATCCATTCCCACCCCCATTTATCAGAATTAGATCTTTGCTCTTGTGCTCTAGTATTCATAGCCCCTGAAAGGAATTAACAGTTTTTAGGGACTGAGAACCAAACTCTGAGCAGTAAGGACTTTTCTTTTTGTCTGAAAGGTGTACCCTTCAAGGAAGGAAGGGGCTGGGATAGAATCTCTAGAAACTGTATTATTCTGGAGATGTCTGAACTTTGGGACACGGAGTAGGAGAGAGTGGAGTGGAATGTCCATGTCTCAGCTTGTGGACAGCAGGAAGCACCACTGAAAGGGCAACACTGGAAATGCCTGGGCCACAGAAAAAGAAGCAATAGTGAAATAGCAGCCATAGACTTACAGCTTCTTGCAGGGCTCTCCCATAATTCTAGGTAGAGCAAGGAACCTCAAAAATGACAACAATATATATCAGCCTTGGTGAACGATGGATCTGGACCAGGATTGCTTTGATAAGAAAGGTAAGGAAAAATTATAGCGTCTGAACTGGAAGAATGGCTATCATGACTCACAGGATTCAGCTCATTATTGTACTCATGACTATGATTTATTGCAGTGAAAGGATATCAAACATGATCAGCAAAGGGAAAAAAGTGCATAAAGCAAATCTTGGGAGACCAGGTGCAGCTCCCAGGGCCCTCTCCAGCGGAGCCTCAAGGCATGTGCTTAATTCTCCCAACAAGTTGAGATGATATGTGTGAAATGTTGCAAACAAGGAAAGTTCATTAGAGACTTATTGTCCGGAGGTTTTAATGGGACCCTCTCTGCCTGGCAGATACCCAGATCCAGACTCCCAGAAGGAAAATATGCATTCATCACAAGCCATATTGTCTGTACAAATAGTTTAGGTACAGTGAGACACTCACTATTATTAACTGATAAAATTAGTCGTGGGAACCCTCCTGAATTCTAACTTCTGGGACACCAGTCAAGGGCCACCTTTGTAAGCACACCTTTCAAAAGATGGCATCAGGTCTGCTACATGAGCTTTTTTCTGCACAGCATGGTTTTAAACTCTGGGTAGGACAAGTCTCTAGAAACTTTGTATTACTCTTCCTTCAGAATGTATGGAAACCATTGGTGGTTCTGACTGGACCTTTGTCTCAGTTGTATACCCTTCGGATTTTTAATGTATGGAGGTCACCAATTAACAATACAGAGAGGCTAATGCCATTGAAAGAAGAATTTTTTACAGTTCCCAAGAGAAGGGTTGGAGGGACAGGCCATGCTAGGCAGGGCCACATGGAGAAGCACCTGGTCTGGTCAAAAGGCAGAAGGAATAAAAGGAAAGCATGGCTCAGAGTCTTTATTGTGTTTCCTATAAGAAAGGTAAGGCAGGGTGAACAAGGTCCTCTATAGAATTAACTAGCTCAGATAATGTCAATGGGCTCTGGGCTCTAGGTTGCTCTCTGGTTTTCTGGTACTTGGCCCTAGACTGACCTAGGGGAGGGGAAATTTGTCTTGGTGTATGAGTTACATAAAGGCAGTGGTTGAGGACATGGACTTGGGATTAGCTGGTTTGTATATGAAAGTCATGTTTGTAGGTGAGTTATTCCTTATTATCTCTAGGAATCAGTCAGCCCTAGGAGGGACATTCCTTCCCCTACCAGGAAGGCCCTTGAGATGTCAAAACATCATAAAATAAAAAAGCATGACCACCACACACTTATTCCATTTGTGAGTATTTACACAAGACAGAAACAAATAGGGGCTGTCTGTTAAGAATAAAGAAAGGAAAGACAAATCCTCCAGCCTTGGCAACATGAAGGATGGAGAGCAAAAAAAGATGGAAACAACTCAAGTACCCATCAACAGATGAATGGATAAACAAAGTGTAGTATATACATACAATGGAATATTATCCACCTTAAAAAGAATAAAATTCTAATACATTCTACAAGATGGATAAAGCTCGAAGACATCATGCTAAGAAATTAACCAGACACACAAAGGAACAAATGGTGTATGATACCACTTACATGAAGTAACGAGAACAGGCAAATTCACAGAGATGAAAAGCAGAATAATGTTTACTGTGGTCAGAGGAAAAGGGAAATTATTTTTAATGAGGACACGGTTTCTGTTTGGGGTGATTAAAAAATTCTGGAAAGAGATAATGGTGGTGGTCACACAACATATGAATGTATTTAAATAACACCAAGTTGTATGCCTAAAAGTGGTTAAAATGGTAAATTTTAGGTTATGCATATTTTACCACAATAAAAAAAAAGAAAAACACCATGGGATGAATGACAGTTGAAAACTGAGATGATGAGCAAGGGAACAAGATGGGTGGTAACTCTGACGGGTGTGGGAATTTGATGGTTGGTAGAGCTGATGATACCAAGGCCTAGACTCTATAACCACATGGACCTATCAGGTTTCTCGAGTGCCTGGGCACTGACTGCCATCACCCCTCGTTAAGCACTGTGTGAATGCATGGTTTGCTGGGAGTGAGTACTGATGAAACAATGTCACTTTATCAGTGCTCCTGAAAAATAACATAAATGCTTCATAACAGTGAATCAGGAGATTGGTCTGTGTGTATATGTGTAGCGTATATGAGTGTGTGTGGCTAACATAGAGATACTGTTCATACCAAAATATAGTAATAAACCCCAAGGTATCAGTCAAAGAACAAGAAATCAAAGGACTGGCTGTATTTGTAGAAAGAGCTGTAGACTAGGCGTCCCACGTGTGAGTGGTAGTTCTCTCTCTGGCTTCACTGCCTGACCTTGGACAAGTCGCCTGCCTGCTCTCAATCTCAGTTTCCTAAATTGTCCTTCATTTCCACCCCAAAATAAGGAAGTGACTCACTTTATGTCTGTTTGTGGACATTACCCTTAAAAATTTTAATTCATAGTTACCCTTTAAAATTTTAAATTTCTTTAAAACTAATCAGTACGTCTTCACCTTCGGGGCTGGCACTGTTGCTAGCCCACCCAAAGGCTGATCTTCTTCTCTTCCTTGTCATAGAGTTTGCCTCCCACCAAGGTATTGAAAATAGCAATACCCCTTTGTTGTGCTCACTTTGCTAGCCTATCTTCCATCAAGAACACCAGCATTCGACAGACCCCTCACCCAGGTGCCCGAGGGGAAGTCTGCTGGTGGGAAAGTTTTCCTATCTGGAAATAAGAGACATGTGAGGAGCAATGCAATGTTGCTATCCCTCATCTGTGCCACTCTTCAGATACTGTTATATATGCAGCAGCCACCCTACAATCACAAAGAGACAAGCTGAAGCAGGTTGATACCTGAGGGCTGCAAATGTAAATATGGAAAGAGCCAGAATCCTGGTAAGAGTCACCCCTGAGCTACTGAACATAACCTGGGACTGTCTACTTTAGAATTTCTTATAATGAGCGCCATTATTTAAGCCATTTTGGGTTGGATATTTTCCCTTTTCCAGTCAAGATATTCTATATGGTACAAACCACTTCCTGAAAAATACAAAAACTTTATAAAAAACATGAAGAAATTCAAACATGACTTCAATACCCACCCTTTGAGTGTAGCCATCTACTCCTCTGTGTGCCCACACCCTGCTCCCCATCTGTTACAGCAGATGAGCCACCCTTGCTCCTGCATAGACTACACCTTCATTTGGACATGGGTCCCATCCTCTTCTTCTTACTCAAGGACATCCATCTCTTTCCTCATGGCCAGTGTTTACCTCTTTTCTGGGTTATTCCCATCAGTATACAAATATCTCCCCTTCAATACAAAAACAGAACAGGGAGTTCCCTTTGTGGCTTAGTGGTTAATGAACCCAACTAGGATCTATGAGGATGCGGGTTCGACCCCTGGCCTCATTCAGTGGGTTAAGGATCCGGCATTGCTGTGAGCTATGGCCTAGGCCAGCAGCTATAGCTCATGTTCAACCCCTAGCCTAGGAACTTTCAAACTTCCATATGCCATGGGTGTGACCCTAAAAAGCAAAAAAAAAAAAAAAAAAAAAAAAAAAACCAAAAAACAAAAAAAAAACAAAAAAACCCAAAGCAATAAAAAAAACAAAAAATCCAAAACCAGAACAGAACATAACGAAACAAAACAACAATTGCTTGACTCCATCTCCCAATAGAGTCATTACTGCATTTCCTTACTTCCCATTACATCAACATTCTTTGAAATATTTCTCTGTACCTCACATTTTTCTGTTTACTCTCCTCTCTTGAGCCAACTCCATGTAGGTTTTTGTCTCTTCCACTTTTCAGAGACACGTAGCAGTCACCCGTGACTTCCATGTTACCAAATTCAATGGCCAATTCTCAGTTCACATGGTTTTTAACCCCTCAGGAGCACTTGATACAATTGTCAGTCTCTCTTTGACATTTAATTCACTTGGCTTTCACTGTTTCCTTCTCTTTCGTTTGTCTTCCGACATCCTGGGGCTCCTCCTCAGTTTCCTTTGAGGGCTCTTTTCAACTTCCTGACCACTAAATGGTGGAGGGCTTCAGAGCTCAGACTTCAGACTCTTCTGTTTTCTACCTGCACCCCTCATGTGATTTTATTTAATTATATTCCATCACTACAATGACAGATCTCAGCTCAGAATGACAGCTCAGTACACCCAACTGTCTGGTGGACATTTAGGTTTGGTTGTCTAAAGGGCATTTCAAACTTAACATTGTTTAGTACTATACTCTTTATGTTTCTCTTAAAACTGCTTTTTTTTTTTTTTTCATTCCTTTTCCATCTTATTAAATGGTCTGGCCAAAATCTTAGAGTCATCCTTAAATTTTTTTTTTTTAATATTCTATAGTCAATCAATCAGCAAATGCCTCTCAGTTCCATTTCTACTACTACCATCTTTGTCCAGTCTACTGTTAATGCTCACCTATATTATTGCAATAGATTCTAAATCAGTCAAAGACTGAATCTGGCTATGAGGAAATTGTTCACAAAAATCCTCTTTTCTTGGACTAGGATTGTTCAGATAGTAAAGGGTCTTTAATGCCACAAGTAAATAATGGGATTATCTTGCTGTAAGATCTCTTTCCCAGCATAATCATAGTAAGGACTTTTTTAAGCTTTTCACTAGGAAAGTTTTCTTTTTTTTTTTATTGAGGTACAGTTGATTTATACTGTTGTGTGAGAAAACAAGGATTTTTGATTGCTTCTCTTTCCTAACACTATTCATCCTCACCTTTGTGAACAAGGGAAAGAACTGCTAGCTCACTCCTCATTTTCCCTAAAGGACTGTTCCTAATTCTTAATTTGCTTCACCAGGACAGGCCTATGACCTCCTGTTTTTCTTTCCATATATACAGTGCTACAAAAGGCGCTGCTGAAGAATGGCTTGGTTTGACCCTGCTATCCCCCACCTTCAATAAGCTGAAATTGCGGGGAGCAGCAGGCAGCCATAGCCTGACCCTTGCTTGCCCCCTCTGGGAGCTGAATACTATGGCACTCATTAAATATTCAGCAATCTATTCCCAGTTTAAAACAAACAGAGGTGATCTTTTCAAACCATCTAGTGGATCTGCATTACAACTGAAGAATGACTTTCCTGCTTCATTAAACATTTAGGCCACTCCTAGGCTTTGAGGGCTGCCTGTCATGGTGACAGCAGGCAGAGTACAGCAGGCAGAGTACAGCAGTGCAACTCCCTTCCTGATGCAAGAAAACTCCCCTCACATTCTTATTGATTTTATTTATTTATTTATTTATTTATTTATTTATTTATTTATCTATCTACTTTGGCAAAGATGACAAGAAGGAGGATGAAAGCATCAGGAAGATAAATAAGTCCTCTAATTCCCAGGAAGTTGGCATGTGTTCTCAAGACACAAGTGTTAGGGCTATCTCATATGCAGGGTGTTTAACAATTGCATTATAACCATTTATTTCACATTGGAAAGGCATTCTCTCCTACTCTGTAATCGTGGTGAAAGCATGAGGGATGTCTAAGAACTTAACTAAAACCATTCGTACATTGTTAGTCATACTAGTGATAGTCATACTCATGATGACCGAAAACAGGCACTAAATGTTCAAGCTTGTCTGGTACCTTCAACTTTCACCTTTACATTGGGAGCTGTTTGGAACTTCCTACATTTTACCATTTTTATTTGAAGATTATAATTTTGTCATACAATTGTTTTAAGAGCCCATCTATGATCTGGGTTGTCAACTGCTGCTTTTGTAGCACATATTTGACGTCCCTGAGTAAGCGCTGGGCGCACTGGGATTTCAGAGAACCCATGCTCGCACTGAACTAGTTAAATAATAATGAAAACTGTAACTGCTGTATACTTGCAAAGTGCTTTAAAATTGTGCTCATAACACTTTTTTAAATTTATGAGACAACTTTGCCTTTCTTCTTTCTCCCCTAAAAGCAACAAAAATGTAAAAGATATTAAGTATGAATGAACTCATGTTAAATATAAGGTCTCAAATTATTTTGTTTCCTTTCACTGTCTCTCCAGCTTCCATTAATTTTTTTCTTGCATTGGCACCTCCTCTGCGTGGTCCCACAGAGCCAACCTCAAAAAGGCTTTGGGAGTAGATCATGTGCTGTTTCAGTTTTTGTTCAAATTCTACCTTGTAGCAGGGAGGGGTTTTTTTTTAATTGGTTTTAATGCAGTGTGTCATAGAAGACATTTTATGGGATAACTCGACTTTGGCCTAATTCTTCTGCTTTCTGTTGATTCTTAAATATCATTTAGCAATGCCATTTTTAAACTGAATCTGATCTCAGAGATTATCTAACTTCCTTCTTTTATAGATGTGAATCTGAGGTCTAGACAAGTGACATGCACTGTCTGAGGATTGTCGCAGGTCCTCAATTTTCTCAATCTATTTTCTATCCCATGGCATAAGTGTTTCCTATTTGTCATCAGCCCCCTGGCCTTTATGAGGCTCCACTTTGTTCCACTTACCATGACCTTTTGAAGGGCATGCCTTTCTGGGTTGTACATATGTCTCTCCCACTCCATGTTATTTCTCCAGCTTCGTTACATTGTGTCAGGACATTGGGGGTGGGTGTTTGACCCTTGACCTCCAGATCTTGTCATCCTCTGCCTTATACAAATTTATTTAACTGAGAAGAGATTATGTATAAGTAATGCCCGACTTCCTCTGATAGTAGAGCCAAGAAGTGTTTTCTGAGTCTTCATCCTCATTTGAGCTGCCTACAAAGATTTCCATCCATTGGATCTCCATACCTTGTTCTGATGAGTCACGTAGAACAAACACACAGTAAGTTGACACCGAGAAACGGCTTAGGGTAAGTTTTGTTTTCCTTCCTTCAGTTAATGTCCAAAGTCACCCTTGCTCTTGCATTCTTATACTGTAGATTTCCTTCTTCGTGTTCTTTCAATTTAAAACCTGTGATGGGAATTTTCACTGGCCCAGCTCCCATGCATACATCTTCAATAAAGAACCATGTCTCCACTTTCTTTTGTGGCTTTTCATTTTTTGCTTTGTTGACTGTTGTTTTACACTCTCTGGGTTATCAGATCTGAATGGCAAGCCAGAACACCGATGTATTCATTTGCATGGAGACATAAAACACTCGGAATCAGCATCCCTTTCCCTGGACAGGGCTGACTCACCCTCACACACCTGTCCCCTTGACTTGCCTTTTCTAGGCTTTGGGCTGAACAACAGTTTCCTAAGCATGCTGCTCCTTGCTGTCAGACCTGTGGTTCAGTGGCATAAAGTACACTGGCCACATTCCAGACCCAGATCTGTACCCTGGTCACCGTGATAGGGCTCTGCCAGCTCCTGGCACATGACATGAAATAAGAAACCCTTAGGTGTTTATTTAAGTGGATCTATTTTAATTTCCAAGTACCAAGCAGCAACATTTCCCCAACAAATACTTGGGTGGCTTATTCTCTCTTCTGCTTGATTTCTCCCATTTTATTTATTAGCTTCCTTCCGAAGGTGCCCCTCATCTCCTTCTTTAGAGGATTTATTTCAAGTTTATCAAATACAATAACAATTTCTAGATCTGTTCATTTTTTATTTTTGTTTTTATTTTTTATGGCTGTACCTAGCGCATATGTACATTCCCAGGCCAGGAGTCGAATCAGAGCTGCAGCTGCAGGCCTACACCACAGCCATGGAGACACCAGATCTGAGCCACATCTTGTGGCAAGGCCAGATCCTTAACCCACTGAACGAAGCCAGGGATCAAACCCGCATCCCCACAGATACAATGTCGGGTGCTTAACCCACTGAGCCACAACAGGAACTCTTAGATCTAATGTTTAGGAATGTCAGTGGTCTTCAGGGCCAATATTATCCCTATTGGCTTGTACAATTAATTCTTGCCAGCTCTCCTTATTTCATTGTGCTTTTCTTTCGGTCACGGCTCTCTGTGGACCCTTCTCTGGCTTCCATCTGGGTGAATACTGGGGCTAAAGCACATGGTCTCGAGTTTCATGGCACAACAGCAACCTTCCTCTCCACTTATCTGCTCTCCAAAGCACATGCCTCTCTCAATCAGCAACTTAGAATAGCACAGAGAACGTCAGCAGGCTTCTAAGCTAGCTACTGTTGTCTCTTCCTGGCTCCGGTCCACCAGCCAGCTTCTGACAAATCGTGGCCTAGAGACATGCCATTTAGTCTGAGGGCCCTGCTAGTACCTCAGCCTCCTCCACTTGATCAGAAGCCAATGGCCTTGAACCATAATGATTTGTTTCGAGGTGGTTTAATTGCCGGTCATTAGGAGAACTCAGTTTCATGGAAGCCACTCCTGTATTGGCTGTAGAACAACTTAAGGGCATTTCTAGCATGTGACTCAGTGTCACCTGGATGAGAGCTCGTGTGAGGAGTGTCCTTTAGGATCCACCATCAGCACTTCCATGGCATCTTGTTTTCCATTGTTGCACAACTAGTTTTATAGTTGCTCATCTCCCCTCTCTGCTCCCTCCCTAGACTGTACATTCCTGGCACCCAGCCCCTGACTTACTCATCGTACACTGCCTGTAGCCCTGTGTCTGGAAGGAATTGTCTGAAATGTCTGTAAAGGCATTTCACAAAATATTTCATAGAACTGTGGTTGAGAATGTGCAGAATCTTTGAAGGATGGTCAAGAGCTGTTAGGGCAGCAGAAGACCTTTCTGCAGCTGTCAGATGTTTGAAAAGCTGAAGTTCTTACAGAAAGGAAGGCATCATCTTTTGAAATAGTATTTAAAGAGAAGGAGTTTGGAGGTTCTTGTTGTGGCTCAGCGGTTTCCAACCTGACGAGTATCCATGAGGATGCAGCTTTGATCCCTGGTCTCACTCAGTGGGCTAAGGATCCAGCGTTGCTGTGAGCCATGGTGTAGGTCGCAGATGTGGCTCAGATCCCGTGCTGCTGTGGCTGTGGTGTAGGCTGGCAGCTGCAGCTCTGATTCGACCCATAGCCTGGGAACTTCCATATGCTGCAGGTGTGGCCCTAAAAAGACAAAAAAAAAAAAAAAAAATTAAAAAAAAAGAGAAGGGGTATATATGCTTTGATCCAGTTGTCTTGTAATCTACACATGACCATGGGACAGGAGGTGATGTGGTAAAACAAAAAGCCACATGCCTTGCTTCCCCTGCAACTAATCCGTGCTTTCCCCAAGCTCCCCATTTAATGTAGTCTTCTGAGGGGAGATTTTAAGTTCTGTTTAATCAGAAGAAAGGAAATGTGAGGTGGAGAGAGAGACTGTTATAGTGGGAGATGTGGCTTTCTGGAGAATGTGTATATTCTTGGAAAAAAATAAAGTGCAGATTTGCATTTTCTGACCGGAAATATCTGGTTTGCCCTGAGGGAGGATTCGGAGCACCACAGCAGGCGTACAAAGAGAAAGATTCGATATCCGGCCTTTGACACCTGGAGGAGGACTTCTGGGTCTGCAGAAAAACATTTGATTTCAAAGGCAATCTTTGTGGAAAGAGCATTTCTTCTGCATCTACCAAGAGCTGTCCTGTGGACTAAATCGTGATAAAAGCCTGGGAGAGAGAGAAGTCAGTGTATGACTTAGGGGAGGAGGCATGTGTGAAGTGCAGGGAAAACAGAGCAAGAGGAAGCAGGTGGTGAGACCCGTGTCTTCAGCACCCCTCTTTGGGCTGATATCCAGGAGCTCCGGGAAACAGGTGGACCCCAAAGCAAAGACCAGACAAAGGGCTGTGTGCCCTGCATCCTTCCGGGTCCCCAGGAGGCTGGCAAGATCCCCTGGTAGGCACATCCACCACCCGCCACAATGCAGCCCTAAAGGAGAAGTTGGCTTGGCAGACAGGCCCAGGAAGCTCCCAGCTGTCCCAGCCTGCAGGAGGTGTGCAGGGAGCCAGCGGTCCTCAGTGGCCCACTGAAGACTTTCAGAGATTCTGGGAGGGCAGAGGACTATTTGGAACTTGAGTCAGGGTGAAGAAGCTATAGATGGAGGGGAAACGGCCAGCATGCTGGAGCCAGCAGGTGGGTGACTGAATGCTGTCCCCAGGGGGCAGACCAATGGTCTCGCTGAGCCCTAGCAGTTGCCAGTGGAGGACATGAGCAGGATATTACCATGTCATAGAGGCTGGACCTGAGGAGGAGGCTGGAGAGAGACCAGCTGGAGGAAGACGGGAAGAGGATTCTTAGCGAGGGAAGATGCCACCCACTGCATTGTGTGTATATTAAGTCCTTTGAGCTAAACAATTTTTTTTTTTTTTTTTTGTGGCTGTAGAAGCTACAGCTCCTGAAGTTTAGAGTCACTTATCGTCACTTATCGCAGTCCTGGTGGACTCAGGGCAAAATTCAGCGCTCCGCTCTAGCAGTTCATCCGGCAATTCAGCATTGCTTTCTCTGCTCCTCTGAAGCATTTTATGTTTTATGGTTTTTATTTGTAGATGTCTTGTTTAATTTTGAAAAATACTCAGAGATCTTCCAAGATCCACATTACAAACAAATAAAATGCAGTGTGGTTTGGTGCTGTGGTAATGACTCAATCAATCACCTTTTCATAGAAAGGCTATAGTAATCCCAAATGAAAAATTCCACACCAGATGAAAGTGGCTTTGGGAAAAACTCCTGATTCATTCTCTAGCTGATTTTATGACTCACTCATTTGGAGCTTATTGGATTTACAGTTCAGACTCTACTCTCAAGAGGAAATAGTTAAACATAGCAGAATACTGAATTTTCAAGGCATCGCTCTTCATGTATTTTCCATTTTCCTGTGCTTAAGTCTGTGACAAAGCTCTATCTCAACACCTGTATTTTCCTCATTAATTGACCAAAACAGAAAATATGACCCAAAGAAACTCCATCCCTTAATCAAGATTTTGTCATAGTTTATGTTGTTTTTCTTACCAGATAAAAAATGTGGGAGTTCCTGTTGTGGCTCTGTGGTAACCAACCCCACTAGGTTCGAGTGGCCTTGCTCAGTGGGTCAGGAATCCGGTGTTGCCATGAGCTGAGGTGTAGGTCACAGACACGGCTTGGATCCTGCATTGCTGCAGCTGTGGCACAAGCTGGCATCTGCATCTCCAGTTCAACCCCCTAGCCTGGGAACTTCCATATGCCGCAGATGCGGCCCCCAGCCCAAAAAAGATGAAAAAAAGTATACTTTTGTCACCAAAAAAAACTAATGGAGGAAGAAAGAGGTGGTGAAGGATTTTAATTAGTGCTCAGCCTGAGAAGGAGGCACATTCTGTGTGGTTTTGACTTAGAGACAAGGAACTTAGGTGTCTGGGTGCTTACAGCCCATCACAGCCAATCATACACCTGCTCAGCTTTTCTCTCTGCCAGCATTTCCCCTAGAAGTTCAAATGCAAAACTCTTCCAGAGGTGGAAGGAGGTATGGGTTGACGGTAAAAACAAACAAACAAACAAACCAAAAAAACTGACTAAATTCCACTACTCTTATATTATTGGGAGATAAAATATGTGTTCACATTGTATATTTAATTTTTTTTTCTTTTTATGCCCCCCTGTGGCGTATGGAAGTTCCTAGGCCAAGGGCTGAATCCAAGTGCCATCTGTGACCTTCACCACAGCTGCTACAATGCTGGGTCTGCACAGGGTTGGGGATCGAAACAGCACCTCCACAGAAACTGGCCAGATCATTACTGAGCTGCAGTGGGAACTCCTCACATTATATATTTAATTTGACTCTAAGTCTCATTGGTATGATATGTATTTTGCTTAAAAATGAAGCTAAGGATTACTGTTGGGAATAATTTTGAGACTTACCTAAGTCTGTCATGGGGGTTTTGGAAAGTTTTGATCCCTATAAAAGTACAGTAAACTTGACATAAAAAATTACTTGCTTGGGTTCTTGAAATTGCTTAGTTTTTATTTAAATTTGAAAATATTTGGATGACTAAAAAGATATTATTTAGCACTGGAAATGACTGTGTTTGTTTTTCAAACTTCAGGTGCCAAGATGACACAAAGTTGGCACTTATTAAGGTGCCACGACCAGGCTCACTGCCCAGCCAGGGTTTTAAACTACAGAGACCAGTGCTTGGCGAATGCCTTTGCTGGATACTAACAGTGGTTGGGATCTTTAAAGTAGGACAATAAGACTTCATATCATGATCCCAAAAGGATTATATTGGCACCACAAGGGAGTTTTAGGAAATAAAATGACCACCTTTTAAAGTTAGACCAATTAGAGTTCTGTTATGGCTCAGCAGGTTAAGAACCCAACATAGTGTCCCATGAGGATATGAGTTCAATTCCTGGCCTCGCTCAGTGAGTTAAGGATCTGGCGTTGCTGTGGCTGTGCGTGGCCCTACAGCAGCAGCTCCAACTCCACTGCCTGCCCAGGAACTTCCATATTTCACAGGTGTGGCCATAAGAAAAAGTAAATAAATAAATAAAGTTAGAACAATTATAACATCCTTGTAATATGTGCAAGTTTGATAGACATGAGACTATGCCAGAAATTATTTGGCAGAGTTTTATTTAATGTAATTTAAAATAAATTTAGGTGCATTGAACAATTACAGCAAAATTGCAACAGCATTTCAGAAATTAAGGAGTTAGAGAAAATTTTTCTTGTAGCTCCCCCTAAGAATGAGTATCATTTTGATGTGTTTAATCAGTGATTCCTTGGGGTGATCCCATCTTATTTGCTTTTTAAAGCTCACTCTGGAGTTGATGAGTAGATAGAACTTGAGAAGAGCAAGACTTGGAGTCAGGGAGACAAATTATGAAACATGGTGAGAGCAGAGAGAAGTGGACACAGCCAAGTCATATTTAGAAGATGGAATTGGTAGAAGCTGCTGATAGCTGATTTAGGAAGGAAGTATCGAGATTTTGGAACAGAAAAAGACTACTCTTTGAGATAGGATGTGGGGTTCTTATGTGTCCTATCTGAAAGAGTAGTCTTTTTCTGTTTCCAGAACCTTGATTCTGTGTCCTGACCACTATATGCAGAAGAATATATCTTCTGTTATCATTTCTCTCAAATACTTTCCCCAAAGTGGTGTTTAAACATGTATTTTAATTTGGGTAAAATATAGACACCATGAAATTATAACATAAGCTTCAGGAGGGCAAAGTGGCCTTCTTCCACGGTATCAAGGTCCCTGAAAGGCATGAAAAAACTGAGGCACTGTCACAGACTGAAGGAGACTGAGGGGATGTGACAACTAAATACAATGTGAGACCAGGGGCAGAAAAAAAAAAAAACATTTACTGGGGAAGCTGAAAAAATTTAAATAAGATGCGTAGGTCAGTTTATATTTGTGATAATTTCCTGCTTTTGTTAAATGCACAATGACTATGGAAGAGGTTCACATTAGGAAAATCTGGCTGAAGGGCACATGGGCTCTCTCTGTACCATTTTAGCAACTTTTTGGTACAAATATTAAAATATAAAAAAATTTACAGGCAGCATTTATTTTGGTAACAATTTCAAAAATATTTTACTATTTATTTTTTCTCAAATTTTTAACAGTTTCTGGGGTAAAAAGCACTGGTGCTTGAGACTGTATATGAGGTGGACAGTATCTGTGTGATACTGTTAATTCTGGTTCCTGTGTGTCTAATAATTTTCCTTCATCAGTTTGGACTGGTTCAGGCTACAAAACCTCTGCACAGTTGACCCTGTTGGCATTAAGCGGATCAACAGCCCTTCCAATTGAAAATCTGTGTATAACTAAAGTTAGCTGGATACGTGGTTCCTTAGTTTCCAAGGATCCACATCCGTGGATTCAACTAAGCACAGATTGTGTAGTAGTGTAGTTCTTATTGGGAAAAAAAAAAAAAATCTCGGTAGTTTGAAATGCAGTTCAAGCCTGTTTTGTTCAAGAATCAGCTGTATTTTTACCACCGTGACCATTGCTCTCTGCTGGGGCTCTATGCATTGTGGGATTGGGGCAGGGGTAACTCCTGCAGCAGGTGAGACCCTGTTAACCATACTCCTGGGCTGAGATCCGAGAGCAAGAGTGAAAAGTAGGTAAACTCTGTAATATGTTCCCTCATTTCCCGTCCGGAATTGTCTCTTCCCAGAACCCACCAATGTATTCTGACCATTCTCACCCTCGCCAAGTAAACCTGAAACCCGCTTCTACCCACAGGCGGGCCTAGCTTTGCCATTCATTAGGAAATAGCAAAATCAACTCAGAAGTTCAGGTGTTAACAACTGATGAAGCCCCGCCCACACATTTTCCTATTAAACGGCATTCCCATTTAACCACCGCCTTGGACCAATGAGAGGGAGACTTACACCGAGGCAAGACCAGCGGCCAGCGGAGGAGCTGGCGAGTTCCTGGTGTTCCGGATTCATCAGGTACGTGCAAATTCCGGGGACTGCGGTTTGGGGGAACCCGGCACTCTGAGAAAGGCCGTTTCCAGGGCTAGTCCCTGAATGTCTTGGAGGACGTAATGTGGCATTACCTGGGTTAAGTTCTATCATTTCCTCCAGAATTTTGGTTATGTTTTGCTGCTGACCTTGTTTTCAGGTTACTCCTTCAAAAGGACTGGAAACTCTTGCCTTTGATAATTAGCAGAGCCTGTCATACTTTGGAACTAAAGAGTCACAGATATATTTTCATTGCCGACTAAATGTGACTCACTTGCTAAATCACACATAACCGTTAAGGTGGTTGGTTTACAGTTCCTAGGGTTAGTTCGCATTAACAACTCCTGTAAATGAGAACCGAAACACTTTCTCTTCAACAGTGTAGAAAACTATTGCTTTCTCAGGTGTTCACCCAGCATTCAACACAGCCTGCTTGCATCTGTGCCTCCTGCCTGCCTTAGGGTGCTACAGTTATGGCTCTGCTGGAGGCCCTGAGCTCTGGAACAGAGAGAAGCCTGGAAAGTGGCTTCCTGCATTAATGGTATCAGCAGTCTGCCTTCAGGACCAGAGAGGGAGCGGGACAGCTGTGCCCCGAGAAGTGAACTCTGCCACAAGAACCTTGCTTGAAATAGTCCTTGTTCTCCTTGCTGGAAGCTGATGAAGCTTCAGTCTCAGTTGTTTCCTGTCACCTGCCTTTCCTATATGACCTTGCAGTCCTCCAGGTTTCCTGAAGGTGCTCATCCAAAGGTTCACCTGCTCCTTTTTTCTCTCACTACCAGTTTATCCTGGCAACTTTATTAAAGTATAACATATGCACCATGAAATCCAGCCATTTAAAGTGCAATTCAGGAGTTCCCGTCGTGGTGCAGTGGTTGACAAGTCCGACTAGGAACCATGAGGTTGCGGGTTCGATCCCTGGCCTTGCTCAGTGGTTAAGGATCCTGCATTGCCATGAGCTGTGGTGTAGGTTGCAGACGCGGCTCGGATCCTGCATTGCTGTGACACTGGCATAGGCCGGTGGCTGCAGCTCTGATTGGACCCCTAGCCTGGGAATCTCCATATGCCTCGGGAGTGGCCCTAGAAAAGACAAAAAATAAAGTGTGCAATTCAATGACTTTTTGGTAAATTTATGGGATTGTGCAACTATTACTATAACCCAATTTTAGAACATTTTCATCACCCCAGTAAGATCCTTTATGCCCAATTAGTTAAGCCCCAGTTTCTCCCCCAACTCCAGGCAATCTCTTTTTATTTTTTCTTTTTTGGTCTTTTTTAGGGCCACACCTGTGACATATGGAAGTTCCTGGGCTAGGGATCGGATCTGAGCTTCAGCGGATGGCCTACACCATAGCCACAACAATGCCAGATCGAATCTGCATCCTTGTGGATACTAGTCATATTCTTAATCGCTGAGCCACAACAGGAACTCCCCCAGGCAACCTCTTATCGATGTTCTTCTGTATTTAGAGTTTTGCCTTGTCTGGACATTTCCAGACAAGTGATATCATGTAGGACGTGGTCATCTTTGTGTGGCTTCTAAACATAATATTGATGAGCTTCATCTTTGAGGTAGCACGTCAGCTATTTTTGTGATGATGGGCTCCTGCTCCCCAACACCAAAATTCCTTAGAGGTGCTAAGGCCCCCTGCTCTTAATATGGTGCTGCTTCTCTTCACTTGCCCTGCAGTCAGTGTTCCATGTGGTTGTTGAGTCTGATGCTCTTTCACTGCTCAGATCCCCAGATGGCCTCACCTCAACTGAACCATCCAGTCTTCTCCAGTCTGTCCCACCAGGTTGGGGTCTCTGTTCAAATGTTCCCTCTTTAAAGAAGTCCTTGCTGACCTCTTTCACTAAGATGACATCCTTCGTCTTGGCTATTCACTTGGCCTGCTTTGTTTCTTAATTTTATTGACTCTTGAAATATATTTTCTGCTTAGTACCTTTATTTATTTTTGGCCATGTCCATGGCATGTGGAAGTTCCCAGGCCAGAGATCAATCCAAGCCCCTGCAGTGACAACACCAGACCCTTATCCCACTGCGCCACGGGAGAACTCCTGCTTAGTACTTTTATTTTTTTATTTTTTTGGTCTTTTAGCTATTTCTTTGGGCCGCTTCCGCGGCATATGGAGGTTCCCAGGCTAGGGGTCGAATCGGAGCTGTAGCTGCTGGCCTACGCCAGAGCCACAGCAACGCGGGATCCGAGCCGCATCTGCAACCTACACCACAGCCCACGGCAACGCCGGATCATTAACCCACTGAGCAAGGCCAGGGACCGAACCCACAACCTCATGGTTCCTAGTTGGATTCATTAACCACTGCGCCACAACGGTAACTCCAGTACTTTTATTTTTAATTGAGATTTAATTGCCATATAATCTTAGCTTCAGGTGTACAACGTAATTGAGTATTTGTATAAATTGTGAATTGATCACAATAAGACTAGTTAATATCCATCACCACCTATACTTACAATTTTTTTTTCTTACGATAAGAACATTTAAGATTTACTCTCTTAGCAACTTTCAAATATCCAATAGAGTGTTATTAATAGTCACCATGCTGGAAAAAACAAAAAACAAGGCTTTCCCGTTGTGGCGCAGCAGAAACAAATCCGACCAGGAACCATGAGGTTGCAGCTTCGATCCTTGGTCTCGCTCCCTTGTCCCGATCAGTGGGTTAAAGATCCGGTGTTGCTGTGAGCTGTGGTGAAGGCTGGCAGCTCTAGCTCCAATCAGACCCGTAGCCTGGGAATCTCCATGTGCTGTGGGTGCAGCCCTAAAAAGCCAAAAAAAAAAAAAAATAGTCACCATGCTAAGCATTACAGCCCCAGGACCTATTTATTTCACAACTGCAAGTTTATCCCCTTTGACCTTCTTCACCCATTTTGCACCCCCTTTCCCTAACTTCTGGCAACAACTAATCTGTTCTTTCTACAAGTCAATATTTTTTTTTCAGATTTCACATATAAGAGAGATCATACATTATCTGTATTTCTCTGATTTATTTCACTTTAATGCCCTCAAGGTCCATCTGTTGCAAATAGAAGGGTTTCCTTTTTTATGACTGAATAATAAACCATTGTGTCTGTATTCCATATTTTCCTTATTCATCTATCAGTGGAATTCATTTGTTCCCATATATTGGCTATTGTAAATAATGTTGTAGTGACCATGGAGGTGTAGCTATCTCTTGAAGCTAATGTTCAATATCCAGAAGTAAGATTGCTGAATCGTATGGTAGTTCTATTTTTGACTTTTCGAGGAACCTCTATACTGTTTGTCATAGTGGCCGCATCAATTTATATTCCTATCAACAGTGCACAAGAGTTTTCTTTTCTCCAGAACCCCATAATCTCAGAATCACTTGATATTTCTTGTTATATTGATAATAGCCTTTTTTTTTTTTTTTTTTTTCTTTTTAGGGCTGCACCTTACAGAAGTTCCCAGGCTAGGGGTAGAATCAATTGGAGCTGCAGCTGTAGGCTGATGCAATGCCAGATCCCTGAGTCTATGACCTACACCACAGCTCATGGCAATGCTGGATCCTTAACCCACTGAGCAAGGCCAGGGATCAAACCCACATCCTCATGGACACTAGTCGGGTTCATAACCCACTGAGCCACAACAAGAACTTCAATAATAGCCATTCTTACAGGTATGAGGTGTTACCTCATTGTGATTTTTTTTTTTTTTTTAATAAGGGCCATACCCATAGCATATGGAGGTTCCCAGGCTAGGAGTTGAATTGGAGCTGCAGCTGCTCGCCTAGGCCACAGCCACAGCAATGCCAGATCTGAGCTGCATCTCTGACCTATGCTACAGCTCACGGCAATGCTAGATCCTTAACCCACTGAGTAAGGCCAGGGATTGAACCTATGTCCTCATGGATGCTAGTCAGATTCCTTTCCACTGAACCACGATGGGAACTCCTCATTGTGATTTTTGATATGCCTTTCCCTGATGATTAGTGATGCTGAACACATTTTCAAGTACTTGTTGGCCATCTGTATATCTTCTTTGGAAAAATGTCTATTCAGATCCTCTGCCCATTTTAATTGAATTTATGTGGGTTGTTTTGTTTTGTTTTGTTTTTTTGCTATTCAGTTGTGTAATTTTTTTTTCATTTATTTTGGATCTTAACTGCTTATCAGATACATGATGGTTGGAAATATTTTCTCCTGTGTGGTAGGTTGCCTTTTCATTTTGTTGATGGTTGCCTTTGCAGAAGTTTTTTAGTTTGATATAGTCCCACTTGTTGATTTTTGCTTTTTTTGCCTTTGTTTTTGGTGTCAAAACTAAGAAAATACCAGAGTTCCTGTCATGGTGCAGGGGAAACGAATTGACTAGGACCTATGAGATTGTGTGTTTGATCCCTGGCCTCACTCAGTGGGGGTAAGGATCCAGCGTTGCCATGTGCTGTGGTGTAGGTCACAGACGTGGCTCAGATCCCACATTGCTGTGGCTGTGGTGTAGGCCGGTGGCTACAGCTCCAATTTGACCCCTAGCCTGGGAACCTCCATATGCCATGAGTGCAGCTGTAAAAAACAAACAAACCAAAAACACTAAGAAAATACCTCCAACACCAGTATCTAGGAGCTTATGTCTTTGTTTTTTCTAGGAGTTTTATGGTTTCAAGTTTGTATGTTCAGGTCTTTAATCCATTTTGAGTTAATCTTTGTGTATGGTGTAAGGCAGTGGTCCAGTTTCATTCTTTTCCCAGTGGTTGTCCAATTTTCCCAACACCATTTATTGAAAAGATGATTCTTTCTCCATTGTAAATCCTTGGCTCCTTTATTGTAAATTAATTGCTCATGTATGTGTGGGTTTATTTCTGGGCTCTGTTTATCCACATATTTGTTTTTACGCCAATATCATACTGTTTTGATTATTATAGCTTTATAACATTGTTTAAGATCAGGGATCATGCTGCCTCCAGCTTTATTGTTCTTTCTCAAGATTGCTTTTTCTATTTAAGGTCTATTGTGGTTCTGCACAAATTTTATGATGAATGTTTTCTATTTCTATGAAAATGCCATTGGAATTTTGATAGAGATTGTGTTAAATCTTTGGGTATTGGATCCTTTGGGTAGTATGGATATTTTAACAATATTAATTCTTCCAACATCTGAGCACAATTTTTTTCCATTTATTTGTGTTGTCTTCAATTTCTTTCATCAATGTCTTATAGTATTTAATATGTTATATAGTCTTTCACCACTTTGTTAAACTTATTCCTAAGTATTCTTTTTGGGGGGGGATTAAATTGAGTTTATTTCTTTTAAATTTTATTTAAGTATTATTGATTTAACATTAATTTCTGCTATACATAAAAGTGATTTAGTTATACATATATATGTATATATACACTTCTTAAAAATATTCTTTTCCATGGTTTGTCATAGGATAGTGAATATATTTCTCTTAATTGATTATCCTGTCCCTGTATTATAGCTCATATCTGCTAACCTCCTGTCCATGTATTATAGCTTATATCTGGTAACCCTAATCTCCTACTCCATCCTCCACCCAAACCCCTCCTCCTTGGCAACCAGTTTTTTCTCTGTGTCAGAGTCTGTTTCTGTTTTGTAGGTTCATTTGTATTATATTTTAGATTCCATATATAAGTGATATCATGGTATGTGTCTTTCTCTTTCTGACTTAACTTCCTTTAGTATGATAATCTCTAGGTCCATCCATGAAATAATGAGAATGTCATTATTTTGTTTCTTTATGATGGCTGGGAAATATTCCATCGTATGTATGTGCTACATCTTCTGTATCCAGTTATCTGTTGATAGCCATTTAGGTTTCTTCCATGTTTTGGCTATTGTGGATGATGCTACTCTGAACAGAGGGGTGCATGTATCTTCTTGAATTAGAGTTTTGTCTGGATGTATGCCTCAGAATGGGAATGCTGAATCATGTGGTAATTCTACCCTTAGTTTTCTGAGGAAATTCCATACTGATCTCCGTCATAGCTGTACCCTCTCCAGCATTTGTTATTTGTAGACTTTTTGGTAATGGCTATTCTGACTGGTGTGAGGTAGTACCTCATTGTAGTTTTGACTTGCATTTCTCTAATAATTAGTGATGTTGAGCATTTTTTTCATGTGCCTGTGGGCCATCTGTATGTCTTCTTTGGAGAAATGTCCATGGAGAAATATCCATTTAGGTCTTCTGCCCATTTTTCAAATTTTTTTTAATTGTTGTTGAATTGTATGAGCTGTTTGCATATTTTTGAAATTAAGCCCTTAAGTTGTATTTGTTGCATCATTGCAACTATTTTCTCCCATTCCATTTGTTGTCTTTTCATTTTGTTTATGGTTTCCTATGCTGTACAAAAGCTTGGAAGTTTATGTCCCATCTGTTTGTTTGTTTTTTTTTTTTATTTCTATAGCTTTGGGAGACTGACCTAAGAAAACATTGATATGATTTATGTCAAAGAATACTTTTCCTGTGATATGGTCTAGGAGCTCTATGGTATCATGTCTTATATTTAAGACTCTTTTTTTTTTTTCTTTCTGTCTTTTTGGGGCCGTACCCATGGCATATGGAGGTTCCCAGGCCAGAGGTTGAATTGGAGCTGTAGCTGCTGGCCTGTGCCTATAGCCACAGCAACATAGGATCTGAGCTACATCTGCAACCACTGAGCCACAACAGGAACTCCTGGCCAGGCCTTTCAATACTATGTTGAGTAAGGGTGGTGAGAGTAGGCATTCTTGCCTTGTTCCTGATCTTAGAGGTAAAGCTTTTAGCATTTCACCACTGAATGTAATAGTAGCTGTGGGTTTGTGATATATGGCCTTTATTATGTTGAGTTATATTTTCTTACCCATTTTGCTGAGAGAGTTTAATCACAAATTAATGCTGAGTTTTGTCAAAAGCTTTTTTTTTTTTCTTTTCTATATTATTCTTTCTGCTGCATTTTCTCTATTTCAAGCCACAGGTCTACTTGGAGGGTCATGAAGCAGGTGGTTATAAATAAAATCAGAGTCTGTGAATAGTGTCATGACATTAAAAGACAGAATTGCTGGATTCTCTCAATAGGTAAAGAACTAGCGTCTTTGGAATCCATGAGTCGGTATTAT
The DNA here is from genome assembly GCF_016906955.1 of Phacochoerus africanus. Taxonomy (NCBI): domain Eukaryota; kingdom Metazoa; phylum Chordata; class Mammalia; order Artiodactyla; family Suidae; genus Phacochoerus; species Phacochoerus africanus. Next base: position 71,460,928 of record NC_062545.1, read on the forward strand.
TTATGGCATACCTGAGAGGTACCTTGCTCTGATTAACATTACCATGCTGTTCACTATAAAAAAGCCCAAGAGTAGACTACAGAAGATACTAGGATCACCACTTTCTGAAGACTGAGTTGTAACTTAACCCATTGACTTCATCATGGCTTTTTTCCACATAGAATAACGGATTTCACTTTCCTCAGTGTTGATCAAAAGCTTTTTCTGCATCTATTGAAATGATCATGTGATTTTCATTCTTTAATTTGTTTATGTGCTATATCATGTAGATTTTTTTTTTAACAGACATTGCACCATCCTTATGTCCTCTGGGAGAAATCCCACTTGATAATGGTGTATGATCATTTTAATGCATTGAATTCAGTTTGCTGACATTTTGCTGAAGATTTTTGCATCTATATTCATCAGGGAAATTGGCCTATAACTTTCTTGTGGTGTCCATCTCTGATTTTGTTATCAGGGTAATGCTGGACTCATAAAATAGGTTTTTAGGAAGAGTTTGAAAAGGATTGGTCTGTTTTCTTTAAAAGTTTGGTAAAATTTATCTGTGAAGTCATCTGGTCCTGGACTTTTGTTGTTAAGTTTTTGAATACTGATTCAGTCTCCTTACTAGTAAAATCAGTCTATAGAGATTTTCTGTTTCTCACGACTCATTTTTAGTAAGTTGAATGTTTCTAGGAATTTATCCATTTCTTCGGGGCAGTCTAATTGGTTGACTGGTAATTGCTGGTAATTGTTCATAGTAATTTCTTTCTTTCTTTCCTTTTTTTTTTTTTTGTCTTTTTGCCATTTCTTGGGCCGCTCCCATGGCATATTGAGGTTCCCAGGCTAGGGGTGGAATCAGAGCCATAGCTGCTGGCCTACGCCAGAGCCATAGCAACACAGGATCTGAGCTGTGTCTGCAACCTACACCACTGCTCACGGCAACGTTGGATCCTTAACCCACTGAGCAAGGCCAGGGATCGAACCCACAACCTCATGGTTCCTAGTTGGATTCGTTAACCACTGAGCCACGATGGGAATGCCTTTCTCTCTCTCTCTCTCTCTCTCTCTCTCCCTCTCCCTCTCCCTCTCCCTCTCCCTCTCCCTCTCCCTCTCCCTCTCCCGTCTTGCTACGCCTGCACCTGCGGGCATATGGAGGTTCCCAGGCCAGGGATCAAACCTACAACCTCAAGGTTCCTAGTCAGATTTGTTTCTACTGTGCCATGATGGGAACTCCTCATTGGCCTTTTCTACCTGAATCTCTATTTCATTTATTTCTCCTCTGATCTTTACTTGGCATCTTCACAATGAACTTCTGTCTTAGAACTACTTTTGCTGCATCCTATAAATTTTGATATGTTCTATTTCCATTTTCCTTTGTCTCTAGGTATTTTTAAAGTTATCTTTTGATTTCTTTTTGACCCATTGCTTGTTCAGTGGAATGTTGTTTAATCTTTACATATTTGTAAGTTTTTCAAGTTTTCTTCGTGTAGTTGATTTTCTAGTTTCATACCATTGTAGTTGGAAAAAATGCTTGATATGATTTCAATATTCTTAAATTTAAGACCTGTTTTGTGGCTTAACATATGATCTATCCTGGAGAATGTTACAGGTTCACTTGAGAAGAATGTTCATTACTTTGTATAGATTATTTTGTAGATGGCAATTCCATCTGGTCTAATGTGTCTTTTAAAGAAATAATTCCTTATTGATTTTTCTGTCTGGATGATCTATCCATCGATGAAAGTGAGGTATTAAAGTTTCCTACTGTTACACATGGCTATTTATTTCTCCCTTTAAGTCTGTTAATATTTGCTTTATATATTTAGGTGCTCCTATGTTGGGTGCATAAAGTATTTACCAATGTTATATCCTCTTGTTGGTTTGACCTCTTTATCATTTATATAGTGAACTTTGTCTCTTATTACAATCTTTGTCTTAATGTCTGTCTTTGTCTGATAGAAGTATAGATATCCCAGCTTACTTTTGTTTTCCATTTGCATGAGATATCTTTTTCTATTCCTTCACTTTCAATCTGTGTGTGTCCATACATGTGAAATGAGCTCTTGTAGGCAGCATACTTATAGCATGTAGGATCTTGGTTTTCTTTTTTCTTTTAATCTATTCAACCAGTCTTTGTTATTTGACTGGGAGAATTTAGTCCAATTTTACATTTAAAGTAGTTATTTCGCAGGTATGTACTTATAGCCATTTTAATTGTTTTCTGGCCCTTATGTGATACCTTCCTTCTTTTCTGGCTGTCTTCCGTTGTGATTTGGTGATTTTATGTAGTGGTATGCTTAGATTCCTTTCTCTATGGTATACCTACTTTAGGTTTTTACTTTGTGATTCCCATGAGCTTACACAGAACAACTTACATTTGTAAGCCTGTTTTAAGTTGATATCAGCTTAAATTTGAACACATTCTAAAGCTCTATATGTTTACTACCACTACTCCACCCAGTTTTATGTTCGTTTTGATGTCACAATCTACCTCTTTTTATCTTGTGTATCCATTAATAAATTTTTGTAAACTAGTTTTTTTTAAACTACTTTTGTTTTTAACCTTCATACTAGTTTTACAAGTGATTAACCCATCACCTTTATATTAAATTATTCTGAATTTTACTATGTATTTACTTTTACCAGTGAGATTTAGGCTTTCATGTGATTTCCTGTTACTAGTTAGCACCCTTTCCTTTCAGCTTAAGGAATTCTCTGTAACATTTCTTGTAAGGGTAGTTTGGTGGTGATGAATTCCTTTAGCTTTTGCTTATCTGGAAAACCCTACCTCTCATTCAATTCTAAAGAACAGCTTTGGCAGATATTCTTAGTTGGCAGTTTCTTTTTTCCTTTCTGTACTTTGAATGTATTGTCCCTCTCCTTTCTAGTCTTCAAAGTTTCTGCTAAAAATCTGCTTATAGTCTTACTGGGATTCCTCTGTACATAACAAGTTGTTTTCGTTTCAAGAGTCTCTTCTTTAACTTTTGACAATTATGTGTCTTGGTGTGGGTGTCTTTGAGTTTATCTTATTTGGTGCTCTCTAGACTTCCTGGATCTGGTGTCTTCTTCCTTCCCCATTATTTCTTCAAATAAGTTTTCTGCCCCTTGCTCTTTTTTCCTTCTGGGGCTCCTATAATGCAAACATTGCTCTGCTTGATCTTGTCCCATAAATCCCTTAAGCTCTTTTTACTCTTTTTCGTTTTGCTTCTCTTATTAGATGAGCTCCAGTGCCCTGTTTTTGATTTCACTGATCCTTTCTTTTGCTTTAACTAGTTTGCTGTTGAACCCTCTAGTGTATTTTTCAGTGCAATTATTATATTCTTCAACACTGTGGCTTCTATTTGGTACTTTCTTATATTTTTCTATCTCTTTTTTGAAGTTCTCACTTTGTTCATTCATTCTTATCTCAGGCTTGGTGAGCATCTTTATGACTGTTACTTTGAACATTTTATTAGGAAATCACTTTTCTCTTTTTCATTAAGGATTTCTCTGTGGTTTTATCTTGTTCTTTGTTTGAAATACATTCCTTTCTTTATTCATTTTCCTTAACACTGTGTTTTCTATGCATTAGCTAAAACATCCCCCTCTCCCAGTCTTGAAGGAGTGGTCTGGTGTAGGAGATGGACCTTATTGTTCTACCCTGGTCTAGCTCTTGGTTTTCTCAAACCTTTGTGATTGTCCAAGTAGGCTGCTTTATTCTTAGTGCCTTCTGGTAGTTGAGCATGTGTAAATACTGGTCATTGTCCCAAAGGGGAGGATCTCAGTCAGCATCTAGATTCAGGCTAATGGCAAAGCTAGATCCTCAGGCAGAAGCTTTATAGGTTTGCAAATATAGCTCTTTCAGGGGTAGGTGGGCATTTCTGTCTGCTTTCTCTGTACTGGGGCCTGAGGTAATAACCAGTTAAGAAGTTTATTTGATTCTATCCCATTAATTCAAGAACACAAGCCTTGCTACTCACCAGATTCGGGCTATCTAGGATGTGGCACAGCTACAAAAGTTGGGGTACCACACATATACCAGTGTCTTCTTTTTTGGAGACACTGGAGACCTGGGGCAAGACAGAGGGAGAGTGTGACAATGATACCCATTGGCCTCCCTGATCTCCGGAGGCCTTTAGAAGTAAGTGTTTAATTAGAAGACTGCCCCTCAGGCCACAGCTATAAAGATATAAGTAATAGCCTTTTTCACAAAAAGTCTGGGGGTACATTTCAGTCTCTGGGCTGTGCCCTGGGGCGGGTAGCCAGTTAAGAACTGTTTCTCCATTTGCTGCAGTCCTGGGGGACCCACTGACCAATAGAGCCGGGTGATCAAGGGGTGTCCCTTGGGTGGCAGCCACAAGAACCAGGGCACTGGACATGTGCACAGGGTCCTTTCTGGGAGGTACTGGTGACCCAAAATGAAGGAGAGGGAGAGTACTACAGTGGCCCCACCAGCCTCTGTGATCTTTGGAAAGTATTTCAGTAGGCTTCCAGATGTGCGTTAAATTAGAATCCTGCCCCTGATGCCAAAGCTTTAAGAAAGTAAGTGTCTTTCCCAGAAAGACTGAGTACTTTTCAGGCAGCAGCCTTTCCACTGAGCCCTGGGGCGGGTGGGAGGGAGGGTAGCCAGATGAGTCACTTGAGCCCTTTAAGACCTGTTTTTGGGTGGTTAAATTGGGTGAAGATGGTAGAAACTTCCAGCTATAAATAAGTTCTGGGATGTAGTGTATGATGGCTATAGTTAGTAATACTGTATTGTGTATTTAAGTAGATTTTTAAAAAATACTTAAAATTTTAGTAGATTTAAAAAATTTTCCACATGCTTAGAGCTTTTTAATCTTTTAAATTAAAAGGGTGACTAGAGAGTAGAAACAAAAACAAGTTTCTTGTTCACTATAGCCTGGTGTTCTCATAGAGGCAAGCATTCTTGACTTTCAAACCTAAGTGTTCTGGAGGCTTGTCTCTTAGATGCAAGTCTTTAAAAGCTAGGGTGCCTGATGTGGGGTCCAAACCCCACATTCTCCTTGGGGAGAGGGAGGAGTTGTGGGTTCCCTCCTGACTAGGTGGCTGTGCCAGGGGTGGGGTGTTTGGTGAGACTGTGTCTTGGTCCCTCCTACCTGTTTCAATGTGGGTTTCTTCTTATTCACCTGATGTGGAGAAGTTGTTCAGCTGGTTTGGGAGTTTGTTTCAAAGCACAACATTCTGTGTGCAGCTGTCGCTTTAGGTGTGTTTGTGGGAGGAGTGAGTTAAGGACCCTCCTACATGACCATCTTGAGCCAGAACCCTCTTGCTTTTTATCTTCTTATTTGACTAGTGGGTAAGATACCATCTCTAGGGTCTAGCTGCCAGGGTTAGTGCTCAGCATTTGTGCTTCCTGGCCGAGGAACGTGTGCCTTTGTCAGATGGGGGTAAGGGTAGCACATGGCTTATAACACACACACAGAGTGCTTAGAGCATAGGAGACTGAGCAACATAATTTGTCAGTCTGTCCCCTCCCTTTGGAGTGTGAACTTCATCAAGACAGGACTTTTTTTCTTGGCACTCTCAGCGCCTAGAATAGGAATGGATGCAAAATACCGTCAAATGTTCTTTATTCCCTGACCTCAGCCCTCATTCCACTGGCCTGACTACCCCCTTAAAGTCTGACCTTTGCTTTTTTATGGGCCCCCTGACAGCTTTCCAGCCTGGCCTTAACTCATCTTTGAGGCTCTGTAAGCCTTCTGGGCATTGGTTATGTGGTCTGCTCTGGGGAACTCTCTGAGGCTATTAAAATTATCTGATCAACATGGAGCAACAGGCTTTCTTCGTTGTAAGCTGACCTTTCCTACCAGCAGCACCATTTGTGTGTAACTGCCTAAATTTTCATGGGAACATTAGGAAACATGATTAATCGCAGTTTTACAATATTCCAGGTGTGTATACATTAAATGTCATAAATGTGATGTTACCTTACCAAGGTAGCAAAGGCCTTGTGTGTTTAGCAGGGCCCTGTGATGAGGTAGTTGGAACACCTGGACAATGTATGCACATTTTGCTCAGAATACCAGAGTGCAGCATAAGATGGAGCGGCGGAGTAGAGCATAGCACACAGAGGAGGATGGCGCCAAATAGCGAAAACACTCTGAGATCTGGGGAGGAGACCACCTCCCAAGTCCCAAGTCATCTAGCATTTAAGGTTTAAAAAAGCTACCTTCATTCTGTGGGCTCAGTTGTTCAGCTAAAAATCTAGATATGAGAATTAGTCTGGGAAAAGAGAGCTCACAATTGGAGGCCAGTTACACGCTAGGCACTTGTAAGTATATTAGCTTTTTTATTCCTCATAATCACGTTACAAAATGACAGTTCGTATCTGAACCTGGACCTGATTGGCTTTTCTTGAAGCTGAGACTATACACTGCATTTTCACTTTCTGCTGTTAAGACCTCAGTGGGGAAGTACTGTTGGATTCTGTGCCAACTTGAAAATGCTCTGGACTGAATGGATACAATGCACATGTCTGTACCCATGCACATGACCAAGACAGTCTAGGAATAAAGGTTGTCTTTGGATTACCTAGACAAATGTATTTTTCTTTCTTTCTTTTTTTTTTTTTCCTGCCACGCTGATCAGCGGTTAGGTAGCAGCCTAATACAGTGTTAGTATCTCTCCAGGCAGATGGTGATGTCAGCCTCTGTATGCACTGCTAGCTTGTGGCACACTTTTTCTCTGGAGATTGGGAAGTGAATCATATGTTCAATGGCAGCCGCATTCTATACAGTGCCTTTGTTTTCTTTGTCTTTTTAGGGGTGCACCCATGGCACACTGGAGGTTCCCAGGTTGAATTGGAGTGGTAGCTGTAGACCTATGCCACAGCCACAGTAATGAAGGATCCAAGCTGTGTCTGCAACCTACACCACAGCTCACGGCAACATCAGATCCTTAACCCACTGAGTGAGGATGGGGATGAACCTGTGTCCTCATGGATGCTTGTCAGATTTGTTTCCGCTGAGCCATGAAGGGACCTCCCTACAGTGTTTAAACTAACAGTAACAGAAAACATGACGCTAGAAAAGCCAAACCATGTAACCACCTTTCAGCTGTGCTTGTTATGTAGTAGTAAGTTTAAAATAGTGTCTAACTAACTTTAGACCACAATTTGAGAGGTAGAGCTCTCCAGAGAAGCACAAATATGTATGATTTGGAAAATAGCACTTACCTGGAAAAGAACAAGCTATTAGAATGATAAAGCAATTTTTTAAACTTTAAGGTTAAAATTCTTTTTACAAAATAGTAATTTTTGTGACATCTGAAAAATAAGACAGAAGAAACTGTTTTTTTCCCCCTTCATAAATTAGATCAGCACTTCCCAAATTGATGCCCAAAGGAACAGCGGTTCATGAAGTGTTAAAACAAATGCCTTAATTTTTTTTAAATGGGCAATAGTTTGAAGAATGATATAACCTCCTCTTACAAGGCTGGGGAGACTATTTTTAAAGTATGACTATTTTTTAAAGTATGACTATTTCTATTTCTAGGAAGTGGTCTATGGGGAATGAACTGCTGTCAAATGCTGAAATTTCTGGTCTCTTGGTTCTATAATCCTAGGTACTTTGATTTCCAGGAATATTCTGTAATCAAATTGATAGACAGGTGAATGTGAGTCCAGTGACTTTCACAGTCTGGGAACCAACCTGTGTGGAAAGTGATGGATGCAGTGCAGGGTGACAGCACCTCTGGGGAAGGAACAGAGGAACCAGAAATCAAGCCTCCCATTCTTAAATAACATTTATTATTGTTGCAAAGAAGTCTTTTTTTCATGAGAGCACTTCCCACATTTATTTAAAGATATATTGGTTATCGTGATAGAAGCAAATTTCCACTGAGGTGCAATATATGAAGTATGCCCAACTACGACTCTTAATTCAGCAAAATCTCATATTCACAATGTGAGGGCTGCCACTCAGCTCTTTATCCAAACATGCCTTTTTTTTTTTTTTTTCTTTCAAAACATGTGCCTGCACAGGGCGGAAAAGAAACGCCAAGGGCCAGTTAAAAAGGAGAAGCCTAGAAAAGATAAAATCCCCGAGGCAGTTCTGTTCAACTGCAGTCTGAGTGCAGGCTGAGTGTTCGTGTGGGGAAGCGTGACGTCCAGTGGTTTCTCCGTTTTAATGGCGGGACAGCCCTTGAGGTTTTCCGCAGCTGGAGGAGTGGGGATGTCAGTTATGGAATCCAGTCGATGTTCAGGCACCGCGCTATGAAGGCAAACATGTCAGAGACTTCTTCTATCACTTTGGCTGTGGGCTTTCCTGCCCCGTGGCCCGCCTTGGTGTCCACGTGGATAAGCAGAGGGTTGTTCTGCTTCCGGCTGCGGCCCACGATGTACTGAAGGGTGGCAATGAACTTGAGGGAGTGAAGCGGGACCACTCGGTCATCGTGGTCAGCGGTGAGGAGAAGCATGGATGGGTACTGGATGTCGTCTGCCTCTGGCAGCTTCACGTTGTGCAACGGAGAATATCTGAAAGGCGAAGGCATTTCCATGAGGGCAGATATGAAAAGCAGGGCTGCGTGTTCACTAGGGGAGTCAAGGGGCGTGGTGGGCAGTGACCTGTGTGGTTCACTGGCAGTGAGGTCTGCAGCTAACTGGCATGGGGGTGACCACTGTGGAGTAGGTTGGCATCAGTTTGGGCTGTGACTGGCCAAGGTTATTGGAAGCTGGGGAGCTGTGTCCTTTATTTGGTTCCCACTTTGGAAGACTGTGTAAGAAAGAAACTCACAGGGTTCTTGAAGCAACCCAAACTCTATGCCCACTAACTGTCCTGAGCTGAATATTTCATTTTATTTTTCACTGCTACAAAGTGGACTGATAGTCCATTTTTTTTTTTTCTTTTTAGGGCAGCACCCACAGCATATGGAAGTTCCCAGGCTTAGGGGTCTAATCGGAGCTACAGCTGCCAGCCTACACCACAGCCACAGCAACGCCAGATCCTTAACCCGTTGAGCGAGGCCAGGGATAGAACATGCATCCTCATGGATGCTAGTCAGCTTCATTTCTGTTGAGCCATGATGGGATCTCCCATTTGTTTTTTACATGAAGAAAATTTATAATTGATATGCAGTTGATTTACAGTATTAGTTTCAGGTATATGACAGTGATTCAATATTTTTATAGATTATACTCCATTTGAAGTTAAAAAATATTGGCTATATTCCCTATGCTGTATAGTATATCCTCATAGATTATTTATTTTATACATGATAGTGTCTTAATTCCCTACCCCTATCTTGCTGATTGTTTTTTTAAACTACTGACTGTGGATATAATAGGTGCAAATCTTTCTTTTGTCGAAAAACTTGAAATCCAAAGTGTCTTATGGAGAAACAAGTTAGTAATATCTCTTAAAATACTGTGCCACATTTATACATTAAAGATTCTTACAAGTTTTGTAGAAAAAAAAATCTGTTAGGCTTTATCCTAGCCATTCACAAACTTGGAGATCTAGATCTTTTTTTGGGGGGGAGCTCCTTTAATATGCTTGATTGAACTCCCTGCTTGTTTGGAGCAGCATGTAAGAGGAAAATACAGCCCTGTGAGTGCTGGGTTGGAAAGTTAAAGTCTGAAAGAATATTATCACAGACATCTTGAGAAAAATATTTAGAACTTGCTTTAAAATTAATTTTAGAGGTATTAAGTCCCATTGAATTATTTTGTTGCCTTCAATATACAATTAACTCAATATACAATTAACTCAGTCTTCTCAACTGAGTTTAAATGGTACTTATCCCCCTAAGGACATTATTTTATGTATGCTACAAATCTGAACTACAGTTTCAAATATTAAGCTTTTACCAGCGTGTGTCAATGAGGCTATTTGTGTATTTTCAAAGTAATAGCCTTCAAAGTAAATTTTTCTTCCCCTTAAAGAACAGAATTTTAATAGTTTTTAAAAGTATTTAATTAAAAAAAATTCAGTCTCTAAGTGGAGAGCTAGCCACACAAAGCACATAAAAAAAAAAAAAAAAAGACTTTGGAAATTACCCTATCAAAACTTATAGCTGACTGAGAAGACAAGGGACACAGGCTTCTGATACAATTCCAAGAGCAATGCCTAAACACTGCTGATAACAATCCCCAAACCCTATTTGTGAGAAGTAAAGAGTGAAAAGCCAAAAAAGAATGTAGCTTATAGTACCAAGCATCTAAATGAATGCCATTTTCTCACTATTATTGCCAAAGTGGTTGAGGAATATGAATATTTCAGTAATGCAACTTGTAGTTCCAAATATATGTGGTTGTACTGAAAGTAAAAAAGTTTAACTGTACTTGGTATATTCCTCTTTATTTCCTTATTTCTAAATTTAGAAAAAGTCCCATATATATGTAAGTTATGACACTTTTTAAAATTAGTTTTTGACGGTTGCAGTAATAGATGACCACAAATGTAGCAGCTTTTAAAAACAAGACAGGTTTCTGATCTCATAGTAAGTCAGAAGTCTGTGTTGGCTCAATTGGGCTCTCTGGCTCTTTCTTTCTTTTTTTTTTTTTTTTTTTGCTATTTCTTGGGCCACTCCCTCGGCATATGGAGGTTCCCAGGCTAGGGGTCAAATCAGAGCTGTAGCCGCCTGCCTACGCCAGAGCCACCGCAACGCGGGATCCAAGCCACGTCTGCAACCTACACCACAGCTCACGGCAATGCTGGATCCTTAACCCACTGAGCAAGGGCAGGGACCGAACCCGCAACCTCATGGTTCCTAGTCGGATTCGTTAACCACTGCGCCATGACGAGAACTCCTCTCTGGCTCTTTCAAGGCTGAAATCAAGGTGCTAGCTAGCTGGGCTCTTACCAGGAAATTCTAGGAAAAAAAATCTGTTTCCAGGGCTCTTGGCAGAATTCAGTTCCATGTGGCTGTATGTGGGGTTGTTCTTAGGTCCTAAAGGCCCCCTCCTCCTCCTTCAGGGCCAGCAGTGACAGGCTGAGTCCTTCCCGCACTTCTGGTCCCTCTGACTTCCCCTTTCTGCTGTGTCCCTGATTCCCGCCAGAGAAAGTGCTCTGCCTTAAGGGTTTGTCATTAGGTTGGTCCCACTCAGATAATCCAGGATAATCTCTTTAGTGTAAAGTCAGCTGATTAGTAACTTTAATCTGTACAGTCCTCCTTCACAACACAACCTAGAGTGGTGGTTGACTGAAGAACCAGGGGACAAGAATCCCAGAGACCATCTTTTTTTTTTTTTTCTTTTTAGGACCACACCCATGATATATAGAGGTCCCCAGGCTAGGGGTCGAATTGGAGCTACAGTTGCTGGCCTATGCCACAGTAACGTGGATCCGAGCCATGTCTACACCACAGCTCATGGCAATGCTGGATCCTTAACCCACTGAGTGAACCTGTATCCTCATGGATACTGGTCAGGTTCGTTACCACTAAGCCATGAAGGAGACTCTGTAGGGTCTATCTTTAGAATTCTGCCTATCATATCTTTGTAGAGTGTTCTTTTTGTTAAAGACCAGATCAAAACAGGGAAGACAAATTGGTATTCCCACCACTTACCCCTTACTTCTATAGAAAATTACATGCAAATATGAGTCATGGAAGGGGACTATGAGTCCAACACTCATCCTTTTGACTCTGTTCAGTATTCTGATAACAAACTGGTAGCAACACAGATATGTCAAGATGATTTAAAAACCTTACTTGATGAGCCATTCAAAGTGTTGTTTGCTGTCCGAGCACCCATAATCAGTGGTCCAGGCATGACCAATGGTATATTTATGGAACTTCAGCATGTCCATTACTCCAACTTGAGCAATAACACAACCAAAGAGGTCAGGTCGTTGATTTGCACAAGTAGCTAAAAACCAAGATAGAAAAGGGTGGTCCATCGTTAAACATCTCTGTAATGAACGAAACCAAAATAGAACAAAGCAACACTTAAATGCTTTCAGAATTCTAACTTTTTTTTCCAAGAGCACACAGGAAGACACCATCAGAAATCACATACTCAGTAGCCCATGAGCTCTCCCCCTTCCTTCCACTGTACCCAAGGGTGGAATATTCTCGTCAGTAGTAGAGATTTACTCCCTAAAGAGAATCTCAAAAAAGACGATCCAGCATTGACTGCCGTGAGGTGTGGTATAGGTTGCAGACACGGCTTGGATCCCTCACTGCTGTGGCTATGGTGTAGGCTGGTAGCTACACTTCCAATTCAATCCACCCCTAGCCTAGGAACCTCCATATGCTGTGGGTGTGGCCCTAAAAAGACACACACCAAAAAAAGACAAAAAAAGAAATACCTATTTTTCCTTGTCCCTGGTTCCTAGAACAGAGCTCCTAAAACCCTGGGAATTTCCTGAGTGATGGGGTGAGAGGAATGTCTTTCCAAATTCCTAACTAGCCCGTTTCAACCATACCTGAGCTTATGCTGATGAGGTGGCTCCTAGTAGGTCCCTAGATAGCTTTAGGATGGGGGCTGGTTGCCCAAGGAACCCGCAGTGTGGTTAGAGGATTGGAACTTTTGGTCCTACCCCTGAAGCCTGGGGAGGGGAGAGAGGCTGGAGATCAAGTTAATGATTAATGGCTCATGATTCAATCCATCTTGCCTGCATAGAAGCTCCATACGACCCACCAAACAAGTCTGGAGAGCTTCTGGGCTGGTGAACAGACTGAGATGTAGGGAGGGTCAGGTGCTCACGGATAGCACGGAAGCTCTGCGCGCAGTCGCGCCCCTGCCCCCACCTCACTCCGTGCATCTGCTCGGTCTGACTGTTCCTGAGTTCTACCCTTTATAACAAACTGATAACTCTAAGAAGAGTGTTCCTGAGTTGTAGCAAAGTATGAACTGAACAAGGAGGGCATGGGAACTTACAGGATGTCAGTCAGAAGTACGGGAGGCCCAGAACGTGCACTGGTGTCTGAAGTGGGGGCAGGCCTGTGGGACTGAACCCCTCCCTGGTGGGGTCTGTGCTGTCAGAAGTCAACTGAATTGCAGGACACCTGGGGGGTGTCTGGAGAGTTGGAGAACTGGGTTGGTGTGGGGGAAAAAAACCCCACATGTGGTGTCAGAATTGTGAGTACAAACAGTTCATGTAGCCTGAGGCAGAAGGGGGCCTAAACCCCAGCTCAGAGCTCTAACCAATACTGACAGCTTCTTGTTCTGTTTTTTTTTTTTTTTTTTTTTTTTTTTGGTCTTTTTAGGGCTGCACCCACGGCATATGGAAATTTCTAGGCTAGGGGTTGAATCGGAGCTGCAGCTGCCGGCCTACGCCACAGCCACGCCAGAACTGAGCCTCGTCTGCGACCTTCACCACAGCTCACGACAACTTAACCCACTGAGAGGCTAGGGATCGAACCTGAGTCCTCATGGACGCTAGTTGGGTTTGTTACTGCTGAGCCATAATGGGAACTCCTTGTTCTGTTTTTTTAATACTCTTCTCATATACTTAAAAACTTATTTTTTGGATAATTCAACAAATACTTATTGAACTACTGCCACATGCCTGACTCTGGGCTTGGGGATATATCATTGAACAATTTAGTGCGAAAGATAAAGACGTGAACAAGTAATCACAGTGCAGCTCTCACAACTGCTGGGAAAGTACAGGTGCCATAGAGCAGGGATCGGGTACCTAAGGCAGCGCAAGGAAGTGGAGAGGCATTGGGAGGAAGTACATCAGAGGTGGAGTGATGGAGCTACTTGAGGGAGCTGAACTTTTCCTACCTCTGGGAAAAACAACAACAACAACAACAACACACAAAAAACACAAGGTTCCTGTTCCAGTTCTGACTTCAGTGTTTATTTGTGATCCTAAATCCTGAGTGCTACCCCTGGAGATCCTATTTCCCACTCAGAGGACAGAGGGGCAGGATTCTGGAATCTGGACTTTCATATAAGTATCTCGGCAGCCTGATGGGGGAACTCAGGTTCCTTAAAGGACTTGGTTTGTTAATAGGCATAAACCAATTCCTGAATATAAAACTCTGAAAATAAAATGGAGTTATATACGATGAACTGGTAAACTATAACACAGCTCTCCCACTATTGAAATCAGATGGCATTGCAATGTCCTTTCCCATTAAATTTTACATTTGCCCTTAGTTCTTCTCTTCCTTTAACCTCCATATTTAATCTGTATGCAAATTTATTTGGCCCAAATTCAAAATATACCCAGAATCTGACAACCCAGGTCCAAGCCACCATTTTCTCTCACTGAGACGGAAGCCACTTACCTGGCCTCCTGCTTTTCTGCCCTTGCCTCCCCTTCTGTCTACCCTAACACAGTAATGGGATCAATGCATGATCCTGATTAAAAAAAAATATGCCAAAGGAGTTCCCTTGTGTCAGAGCAACATAAGGATCTGGTGTCACTGAAGTAGCTTGGGTTGCTGCTGTGGTGCAGGTTTGATCCCTGGCCCAGAAATGTCTCTATGCTGTGGGCATGGTCAAAGGGAAAAAAAAAAAAAAAAAAAAAAAAGTCAAATTATGACACTTCTCGGCTCAAAACTTTTCCAAAGGCTTCTCACTTCACAGAATAAACTATGTTCTCTACACTGGTGAAGACATCCATCCCTCACCTCTCCCAACACCCTCGGCTCTCTGCGCAGACAGATGTGGGCCATGCTGGCCTCAGGTGTATCGTCTGCCGCCTCTGACAGAAGGAAAGCTCCATGCAGGCACAGAGGTATTTTCTGTTCCTTTTGCTGACATATGCCCAGTATTTGGAAAAATGCCCAGCACTTCATGTTGCTCAACAAATATTTGTGGAGTGCATGAATTAAACTTGTGATTATTTGGTGTTTAAGAATGTTATCCATACCCTTTCTAAATTAAGGTTTTAAAAAAACTGAAGTATAATTGACGTATATTAGTCTCAGATGTAAAACAGTGATTTGGTATTTTTATAATCACAAAATGATTATCATGATAAGTCTAGTTACCATCTGTCACACAATTACGAAATATTATTGACTATATTCCCTATGCTATCTGTACATTATATCTTTGTGATATTTTTTATAATGACTTGTATCTCTTAATTACCCTCATCTCCCCACTCCACTCCCCTTTGGCAACCACTAGTTTGTTCTCTGTACCTATGAGTCTGTTTATGCTTTTTAGTTTCCTCATAAAAGTGAAATCATAAAGTATTTGTCTCTTTCCAACTTACATCACTTGGCATAGTATCCTCTAGGTCCACCCATGTTGCTGCAAGTGGCAAGATGTCATTCCTTTTTAAAGAGCTGAGTATATTCCACTCTGGGTATGTCACACACACACACACACACACACACACACACACACACACACACACACACACTATCCATTAATTTATCAATGAACACTTAGGTTGCTTCCATACCTTGGCTATAGGGAATAATGCTGCAGTGAACCTAGGGGAGCATGTATCTTTTTGAACTAGTGGTTTTGATTTCTTTGGGAAAAAAAAAAAAAAAGAGAGAAGGGGAACTTCTAAATCATACAAGCAGTTGTATTTTAAATTTTCCAAAGAACCTCCATACAGTTTACCATAATGGCTGCAGCCAATTTACATTTTGACTAACAGTGCATGAGGGTTCCCCTTTAGCCACATCCTTGTTAATACTTGTGTGAGGTGGTAGCTCCTTGTTTTAAATTTTTTTTTTTTTTGTCTTTTTGCCTTATCTAGGAACAATTCCGCAGCACATGGAGATTCCCAGGCTAGGGGTCTAATCGGAGCTGTAGCCACCGGCCTACACCACAGCCACAGCAACACTGGATCCGAGCTGCATCTGCAACCTACACCACAGCTCACGGCAACACCAGATCCTGAGCCCACTGAGCAAGGCCAGGGATCGAACCCGCAACCTCATGATTCCTAGTCGGATTTGTTGACCACTGTGCCATGACGGGAACTCTGTTAAATTTATTTTTTTTAATTTTATTAAATTTTTTTTTGGTTACACTCATGGTATACAGAAGTTCCTGGGCCAGAGATCAGATCTGTGCTGCAGTCGTGACCTACACCACAAGCTGCTATAATGCCAGATCCTTAACCTACTGTGCTGGGCCAGGGATGAACCCATGCCTCAGCATTGACCTGAACTGCTGTAGATACCATGCCAGATCCTTAACCTGCTGTGTCACTTTTCCAACACCATTTATTGAAGAGGTTGTCTTTTCCCACTGCACATTCTCAATTCCTTTGTTGTAGATTGACCATATATGTGTGGGTTTATTTTTTGGTTCTCTATTTGGTTCCATTGATCTATACGTCTGTTTTTGTGCCACTACCATACTGTCTTGGTTACTAGAGTTTTGCAGGATAGTTGAAATCAAGGGGTATAATACCTCCAGCTTTGTTTGTCTTTCTCAAGATTGTTTTGGCTCTTTGGAGTCTTTTCTGTTTCCACGTATGTTTTAGAATTCTTTGTTCTGTGAAAAATGCCATTGGTATATTGATAGGGATTGCACTGACTCTGTACAATGGGTAGTATGGCAGTTTAGGCAGTATTAATTCTTCCAATCCAAGGGCGTGGTACATCTTTGAATTTGTTTGTGTCATCTTCAGTTTCTTTCATTAGTGTCCTATAGTTTTCAGTGTACAGGACTTTTACCTCCTTGGTTAGATTTATTCCTCAGTATTTTATTCTTTTTGATAACAATTTTAAATGGGACTGTTTTACTTTCTCTAATAGTTGTTAATATATAGATATGCAACAGATTTCTGTATTAATTTTGCATCCTATAACTTTACTGAATTCATTTATTAGTTGTTTGCTGGTGTCTTTAGGATTTTCTATATGTAGTATCATGTCATCTAGAAATGGTGACAGTTTTGCCTCTGACTTTCCAAACTGGATTCTTTTGATTTTCCTTGTCTGACTGCTGAGGCTAGGACTCCCAATACAATGTAAATAGAAGTGGTGAGAGTGGACATCCTCGTCTTGTCCCTCACCTTAGAGGAATGCTTTCAGCTTTTCACCACTGAGTATGGTGTTAGTGGTGGGCTGGTCATATGTGGCCTCTGTTATGTTGATATATACCCTCTATACCCTGTTTGCTAAAAGATTTTAATCACAAAGGGATGTTGAATTTCATCAAAAAAATTTTCTGTATCTATGGAGATATGATTTTTATTCTTCAACTTGTTAATGTGGAATACCACATTGATTGATTTACAGATACTGAACTATCCTTGAATCCCTGGGATAAATCCCACCTTATTATGGTGTATGATGCTTTTACTGTATTATTGAATTTGGTTTGATAATACTTCATGTTGATCTGTGCATCTATGTTAACTACAATATTGGCCTGTAATTTTTTTGTGTGTGGTGTCTTTGGTTTTTATATCTGGTTGTTGCTGGCCTTGTAGAATGAGTTCAGATGTGCTCCTTCCTCTTCAATTTTTTGGATCATCTTGAGAAGAATAGATGCTTAAGTCTTCTGTAAATATTGGTAGAATTCACCTGAGAAGACATGTGGTCCTGGACTATTTGGGAGGGTTTTTTTTTTTTTTTCCTTTTTGTAAATTTCTGATTCAACTTCATTACTGGTAATTGGTCTATTTCTATTTTCTACCTGATTTGGTCTTGGGAGAGTTTAAGTTTGCAGGAATTTATTTCTTCTAGATTGTCCATTTTTGTTCATAGTAATCTCTTATAATCCATTGCATGTCTGTGGTGTTGGATGTAGCGTCTCTTTCTAATTTTCTTTGGACAGGCCCTCTGTTTTTCTTAGCAAGGTTGGTAAAAGGTTTATCAATTTTGTTTATCTTTTGAAAGAACCAGCTCTTAGTTCTACTGATCTTTTCTATTCCTTTTTACTCTACTTTTGCCCTGATCTTTTATTATTTTAGTTCCTTTAGGTGTTAAGTTAGATTGAGATTTCTCTTGTTTCCTGAGGCAGGCTTGTATCGCTATAAAGCTTAGAAATGCTTTGGCTGCATCCCACTGATTTTGGATCACTGTGTTTCCATTTTCATTTGTCTCCAGGTATTTTTTAATTTTCCTCTTTGATTTCTCAGTGACCCATTGGTTGTCTATCTAGTAGCATATTTAGCCTCTATGTATTTTTTTGTAGTTTATTTCTTATAATGTCTAATCACATATTGTTGTTGTTGGGAAAGATTGATATGATTTCAGTTTTCTTAAATTTATTGACATGTTTTGTGGCTTAGCATTTGATCTATCCTGGAGAATGTTCCATGTGCACTTGAAAAGAATGTGTATTCTGCTGTTTCTGGATGGAATGTTCTAAATCTATTAAGTCCACCTGGTCTCATGGATCATTTAAAGCCAGTCTTTTCCTCAATGATTTTCTGTCTGGAACATCTATCCATTGGTGCACTTGGAGTATTAAAGTCCCCAATTACTGTTTTGTTCTCAATTCCTCCCTTTATGTCTGTGAATATTTGCCTTATACATATTAAGTTGCTCCTATGTTGGGTGCATACATATTTATGCATATTATATCCTATTCTTCTATTGACCCCTTCATCATTATGTAATGCCCTTCTTTGTCTTTTGTTAAAATCTTTGTTTAAATCTATTAGGTCTGATATGAGTATTGCTACCCAATCTTCCTTTTTGTCCCATTGGTATTTAATACCTTTTCTCATCCCCTTACTCTCAGTCTGTGTGTACTTTTGGAGCCAAACTGAGTGCACATAAGTTTCACATGCTCCAAGTCCTAGCATAGAGGCAGTAATTAGAAAGTAGCATATAGTTGGGTCTTATTTTATTATCCATATAGCCACTCGATCTTTTGATTGGAGCATTTAGTTTATTTATATTTAAATTAATTATTGATGGGTATTTTTTTTTGCCATTTAAAAAACTTTTCCTGGTAGTTTTTGTAGTTTTTATTTTTAATATTTTGCTCTGTTCGCTGTGATGTGATGATGGTATTTAGTGTTTGATTTAGTTTCTCTCTACTTATGTAGCTACTGTTGATTTTTGTTTTTGGTTGTCATAAGGCTCAGATATAACAACCTAAACATATTTGTGATTACTTTAAATTGATGACCTATCTCTTAAACTTGAGTATTTTTTTAAAATTCAATGACATTTATTATATTTATAGTTGTAAAACCATCATCACAACCTAGTATTAGAATATTTCCATCCGAAAGCCCCAGTCTTCCCCCCCCCCCCACCAGTCCCTTTTGGTAACCATAAGTTTTTCAAAGTCTATGAGTCTGTGTCCTGCAAGTAAGTTCATTTGTATCCATTTTTTAGATACCACGTGTAAGTGGTATTTATGATGTCTGTCATATCATATCATATGAACACTTTCTAATGATCCTGTATTTATATTCCCCCCTGCCATGTTTAATGTCTTAACATATTTTACAACTTTTTGTGTATCACTTTATTATTATGGATATAAATTATTTTACTACTTTGTCTTTTAACCTTACTGGCTTTATTAGTGATTGATCTATCTTTATGTTTTCCTTTACCAATGAGGTTTTTTCCTTTCATAATTTTCATTTTTCTAGTTGTGGGCTTTTTCTCCCCACTTAGAAAAGTCCTTTAACATTTCTTTACAGCCAGTTTAGTAGTCCTGAACTCTTAGCTTTTGCTTGTCTGTATAAGTCTTGATCTCTCACTCAGGTCTGAAAGAGAACTTTGCCAGATAGTATATTCTTGATTGTATGTTTTTTTCTTTCATCACTTTGAGTATATTGCACACTCCCTTCTGGCCTGAGGAGTCTGATGAAAAGCCAGCTGACAGTCTTATGGGAGCTCCCTTGTAAGTGACTAATTGCTTTTCTCTTGCTGCTCTTAAGATTCTCTCTTTAACTTTTGTGATTTTAATTAAAATGTGTCTTGGTGTGGATCTTTGGGTTCATTCTGTTTGGGACTTTCTGTGGCCTCTCAATCTGGATGTCTGTTTCCTTCACCAGGTTAGGGAAGCTTTCAGCTATTTCTCTTCAGATAAGTTCTCTGCCCCTTTCTCTCTCTGCTCTCCCTCTTGGACCTGTATAATGTGAATGTCAGTTTGATGCTGTCCCTGAGGACACTCAAGCTATCCTTATTTTAAAAAGTTCTTTTTTTCCAGTTCTCTGATCCATCCCACTATATCATCTGATCTACTGTTGATTTCCTTCTAGTATGTTTTTTATTTCAGTTATTGTACTCTTTAACTTCTAGCTGGCTCCCCCCTTATATTTTCTATCTCTTTGTTAAACTTCTCACTGCGTTCATCCATTCTTCTCCTTCATTCATTGAGTATCTTTATGATCATTACCTTGAACTCTTTATTGGGTAGGTTTCTTATCTCATCTTCTGGGGTTTTGTCTTGCTCCTTAGTTTGCAACATAGATAAAAATGAGAAGTCAGAGGACTCATTCTCTGTGTTTCTATGTATTAGGTGGGATGGTTACGTTTTCTGCCCTTGGAGAAGTATCCTAAGGTAGGATGTCCTATAGGGCCCAGCAGCATGCTCCCCTCTGGTGAACAGAGTTATATGCTCTAGGGGTGCCTCCTATATAGGCTGCATGGGCCCTTCAGTTGTGGCAGGGTGGACTACTTTGGGCATGTTGGTGGACAAGGCCTGACCTCTGCATGGCTGGCTACAGGACTAATAGCCAGAGGGATGACTCCAAAATGGCACTTGTCAGCAGCAGCAGCCTTGTAGTAGAATGAGCTCCCCTGAGATGACTGCCACCAGCATCTGTGTCCCTATTAAGAGTCCCAGTTGCCTCCTGCCCCTGTGGAAGGCTCTTTAAGATCAGCAAGTAGGGAGTTTCTGTAGTGACTCAGCATAATGAATCTGACTAGCATCCATGAGGACGTGGGTTCAATCCCTGGCCTCACTCAGTGGGTTAAGGATCTGGCGTTGCCCTGAGCTGTGGTGTAGGTTGCAGACACACCTTGAATCTCATGTTGCTGTGGCATAGGCTGGCGGCTACAGTTCTTATTCAACCCCTAGCCCGAGAACTTCCATATGCCATGGGTGAGGCCCCCAAAAAGCACACACACACACACACACACACACACACACACACACACACACACACACACAAATTAGCAAGTGGGTATGACCAGGCTCTTTTCAAATTGCTGCCTCTGCCAGGACTTGGAGCATGTGAGAATGTGTGTGTACTCTTTAAGCGTGGAGTCTCTATTTCCCACAGCCCTCTGGCTCTTCTGAAAGTAAGTCCCAATGGCTTCAAAGCCAGATATCCTTGGGGCTCATCTTCCCGGTGCAGGGGAGCCCACTCTGGGTCTAGACTCCCTCTTGTGTTGGAGAGGACTTCCGCAAATGTGATATTGTCCTGTTTGTGGCTGCCTGCCAAAGTTTTGGGTCCTGACTATACTGTGTGTCTGAGCCTCCATACCTGTCTCACAGTGGTTGATTCTTTCTGTCAGTCTTCAGGTTGTTCTCACACACAGTTGTTCCATAAATGGTTGTAATTTTAGTGTGCCTGTGAAAGGAAGTGTGCTCAGAGGCTTCTAATTTGCCATCTTGGCCACATCTCCACCCTTTCCAAATTTAAACAAATTACTTTGGACATATATATTTTTCATCCATGGGAAACTTTTTTTTTTTTTTTTTTAGACCATATTCTACTGGGATGTAAAAAGTAAGAACAGGAATCCAAGTTTTGACATAGGTAAGTATATTTCAAAGACAAGGAAACTTAGTGAATGTGTCATTATCTTTGATAACAGTGGATTGAAAACTGAAAATTGTCATGTGTTTTTTTAGGTTGAGTCTATATGTACTAATCTACATTTGTACAATTGTTCCCTCATTTCCTAATGACATTAGATGTTGGATCTAGCAAGGAAAATTCAGGCCCACCATAAATTCATTACAATGTTAAGTGCTGTTGAGAGACAAAAAAGCAAAGTACCAAAAATGAGGAAAATCTACTTGGAGGCAGGGCCACATAGAGGTCACAAAGGCAGAATCTAAAGCCACAGTGCTCAGTATCAATCCCAGTCTTACTGTCTTACTAACAAGCCATTTGACCTCTCAGTGCCCCAGTGTCCTCCTCTGTCACATGGGAATAACACCTATCCCCATATCCCAGGCTGTGTGCATAGACTCAACATGGAGCCTGGCACACAAGGTGCTCAGCAAGAGTGAATGATTCCTGTGAGCTATTTCATTACTATCAAGCTGCAGACCCATCTCTGCATGTACCTCATGTTCTGTAATAACTTCTCTCTCTGCACCCACAGTGTTTAGCACCCCACAGCTTATAAGCTCTGGGTAACATGGTCATAGGGGTGTTATTAGACTCAGTCCTGTGCTGACTGAACCCTAGAAACCAGGGGTCCACTTTGTGGAGAGAAAGGGGTCCTACCCAGGGTGGGTGTTTGAGAACTCTGGTTCAGCCCAGAACTCAGAGCAGGAGGAGGAACAGTTTTTCAGGCTATGACAGGTTGAGTCAGTAGTATAATGGGGGTTTAGCTATGTCTTCATATGCTGTTTCTTAGATGCCTAGATACAAATAAGTTTTGTATCCAATAGCCAAAGTAAAGTGAGTATCTGAAAACTCCAAGCGTTAACTAGTAGGTATAACAAATAAAACTGAATTCTCACCTACTAAGAGGCCTCCATTTGAACCTCCGTTAATAGTTAGTCTCTTGGGAGATGTGTAACCTTCCTTGATAAGATATTCAGCAGCACACTGAAAGTCATCAAAGCAGTTCTGTTTATTGGCCAAGATACCACCTACAATGTGCCAAAGTGAAAGAAAGTTAATTAACAAAACATTAAAAAACAAACAACATTTTAACCTAAGGGGAATTCAAATAATGATAAGGCATAGTTTGGACTATTGACAACTTAAAACACAGAGGGCTAACACAAAATGCCTCGATTTAAATTTTGTTATGCATTGTGGAAATCCACTGTCAGTACCACAACTGCTACTTCCTATGGTGGATTTGTGTTTTTCTAAAATCTCTTAGAATTTAAAAGGCAAATGCCTCAAAGGGAAAAGATGGTCTGTTAAGACATCAGAGAATGACAATGTGAAAGTGTGTCATCAAAAAGAACCTGTGGTCTTGGAGGAGCTGGATTAAAAACTGAAACAAGAGCTGGAGCAGTCCTGTCCTGCTTAAGATCCACATAGCTAGTGAGGAGGAGGCTGAGTGTACGGCCCCTACCCCTTCGGACCCCTCCCCCCCACCCTACAAGGAAGAAAGAGATTAGTGCAGAGAGGTGCACTTCTCACCCCTCCTCTTTGCAGGGGTTTGAGGTGGGTAAGTGATTAGGAGAACTCAGCTCTTGGACTTTAAGCAACCCAGGGCAAAGAACTTAAGTAGGAATTAGGTGGGGAGGTGGCAGTGCACAGAGCACCCCATTACAATTTCTTCAGTCTTGAATGAAGAGGATCTGAGCTTCCTCCTCTAGAAGTCATTCCACTATATAGAGCCAAACAAAAAAACTACTTAAAGAGAGGAACATTTGTAAGGTCTTGGAACATTTTAAAAGTAAAGGCCAAAAGTCAAAGTTGTGCCCTCAAAGGATGGATGTCTGAAATAACTATCTATGAAATGAACGAAAAGCAGACACAGATCTAATTAGATATTTGAGATTAATCACTTTTGCCGAAATACAATTAAAGATGAAGAAGTACTACTGAAGAAATATTTTCATATCAAAATAAATGTTATTAAGATTCTAATAAGAAATTATTGGTGAATTAGAACAGCTAGGATTACTTAGTTTCCAGGAATAATATCATTTTGGGTATATAAGTATATTTTTTAAAGAATATTAAATTTTAAACTCAATTAACATAATGGAATCTAAATTTATCAATCCTCACTATACTAGAGTCTAATTGGAAAAAGTCCATTTTGGGCCCCTTCACTGCCTAAATTAGGAGAAAGTTTGTGATCAGTCTAAACGCAGGTAATCAACTTTTAGCCTCAGTCAAGCTGCAAACTCCCCTCCCCTCAAGGCTTTTGGATAATAACTTGGTTATAATTAACACAGAGTTGAGAAAGAGAGAGGTGACCAAGACCAGGACATCCTTCCCTATCAGAGCATGGTGGACACCTGATAACCAGAGGAATTTGTGGTGAAGAACCCAGATTCTTGGGGTGAGAAGGCCACGGGGTCAGGAGTCCATGCAGGTGGGTGTCTAAGTGTGTCCCTCACCAACATCTTTACCTAAGAAAACAGGTGAGTCAAGGGGTCCAGACTTTAGCATATAGATTTGGGATGTAAAACATATGATATGTGCAGGGATTTTATTTTTATTCTTCTTTTATTAGTCATCTCTTAATATCACAGTTTTACAGTATGATTTTAGTGGAATTAAACTCTAATACAGGTCCAAATCAAAACTGCACAAGGAATTCTATGCTGCTATAAGTACAATGACAATTGATAAAGTCTTCAGGGATGACACCTGGCAGCAGTGACCCAACAATGGCTGACAGGCTGGGGCTTGTGTGTGAAGTAGGGACACTCACTTTTGCTAAGATGCTCAGATGCTCAAAGAGTCTGCTGTCTGACATCGGTCCTAGGGGTACATGCTGAACACTCAGAGGTCAAGCTCGGGGCTTTCCTACCTCTTGACACCTAACAGGTCCTTATGAAAATTCTTTACAGGTCTACCCCCCTCATCCTTGCTGATGTGATGCAGAAAACCAGAGCCGTTGGCCTAGGGAGGCAGAAAAGAACGAGAGGGTGCACAGACGTGAAGGGTGGTCTGGGATGCTCCTCTTGCGGGAGAAGAGCCCCCTTGCCGGGTGCTGTGGCCATGCTGAGCACTGGGGGCAAGCTCGTCCCAGCAGAGTCTCATACACAGCAGCTGATGTGCAGAGGAGTGAAGGTGCGCCCCACATGCCCCTCCCCCAAAACACAGGACTAAGGTAAGGGGAGAACGTCCTTTTCCAGTCATTGGTTGGTCTATGAATTTCAGTTACACAGAAGTCTGGGAGGCGGGAGTGCTCCGTATATAAAGAAAAGGAAAAGACAGGGCTTTAAAAATAAAGATTGCCATATTTTTTTTTTAAAGAATGACAACCTAGGGAATAAAGCCGAGTACAGAAGCAATTTGCTCAACTAGAATACATACTTCAGGAGGCCAGAGCACGGGGACAAAATCATTAAAACCAGAAAAGAAAAATGACTGCGTTCTTGTGTTTAATAAAACCTGTATGTGATAGAGCCCCAGCAGCAGTGTGATTTCTCAGCAGTGCTGGGAAAAATCAGAGCAAACAGGCAAAAGGATGCCCAAACTGGGAACAGAAAGTTCTATTTCAGACTGCTCTCTGCTTTCATAGAGAAAATGCTATGTTATGAGATAGCTGGGCTTTTACTGTTTAGCATTATTTGCCTAACAGAAGAAACAATAAATACCAAAAGTGCCCCCAAACTCACCTCTGACAGTGAAAGATAAAAATGTACCCCATTCATTGCTTAAAAAAAAAAGTGGATTATGGTCTTTAGGGGATGCTTCTGAAAAATACGTACTTCACTAAATAGACTGTAAAGGAAAAGAAAACGTGAAAAGACCAAGTTGTTTACATTTAAAAGGGGAGTGGTACCTGAAATGTATTTGAAAGTATCCTTATTTTTCTGCCCTAACCTCTCAGCTCATTCAGACCTTGCTTTGATGATGCCATATCCGTGTCCCTGCAGAGAAAAGAACCTCACCTTTGTGCCACGTCTCTCCGTATTCGCCGCCTCCTCGGATGTTGGCCACTGCAAGGACACCACCCATGTGCCTCACAAAGATGAGCCTGGACACACTGAGCACAGTAAGAAGAGTTAACCTGCCGTTAACTGCCTAGTGAGGACCACGCTGCCTCCCTCCATCCCCCCGCCTCTCCACGTATCCCTAAGACACTGCACGTGACGGCATCTAAATAGGAGCCCCATACTTAATGTATATTACTTGACTGAAGTGAAAAATAGAACTTCTGACAAATGATTAACTGCAAAGCTCATACATTTTCATGAGCATTCAGCATTCCTCATTTTTAACAACTGTCTTGGCAAACAAAATACTGCCAGCCATGTGACACTGCAAGTGAATGGTGCTGTGCTTGAAGGAACATGGGTAATGGTCCCTGGTACTATTTTCCTCAGTATCTCTCTCCAAATTGTTCAAGTTGGAAAAAAGAAAGCTCCTGAGTTACTGTCGTGGCTCAGTGGAAACGAGCCCGACTAGTATCCTGAGGACTCTGGTTTGATCCCTGGCCTCGCTCAGTGGGTCAAGGGTCCAAAAAGAAAGCTCTTTCTGAAACAGGAATTTAAAACAGGTTTTCCATTTTCAGAGAAACTGAGACAAACTAGGTGGGATGCGGGTAGAGGAGATCAAGGATACAGACCAGAAAATAAGAATGCAGTGCCTAGGACTGCTAGACATCAACAGAAGAAACCCTAGCACAAAGCTTCTAGGAGAAAGTTAGTTCCATTGGAAAATTTGCATTTTATGTTTTCCTCCTTCTCTTCTCCTCTGACCCTAACAGTACTGAATGAGGCTAGCTTTCAATGTGCTGTTAGCTAAAATTAATTTTGCTTTGAGAACTTTCTGAAAATTTTATCTTTCTTTCTTTTAGTAACTGGGGAAACTGCAGGCTTCTGCAACCTGAGGCTGTAGATGGTCTGAGTGCTAATTTCCTGGATGTTCGGGATGCGAGGAAAGGAGAGTTAGGGTGAGTGATCAGAATACACCCATGTGGCTCTCTCTCTTCAATATTTTTTTTTTTGGGGGGGAGCGTCTTTTTAGGGCTGCACCTGTGGCATATGGAGGTTCCCAGGATAGGGGTCGAATCAGAGCTGTAGCTGCTGGCCCATGCCAGGCACAGCAATGCCAGATCTGAGCAGTGTCTGTAACCTACACCACAGCTCACGGCAATGCTGGATCCTTGACCCATTGAGCGAGGTCAGGGATCAAACCTGCATCCTTATGGATATTAGTTGGGTTCGTTACTGCTGAGTAACGGACATTTTTCATGCACCTCAGATGGTCTCTACTGAAACTATCAGCATACCAGCTGGGTTCTGGGACACTTCCTTACTCATCTTTGATTCCTGACCCAGAGCAAGCTTAGTAAATACTTGTTGCACAGATGTGCTCAGGCAGTGTTGTCTTGCTCCAAGCTCCCTGTGGGGACTGAGGCAATGGGGCTCAAGTGCAGTCCTCTGACTTGTTCGCTGGATAAAACACATGTTCATGCATTTCTGTGACTTGAAACTGAAGCCTGTGTTTCATCACTTTCAGTGATAAGAGGGGCAAATAATGACACATTTCATTTTTTGCTGTTAAGGACTAGGTAAAGCTAATGAACCACTAGCTAGTAGCTGATGCACAGACTAATAATGACAGAATAAATATGGTCCTACCATACAGACATGGATGTACCAATGCAAAGGCAAATCTCACTGCCTGGGGAACTCTCTGGCAAGAGATGAGCAGGCCATCTGTGGGCTCAGACTGGGGCTTGGTATAAAGAAGGCACCACAGAATGTAGCTTCCAATCAGTTTCCCTTCAATTTACTCACATGAGGATGTCTAAGAAATCTTCCAAAAATATTGTTCTACATGATGATTTCATACCTTCATCAACTCTTCACTAACAAAAGGATAAAATCAAACTCTTTCCCCAGCTGGTCAAAGAAGCTCACAACTTGGCAATAAACCACTTGAGGGCAGGGATTGCATTTCAAATCTCATCAGGTCTGAAATAACTAGCAGAGTGCTCTGCTGATATCAGTGCTCAACTTAACTCCTTGATTTTATTCAAAATGCTCAAAATTTAAAAATCATTAAGAATTTGCTCAAATTCCATTTTACACTATGAATGGGATAATAAAATCAATAGCAAATGTAAAAAATGTATGTTTTTTTCTCCCCGAACACAAGTTATTAGGAAATACTCACAGAAACAGTACAGAACAATTTACAACGGTTGAATAGAGTATACAAAAAATATACTTGGGCTGAATATTAAGAGAGCCTATTTTAAGACTGTGCTGCTGAAAAACAGTCATTAGCCGAAACATCATTCCTCTGGAGAGAACCTCAGGGCAGGGGGTGGCAGCAAATGACAAACACAAGGGGGGAGCTTCCTTTCTTCTAGGCCTCACTTGACACTGACCTTCTTCTGCAGCCTGGCAGCTGGCCTCAGCATCAAACCATTTAGTGCACTAAAGATGCAAAATTAGCTTGTCATGATCCTGAAACTCCTGACACTCCAACGTAGGTAGTTAACACATAATCCTGCCTCTTTTTGGAAACAACCAGCAAGAAACAGACACTTAAATGTATGAGAAAAGCACGATGCAGCAGACCAGTCTCTGGTTCTCTCCACTGTGGAGAGAAGATCCGCTACAGCTGAGGTTCCCTTACCTGTAGTTGGGAGTGATGGATATGTTGAAGCCGCCGTAGCCATAGAGGAAGGCAGGATGAGAGCCATCCAATTTTATGCCCTTTTTATGGACGATGAACATGGGGATCTTTGTACCATCCTTGCTAGGGTAGAAAATCTAGGACAAAAGAAAGCAGAATAGTTAAGGGTTAGCATCCCTGAATAGACACTTGCATGCTCTTACATGGGAAAAACAGGAAGAGAATTTTCTCTTCAAGATGCAGAGCCGCACAGTGAAGATCCAGCACCTCGCAGCAACTAGCTGATGGTGAAGAATCTTTCTGTTTTCAGGGAGACAGTGTGGAGTAGTGAAAACAGTCTTGAATTTGAATTCTTATTCCATAACGATCAAAAGCTAGGTGACCCCTGGGAAGCTGTTTATCCTCGCTCCACCTCAGTCCTTCCCTAAAAGGTGACTGTCACACCCACCTCCCAGGGTCTCCTCATGGCCCACGGAAGAGAAGAGGCCTTCAGTTCTCTGTTCACTCCCAGCCTCCCGCCCCAGCACTGGAAGTCAAATTTAGCTCTTCTGCCAAACAATCCAATCCAGGAAGACTTCTTTTCTAGGACAGAAATTTCATACTCGATTTCCTCTCTAAATGTGAAGACTCAACTTTTCTTCATGTCCCTATGTTCAGGTATTAAATAAACGTTAGCAACAACATGTATTAGCTTAGAGAACAGAAGAGGAACAACTTAGAAATCCTATTGTTCCTAATTAAACAAAGACACCTTGTCCAGTATTAGCAATTAAGGCCCATGAGACCTTTCGGAATCTGGGCAACCTCAGGCCGGTTAACATTTCTACCTTCATTACTTTTTGGATAAAAGGAATAAGAGGAGTTCCCGTCGTGGCGCAGTGGTTAACGAATCTGACTAGGAACCATGAGGTTGCGGGTTCGATCCCTGCCCTTGCTCAGTGGGTTAACGATCCGGCGTTGCTGTGAGCTGTGGTGTAGGTCACAGACGCGGCTCGGATCCTGCGTTGCTGTGGCTCTGGCGTAGGCTGGCAGCTACAGCTCCAATTAGACCCCTAGCCTGGGAACCTCCATATGCCGCGGGAGCGGCCCAAGAAATGGCAAAAAGACAAAAAAAAAAATTAAAATAAAATGAAGTAAAAGGAATAAGAGAATAAGGATTAGGAAGAGAGCAAACAGTCAGCCACAGACAAAGCCCTAAGTCACCAAAAGCTGATAATCGTTTCTTTCAGATAGAAAATATGTAAATAGCTTTCTCTCTGGGCAATCCTGCTGTCTTTATCCCAAATGACACCTGGAAAGTGCCCCAGCCTAGAAACCTCTTGATGACCTCACATGTCACAATCAAGGACAAAAGCCTCTATACTGAGTGTGACTTGAAGCCATATTCTATCCAAAGCTTTTAAAGGTACAGGTGCTATTGTAAAGTCCTTTGAAATGAACAGTTGGTGGGCACGGGGGGGAGGCAAGGTAGATTTGGAGAAAGGCACTCCAGGGCCACAATGAATGCCTGCAAATCTGGTCATTTTTTGAAACCTGCCAAGTAGTATAAAAAGCATTTATTTCTGACTTTGGAGAGAAACACTAAGAGGGATGTAAATTTGGCAGTTTAGGACTCATGGAGAATACACTGCAGAGTTCAAGATGATCAGAGGTGACACAGTTGTATTTAAAGCTAATGCCAGTCAGGAGCCATGAAGACAGTCACTGTGTGTGTGGTAAAGTAAATGCAGAGTAAGAGGAACACGTGGTTGGCTGGGGCCAATGAGCTAAAATAAAATGCCTTCAACCAGACTTGGGGACGATCTGGAACATTCTTACCACAGAAGCAATGGCATTGAAGAGGCGGAGGGCCAAACTGTCTCACAGGATTCTACCGATACTGAACAATCTATTTAAAAATGAGTGTTCCCTCCAGTTACCTAACTTACCACCTATCCTCAAATCCCACCCCGGGCCCCATCCCTCTCCAGTCCTGCTAAGCCCTCCTCAGGCAACACCCTCCCTGAACCCTCTGTCAGCTGGACGGTGCACCTCTGTCCCCACTATGCTGACTCTCAGACCCTCCTGCTCGTAAAGTGCACCCATCACCTTGGCTATAGCTTGGCCCTTAGAACTTGAAACTCTTCTGTAAGGAATTCACATTTTCCTGTGACTCCAACTTGTTCTTTCTCCACCTCCCTCCCTTCCTTCCTTTTTTTAAAAGAAAACTTTTATTACAACATTCTGTCCCTTATGTTGCTCCACTGAGCTTTCCTGCACAGCCTGTGACCCTTAGCCAGCCCTTTAAGTGTCACTAATGCTTGAAATCTTCTAATTCTAACCTAACCCACGGGGTTCCTTTCCTCCTCTGGGCTGCTGGGCACTCAGGAAATGCCAACTCACTTCATTACATATTAGTAATATTGAACACATGGGCTCTGAACGTATGCCTTAGGTCTTTTTTTCTTTCCTCTAATGAATTTACGTTTTTTTCCCCTTGACTTTTCTTTCCTATGTCTTTCCCAAGTGTCTTTCTTATGCCTATTTTTTTGTGCCTAATTAATACCAAAGGAGCTGTTCTCAGTGTTTTCCATTTTCTTCCATTCCCAACACTGCCCACTGTAATCCCCTCCTCTTTGTCCCCGGCTTTGCCTATCTTCACGGGGGCCGTCTGTGTGGAGTTCTTGAAAGACCTGCCACCAACTTCACTCACCCTCTATGACCTCAGAGAAAGAAGGACCACTTGTTTCTTACCAAGTCCACCACCCTCAGAATCTTCTAGTTACCACAACTTTTCCTTTTTGTACTGTCTCCCTTTTTTGGGCAAACAAACAGACTCAAATTTCTCCTATCCCATATAACTAAAGAAAAGAAACAAAATCTTCTGTACTGCCCTGTTGGCCTCTCAAGCTAAATTTCCATCTCATTTCCTTCCTGATGAAACCAATCCACAGTAACCTACACCCACAGCTCACAGGTCCCCACACCTCGCTCAGTCCTGTCCCCAAGAGCACCCTTTCAAAGGGCATCAATGAATATTTCCATCCTTCTTGTACCTCCATCCCTGCCTCTATATATAATGATGTATATCCTTGCCAATGTTTTCATATGCTTATAACAAAACCTCTATTTACACATATTCATATACACAGGTTAGTATTAAATGGCGATAGAATCAGTCCAATGTCAGGCTACAACTTCTGCCTCCTTTCTTACCAAGATATGAAATTCTTTCCAAGTGAGGACACCCAGACTTATTACATCAAAGGCTATTCAAACTATTCTTTGTTTTTCTGCTAATCAAAAATGATGGAGTAAGTCCCTTTTACATAAATCTTAAGTACTTATGCTATGATTTTTCTTTTTCTTTTTTTGGGGGGTCTTTTTAGGGCCGCAACTGAGGCATATGGAGGTTCCCAGGCTGGTGTCAAAATGGAGCTTTAGCCTGTGGCCTATGCCACAGCCACCATAATACCAGATCCAAGATGCATCTGTGACCTACACCACAGATCACAGCAATGGCAGTACCAGATCCTTAAACCACTGAACAAGGCCAGGGATCGAACCTGTGTTCTCATGGATACCAGTCAAATTCAGTTCTGCTGAATCACAATGGGAACTCCTGCTATGATTTATACAGGATATATTTTTAGACATGAGCCAGCTAGATTAAAGTGTATGTACATTTAAAACGTCAATAGATTCTGACAAATAATTCTCTAAAAATGGTATATCAACATAAGCTCTTAATGACAGTTATTACCTAAGTGTCAATTTCTCATTAGCAGTGGATGTTAAGATGGATTTTAATCTTCGCTAGTCTAAGAGGCAAACATTACCATCTCATTATCATTTTAAGATTCAGTTTTTAAGTTACGAGACATTTTCATGTTACTGTATAGCTCTTCCTCAGAAAACGAAGTGTGCCTACCATTTCGTGTGTTACCTTCTCATTAGTTTACAGAAATTTTTTTTTTTTTTTTTTTTGCTTTTTAGGGCCACACTTGTGGCATATAGAAGTTTCGAAGATAGCAGTCCAATTGGAGCTACAGCTGCCGGCCTACACCACAGCCATAGCCACATCAGATCCTAGCTGTGTCTGCAACCTACACCATAGCTCTCAGCGATGCTAGATCCTTAACCCAGTGAGCAAGGCCAGGGATCATACCCGTAACCTCAAGGTTCCTAGTCAGATTTGTTTCTGCTGCACCACAATAGGAACTCCCAGAAACTCTTCTTATATTAAGGATATTTACCCTTTTTTTTTCCTACCATACATTTCGTTTGTATTTCCTCCCCATCCACATAGCCTGTTTTTAAACTTTCTTTGTGGTTATCTTGAATATAGATGCCACACACACACACACACATATTTATGTATATACATATATATTTACGTATATGTGTGCACACACACACAAATAGATAGGACTCCCTCACTCCAAGTTGTAGAAAATATTTTTTTGTATTTTGAATTTTTATATTTATAGTTATAACCCAAATGAAGTTTATTTTTACATATAGCCTAGTATCTAACCACTCTTCCCCAAATGGCCAACTATTACACCAGAATAATTCTTTTCCCCACTGTTCAGAAATGCCACTTTTGAATTAGTTTCTGCCCAGGCCTCATCCATTTCGATTCCTATCTGGCAACTGCTTCTTTGGCTTCCAGGTTGGAATATTTCTCTAACTCTTTTCCAACTTTCCCAACAGATCTACTACTAGCTCTTCCTCCTGCTGCCAAATGCATTGTTTTGCAGTTGTCTACTTTTGGTCTTCTCTTTTCTCTGTGAATTCCCTACCTGCCATCTCACAGAGCTCCAGTAAACTACCCTGGGCTAAGGACCTTCATTCTACACTGGCAGGTCCCCATGAGGGGCTGGTTAGGAAGCCCCTCTGGCTGCACTGCTCTGAGGGCTATGGTTGCACACGGTGGGTGGCCTGTCTGCATCCACAAGCCAACGTGCTCTAGGAATACCTGGTAAGGGCTCCTCTTTGGGGCCTCTCGTTTTGGCTAGCAACAGGGGTCCCTTGTCACACCCCAACTGCCAACTCTAGAATAGCATCCTGTGTCAAGGACCCCACCCTCAGGCACCAATTCATCCATTCCTCTCCCATGTGTACCGGTGACCCCGCCCGGCTCCCTCTGCTGCACTAGTCTCAGCCTACGTGGTTTCCTGACTCCTCTCATTTATTAAAAAGAAGCTGTGGCAGGAGTAATAGAACCCTGGACTATTATTAGTAACATACACTAATCACAATGTACTTTTTATATTTATATCATACAGAAGCCATGGGTGCTTGATGAGGAGACAATTGCTGGAGCTTAAACCCATGGGCGTGTTCCTATTATTCAACAGTTTATTGCTACAACAACACTCAGGTTCAAGTTAAAAAGCAGAAAGGCTTATTATACGTCATTCCCTCATACTTGTAACCAAATGAGAGTGAACTGACAATACACATCCATTCCTTTAGAGTGTCCATTGTGGGCACAGCCCTGTACTGAAATGCCAAAGCCTTCAGGGGCCCCTTAGTGGACAGGAAAACAAAGTGCTCACATGGGATCTAGCAGGCAGCCACTTGAGGAACAGAAAGGCTGTCCGTCACCCAGGGCCAACTGCTCACGCCAAGCTGACCCCCACCCCCCGCCCCCCCCATCTTCCCCGATCCTGTTAGTGACAGAGCAAACACTTTGTGCGGCAGAGCCAGTCCAACCAGGAGCTGGTGACACCGACGTGAGCCCCAGGGTCTTTGCCTGGCACACCTGTCCACCTTCACAGACACAAGCACCACCAAAGAAACTGAGATGGACAGAAGGTCTTTAGAAGGACCCATGAGACCTCATGCGAGGGACCCTCTTGGCATGTTTCTATGTGTCCCCTTCATCAGGGACACCACAGCCGAAAAATAAACAAGACCATGATCAAAGCCACAGTTATTCTAGACGTGAGTGAGCTGACCAACTGATCGAACACTGAATTAAGAAAGGTTCCTTCCTTAATCTAGTGTTCCTCCCTTTTAAAACTTAAATTCTTCATTGCGAGACACACAGCAGCATGACAATGTTAGTCCATACTTAAAACCAGGACATTCAGCACAACAAGGTGATAAGGAACCAGACCCCCTGGGAAGCCCAGGCCACTTCTCCACAAAGGATGGAGATGGGTATTTTTAAGCAGTTGTGAGACTGTGCCACCTGGGGAAGAAAGCTGGTGTCAGCTCTTTCTCAGCCCTAGGATCATCCCAAATCCTGGGGAGAAACATGAGACCACTACTCTGAGACCTCATCTAGCTGGTCACCCTCTTATTTTACAGCGAGAAACCTGAGATCCATGAAGCTAAGATAACGGCCAAGGTAACACTGCCAGTGCCTATAAAATGATCACCTAGTCCCAAAGTAATTCACTTCAAGCTGTTACTTCCTGGAAGCATCTTTACTGGGTGTAATTATGTAAACTTTTGCAAATGTTAGAACCTTTGGCATAGGTATAATAGATCCTCCTTCCCCCAAGACAGTGATCACCAGTTTCTGTGGAATCTAGGGGACAAATATTTGGCCAGAGATATCATACTTTATTTACTTTTCTGTTTCTGTCACCCTCTTGAAAACATTCAATCCAGACAGAGGGGTTATTATTACTATTTTTAAGGCAAAATGAAGTCTGCTTATAAAGATCCTTATCCCAGGAGTCATCAATGTTAAAATCTTGAGGACAGAAAGAATATTAAAACAGTAACAAAAATCCCACTCTCTCACACCATTCTACTAAAAAATTCAATTGTATTTTTAAAAGGCACAATTTACTTCAGAATGAAACAAATATACTTGAGAGAACATAAGCAAATTAAAGCCAACTTGCTAAGTAATCACTTTAAAGCAGCTCCTCATTTTGCACATTTAAAACCAGATGCTAATGAATGACTGTTTCACAGATAAGCATTCACTGATCTTTGAGATGAATCCTTTAAATTAAAAAACACTTGAGGAAAAGAAAGAAAAGATTTATATAATGTACCTCATCAAAAGTGTCAAAAATGAGCTATTCTTATTGTCAAGTATGACAGTGCAGAAGTATCACCAAATATAGAGTGCTTTTACTCTGGAAGTGTGTTGGCACAGAGGGCACTCCCTGTATGTATGTCCAGGTGTCTTAACATGTGAACCTGGTTTCTTACAGATGAAATAAAAGCATATTCCTTTAAAGGAAAAACAGGAGCAAGGGAATGTAACAAATCAAGGTTCCGTTACTGTTCTTCAGAATGACATCAGCGAGTTCCCATTGGGCTCAGTGGGTTACGAACCTGAGTAGTATCCATGAGGATGCAGGTTTGATCCCTGGCCTCAGTGGGCTAAGGATCCGGAGTTGCCCTGAGCTGTGATGTAGGTTGCAGAGAAAGCTTGGATCCTGTGTTGCTGTGGCTGTGGTGTAGGCTGGCAGCTACAGCTCTGATTCAACCCCTAGCCTGGGAACCTCCGTATGTTGCAGATGCGGCTCTAAAAAAGCAAAAAAAAAAAAAAAAAAAGAATGACATCAGTCATGAAAAGATCACCTCTCTCTCTACCGAAATGATTCCTTTTCTTGAGATATATTTAGTAATAAAATCAATCTTGCTAACACATTTGAACATGTGTAACCATTTAACTTCCTCAAACAAGTGATCTTCACCCCCACAGTTTGCTCCCTGAGGCAAACGCCAGGACTCTCCTTATCACCGGTAATGGGATGTGCTCATCCTCAGAAGATGAAGGAAAACTGTAAAGTGCAAGCCTTTCGCAGAGGAGAATGTCTGGTGACAGCAACTCCCACCTAATTTTAGAGGCTCACAGGTTGAAAGGAAAATGTTCACGAAAGGGTGCTGAGCTTCCCTTTTCATCAGACCTGACAGAGGCCACTTGTGTGGCCTGTGCTGAGTGTGGCAAATACATGTGACGAGGAGCAGAGCTGCTCAGAAATTCCATGCTCAATGCAGACAGGGAACAAGACATTCCATCACCAAAAGAGCTGGGCAGAGGGCAACCTCTGTGCCCCATTATCTTGTAAGACAAGTGGATGCAGAACTGTGAGGAGGCCCTGCACATTTCTGTGCTTAGGTTAAAAATACCAGCCCGGCACTGGGAGGCTGTAATCCTATCTCTTTCACAGACTTGATTTTGGAGGGGCGGGAGGAGTTTAAGTTACCTCTGGGCAGAAAATATATAGGGGAGTGTCTACTCTGGATTGTTTTAGCTTGCATTCCAAAGGACAGCTAAACACTTTTGTACCACCAGAGATGTAAAGAACTCCTGTGAGGCACCCCTATGACAGCAAAGTCAGTCTATTTAAAAATCCACTTTGCCTTTTGGGGCACTTTTTAAGTCCCAAGAACGTACTAAGTGGTATATGCAGAGTCCCTGCAGAAATGCACCAGCTCTCAGAGGCTCAGCTATCTGTTCTTTGAGATAACAAACCTATTTCCAGGCTCAAACTGTGCAGCAAGATGTGAATTAGAAAGTGGAAGGTTCTGAACACAAGTAAAGACAATGGTACTGGCAGAACAGGAACATGACACTGATGAGCTTGGAAGAGTTGAGAAGTGTTCAGGTATTTAAAGGTAGTAAGACATCTGGGGCTGTGATGAAAAACAGGATTTGACTGTGAGACAGAAAAGCCATCTTTTGTTCCACTGCTCTGATCTCTTTGTGGTGGAGGCAAACACAGAGACATTTCCATCGAAGTGAAGGACCTACTCACTACACGCAGAGGTCCTGTTTTGTAACAGAGATCAGTTCCAAGGACGCACTCACAGGACGCACGCTGCCCTGTGCTGAGGCTTACTACAAGGGGGTCAGGCTGCACAGGGAAGGCACGTGTGTTTGCTTTGTTCTTCATTAAAACGGCACGATGAGTCCACCTTCAGGATTACGAGTGTTGCACTGTGTGCATTCAATAAACATTTGCTGAATAAATAAATGAGGTAGAACTCCATATTAACCACTTTTTCTGATTGCATCAATACCTTATTTACCAGCTTGCCTCAGTTCTTCAGGCTCAAAGTCACCCTGGCTGCCTCTCACATATCATCTTATCTCTCCCTGCCTATCCACATGGAGGCCTTGTTTCCTAACAGGACTCTTGCTTTCAATTTGGGGAAATCTGCTACCAGATTAATCTTCCTGATATTAAAACAACTGTCCCCCATTTTTGGTCTTTTTTTTAGGACCACACCCAAGGCATATGGAAGTTCCCAGGCTAAGGGTCAAATCAGAGTTGTAGCTGCTGGCCTATGCCACAGCCACGACAATGCCAGATCTGAGTTGTGGAACTCCTCAACATCTATTTATGATAAAAACTCTCAACAATGTGGGCATAGAGGGAACATACCTCAACATAATAAAAGCCATATATGATAAGCCCACAGCTAAAATCATACTCAATGGTGAAAAACTGAAAGCTTTTCTCTAAGGCTAGGAACCAGACAAGATGTCCATTCTTGCCACTATTATTCACCATGGTATTGCAAATCTTAGCCAGAGCAATTAGACAAGAAAAAGAAATAAGTATCTATACTGGAAAAAAAGAAGTAAAACTGTAACTGTTCTCAGATAACATGATATCATATAAAAACCCTAAAGACTCCACCAAAACACTATTAGAACTAATCCACAAATTTAGTAGTGGCAGGATACAAAATCAGTGCACAAAAGTTTGTTGCATTTCTTTACACTTATAATGAACTATGAGAGGAGTTCCCGTCATGGCTCAGTGGTTAACGAACCACCAGTATCCATAAGGACATGGGTTTGATCCCTGGCCTTACTCATAGGGTTAAGGATCCAGTGTTGATGTGAGTTACAGGGTCGCAGATGCAGCTCAGATCCCAAATTGCTGTGGCTGAGGTGTAGGCTGGCAGCTACAGCTCTGATTGGACCCCTAGCCTGGGACCCTCCATATGCTGCAGGTGTGGCCCTGAAAAGACCAAAAAAAAAAAAAAAAAAAGAAATAACTACGAGAAAGAGAAATTAACAATCCTATTTGCAATTCCATCAAAAAGAAT
The DNA here is from genome assembly GCF_016906955.1 of Phacochoerus africanus. NCBI lineage: Eukaryota > Metazoa > Chordata > Mammalia > Artiodactyla > Suidae > Phacochoerus > Phacochoerus africanus. The sequence continues at coordinate 71,499,201 of NC_062545.1, forward strand.
AAAAGACCTAAAAATAAGTCTGAGGGGGTTAAAGACCTATATATTGAAAACTACAAGACATTAATTGAAGAAACTGAAAAAGATATAAATAAATGGAAGGACATTCCATGCTCATGGACTGGAAGAATTAATATTGTTAAAATGCCCATATCATGCAAAGTAATATACAGATGCAATGCAACCCCTATCAAAATTCCAACAGTATTTTTCACAGAAATGGAAAAAAAAAATCTTAAAATTGGTATGGAACTGCAAGAAAGATCCTAAATAGCCAAAGCAATCTTGAGAAAGAACAAAGCTGGAGGTAATCATGTCTCTAGATTTTAAACTATATTATAAAGTTACAGTAATCAAAGCAGTATGGTACCAGTATAAAAAGAGACACATAGATCAATGGAGCAGAACAGAAAACCCAGAAATAAACCCATGCTCATATGGTCAACTAATTTACAACAAAGGAACAAGAATGTACAAGAGAGAAAGGACAGTCTCTTCAACAAATGGTGACTGGAAAACTGGACAGCCATGTGTGAAAGAATAAAAATGGATCACCATCTTACACAATACACCAAAAGTAACTCAAAACAGACTAAACACTTGGCCATAACACGTGAAACCATAAAACTTCCAGATGAAAACATAGTTGGTAAGTTCCTTGACATGGGTATTGATGATTTTTTGAATCTGACACCAAAAGCAAAAGCAAGAAAAGTGAAAATAAGTAAGTGGGACTAATCAAACTAAAGCTTCCGCATAGCAAAGGATGTATAACCTTTAGACCATCAATAAAACGAAAGGGCAATCTACTGAATGGGGAAAAATAACTTCAAATCATGTATCTGATAAGGGGCTATTCTCCAAAATACGTGAAGAACACATACACCTCAATAGAAAAAAAGCCAACAATCCAATTAAAAAATGGGAAGAAAAAAATGGGCAGAAGATCTGGATAGACATTTTTCCAAAGAAGACATACAGATAGCCAACAAGTACATGAAAAGATATACAACATCATTAATCATCAGGCAAATGAAAATCAAAACACTGAGATATCACTTTACCTGTTAGAATGGCTATTATCAAAAAAGACAAGAAATAATACATGTTGGCAAAGATGTGGAGAAAAGGGAACATCTATGTACTATTATTGGTGGGAATGTAAATTGGTGCAACCACTATGGAAAACAGTATGGAGGTTCCTTAAAACAAACAAACAAACAAACAAACACCCAGAACTATCATATGATCTAGCAATACCACTTCTGGGTATTTATCTGAAGAAAATGAAAACACTAATTAAAAAAAATATATATGCACCCTTATGTTTTGCAGCATTATTTACAATAATAGCCAAGACATGAAAATAACCTAAGTGTCCAACAACAGATAAATAAATGGTGAGATACACAAACACACATATACAGGAGTATTATTCAGTCATAAAAAAGAATGAATCTTGATATTTGAGACAATATGGGTGGACCCTAAGGGCATTATGCTAAGTCAAATAAGTGAGTCAGAGAAAGACAAATACTCTGCCATCTCTCTTACATGTGGAATCCAAGAAAACAAAGTAAAAAAAACCAAAACAAAACTCTGCTCATAGAGAAAGACTGGTGGTTGCCAGAGCTTGGGGGTGGGGGAGAAATGGGTGAGCTGTTTTGTTTTGTTTTTAGCTTTAATACATTGGATAAATTTTTTTTTTTAAAGAAAAAACTCCATACAAACACAGCAGTCGAGAGTCTTGCATCAAAATGCTTGTAAGCTGAAAAGTAAGAAAGTATAAATTAACTCTGGTTGAGGTACTTAAGAGACTATATAAAGCGTGGATAAAGTCCCAAACTTCCAACTTATTACTAATGAAAAACACTGCACATCTGACATTTTCCTCTGTGTGGCTGTTAATCTATTAATTTGGCAATGCCATGGCAGATGAGCTTTACGGCTCTTAAACTGTTCAGTTATGTTAATTTACTCATTAGATGGCACCGGCATCATAAATATCCAACAAGAACACTTGTAATCCATTCCAAATCTTCATTAACTCAAACCTACAGCAGACCACTTTTTAATTTTATCACACTAGAAAAATAAAATTAATAACCAAAATGTTGAAAAGACAAACTCCAGCCAGACTGTTGAGTAACAGACAAGAAATGTGCAGCTTACCAATTTGTGGCTGGCAGTCATGCATCCTTAAAAGCATGAACTTTTAAAGAGAGACAGATGTTAGGAGAAAGCAGAGTGGTGCTTCTGCCATCAAGCAGTTTGTGGTCATGGGGGCAGGGGGGTAATAAAATAACCTGCACAGAGTGGCCCTGAATAGAGGACAGTGTTGGCAAAAGCCCCAGAACCAGGAAGCTGGCACAACTGTCCAATTACCGTTTTCCCTTTGAACATCCAAAGGAAAACTGCAAAACACTGAGGAGCAAATGCACACAAAATAATCCAGTTGCAGAAAAATGAATGACTGGAATACTGAAAGGGTGAATTTGGAAGTGAAATTCACATCACAAAGCTATTTATTTATGAGAGTTTCTGCTGGCATCCAATACTACCATTACACTCGGATCTACTTCTACCTAGTTTCTCAGACAACCGACATACAAACCACCAAAACAGACCCCTCAGGTGAGTAAGAGGTAAAAAAGAAGCCCATCATAGATGATTTCACGTCACTTTAAAAACCATCATTAGGAAGCTCATGAGTGCGCAGTGCCTTTCACTCCCCCCAATAGGACAAGTAGGCCCAAAAGTGGACTTGTGCTGGCGAGGATGGGCTGCAAAAGGGTGGCCAATTAGAAGGGACAGAACAGAGGCCCAGAGGCACAAAAAGCTACTGGAAGGCAACTCACCAGGGGGCAGAGAAGAGCAATGGGGGAAAAATGAAGGCAAATCACAAAGTTCAGAAATCCTCCCGTGAAGGTACAAGCACCATTCTTCCATGTTTTCTGTTCTCAACTTGGCTGTGTGAATGCTTTATATGTGTGCAGGAGGATGACAGTAACAGAAGTCTTATCAGGGAAACCGTATATAATCTTTTTTTGATGGCTGTGCAATGCCTCCTACTGCCTTGTTTACCCCAGTGCTATCAGGGAAGAAAGATCTTTTCATTGAAAAATATTCTAAAATATGGAAATAATACACTTTTGATCCTACATACATACCCCTTTTTTATTATCACCTGTCATCAAAACAGTGCTAAAGCTATGAAAAATCAAAATCTAAGAAAAATGAAACTTAAGATGAACAATTAAATCACGTTCATGAAGACGTAGAAACTGAAGACAGATGGCATTCAGGATGGTGAATGGAGAACATTCAATGGTTATGAGGCACTGGGGCGGGGGTGGGGGGTGCAGAAAAGCTGGCTACAAAGACGGCACACCGGAGTTCCCGTCGTGGCGCCGTGGTTAACGAATTCTACTAGGAACCATGAGGTTGCGGGTTCCATCCCTGCCCTTGCTCAGTGGGTTAACGATCTGGCGTTGCCGTGAGCTGTGGTGTAGGTCGCAGACGCGGCTCGGATCCTGCGTTGCTCTGGCTCTGGCGTAGGCTGGCAGCTACAGCTCTGATTAGACCCCTAGCCTGGGAACCTACATATGCCGTGGGAGCGACCCAAGAAATGGCAAAAAGACAAAAAAAAAAAAAAAAGACAGCACACTGAGTACAAAAACTTTTATTTAGTAAATTTTGTGTAGTATCTTTCCTGCCTAGTAATCAACCTACACAGCCCAGGGCTGTAAAGAGACCCCTCACCTCCCTTAGAAGGGGATGTCCCCTGGCTTCACTCACAGACTCTTCAGGCCACTGCCCCTGACTTGCTGGATGCTCTCCCTACCAGATGCTAGTGGCCAAGCCCGACACTGACAATCCACAGCCATGACTCCCCCGCCTCCTTCTCAAAACTTCTCCCCTGTGATGCAAGCTCTCCTGGCTCCTCTGGTCCTCTCTGCTCTCTATACATACTACTGGGGTGCTCAAGCTGTGCCCAGATGCCATCCACCACCACCCTGCCCACATTCATGACTCTCCCTGACTTCCTGACACCTGGTACACACCCCATGTACCTTCGGCTCAGGCCCTTTCAAGGGCTCCCCACTGAATAGCATAAAGAGCTCACCCCGTTTGGGTTATATCAGACCCTTTGCATTTGGGCCTGTCTCCTTTCCAGGCTCATCTCTTGCCACCGGGCTGCAGCTGTGGTGCCGAAGTTAGTGCTGCTGTGGACAAGCTTTCCTCCCTCAGAACCCTGGCCCTGTCTGCCCAAAGCCCCTTTCCTGGAAGCTTTCTTCCCACGAACAGTCTTAGATGCTCCCCATCCTCTGAGTTCCCACATGACCTCTGATCAATTTAAATCTAACTGCTAAAAATCTTTCATTGCATCCCCATTTCCCTAGTAAATCCTAGCCTTTCCTTATATTCCCAGCACTGTCAGATGGAAGGCAGCTGCTTAATACGTATTTGTGAAATAACTTTTTATTTGCTTAAGCAATTGTTTCACCCAGTCGTTCTTAGATACTCGCTGTAATCTCTCACTTGAAAATTTCATTAGTTAGTAAAACTATCACTGTCTGAAGCATCCTTTGTCTTCTCTCGGAGGCACAGAGCCTTCTGGGACCTCACATGGACTAACACAGCCTGGAAACACCTTACAAGAACCAGACACACAATCAATAAAAATGGTGAGAAGTGAAGAAGGAAAGGGAAACTGAATGCATGAAATAAGAGGCTGCTTTAGAAACAAGTTAGTGGGACTTTCCTGGTGGCCCAGTGGGCCAAGGATCCAGGGCTGTCACTGCTGAGGGTTGGGTGACTGCTGTGGTGAGGGTTTCATTCCTGGCCTGGGGACTTCCACATGCTGTGAGAGCAGACAAAACAAAACAAAACAAAACAAAAAAACAGAAAACAAGTTAGAAAAGCCAAAAGCCACTTAAAAGAAAGTTTAGCTTCCCAAGTATGGAAAAAGTAGTAAAAAAAATCCAAAGTAAAGATTACAAACTCTCATAAAACAGAAGGAATGGGGTCAGTTGAATTTACATGTTAGTAGAACTGCTTTTTGTATTGCTCAACTTGTCTAAAAGGTTCCCAAACATTTGCAGGCAGGCATCAACACATCAACAACATCATAAATGTGTACTAGGACAATATAAAGAAAATTTTACTCTGATGCTCTAAGAGGGAGGACAGTGCTATTTCCTGCTTTTGGCACCGACTATGACTCAAAATAGTCTTAAAAGTCTAGATCACACAAAACATTTCACAGCAGTATATATGGTAGTAAACATTCATTTTCTGACATTATTTGTTGGTTTTGAATGGATAGAACCAAGGATCCCAGGAGAGAAGGAAATGGTCCAACGCAGAACTTTCACAGAAAGGAAATGTTCCATTTGTATAGGTTTCTGGCAATGATACCTAGATGATTTCAGAGCGCTGCATCAATCATGGCCTCTCTCTTCATTTATGAAGTACTTATATGCATCTACTCTGGGCCCTGGAGACTCAGCAGTGGGCAAAACCACTTTCTAAAGGGAAGAGAAATGAACACATAAACAAAAAGATGTCAGCTGGGGATAAGTGTGATGGGGTGGGGTGGGATGAAGCTAGGCAAGGGACCAGGATGGGGCAGTGAGAGTAAGGTGAAGGGCAGTCCCAGAGGGGGGTGGATGTTTCAGGCACAGAAAAAGAGAGGGGAGGAAGGGAGTGTTGGGGGGCAGTGAGTGTGCCTGGGCGATGCAAGCTAAGTGAGGTGGCCAGTCTGACTGCAGCTGGGTGGATGAGGGGGAGACGGCGGGGGCTGGGCCGTGGGGTCTGTGGGCATGACTCAAGGCTGGTCAAGCACAATCATAAAGGATATGCTGCTTATTAAGAAGCCACATCAGCCTATGAAACAATAGTAACGAGCCACTTCCCTTAGACCACGGATCTCAGAACTGGCTCTCCCGCCTGCTGGTACCGACCCCAGCCAGGAGGTCTGCCTGCCATTGTATCAAGAAGAACATCAATCATTCACCCAAACTGATACCACCCCAAACCCTCAATACTGTGGGTGATATGTTTACAGAGGACTGTAACTCACTGATGTCACCCAAGGGAAGACCCTGGCTACATCACATCTGCTTTTGCCCACAGACGAGGGTCCAGCAGCAATCTAGCAGAGTGCACCAGTTTCATCTCCCACAGACCAGCCCTGCTCCTGGCCAGCCCTGAGGCTGTGGAGGAGAGGGCAGCCATAGAGAAGATCCAACCCTCAGAGGGGTGGGGAGAGAGGGAGGAGGCCTGAGGGGTAAGACAAAGAGGGCAGGGGCAAGGAGGGGCTGGAGCAAACAGATGGAAAAGTTAAGGAGAATGAGGACAGGCCGTGCAGCTGAGGGGGTGACGTGGCCACAAGCCCCGGGTGCCCCCTGCCTCCAGCATCGTCCTGCCCTCCTCTCACAGGCCAAGGCGGCTGGAAACTGTGGGGCCCCATCCAAGTTCCTGGATCCAGATGGGTCCACCAATTAGTAACAGAGGCCCCAGGGCTACGGGCAGAATTCCCAACAGACCTATGAGACGATGCTGCAGAGATCAGGCTGGTGTGTGGAACCTTGGCAGCAGCTCTATGTGTTTGTTTGTTTGTTTTTTTAATATAATTTTTTTTTACTTTCCCACTGTACAGCAAGGGGGTCAGGTTATCCTTACATGTATACATTACAATTACATTTTTTTCCCCCACCCTTTGTTCTGTTGCAACATGAGTATCTATACAAAGTTCTCAATGCTATTCAGCAGGATCTCCTTGTAAATCTATTCTAAGTTGTGTCTGCTAAGCCCAACTCCCTCCCACTCCCTCCCACTCCCATCAGGCAGCCACAAGTCTCTTCTCCAAGTCCATGATTTTCTTTTCTGAGGAGATGTTCATTTGTGCTGGATATTAGATTCCAGTTATAAGTGACATCATATGGTATTTGTCTTTGTCTTTCTGGCTCATTTCACTCAGTATGAGATTCTCTAGTTCCATCCATGTTGCTGCAAATGGCATCATGTCATTCTTTTTATGGCTGAGTAGTATTCCATTGTGTATATATACCACCTCTTCCGAATCCAATCATCTGTCGATGGACATTTGGGTTGTTTCCATGTCCTGGCTATTGTGAATAGTGCTGCAATGAACATGCGGGTGCACGTGTCTCTTTTAAGCAGAGTTTTGTCCGGATAGATGCCCAAGAGTGGGATTGCAGGGTCATATGGAAGTTCTATGTATAGATTTCTAAGGTGTCTCCAAACTGTTCTCCATAGTGGCTGTACCAGTTGACATTCCCACCAACAGTGCAGGAGAGTTCCCTTTTCTCCAGAGCCCCTCCAGCACTTGTTATTTGTGGATTTATTAATGATGGCCATTCTGACTGGTGTGAGGTGGTATCTCATGGTAGTTTTGATTTGCATTTCTCTTGTAATCAGCGATGTTGAGCTTTTTTTCATGTGTTTGTTGGCCATCTGTGTATCTTCCTTGGAGAACAGTCTATTCAGGTCTTTTGCCCATTTTTCCATTGATTGATTGGCTTTTTTGCTGTTGGGTTGTATAAGTTGTCTATATATTCTAGAGATTAAGCCCTCGTCGGCTGCATCATTTGAAACTATTTTCTCCCATTCTGTAAGTTGTCTTTTTGTTTTCTTTTTGGTTTCCTTTGCTGTGCAAAAGCTTTTCATTTTGATTAGGTCCCATGGGTTTATTTTTATTTATTTATTTATTTTTTTGTCTTTTGTTGTTGTTGTTATTGTTGTTGTTGTTGCTATTTCTTGGGCTGCTCCCGCGGCATATGGAGGTTCCCAGGCTAGGGGTTGAATTGGAGCTGTAGCCACCGGCCTACGCCAGAGCCACAGCAATGCGGGATCCGAGCCGCGTCTGCAACCTACACCACAGCTCACGGCAACGCCGGATCGTTAACCCACTGAGCAAGGGCAGGGACCGAACCCGCAACCTCATGGTTCCTAGTCGGATTCATTAACCACTGCGCCACGACGGGAACTCCCCATGGGTTTATTTTTGCTCTAATTTCTATTGCTTTGGGAGACTGCCCTGAGAAAATATTCATGATGTTGATGTCAGAGAGTGTTTTGCCTATGTTTTCTTCTAGGAGGTTGATGGTGTCCTGTCGTATATTTAAGTCTTTCAGCCATTTGGAGTTTATTTTTGTGCATGGTGTGAGGGTGTGTTCTAGTTTCATTGCTTTGCATGCAGCTGTCCAGGTTTCCCAGCAATGCTTGCTGAATAGACTTTCTTTTTCCCATTTGATGTTCTTGCCTCCCTTGTCAAAGATCAATTGACCATAGGTGTCAGGGTTTATTTCTGGGTTTTCTATTCTGTTCCATTGGTCTGTCTGTCTGTTTTGATACCAGTACCACACTGTTTTGATGACTGTGGCTTTGTAGTATTTCTTGAAGTCTGGGAGAGTTATGCCTCCTGCTTGGTTTTTGTTTCTCAGGATTGCTTTGGCGATTCTGGGTCTTTTGTGGTTCCATATAAATGTTTGGATTGTTTGTTCTAGTTCTGTGAAAAATGTCCTGGGTCATTGGATAGGGATTGCATTGAATCTGTAGATTGCTTTGGGTAGTATGGCCATTTTTACAATATTGATTTTTCCAATCCAGGAACATGGAATATCTTTCCATTTCTTTACATCTTCTTTGATTTCTTTGATTAAAGTTTTATAGTTCTCGGCATATAGGTCCTTTCCCTCCTTGGTCAGGTGTATTCCGAGGTATTTGATTTTGTGAGGTGCAATTTTAAAAGGTATCGTATTTTTGTGTTCCTTTTCTAATATTTCATTGCTGGTATACAGAAATGCAACTGACTTCTGAATGTTAATCTTATATCCTGCGACTTTGCTGAATTTATTAATCAGTTCAAGTAGTTTTGGGGTTGAGTCCTTAGGGTTTTCTATGTATAGTATCATGTCATCTGCATACAGTAACAGTTTTATCTCTTCTCTTCCTATATCTATGTGTTCTTTATTAAGTCACCTGGGACAATAAACATTACTTTAAAGAGTGTGTTCAGGATACACCCTCTCCTACAATTTTGAACCCGCCAGAGACTAAATAAAGGTCCTTGGTTTTCTAGAGCTGTTTGTATTTCTGAAGAAAATACATGGAAAAAGGAAAGCTGGAAAATAATGGGATGGATTTCTAGTGATGGAATTCTAGGTGCTGTGGTTTAAGGAGGGGGCTGGGTACAGAGGTAAACCAAGCCCCACGGAGGCCTACTCTGCCCTCTCTGGGGAGGGTGTGTGGTGTCTGCATCATATATCTTAAGGCATCATCGCTAGTCCAGGAGACTCTCGAAATTCAAAATTGATGTACAGTTTCTACTGAACTTGTACTGCTTTCACACCATCGTACAGTCGAACCATCACAAGCCAGGGACTGTTTGTATATGAACACCATGTACATCCTCTCCCCTCTTTCTCAATAAACCCTCTTCAGCCACCAGTCTGGCCCAACTGGTCAATCACTGCACATGCTCTTGTCCACAGTGTCAATGAATCCACCGTGTTAAATTCAAGAACTCCTCTTTCCTCCTTACTGATCAGCCAAACACGCTGGGTGTGGTCTGCCACTCCCTCCCCTTCCATACTCCCACCTTGGCTTCCTGGTCTGCGGCTTGACACGCTTGTGCTGAAGATGCCCTCCTTTATGACTCCCACCCACATCTCTCCTTTGACCATAAGACCCAAATATCAAACTCCTTACTTGACTTTGCCACCTGGATGACAATTTAATAGGCAGGCCCCACACTTTTTCCCTCCTAAACTGGTCCTCCTCGACCCACTGCTGCCAACCTGATTTATGATACCAGAGGTTCAATTCAAAATCTGAATCATCTTTGCTGTGTCCCTTTCCCTCTCCCCTGCAAATCAATCCCTTCCTCTGTTCGGTTGACACGGCCCAGGTGTATTCCAAATGATGATGCTTTCTCTAAGGTCTTAATAAAGCCTCAATATCTTATGTTGATTTCCACGTGAAGGCCTAGAATGCCCTACCTCAGGGCATTAACTGGTGTGTTGTGGCTGCCCGATCAGAGAAGCAGGTGCAGCTGCTCAGCAGCACTGCAGAATCAGAGACCTGGCTAACATGCCACTGTGTGATCTGGGGCAACTCATCTAACTTCCCTGTACCAGAGGCTCCTCATCTAGAAGATAGAGATCACGAGAGCACTGATCTCCAAGGATGGTTTTTCTCAGCAAAAGCGTGATAATGTGCAGAGAACCCTGGTGTGGAGGCAGCACATTGTGTGCACACACCCATCTATGTGAATATCCCCTCTCCTTGTGCGTTGCTTTTGACCAAGTTCCCGAGCGCAGGAAGAAGGGAGGCTTCTACACAGGAGCTGGGACTTGGCTGAATACTGGAAAATGTGCAGAGTTTCAGAGAGCGGAGTGACGAAGTCGAGTGGTGCCAGGATGGAGCATGGAGGAAGGAGAGCCAGGCAGAGGCAAGTCTGAGGATGGCGATGGAGGGCCATTCAGGAGGTGCGCCTGGGTGGTAGAAAGTTTGGGGTGGGGACTCAGGGTGGTGAGGTGGCACCCCTGTAGGGCTGGATGGAGGTGGACACCAAGTGCTGGGAGAGCAGCTCACGTGTGACACCGACAATGCTAGAATCCCACGTGTGTCCCTGTTTAGTACTTCACGATGCCATCCACTTCCTATCACGTTCATCACTGTGACATTTCTAACCTACGCCTGACGCTGCGTCAGAGCGGGGAGAGAACACAGCGATCTAAAGCCACATCAGGGCACACTGGACCCAAATCAAAAGATTATACTTACAGAAACAGAAAATGTTTCTTCCCTTCTTCACAGACCAATGATAAGCCAGGAATGGCTTGTCCTCCAGGGAGATGATAAATCATCCAGTGCCTGGTACTCCCGCCATCATCTGCTGACCCCAATGTAACACGAGGCAAAGGCAGAAGGCAGGGAAGAAACTGATATGCAGGGAGTCCACCCTAAGCTCCCATGGTCTCCCCTCTCCTTTCACTCTAAGGGAGAGTAGATAGAGCAGGACACCAAAGAGCACTCATCTAGCTGGCAACCTACATAAAAGGCACCCTGGGGGTTAGGAGTGATGCCGTCACAGAAAAGCTAAAGAAAGATAAACCCCTAACTCTCTTTTGCTGAGCTTTCTCAATGCAGGGAAAATCCAAACAGTTATCAGATCTCTAGAGACACTCCTAATCCTACTAATTCCTTTTCCTTCTTCACCTATGAAGAAGGCAGAAAGCCGCAGACAGACACTGGAATGGATGTCTCTAAGAAAAAGCCATAGAGAGAAAGTCTGCTTCAGGCAGTTAAGTTGCTTTCCGGGTCACAAATCTTGGGTTAGAGCTTCCAAAATAAATCTGTGAATATTCTGACTTTGAATGAGAGGCAACCTGGTGCCAGTGTTAGTATTAATACCAATTCCTGAGTAATAATCTTAGGGGAAGTCCAGAGAGAGGAGAAAAGCAAAAACATAAATACTTGAATTTTTTACTTTTAAACATTACTTTAAATGGAGTTTCAAGTTGCCACATAGTGACCTATATTTAAGACCTAAATAAAGCTCCTCTGTATATTGTATTTTCTTTTTCTTTTTTCTCTGTATATTTTAATACATTAAAATATAAATGTACACATTTTCCTGTACATTATAAACATGATATAAATAAACGGATAAATGAGAATCTCTACTAAAATACAATGAAGAGACTAGAAGGGAATATTTAAATAAATCATAGCAATATTTGTAAGTCATTAAAAATAAATTTATGGGCCCTTATTGCCTCCCCTTTCACAGAGGGTATTTTTATTATTTAAGAGGTTCCATAAAAGCCTACAAAGTACTCACTAGATCTTTACCTGATGTAGAAACATACTTTTATAGGTAAGGAAGCTTAGGGCTTTAGAGGCCTTTAGTCTAATTAGTTTATTTCAAAGCTGAAAAAAAACCCCAAAACAAAACCCGATTGAGCTATAGAGAGTGCAAATAACTTACTGTCATGACAGAATGTGCAGGATTTGCACAGCTCTGGAATTCTGCACTCCATCTCGGCTCTGTCAATTACCTGATGGTGTGACCTGAGCAGCAGTTTTCTCATCTTTAAAACGAGAGTGTTCGAAGTTCCTGCTGTGGCACAATGGGATCTGTGGCATCTCTGTAGCACTAGGATGCAGGTTCAATCCCTGGCCTGGCACAGCAGGTGAAAGGATCAGGCGTTGCTGCAGGTGTGGCATAGACTGCCAAGTGCAGCTTGGATCTGATTCCTGGCCCAGGAACTCCATATGCCATGGGTTGGCCAAAAAAAACAAAAGAAACACCACCAACTCCCCCACCCCAAAACAGAAAAAAAAAAAACCCAAAAACCAAAAAACACAACCTGAGAGGGTTCAAATAGATGACTCATGATGTGTATGTAATTTGTCCAGAGCCCAAATCCTTATTAGTGGAAAATCATACCACCTGGGAAAAAGCAGAAGTGGTACCCATGAAATTAGGGACCTAAAGCCTGATTTGTGCCATGCTTCCATTCCAAAGAGCAGGCCCCCTCCAGAACGGCCTGTGTCCACATCCTCTACAAGGACAGTGTGGGGGTGGGGTGGGAGTGGTTGAGGGTTGGTTATCGCAGGCAGGAAGAAGACTCTGGCACAGAAAAATACACCTGGAGAGCCACGTGCACTCTGCTTACCTAGCTTCCTCATCATGGCAGGGGTAACCTCTCAGTTCATCTTGATTTGAATGCTCAAACAGTCTCATAGACTTCTGCACCACTCTTGTTAAAGTCAAAATGAGAGTTCAGGGCCAGCAAATACTCATGTGCCAGAGGTAATACTAAATATCTTTCTTCATGGGGGATAAGAGCCTCTTTAGAAGGTGCCTCCATTTTTTTAGTGTGTGATTTCTACTGCCCACAATGATAGTATTTGAAAATTCAACTTTTTTGGAGTTTTTCCAATGGGAGTACCAGGTGGCATTTGGATTCCAGAGTCTCAGGGCCCATAGCAACCAGTTTTGTTGCAGGCCTGTTTTACCTCGTGTGGCAAATTGCTAGCTGCCCCCCAATATCCATTCCTCCATTTATTTGATTATAAGGCCCTAATTTTTAGCTGGCACACTTTTTCTGGGAATAAAACTACATCGCTAAACCTCCTTGCATGAAGCGTGGCCATATGAGTAGGTCTCACCAAAAAAACGAAGCAGAGACAATACATGTCACCTTCTGGCAAACATCCTTAAAAGACACCTTCCCCCTGCCCTTCCATTTTCTTCCATATTACTGCCCCCATGCTGGCTGGACAGTGGATATAAGACGGCTGGAACACCTGCAGCCTCTAGGACCATGAAGGGATGATGGGAATGAAGCCATGTATGGATAAAGCAGCAAAAGAGAAGCAGTTTGGATTCCTTACATCTTAGACACCGAGCCTTCCCGGGCTGATCTCCCCTGCACTTCTTTTATGTGAGAGGGAAAAACAAACATCTCTCTCCTTTATTTCTGCCTTCTCCTGTTGCTCACAGTGGAATCTAATCTGAGTAACACCCCTTAAATTCAGATTCATTTCTAAAAACAGAAATAACTACGAAATGGCAAAAGATAAGCCCCCTTAGCACACATACTATTCACAGATGATAATGTTACTACTGATTCAATCCTAATAAGAAACAAGTGACTTTCTACTTTGTTTTTAAAGGATAAGGAAACACAACCTTCTTTTCCCAAACTAGTTTTCAAGCAAAGAGCTGAGCTAGTTGTTTGCTGCGAATAACCTGAAATCTACCCACCTCAGTATCAGCAAAGTGCAGCAACTCGCAGCTTCTATGCATCTCAGAAGCCATGACTCTTGGAAAAATTTAAACACAATTTGAATCTATTTAAGTGGCTTTATTACCTATAACAGCAAACTCAGCATCATCTGTAGATACATAATATTAAAGATTTTGTGTATACTAAGGATGAACAAATCTCCAATGAGTACAGCTGTCATCTATGGTACTGAGTTTATGCGAAGCCTGATCTCTGACAGTTACAACTTCGACCCACAACAACTCTGTTAAAGAACAATAAACTCAGCAAGGGCCAGAAGTGAATCTAAGCCACCTAAACTAAATTCACACCTGTTTAACTCATTAACTTCTCAGCAAAATAAGCTTAGCAAACTCTCAAGATGCCAGGTCATTGCCACGACCCCAGACAAGCCGACCCATGGGGCTTCTCTTCCTGGCCGCCCTCCCCAAGCTTTCAGTCACCAGGCATGGGTTCAGCTGCTTTCAAGATCCCCGTTTCCTTGAAGACCCCTTTCCTCAGACCAAGTTCAGAGACACTCAGAGGAAGGTGGGCCTTTAGCTGCTGTCCACCTTGCCACAAGGAAGCCTCGCAGGAGACTCAAGAGATTGCCCCAGGTTTATGGTTCTGGGGACTAAATGCTCAAGCCCACCTTGTGCTTTTTACTCTAAGTGGGTTACATAGCCTCGGGCTGCTGCAAAGCAATGTCCTTTCTAAAACATGGAAGAGGATTTATTTAGTGGTATAAAAACTGAAGAAACCACATACCTGGGTCCCATAACCCAATTCTCTACTATGAGAGAACAAGAAAACACAGACTTTTTTTTTTTTTTTAGTTTTTAGGGCCACATCTGCGGCATATGGAGGTTTCCAGGCCAGGGGTCGAAGCTACAGCTGCCGGCCTACACCACAGCAACGCGGGATCCTTAACCCACTGAGCAAGGCCAGGGATCGAACCTGCAACCTCATGGTTACTAGTCGGATTCGTTTCCGTTGCGCCGCAACTGGAACTCCCAGACTTTTTCTTACCATCTTTTATAGTCAAATTATTTCAATACAATTGCTATCGAAACAGAGAAGAGACACAAACACATGCCCTCTGAATATGAATATTCTCAATCTAGAATGCCTGCATGACAAAGAGAATTCTAAAGAAAGGCAGGAATTTGTTTATGAAAAAATATGTTACTATGAAGCATAACAGGCACAAGTCATCAAGAACAACTGATTCAGTTTGAAGCAATTCCCTAATCATATGCAAGCACCATGTCCTCTCAAAAGGTTTATTTTGAAAACACTCCCCCATTCACTCTTCACTAACACGTTCTGAAGATGTCTGACTTATTCCTAATTGTGAGAACACAGAGCTACAGGAAACAGTATCAACCGTCAGCTCACCAAGGATGTGGATGAGTCAAAAACTGCATGTGCCAGGCATGCTCTCAGCACAGAAGTTAATGAGCATTAAAAACACTAATTAATGTTCTGAGAACATGATCTCTGGATGGAAACGCCCGTACACTTACAACTAAAAATTAGATACCAATGTTAGAAAAATCTAGACTGAATTAAAGGGAAAAAAATTCTCACTGCCTCCACCCTTAGATCATAAACCCAAAGGATCACCTAATTTTAACATTTCTGGTTAGCTACAGAGTAAACCACCCTTGGGATATTCTTGATGTTTCACATGCATTACTGCAGGTAAACCTCAGAAGAGTAGAATTCCTCACAATAAGAGAACAGAAAATCAAGATACTAAAATCTGTGTCAAAGCTTATAATTCTTACCATTTTTGTACTATACTGATTTAGGTTTGCTATCACCCCATAAAAACTGAATCTTCTTTCTTTTTCCTTGCTCTTTAGGGCTACATTTATGGCACTTGGAAATTCCCAGGCTATGGGTTGAATAGGAGCTGCAGCTGCCGGCCTACACCACAGCCACAGGGACACAGGATCCAAGCCTTGTCTGTGACCTACACCACAGATCATGGCCAGATCCTTAACCCACTGAGTGAGGTCAGGGATTGAACCCACATCCTCATGGATACTAGTCGGATTCATAACCTGCTAAGCCACAATGGGAACTCCCCTGAATCTTCTAATTCATTCCTTTATAAAATGTGAAAACTATAGTTAATGGAGTTTATTCAGAGTACACTCAGTTCATCGTTCCTTTAAAGGTCTATAAATTTTGTCTTTCATTTTGGGAGGAAAAGAGCCGACCTTTCAGCTGGCTGAACAAAAAGGAGATACTGAGAAACCATAAAGTGCATTTTTGCTACACTATATCCTTTCTCACTTCAGCCCTGGGCCGATACCACTCCCATTCACAGAAGACAGCTGCCAGAGGCAACTCTGCCAGGGCGCTGAGGGTACCATTCCCTTCTCGAATGATTGTGAAGTTATGAAA
Organism: Phacochoerus africanus; assembly: GCF_016906955.1. NCBI lineage: Eukaryota > Metazoa > Chordata > Mammalia > Artiodactyla > Suidae > Phacochoerus > Phacochoerus africanus. The sequence goes on from NC_062545.1 coordinate 71,515,421, forward strand.
TTACACTGCTGAGGAAAGGGTTGTGGTAAAGTACTCATGAGCCCCAGTGCAGACCTGGGCATCATGAAAGTCACCACTGCTCAGAGCCTTGCCCAGCGCCCACCTTTCCCGAGATGGGCCCTGCACCAGCCGGCCAGGACAAGACAGCACTGACTGAAGCCATCACTTTTCCCTCGAGCCCTGGGATGACATGCTTGGGGTGTCTGGCCTTTTGGATCTCTGGATCTCGACTTTTTCAACTTTCCAGTCGGACTGTGAAGGTTCCAGGGGCAGCGTCTGTGTCTGGAATTTCTTTGTATTCACACAGTACCACCTGGTTTTGCATGTCAGGTCATAAATATGTGTTGAGGGGCTAAATTAACTACCATTTCTGCATTTCTTTGCTTCTGTTTAAAATGAAACTTATTAATAGTAATTATAAATACAGATTTTTCTAGTAAACCATTTATCACCAAACCAGTTTTATAAATGTAATTTTCAATGGTTAGCATTTCAATCGCTTTTTAAAGACATGGGCACAGAGGTTCTAACCAATATTATGTGGTCATGTCACCCACAATAAAAGAAGGAAAAATATCAGTCAACTGCAGATTTGATAAACCTAACACTGAATTCTTCTGTGTACCTCAGATTGGAAGAGAAACAGTTTTTCAAGGATATGATTTTAAAAATCATATTTCTGATCACATCAATTTTTCTCCTCCCTCCCTTCCTCTCTCTCTTTCTTCCTTCCTTCCTTCCTTCCTTTTCTCTCTCTCTCTCTCTCTCTCTTCCTTTTTAGGGCTGCACCCCTGGCATATGGAAGTTCCCAGGCTAGGGGTTACATCAGAGCTGAACCTGCCGGCCTACACCACACTCACACCAATGCCAGATCTGAGACTCATCTGTGACCTATATCATAGCTCACAGCAATGCTACATCCTTAACCCACAGAGCAAGGCTAGGGATCAAACCCACATCCTCATGGATGTTAGTTGGGTTTATAAACCGCTGAGCCACAATGGGAACTTCCAGGCAAATTTTCTAACCACAGCTGTAGTCAGGAATAATAAACACCATATGGCTTTATTCTGAGTCTGCTGGGAAAATACAACACCCCATCTCCCAGCCATTTGAAATGCTCTGGATCCTGAATGGAAGTACATCCCGCAAAGAACACCCCGCCCCCACACACGGCTTACTTAGCCACATGTTCCTTCCTTCCGTCCTCCTCCTCTATCTCTCTCCTTGGCTTGGTCCATCTCACCAGCTACATCGCCAGGTAGATCTGCATGGTCGTGACCACCATCGATCACGCTGACCAACCAGGCAGGGTAATTAGTGCTGTAGTACTTGCTTCAAGATGATAACGTGCTCCACAGAATGGAAGACAGATGACAAACAGCCTGGGGGATTTTCTTTTAAAATCACATACATAGTAAATATAAGTATCAGTCTGATTAGATCCCATTGGTTTATTTTTGCTTTTATTTCTGTTGCTTTGGGAGACTGAACTAAGAAAACATTTGTATGGTTCATGTCAGAGAACGTTTTGCCAATGTTCTCAGAGTTTGATGGTGCCTTGTCTTAACGTTTAAGTCTTTAAGTCATTTTGAGTTTATTTTTGTGCACGGTGTTAAAATAAATATAAGCATCAGGGTCAAGCGAAATCAAAAGCGGCATTATCCTGAAATAACTGAAAACAGAAACAGGGTATCTATCTCCCCCCCCCCCAAAAAAAGGCTAAGGTTTCTAGTACACATTGTGAGGATTTTTTCTATTCACACACAAATTCCTCTCTAGGGCCTGTTTTTATCACAGTAGGTCATTTGTTGGCTACACCACCAAGAGCCCGATCAAAATGTGAGCACATCTGTCACACACTTCCTGTCAAATCTCTGCTCTGCACACCTGAGCTAAAGCATTGCAAAGTAGGTTTTAGGTCTACAGTGACATCACAGTACTTTCAAAGGCACCTTTACACAATCAAAGAATTCTATTTTAATAACTCAGTGCAATATGTATGACGTGTATAATCAACAGATACGAAATCATCTGCTGGCATTACACTAGAGAGGCTGTGCTCTGCTCACAGCAGAGGTCCACTTTCTCAAACACGGAAACGAGGAGCTGGTTTTACAAAAAACCAGTGCGTTCTGTCCAGTTACTCAATTACCATCTCTTTAAATATTTACCATGAATCTTTCATTTTCTTTCCCCTATTAGAGCAGTATGAAGAAAACGTTAGTAAGTATTTCAATAGCTCAACATCAGAGAAGTTTTCCTTTGTGGACAAAGTTGTTCAGTGAGTTTTCCAACTCCTGGATAAAAAAGAGTGGATAAAAGAGGAAAAGCATAGCAGCTGGCATTATTAGCCCAGCACATTTCCTCCCCAGTTTAATCTAGAAATTTCAGGCTGCTATGCACATGGCTGAGGGATTTCTGTTCCACACAAGTACTTGCTCAGCTGTAAAGTTTTACCTTTTCATTTAGAGACAAAAATAATACATCTTAGGTTTGAACTAGTTTCTCTGTGTAGAGAAAGAGAAATGAGAAGTGAGATACTCATGGAGAAGTGAGTTACTTCGCTGCCTCCCCGGCAGCTGTCAGCATTGCACAAGGACCCTTTCCCTGCCCGAGACTCCAAAGGTAACTATTCACTTGGGTACTAATTGTGGGAAGTGGCTACAAGAGGAGAATAACTTTTTTAAAAAAAATCCAGACCAGAGGGGCCGCACAGTAGAGATGAGAAGATGGGCAACTCTGCCCCATCCTAGAGCAGCCATGGCTGCACCCCTGTGAGCAGAAGAGGGAGTCACTGGTCCCTGCCTGGGCATCCTTTGAATTTCAGATGGGAGAGGCAGTGGCACCCCTACCCCAGCCTCAGCCCCAAGGATGCCCAGGCAAGGATGAGAAGCAGTTCCTGAGAAGGCCAAATGTTACAGTTGATGGGGACATATTCCCTACACCTGGAGGGAAGGAAAAATAGTGAAGAAGGACAGCCTGAAAGTGACTTTAAAAAGTCTAATGCAGGACTGGGGTGAGTTAATGAACCATTTAAGCACTAGACAGGTGCTACTGGCCCCTACAGATTTCCAGGCAACAGCTTGCCTTGAAAATGCAAGAAGCCAAAATAGTCAAGGAAGACTAACAGTCTGCTCTATGTATCTCTAACACTGATGCTATTCTACATACCAGACACTTAACATGAGCATACCTTGCAGATACTGTAGGTTCACTTCCAGACCATAATAAAGTAAGGATCACAATAAACTGGGTCACAGGAATTTTTTGGTTTCCCAGGGCATAGAAAAGTTATGTTTGCACTGCACCGTGGTCTATTCAGTGTGCAACAGCATTAAGTCTAAAAAAACACTGTGCATCCCTTAATTAAAAAATATTGCTAAATCATCTAAGCCTTCAGTGAGTTGTAATCTTTTTAGCAATAGTAATATCAAAGGTCACTGATCACAGAGCATATCAAATATAATGAGAATGAAAAAGTTTGAAATTATGAGAATTGCCAAAATTTGATAGAAACATGAAATGAACAAATGCTACTGGAAAAATGGCCCTGACAGACATTCTGGACTCAGCGTTGCCATAAACCTTCAATCTGTAAAAAATACAGCATCTGCAAAGCACAATAAAATGAGGCATGCCTGTATACAGCATTTCCTGTAGGCCTGCAAGAATCCTACAGATACTATCTCTGCTTAACTGCTCAGAAAATGGTGGCAGGAAGGGGAGATGACTCGCCCAATGTCACTCAAGGAGCACATGCAGATTTCAGTCCTGGCAGAGGTTCATGACAAAGGCCCTGTGTGTCTCTACTGAGAACACTCTGATTTCACATATACTAATAGAGCAAGATCAACAAAGTTTTTCTTAGAGGGCCAAATACTAAGCATTTTAGCCTCTGCAGGTCACACAGTCTCTGCTGCACTGTTAAAGCACTAAAGCAGCCATAGGCACCGTGTGAACAAGCGGGTGTGGCTGTTCTCCAATAAGACCAGAGGCCATTATACAGAATGGGGGTTGAGGAGTTCCCGTCGTGGCTCAGTGGTTACCGAATCTGACTAGGAACCATGAGGTTGCAGGTTCGATCCCTGCCCTTGCTCAGCGGGTTGGGGATGCGGCATTGCCGTGAGCTGTGGTGTAGGTTGCAGATGTGGCTCAGATCCCGTGTTGCTGCGACTCTGGTGTAGGCTGGCGGCTACAGCTCTGATTCGACCCCTAGCCTGGGAACGTCCATATGCCACGGGAGCAGCCCAAGAAATGGCAAAAAGACAAAAAAAAACAAAAAACCCCAAAAAACAGAATGGGGGTTGGCAAACTGCAGCCCCTGGGCCAGATCCAGCCTGCCATTCGTTTCTGTAAACAAAGCTTTATGTACTTGTGATTTGGATCTAGCCTGTCATCTCAAGAGTATTCCTAGACAGGTGAAGGGCAATTCACTGAGCTAACATAATGCCCTGCTTCCACAGAAACATTCTCGGTAGCAGCCAGTGCTCTTTTATCTAACTTTCCTTTGCAAACGACACTCTGATCCCTAATCTGTGGTCCGTATGGTCAAACCCCCAGGGTGGGAAAGCCCTGTTAAACACCTGGTGCCCAGCAGGTGACCTCTCACTGCAAAGGAACAGTCATTCTGCTTCTTCGATCAATATGTGACTCAGTTTCTGAGAAACTGAGCACCTTTTGGGAGCTGAAACACAAAAATGGAGATTCTTTACCTCAAAGAATGGTGACCAGAGACTGAGCTTGTGGTGCCATGACAATTAGGTAGGTAATTAATTAATTAAGTAGTTTCATCCGTTCTAATTATTTTATGGCTCCCTCACCCCATGCTGGGCAGATACAACAATGATCTTGAGACTGAAAAGACTGGCTCACAGCACCTGAGTGAATACTTTATAGATCAAATCTATGTTGTTACTTGTGACACCACAAAACCTGAGCCAGAAAACAACTCACTTTCAAACAAACAGATAAACTGTGGCTCTGATCTCCCTGACAAAGGACTTTGGATTCCCATCAGGAGGAGCAGCTACGAGAGCAGCACCTGTAAGCACTGGGCCGGCAGGGACCAGGCTCAATGCCAAGAAACAGCAGGCGTCCCAGAAGTACCTGCTGTCCGTCTATATTGTTGAGGATTACCTCCATGGCTTCTAATGGCCTGGAGTGTGCATGGCCCTGGCCTCAAAGTCAGATTTTCTAACTCACTTTATCGAGATCAGACGCCCCCTACCTGGACCGTCTGGTAATCGGAAGCATCAATTCCTTTCACCGTCACCTCGCGGAACACTCTTGGCTCCAGTTCTTCTTTGGTCAGATCACAGTGATAAATGATACCTAGAAAGAAGCAGAAGTCTTAGTTCAATCCACAAACTCACCCTGTACACGATGGGCAAGGAAGGATCACAGAGCACGGTCAGCTCTGCATGTGCGGTCACTGCAGGAAGAGAGCTCTCATGGGTCCTCTGTGTGGATGCTACGCAAGCATGCCTGCTTCAGCACCATCATCGCGTGTGGCCTTCCTTCTTCCAACAGTCACTGCATATACATTTTAGACCATTCTAATGCATTCCACAAGTATTCGAAGAGGTAAAACCTAACGCGGGAACTGAACAGGTCTTCCCCATGCCGGGTTGCTTAGGAGTACAGATTAAAGGAGATGGGAAGCTTCCCTGTAGAGCCATTTTTGCCGAGAAGTAATGAAGATGGAAAACTCAAGTGATCTGCCCAAAGTCAACAGCCATTCAGGGGTCTCTTGATGGGGACTCTGGGACGCCTGCTACCTGACACCCACCCATCTGTGGACACGCACGTGGACAGCAATTAGGGGCCAGAGAGAGCCTTTTAGGGAAGCCTTTTAGAATTGCCTTTAAAATTTGGATTATCCCAGTAATTGTGCACAACACAAATTAATGAATACACACCAATAATTTTCAGCTTGTTTAACCACGAATTAAAATTCCATTTCCTTAACTGAATGCTACCACACTGTTAACATTTAAGAACTAAATTAAAAGAAATGCTAAGTAAGACAAGTCATTACTGTTTGAAAACAGCGACATTGCTATGGTATATGAAACAGAATTAGTCACCCAGAGTGGCTGGTGTGGAAACAGCCCTCCTACATAATACGTTAAACATATGCTATCAAGTATATGAAACATTGATTGAGAGATCCCAATACTTGCTGGAAAACCAGAAACTAAGTGGTACTCCCACTGGGCACATTCAAATTGACTGATCATGTACGAAAATGGCAGCCTGCTTTCTTTTCAGCTCTTCTGTGTACGTACGTACTTCCCTAACAGCGGAATATAGGACTCTGCACCCACGGCAAAAAGTAATGCGTTAGATTCACTGACAACACGACTGCTAAGCCTAGGCAGGTTACCTCAATCCTCGTGCTTACAAACTGTTTTAAGGTTTATAACAGGAAATGTTATTAACACAGACGTGGAAGAGTTGTGTAACGTGACTGGAGTACTGACTTTCTTAGTTTAAATGATACTTGGGTAGCTGTCAGAATATATCTTTATATATAAAGTACTGCCAGATTATATGCTGGACATACATTCTAAATGACCAGATACACCACAGGTCTACTTGCCTGAATACATGGAATCTCAAGGGCAAAGGCTACCTTCATGTATCTGCCAATTTTTGAGAAGCTTCTTTATCAGTACCTGTCCCCATTCCTTAAAACAGAAGAAGCACCTGAATCCTTGGGGTAAAAAAAAAAACAAAACAACCAAAAACCCAAAAACCCAACTAACCAAATAAAAACAAGAGATTGTAGAACAAGTAGGTGCCCTTTGCACACTGGGCTCATCCCAGCGTCACTGCTACCTGTGCTACAATGAACAAGGAGGGATCTGGGAGCCAGGACTCCCAGCTCTGACCACTGACCAGGTCAGTGACCTGAGATAAGTCACCAAAGTACAAGACTGCAACTTCCCCAGTGAAAGACAACCAGTTGGAAACACACCCTAAACACCTGTTTATTTAGAAAAGTTGAGACATCAAAGCCACTAATGGCAGAATGAAGTAAGCATACAACATGGCTGGTTACTGTTAAGTGTCAAGTGCTAGACCTCTATCCTTCTGCTTGGAACAATAAGTGGCACTTTGGGGGAGGCTGGATTATACCTAATGGTACCAGAGCTTACTATATTTGATCAATCCTTTCTAGTTACAGACCCATCTGGGCCAGTCCAGGTTAGCCCACTGCATAATGTAAGGTCAATCTAATGATGCTCCGTACCCTGGCTGCACTGGTCTGGTAAGTACAGAAGGGGGCAGGGGGCTGAAGAAAACATCCTAGAATCACAACTCCAAGAGAACGGGTTATGCGATCTCTGGAAAATAATTTCAAAGTTTAAGGGCAAAAGAGAACTGGATTATGGAAATAAATCCCTTAAGCCCAGAGGAGGCACGTGGACTTGAGCAGCTGCCACGGTGCTTTAATAAGGCAAACTCTAGCAGTAGGAAGGAGGCAGGGATGATTAGTTCAGATATTCCTGCTATAATCTGAAATAAATGTAAGGAGGTAAAGGAAATGGGAGTGAGGAGGAAGGGGCAACTCTAGGAGAAACCACAAAAGAATCATCAGAGGAATTTGAAAATTCACATATGCAAAGAGAAGGCGAAAGAATTTTGTAAAGATAACCCAGGTAGATACTGTTTCATCCGATTATAGGCTGGGTCTCAAGGTTATCAAAATAAGAAAAAAAAAAAAAAAGCTAAAACGAGTCTCTTAAAATTTTCTTGCACTCCTTGGATATTTACCCAAAGGAGTTGAACACATGTTCACAGAGAAAAGGGCACATGGGTGTTTAAAACAGCTTCGGTCATGACTGCCCAAACTTGGAAGCATCCAAGATGCCCTTCAGTGGGTCAATGTGTAGATAAGTTGTGGGACATCCAGACAATGGAATATTATTCACCACTAAAAAGAAATAAGCTCTCAAGCCATAGAACAACCTTAAATACATATTGGTAAGTGAAGGAGCTGATCTGAAAAGGCTACATACTCCATGATTCCAACTATATGACATTCTGGAAAAAGGCAAAGCTTTGGAGACAGTGAAAAGATCAATGCTTGCCAGGGGCTGGCAGGGGAGGAAGGAATGAAAGAGCAGAAAAGAGGCTTTTTAGGGCAGTGCAAATACTCTGTATGATATTGTGATGAGGGATACATGTCATCATACATTTGTCTAAACTCATAGAACACCAAGAACAAATCCTAAGGTCAGTTACGGGCTTTGGGTAGTTATGATGTGCCAGTGCAGGTTCACCAACTGTAACGAAGGTACCGCTGTGGTAGGGATGTTGATATCAGGACAGGCAGCGTGTGGGGGCAGGAAGAAATCTGAACCCTCCCTCAATTCTGCTGTGGGCCTAAAACTGCTCTAAAAAAATAAAGTCTTAAAACATTTTTTTTTTTTTTTCCTTTTCCCAAAGAGTCTTGGAAAAGTTCTCAGACTTACCCTGTTTCTCAGAACCACGCACCTGGGATGGCTGTACTGATTATGACAACACAGGCAAGTCTACCATGAGCCTCAGACAACTCTCTGAGGTTTCACAAGTACAGAATCAGTCAGTTCCACCACTAAGTGGTTTGAGTCACAGGGAATAAGTGCATTGTGCTCCAAGTTGTCCTGGCTTCCTGTTTTCCTCCAAGTGTAACTCCGGGTACAAATGGCTTGGCTCACGATGTGCTTGTACCACATACCTCCATAGGAAATAAAGTCAGCGGGTGTACACCTGTCAGACGTGCCACATGGCTACAAGCAGCTGGCACTGCAGGTATTTCTAACTCTGGGACTGTCTGCTGTTTCCTGCAGTAGTGGACAGCTGACCTTCAGAGACCAGTGCCAGACAGCCTTTGAGCTGACAAGCAGGTACAAGGACATGTCGATGCAAACTGACCATTCCTGCTTTCAAGGGATCTCATTTAATTATCTGATGGCCATTTTACACCTAGATTAGAAGATCTGAGTCTGGAATCCCTTGGTTTTAGAAATCAAATTACATTAAGGAGAGAAAAGAAGAGGCTGGAGGCAAAATGAATCAGAAAAGACAAAGGAGAAGAACAAAGCATGTAACAAATGAAAGCTTGTTCAGAGGCTGCCTGTTGGTCCAGAACTGAGAACCATACTTCTTCTCTTTCCAAACTTCACAGGCACAGTCCCAGATAACATTTCACTGCTTGGCTCAGAACCAACATTTTATGCTGGGACAATGGCCCATTCATCTCCAGGTAATGATGAACTTGTTCCTGAAATAAATGGCCACGTGGGGTCACTGAAGGTGGTTTATAGGCCTCTGGGGATCTGGCTTTTATGAAGAGCAGGTGAGTCAGTCCTGCTCTGTTCTCCTTATTGCCCTTTACTCTGACTGTTTAACAGCTATAAGGTTTTCCAAAGCAAAATTTCTGGGACCAGTGTAAGCTGAGGAAATAAAGTGCAGACCCCATAGCCATGGGCTGAGAATGGCTATCTGGAGGAAAGCAATTTCTCTTGGTTCCTGCTGACTGGCTGTCATTGTCCTACAGGTCCTGGGGAAGGAGAGGTGAAGCACAGGATACTCTGACATGAGTTTCTTGATCTGTCTGTCCTAGAATCCTGGCCTTGGGCATGGTTTTCACATCCTTGTGGGCACTCTTCCCAGCCCCCAAGATCCTCTGAAAGGCACATGGACAAGTAAAGCTTATAAGACGCTCCAGAGGCACCATTAGACCTACATACAGAACATCATTCTTTTGGCTTTAAAAACCCTGATAGCAACCCACCAAGGTAAGATGGTAAGATGCTTTATAGACTGCCTGCTCTGCAACTCTGAGGTGCAAAGAGGGAAAAAAAAATTGGTCACCCAACACTGTCATCTGCCAAACCCCAGGAGGAGGACAAAGCCATTTTTGCACCTGCCTGGCTCTCCACTATGTCTGCTTTATTTGCCAAGGCCCAAACTATTGAAAAAAGACTAAGACAAAAAGGACGATGAAGGAGCTCCAAAAACAGACAAGAAAAGTGTAGATATTTTTTCAGCCAGACTGATTTTAGGATAGGGTCTGCCCGGTCAACTGCAAGCTGCCAACTGAGCCAGGCTCCTGGGACAGATCAGAGTATGTGTTACAGCTTCAGCTACAACACAAATAGTGCAGCCAAGTGGAGACACAAGGAAAAAAACCAAAACAAGCAAAATAAATGTGGCCAACTTAAAAAAAAAAAAAGCTATAAATTATAGAGAGGTATGTTTACTTTGGGGAAAATTACTTGGTACTATGAAAGAGCAATTTGCAAGGTGTTTTGTTTTGTTTTGGCCACACCCAAGGCATACAGAGGTTCCCAGGCTAGGGGTCCAATCGGAGCTATAGCCGCCAGCCTACGCCAGAGCCACAGTAACGCCAGATCCGAGCCGCGTCTGTGACCCACACCACAGCTCATGGCAATACCGGATCCATAACCCACTGGTCGAGGCCAGGGATCAAACCTGCATCCACATGGATACTAGTCAGATTTGCTTCTGCTGAGCCACAAAGGGAACTTGCAAGTTTGTTTTTTTTTTTTCCTTTTCTACTAGAACCGAATAACAAGCTCCCCCCGCCATATGATATAAAACTATATGTCTAGATTTTTTTTTTGGCCATATCCACAGCATATGAAATCCCCATGCCAGGGATAGAACCTGAGCCACAGGTGCAGCAACACCAGATCCTGAACCCACCATACTAAGCCTGAGATTGAACCTGCGCCTTCAGAGACAACGCCAGAACCTTAACCTGACGTGCCACAGCAGGAACTCTGTAGACACATTTTAATCCATTTTAACAAAAGCAGAACTTACTCTCAATTCTTGAACAGTTTTTAAATGTCAGATGTAACTACAGATTCTTATTTAATGCGTTTAGTTATCGGCACTGTGTGTGTTCTGATATACACAGACCAAAGGTTGAAACTAAGGCAACACTTGTTCATGTGAATTTTCTAAATCACCCTAGAACAACCGGTGGTCCTGTCCTTGGAAAAGAGACTCAGTATATAAGATTAATGAGAGCGCAGTTTTAGGTGTTCAGGTTTCCCTTTGTTCTGAGTTTCTGTTTTACTCCCACTAAGTAATTTTGGCTGTAATGCAGCCTATGTGATCTTCAACAACACAGCACTGTATTTCCATTCCTCAAAAGACATCCAAACGTTACTCTGATTTTTGAACACTGCTGGAAAGACTCCCACCTGGAGATAAAAAGGAAGTAAACTGATAGAAGATTTCCGTGTCCTTCTTCTGACCGCTGTAACCCACGACACTGCCGACCTCGAGTGGGAAGATCTTGAGGAGAGCACCAGTGGCCAGGTCGTGAAGCTGCAAGGTATTCTTCACATCATGGAGGTAGCACAGCACCAAAAAGTTGGACCTGACGCAAGCCACCCATTCTGAAAGGACAAGGCCAGATAAAACCGCATGTAGTTTTGAAAATTAGCCCCAAACACATTCCTTTCACTGAACATTGTCCTTGAGCTCTGCATTGTGCTCTGCAGCTGTGCAACTTACTTGGTGATTTTTATAATTGGTTTTAATCATTCATTGAGTTTTCAGCATATTCCTTTAATAAATCACTGCAACTGTCACATCCGGAGGAAACAAAATATTCTCCACCTGGGCCAGGAGCCTTTGATGATCCAGATAGCATGTGTAATACAAACAGCCCTGCTTACCTATTTTATGTCTAATATTATACTACAGGAGGTATAAAGAAAGTGACAAAAACTCTATCATGCATCATGTCTTTCAGGGTTGATTATTCACAGAAATGTCTGGTATGTATAGATACCCCGTACGGTGTTAGACAGACAAGCAAAGGGATGAGGTCACTCCTGCCCTTGAGTTACAATCATGCAAAATTACAAGTAGTAACCTGTAAACAAAGGGGAGTAAATGGTTGGTCAGGACCCCAAAAAAGTGGGAGCCTGCCAGCAAGTGCTGAATTACATCTCAAGGACAGGGGTATGAAGGTGGGGGTGCCTGGGTGGTGTCATGGATGGACCGCTCTCTAGGGGACAAGGAGGTAAAAACACACGACTCTGGGAATGAAGGCCAGACCTGGAAATGAGGAGAGGGAAAAGGACTATGAATGAACAAACAGGAAGGGAGGGAGTGAGCGGGACTGAGAGCAAGTGAGAGGTCCACTTGTACGAAGAAGAAAACAGCTACTCCATCATTCAGGGCAGGCACGGCTGGAGGTGGTGGTGCATTGGGGGATTTTGATGGGGGATTCAGGCAGAGGGGAGTTCAGTTCTGACCCAGCTGTCACTGAGGAGCTGCTCTTCAACAGAAGGGCGACACAAATATGGGCGACACCCAGAAGGCTGTGTGGCTTGTGGCTGGCCAGAGCCCAGTGGAGGTGCATGGAAGGTGGGGTCAGAGCATGACTGCAACTAACAGGCAGAACACCACATCCAGCTACGAATGAAGTTGGGGGCGGGGGGAATGAAGGGCATGTCCCAGGAAGAGTCACCCTGACATGATGACCATGGGCATATAGAGAGTGGGGCAGAGGTGCGAGTCCCCCTCGGTCACCAGGGCTGCTGCTCAGTCATGGCGCTGCCAGTCAGAGAGCTGGGCAGGTGCAGGTGCAGAGCAGTGGAGGAAAGGAGAACACAGGAAGGCAGGTGCAGAAGTCGGATTGCAGCAAGGCTGGGCAGTCCAGAGAGAGATGCTGTGGTGCAGGGACAAGGCCAGGGCTGCAAGTAATAGCCCCGGCATGTGTCCAAGACAAGCCTTTCTTGGCTGTCACGGTGGGTGTGGGGCAAGGGACTCGACTAATTTTTATAACCCAAGGAACTAGTAGTTCACACACACATTATCAATTATCCACAAGACACCAGCCAGAGGGAGCTGCGAGGGTCACCAGGGGCCTCGGTCCTGCTGGGAGCTGTTTAGATCACTACTGCAAACTCTTCCCCAAGAGAGGATATGAAGAACTCTTATCCAAAAGCAATCTGCTCATTCGCCAATATGGTATTTTACAAAAGGGCTTCAGTCAAGCCATATATTTCATGTGGCTTTCATGTTTTAAAGGAAGTAGGGGGGAAGACAGAAGTCAATTCTTTCTGTCAAAAAATAATCAATCTGTGTTAACTATGAGTACATCAAAATTATAAAACAGACAATGTGAAGAAGAAAAGGACAAGGTGATTTGTAGACTGTCGTTAATAAAAGCTCTGACTTTATAGCTGTACTTTATGAGTCATCTCTAGTTCTATTCTCAATAGGGCATTCGGTGCTAATGATATATGGCAAATTCAACCGTGCTTCTCTCTGAATTGATGAGTTCTAGTGAATAGTGAAGGTTTCCCCTTTCCAGTCTAAAGAACTTATAACCTTTCAGAAGGAAGCTTATAAAAACATGTCACCCCTCCCCCCAAAATCTTGAAGCCCTGATGTGCATTTCATTAGATCTACAGTGAGATAGGATGTCACCTTAATGCACAGTTAAAATTGCTTTGGGGAGGCTTTAAACGGCAGAAAATTCACATACTTCGGGGACTATGTGCATCGGACGATTCCCTATATAAGAATGTTCCAATCTGACTTACACCTGAAAACCCCCAGGGCACCCCTTCACAAAGCCGTTCACAAAGACCTGTGTCACCAAGTCTCCTTCAGACCCACCAGGGCACGAGGGTCCCTCCTGTGTGGCACTCAGGAAGTACTCACTAAATGCTGGCTCTTACCAACCTTTTGGGGGGGCGGGGAGGGAGGGACACTCTGTTTCGGTTTGGACAGAAGCCATCAGGCTACCGAAGTCACTGAGAACCAGTCCCCTCGCATGAAGGTGTTAATGGAAAAGGCCAAAAACCTTATGAGGGCAGAGAGAGAATGGAAGGTTTTGAGGAGATAAGAGAAAAGATTTCCTTGGAAAGGGCCCCTGTCACATGGTAAGTCCCGCTCCCTGCCCCCACGCCCGAGACGGCAATGATGGAGCACTAGTGCTCTCACAGAGACAGAGCACTGGGGCCCAGTGCAAACCTGACAAGCAGGTTTGACTGTGGAAGAGCCTGCGATGGACTGCTGCCTCGGGACTGCAGATGTGGATTCTGCAGGACAGAGTATGGATATCAGTGACCTCTGTACAGAGCAGATGGAGGGGTGAGCCAGATGCCCAGGGGATGAGGGGATCCCAGGCGAGCACTCAGGGCAGAGCCTCCTCCAGGGCCAAAGGAACTGCCCAGACCAGGCCTGGCAGGAGTGCCCTTGGATAGTGCTCCCTGGAAGTCAGCTAGAGTCTGCCCACCTTCCACTCTGCCCAATAGGCAAGTCCAGGTTTAAGTATTCGTAGGCACAGAGCACACACCCTGAGCTGGGGTGGAGTTGGGTGTGTCCTTGCTTTTCCAGGATGTGCACCTACATCTGTTTGACTCCAATCCCTGCGTTAATTCGCTGAAAAACCCAGGCCAGGACTGGGACAGGGCCACTCTGCAGCTCTCAAAAGGAGTTATTCTAATTACAATAACTTACATCTTTATACACACACACACACACACACACACACACACACATGCACACATATATATATTTTTTTCCTATGGCTGCACCTGCGACATATGGAAGTTCCTGGGCTAAGGCTGGAACTGGAGCTGCTGGCCTACAGCACAGTCACAGCAACGCAGGATCTGAGCCATGTCTATGACCTACACCATAGCTCAGGGCAACGCCAGAATCTTAACCCACTGAGCAAGGCCAGGGATCAAACCTACGTCCTCAGGTCCTTAACCCGCTAAGCTGCAAGGGGAACTCCCCTTTCCAGTTCTGTTATGGCCCTAGATTTTATACCCATTCAACCCATCAGAAGAAATTCATATCCACAAGCAAACTCTTCCTTTGTTTAAAGGTACTAGACTATCTTTTTGTGTCATAAACTGTAGCCAAATAAGTGAGTCTCCTTTTAAATCAAATCCAGCTTTCAGGCAGTAAATAATTTATAAAGCAGTGTATCATTTTTGGGAAATCACAGAGAAAGTAAATAAAAGGGAAAGCAGAGGCACTCTGAAACACAATGGATACAGGAGTGTGGTTCTCAAGAGGTTACTGCAGCACAGCTCACAGCAGCAAGCACAATGGATTTCAACTCAGTCTGACTACAGTTTATTCTCTTTTCTGATAAGAGGACTGTAAATCCACCCTAAGCTCTACAACTGGTAGAATACAAACAGCTAAAGGTTATTCAGAAGCTAAAAGCTAAGGATTCTGAACCTAAAAGGTTTAAAAAGAAATTAAATATTATTATCAGAGTATAACTACGCAAAGATGACTGGCACATCTTTGAAAGTCTGTCTTCACAACTTCAACCTTTTATGAAGACCCTGCACAGTACTGATCTAACGAGAAAGATATCATACAGTAAACCCTTGGTTGTGCTATTGCGACATTTCACAATTAGCGATTGAAGGTCCTTTATCTTGTCACCGGTCACCAGACAACGAGAGATGTGACAACTTCTTGACTTTCTCATCGGAAAGAGAGCACAGCTTCCGAGCAGCACTCTTACCTAAGACATCCTTCTCGTGCTCAGGCACGAGCACCTTCCACTTGGACTCCTCGGGATCCGTGAAGTCAATGTTGATCAGGCGGTAGTTGGGAGAATGGCGGTTTGTCTTGAACGTGAAGACCGTGCCCTCGTTGGTCACGTAGTCATATTCTCCTTCGAAGTTGTCGATCAGTTTTACCCACTTCAGGATTCCTGGTGAGAGACCAAGCGCCTTGTCACCTCTCTGGGTCTGAAATGGTGCAAATCTGGGTATAGGGAGGGGATGGATCTTTCTGTCTATAGAACACAAAGCAGACACAACATCTGGGAGATTGAAGTCACCGGAAAAAGCAAGGACATGGGTGGGTGAATTTTGAGGTTTCCAAGAAGGGCAAAGGAAAAACTTGGGAATGAAGGAGAGTGGAGAATTCTCTCAGCTCACCTCCCCACCCAATCAGGCCCATCCTCTTCTACCTGAGGGGGTCTCCAGTCAGAGCACATCTTTCTACCTCTACTGCTATTGCTCCATCCTGAGTGTTCACCATTTCCCCCTGGCCTATGGCAGTGGCTCACAAACAGGGATGATCTTACCCCTCCACCCTGCCACCCTCAGGGGCTTCTGGAAATGTCTGCACACAAAGGTTGTCGCAACTTGAAAAGAGAGAGGAGGTTCTACTATTAGCCTCTGCTGGGTAGAGACCAGAGATGGAGCTTCAATGCACAGTACAGCTCCTTGGACAAGGAATCAGCCAGCCCCAGACATCAATAGTGCGTGTCTGAGAAACCTTGGTCTGCAGCATCAGAGAACTGCCTGGTCTTCCTACTGCCACTCCTGACCTTCCTGGGAGCAGCCACAACAATGTCTTCATATCCTAAATTGGTTGCTGTTGGTCCCCTTCCTAAAAATTTCCCTGTTGCTCTCTGAATACAACCCAAATTCCTTCTATGGTCTTCATGGTTCTGCACATCACAGTCCTCGCCCACTCAGCCAACCTCAGATGTCCCAACTTCTGCCTCATTCCCTGCCTTCTGGCAACACTGGCCTTTGTTAGGCCCCTCAAGCCATGCTTTCAGGTCTTGTCACACGCTATTTCCTCTGCCTGGCCCACTCTCAAGTGGTTAGGCACCTCCTGCCTGCACCCAGATCACCTCTTCACAGTGCTTTTCAGCTGAACCCTCAAAAAACAAGGGTTTGAACTGTGCAGATCCACTTCACACTCTGATTATTTTGAGCAGCAAACACTGCAGTACTATGTGGTCTGTGGCTGGTTGAATCTGTGGATGTGGCGTGTCCAGGGGGCTCACTGTAAGTCATACACAGATTTTTGACTGTATAGAAGTTGCCCTTCGTTGTTCAGGAGTCAACTGTACCCACCTATTTGCTTGGGTTTTTTTGTTGTTGTTGTTTGCTTGTTTTTTGTCTTTTTAGGGCCGCACCTATGGCATACAGAGGTTCCTAGGCCAGGGGTCGAATTGGAGCGGCAGCTGCCGGCCTACATCACAGCCACAGCCACAGCCACAGCCACAGCCACAGCCACACCAGATTTGAGCCACGTTTTTGACCTACACTTCAGCTCATGGCAATGCTGGATCCTTAACCCACTGAGCAAGGCCAGGGGTAGAACCTGCATCCTCACGGATACTAGTCAGGTTTGTTAACCGCTGTGCCATCACAGGAACTCCTTGTTTGTAATTTGTCTTTTTTATTCACTATGTAATACTCAGCACCTACACGGTGTGGCAAATACTTCAAATGTGCAAAATAAAACTGGCGTCAAATGTAGGGAGGAATATTTTCCAATCCTTCCATCCTAAGAACTAGTCTGGAGATGGTCATCACTAAAATAAATCTTCAATGTGCTCAGCACCACCATTATTTTAAATGGCTCACTCAAGGCTACTTTTACTATATTTTTTAAAAACCCCACGGGGGGACACACCTGGCTCATAATGTATCAGACATAAATCTTCAGAGGACATCTCAAATGTTTTATAAACAAAAAAGCTCTAGGACTTCTAAACTACTCAGAGGCAATTCCAGATCTCAGCTATTCTCCAATTAATCTCCTATGTTCAATTTTACAGTGAAACTGCTCCATTAATTTGGATAGTTCATCCTGGTGATTTTATATTATCTCATTCATCTCCATAACATAATATCTTTATATAATTTGTTGAATTAAGTTAATCAGGGAAATATAATCCCATGGTAGAGCGTTTTTTTTTTCAGTGAGACATAACTGGATTAACTCCCCAGCTTCACCACTATTTAAAGTTGTGTGACCTTGAGCAATCTCGTTATCCCTTCCTAAGCTTCATTTTCACACCTCTAGACAAGAAATAAGTCAATGCCAAAGTTATTATTTAGTGACTACTAATACCTATCCCCAAACAAAACTCAATAAATATTATTTTTGAGTGAACTAATGGAATTAAAATAATAGTTTTATAAAATCTATAGCTTTTCCACATGTTAACCACATCAGTTAGAAAATACAGGGCTGGGGGGTGGGAGTGAGGGACATCATTTACATTAGAAGCATACCTAATGAAGTCTTTAGGAATGTACTTAACAAGAAATAGGGACTCTTTATGAGAAAAGCTCTCAAGTTTTTCTAAGGAACCTTAAACGACAAACAACAACAAGCAAAATCTGAACGACTGGAAATGCAAACCATATCCCTAGATGAGAAGAAGCAATATTTCAAAGGTGCAAATAATTCCAGAGGAAATTTACAAATTTAACACAATTCAAGTCAAAATCCAAATGAGCTTTTTAGGAAATTTGACATTATTCTATAGTTCATCTAGAAGAATAAACATGCAAGGACAGTCAATACATTTTTGATAATAGAATAAGGAGGAACTTCTTGTGCGATGATGTCCTGGGCAAGTCGCCTCTCTCCTGAGGGCAATTATCTTCACTTCCATGTGAATCACTTTATTTTTTCTTTGCTTTTTTTTTTCTGCCTTGATATGCACCCATAAACACTATAGTCTGTTTACACCTCGTTTTTGAACTTCTAATACAATGAAACCTAACAACATGTATTCTTTTGTGTCTGGTTTCTTTTCTTCTGTCTTTTTAGAGCCACATCTGCAGCACATGTAAGTTCCCAGGCTAGGGGTCGAATGGGAGCTGTAGCTGCCTGCCTGGGCCACAGCCACAGCCACAGCCACAGCCACAGCCAATGCCAGGTCTGAGCTGCATCTCTGACCTACACTGTAGCTTATGGCAGCACCAGGTCTCTAACCTGCTGAGCCACGCAACTCTAACCCACTAAGCCACGCAACTCTAACCCATTAAGCCAGGCAAGATCTGAGCAGTGTCTGCGACCTACCCCACAGTTCACAGCAACGCCAGATCCTTAACCCAAGGAGTAAGGCCAAGGATGAAACCCATGTCCTCATTAACCACTGAGCCATGATGGGAACTCCCTGGGAGCACTTTGAATTAAATTCTCGGCATGAGGATTTTTTTCTTTTGGTCTTTTTGCCATTTCTTGGGCTGCTCCTGCAGCATATGGAGGTTCCCAGGCTAGGGGTCGAATGGGAGCTGTAGCCGCTGGCCTATGCCAGAGCCACAGCAATGCGGGATCCGAGCCACGTCTGCTACCTACACCACAGCTCATGGCAACGCCGAATCCCCAACCCACTGGGCAAGGCCAGGGATCGAACCTGCAGCCTCATGGTTCCTAGTCGGATTCGTTAACCACTCAGCCACGATGGGAACTCCAAGGATTTTTTGATATCATAGAGACAATGTAGTTAACTTGCACCCATGTGAACGTCAGCCCTTCTCATGTTTTAGGAGAACTCGCATCCTGCCTCCCCCTCCTCCTTCCTAGGCCAAGGTAGCGATGGGCAGATTTCCTTATCATTCCCTGCCCTTCCCTACTCCCCAGCTCCATCACTGGCAGGTTTATTTTTCCATCACCCCTCCACTGAAGGTAGCTCTCCTTAGACTCTCCACCATGGAGAACCTGAGGCTTTGTCTCTCACTCCCCTTGTCCTGGGTGGCCACCAAAGGCAAGCTTAGCCT
Source organism: Phacochoerus africanus (assembly GCF_016906955.1). Lineage (NCBI taxonomy): Eukaryota > Metazoa > Chordata > Mammalia > Artiodactyla > Suidae > Phacochoerus > Phacochoerus africanus. The sequence continues at coordinate 71,534,983 of NC_062545.1, forward strand.
GGAGGTTCAGTAGAAACAGTGTAACAATCCAGCTTACATCCCAGGATCCCTGCTTTCATTTTGTCTTTGGACTCTACAGTTCTCCTCTTTTGTGCCAATTAGCAATATACTTAGTCATGCTTCATTTAACTTTTTACAACATAACAGCTGTTTCAACTAGGAGATTATTCAGCATAAATCATCTGCAAACTCCTACAAACAGAAAGTCCTTACAATTAGTTTTCATAAATAATTAAGTTTTGCATCTGAGCAAAACATTGATTTTCTTTTCCCCCCAGTGATAAACTGCTAACCTCAAAAGCAGGTGATCTATTCAAATATAAATGCATCTTAGTTTACATAAAACAGTGCTTTAAAAGGAAAAACAAAATAAAACAAAAACAAACCAAAAACTATTCCTTAGAAGAGTAAGTAAAAAAAATCAGTTGGCAATACAAAATTTGCAGATAATCAGAAAGCTACATTTGTTTGTAATAAGGATGATGAAACACAATTATCTGGACTATGACATTTGTGGACAAGAGTCTTGGTTCAAGGAAATGTCAGATTCCTTAAATGTTCCCCTTATAATAAAATATTTCCTGATGTGAAACCTTTATTTTTCAAAGCAACCATCTTATGGGTTCCACCTGAAAAGGTCTTGCAGCCACTGCAGTGGTATTTATCATGACCCTACCTGCCCTTGCTTGCAAAAAAGTCACTGAAATATCCATCAAAGAAAAAACACAGTAAAATTTCCTTTGGTACCTCTGTATAATCAGGGGAGCCTGAAGATGTGGTACGCTTGCTTTAAATAATCAAGCTCCTTAAAAAAGTTTGTGGTCATTAACCACCATCAATTGCTGAGGCATTCCCTTTAGTCATAAGTACACAAAAGTCCTAAATTCACGGAGGCTCAGGAATGTGGCTGGATGTATACGAATCCAAGTAAAATCTGAAAACCTGCTCAAAGTACAGGCTCACAGGGCAGCATGTTTTAAATGGGGGCTCAAGAAATCTTCTGGCTCTCCAGAAACCCTTGCTCCTCAGGCCTTTGGCCAAAAGGTAACTCAAGAGAAATGCTATTCCAGTTGAACAATGGGGCCCATTCAGTTTTGCTATTCACAAATTAAAACACTACTGATTTAATAGAAAATAGGAAAGCTGCTTCAAAAAAAGAGCTGAGGCTGGACTCCAGAACTATTTCATTTTTTGTCCATCTTTTCTGAGGTCTTTTGGTTTCTAAGTGGTATTCTTCCCTCTGAAGCCAAAAGAATTCGATTCCCAAACTTCTCCACATTGAAGGTAAAATTACTCCTTACAAACCCACTTCTGGGTGGGGCAATGATTTGTTACAGAGTGAAGACGAGCTTAAAGTAAGTCCTCTAAAGCTTTTCCTAGAGTAAAGTCAGTACTTTTTAATACTGTCTTTGAAAATCAATGCTATTAATTATATTTCACAGCAAATGTTTTGTAAGCTCTCTCTTAAGAGGAGCTAAAAAGTGCACATCCACTTGACAAAACACAGACAGCCTGGCCTCCCACAACAATAACCAACACAGAGCATGCACAGGTCATGCTCTGGGGCTGAGGGGCACAGAGGGCTGCTCTTCTCTCTGGCTTGAGGCCTTCAGTCTTGCACCTGCCCACGGTGGAGGCCAGAACCCAGGCATGGGAATTAAACTGCCTTAGGTCTGAATCTATAATGGCATCAGGAAAGCTAATTGGCCTCACCAGCCTCAGTGGCCTCCAGATAACAACGTGTGCTCCTCGAGGTTGTTGAGAATACAATGAAACAGCTAGAGGCACAGCACCAGAACCTGGCATGGAGGAAATGTTAAATAAACAATACTTACTACTATCCTAAATAACCCCAGCATTCTTCAAATGACAAAAAATAAGCAGATGTGGCTTCTGAACAGCACCATTTGCTAATAACAGTGAACTTACAAAATCTAGTTTTCATCTCTCAGGGCACACAACCACTTTCCTAGAAAAAGCCTTTCTAATCGCTAACTTAAAAATGAGTAAAATTGGAGTTCCCATTGTAGTGCAGTGGAAACGAATCCGACCAAGAACCATGAGGTAGTAGGTTCGATCCCTGGCCTCGCACAGTTGGTTAAGGATCCAGTGTTGCCGTGAGCTGTGGTGTAGGACTCAGATGTAGCTTGGGTCTGATGTTGCTGCAGTTGTGGTGTAGGCCAGCAGCTGTAGCTCTGATTGGACCCCTAGCCTAGGAACCTCCATACACCATGGGTGTGGCCCTAAAAGCAAAAGCAAAAAAAAAAAAAGAGTAAAATTATTAATTTTATCACTAGTACTTCTTATTTTACTTCAAAAATTCATGTTTTCCTTATTTTTGTACTGTCTTTTGATGTTCCAAGTTTTAGGGGTTGTTGGCATTCCCACTCTGAAATGTAATCTTATTTTCTAATAACTCCCTGTCTCTCAAAGAAGCCCTCCTCCCCGTCAGTCTAACTTTAAGGCTCAGATGACTTTGCTAAACTTTAGACAACTCATTTCTTACAAGTTTCTTGGATGTTTATCTCCCCCTTTCCTCTCCATCTCCAAAAAAAGCCAAAGCTCTACCCGGCATGAACGTAGGAGTCAAAATTGTCCCAGTTACTTAGAAACAACAGGTCATCTACCCTGCACTGCCAGATATGGCTAAATGAACAATCCAAGTGTCTGATAAACCCTGAGCCTCCTTTTGTAGCTATATATTATCATATAGTGTAGACTGACTTCTTATGCAGGAGAAAACCAATTTTCTTTAATGACATGAAAGCATTAAAATGAAGACAGGGTGAGTGCTGAAAACTTTCATCAACCTAAAATGATCAAACTTTCAGCAAAAAAAGAAAAAATTCAGAGACAGGTGAGTGAAAGTCTGGGCGAAGTACAGGACAGGCTGCCATTTCTTTACAAAAATTAGTATGTCGGCGTCATCCACCTTTTCCAATGAAACCCTTCATAAATGCTGTGATGTGAGCAAAGACCACTTCCGGCCCATTATAAGGATGACTACACTGAAGCAGAAGGGTGTTAAGTTACCAACAACAAAGATTTTAGACCTTAATAGTTCTTTGTATCTAAGAGTTATTTGCTAAGGATTCTATTTAAAAAGCTCTGATGTACTTGTTAATTTATTCAGAATAGGGCCAAATGGTCAGCATCTGTTCTGCTGCTGATTATCCTATAAAATAGGGCATACAGTAGCCGACCATATCCAGAAAAATGAAAGGACCCAAAAGAAAGGGAACAAATAAAAGAAAAACAACAGAGAGGAGTGAGAGAAAGCGTAGAGTTTTCAAACAGCAGAGGTCCTAACCCGGAGCCTGGGTGTGCGATCGGCCACGGCACTGATAAGCCCTGACTGCACTGGTGGCTCACGGCCTCCGTCCAGCCGGCAGGGGTGGGAGACACACAGCCAGAGGGAAGGGCTGTCATCACCGCTGTCACCGAGCACGGCGCCTGGCACAAAGTAGGACATCGATACATGTCTGCTTCACAACTAAACGTAACATTTACACAACCCTACACTTCTGACTGAACCTTACATATATATCAAGAAATCTTGATAATGTAAAGACAACAGAAGTAATAAGAGTTAAACAAACTTGGCTATCTCCTCTACCTTTCCAATAAGACTATTCAGAAATATAATACACCAAGTTAAATATGTATAAAAGAGTGTTGAAAATCATCTTTTATTTTGGGCATAAGCTAAGTTTTCATGAAAAAATTTAAAAGCCCATGTATTGGCAAGAAAAGGTACAACTCTGAGTCCTAACATTTAATTGTAACATAAAAACATGTGAAAATCTATTCTAAATTTAGTCCATTGAAGCAACTTTATGCATGCATAACATGTACAATAAACTTAGGGAAAAAAATATATCTATCAATCTACATTAAAAAAAAAAAAAAACCCCAACAATCTTGATTTAGAAAAATACTGAAAATGTAACTAAGAAAATCCAGACACAAATTTTCTTGCAAGGTTCAGGACGATTACTTTCAACTAATCTGCAGGCACGAATCACATTAAGAATCACAGGAGTCAAGACTCAGCTGTCTTTTCTACTGCAAAACTAATAAAATGTCACGCCTGCCTGGTGTCCTAAGTGTTACCTTGATACCTCCATACTTTCAATTTTAAACAAGAGAAGCAGGCACCTTCTGCTCATTTGATACAAAGGACTGGAGACACATGGTCTGTACTTTTTCATCATTCTCAGGGTTTAATTAAGGATAAAAATTTAATTTTAAAAAGTTAGGCGGCCAGAAGGGTAAATACCCACAAGTAAATTAACAGTTACAGATGGAAGATGGCTTCTCCAGCAGGGCCACCTGGGCCCAGGATCCCTAAAGGGACAGAGGAAGTCACTGGAGACAAGCTGGTACCCACCTATGAGTCTGTATTAGAGAAAAGTTATGGTGGCACTTGTGAAAATGGTTAAGAAGACTTATTCAAGACTATTATGGCAGGTGTCAAGACGACTGCAATAAGGGAGAGAGGTCAGGCTGAGCTTGAATACAGACAAGACAGCTGGAGATGCACAGCTGATGTGCAGAATAAGGGGGGTCAGTGGATGGAAAACGACTAAGAGAAGGTATAAGCGTAGGGGATTTTTGGTGAAGGCAGGTCACGGTAACCAGGTAGCAGGTAGGGGATGAGGAATCTGATCAGATATCAAGGAAGGGGACTCTCTTTAACTGACATAGCAGGACTCTCACTACTAAGCTCTCACTCTTCAGCAGGTCAGCAAGGAGGGTGGGAGGTAAGGAGCCAAGGTTGAGGCCTAACTGAGAAGAGGCTCAGACAAGCCTGACGGAAGTCTGGTCAAGGAGAGAATTTCTGTTGTCATCAGGCACTGTTCTAGGTGCTAGAGACTCCAAGGAGAGCAAGACAGAAAAGGTCGCTGATCTCATGCAGTTCAAAAATACGGACTGTGGTTTTGTATGGAGAGAAAAATCAGAATAGGCAAACGGGACAGAAGGGCCAACTATAGAGAGAAAAGCAACAACCAAAAGCATGAGGTAGCACGGTAACTTCTAGAATCCTTCTTCCCCCAAAGAAAGCAGACAGTGACTCAGAACATGTCTCTGGCAGCCAGCACAGAAGAGAACGCCATCTTTTTTGGAGGGGACCTACCTAGCTGTTTTGAACACTTGGAAAATTATGCAGACCGAGGCCCAGATGACAGGCCTAGCCCCTTTTCTATACAGTGATGAATGGAGTGAGTCAGGGGAGTTACCAGTTCAGAAAGGTAGGGACAGGAACAGCTACAGCATCCACTGCAGGCTGAGGAAAGACTATGGCTCACTGTTTGTAAAAAAATGAGTTCATATTCCTCCTAATTGAAATTCTGCAAACGCAGATGGTGGAAATGAGGTTTTTCAAATGAGAGGCAAAGGGATAACAGGAAGCAATCCTGCTCACAGAGTTGTTCACAGGAAGGTCAGCTAGTCCTTGAACGGCAAACCAAATGCACATGACAAATGTAAAACACAATCAGAGAACTCTTTTAACTCTCAAGATTCTAAGATTTTTTTTCATCCTGAATTTATGTAGTTTTGTTTTTCCTGTGTTCTTTTTCTATTTTTAAAATTTTTACTTTTTTTTTTTTTTAAATGGCCACCCCCGTGGTATACGGAAGTTCCCAGGCCAGGGACTAAACCCAAGCCTTTTAACCCACTGAGCAGGGCCAGAAACCTGCACCTCTGCAGTGACCTAAGCTGCTGCAATCAGATTCTTAATCCACTACTGTGTGCCGTCTTTTTCTGAGATTAAGTAGCCACTGGCCACTCTTTTTATGCTTCTCATTTCTTTTTTTTTTTTTGTCTTTTTTTGGGGGGACATTCCCAGGCTACGGCTCGAATCAGAGCTATAACTGCCAGCCTATGCCACAGCCTCAGCAATGCCAGATCCGAGCTGCATCTTTGACCTATACTGTAGCTCATGGTAACGCTGGATCCTCAGCCCACTGAGCGGGGCGAGGGATTGAACCCACAAACTCATGGTTCCTAGTTGGATTTGTTTCCACCGCCCCACAATGGGAACTCCTATGCTTCTCATTTCAAATGCACACAGGCAGAAGGTTTTCTTGAAAGACAAAGATGACAGAAATGTTACAAAAGCACTTCATAAGTAAAATTATTTAGTTTTCCAGACAGGGAATTTAGTGATGCACTAACAAATAAATAGTTAATGTATAGGAAAATGCTAATAAATCTCCCTGCCTTTAAGGTAAAAATGATTAATATTATAATTGAAAGGCTTGAGGTTATCAAAAGGGATATCAATTTCAGCACTATAACATTGATGATTTCATCACATTGGATTTAATTTTCAGTCACCAGCTATTCAGGTTTAAATCACCCATTTCAGTTAACTAGCATGTTTAGCGTTTAAGTTAAATGTTAATTGTTATTCTTCCCTTTACTTTAAAAAGGGTAACAAACATAGGGAAGCAGTAAGGAAACAGTAAGAAAAGGACACTGGGTGTCAGTCAAGGTCAACAATTGGGCATATGCACCCTGGAATTTTCAACTGCCAACCTGCAAAATTAGACAGGTCTCCCAGGAGAGGCACACCTCTTGCATTTTCCTCAACGTAAGGATTCCTTTCCGATAATGCATTGAGTTTTATAGAAAACCAATCAATACCAAGACCTGTGTTTAGGGTAGCTCTGATACTGAAGATAAATTTTCTTAGAGCACCTTCAGTTTATTTTAATCTACTACCTAAAACCACTGTGTGGAGATTCCAAATATTGCCCTTTCAGTCTAAACAAACAAACAAACAAAAAAAACAAAGGAAAAAAGAAAGAAAGCCTACTGGAGAATCCACTGTATGCCAGGAACCCTGCTAAGCCCTTTTCTATGCACTTTGATTACTCCTTACAATTCCTCATGAATTAGGTATCACTGCCCCATTTGAGGATGTGGAAATATTGAGACAAAGGCTAACTTTCCAGGGTCCTCAGTTATTTAATAGTAAAGCTGAGATTAAAGTTCAAATTTGATTTGAAAGTCTTAAGGTTATTGTCTCAATATACCCAACTGTAATTAATAAGAACTATTTTTAAAATTTTAACAATCACTATCTCAATCTGCTATATCTCTCTGTTACTAGTCAAACGTTTTCATCAGTTAAATTCACACACAGTACTCGTCTTTTTTTAAATCAGTCATAATCATATCATTAACTCATAATGAACCAGCAATCAATTAAAAAAAGAAAGCAAAAAAATCAAGATCTTTCTAATCTTGACCTACACAGTGGACTTTTGGTCCCAAGGGTAGAAACTGATTTCCAGTTCATTTCTTAATACTGGTCAATCACTGCTACTGCTGAGAGCATTCAGAATCGCAGGACCACCACTCAAAAGAAGAACTCCTCTGAGGTTTGTGTTACCCACAACTTTAATGCAAGTAAGGCAAAAATTTTTAAAAGACGACAAGCCCAGTGTTACCCCAGAATGTAACAGATACCACTGGAGAATACTTTCCAAATGGATCCCAACCCATTTCTACGCAATTCAACAGCTTAAAATCCACCTATCTTATTCACTTAAATTCTATATTCTTGTTTACAATATATTATGTACTTTTCTAAATGACCCAATGAATCCCCCACACCGGTCAGTTTAGTACTCTTATTAGAAAATGACATCAGGTTGTTATTATAAGACTTGTTTGCTGACTCCTTTCGAAGTGGTTTTCTAAGAACTCACTGGGAGGGTCTTTCCGACATGTCAAGTTGTCTAAACTGATGTCTTGAATTAATCACCAAACACTTATCAGTGTTTCTGTGAAGGTATTTTATAAATATGATTAAAGACCACAATCAGTTGACTTTAAAGGAGAAGATCCTAGATAATCTGGGTGGGCCTGATTCAATCAACTGAAAAGCCTTCTGGCAGAGCTAAGGCTCCCCTGAATAAGAAGAAATTTCAGGGAGTTCCCTGGTGGTCTAGTGACTAGGATATGGGGCTTTCATTGCTGTGGCCCAGGTTCAATCCCTGGGTCTGGGAACTGAGATCCCACGTCAACACACTGTAAGCCATGGCCAAAAAATGGAATTAAATACAATTTTTTAAAAATTAAAAAAGGAGGGAGTTTCCTTCGTGGTTCAGCAGTTAACGAACCCTACTAGGATCCATGAGGATGTAGGTTTGATCCCTGGCTTTGCTCAGTGGGTTAAAGATCCCGCATTGATGTGAACTATTGGATCTGGAGTTGCTGTGACTGTGGTGTAAGGCTGGCAGCTGTAGCTGTGATGCGACCCCTAGCCTGGGAACTTCCATATGCCCTGAGTGAGGCCCTGGAAAGCTAAAAAAATAAAATAAAATAAAATAAAAATTAAAAAAGAAGTTCTCTTGTGGCATAGTGGGTTAAGAATCCAGGGTTGTCACTGCTGTGGTACAGGTTTCATCCCTGGACCAGGAACTTCTGCATGCCAAGGGTGAGGCAAAATAAAAAAGAAAGATATTATATCTTAAAAAAAAGAGAAGAAATTCCACTCGTGGACAGCAGGTTTAGCCTGTGCTCGAACATTCCAGCCTGCCCTTCTTGATAGTCTGCTTTATTGACGTCAGACTTACCTAGCCAGCCCCACAATCATGTAAACCAATGCCTTGCAATAAATCTCTTAATACAGATCTCCTACTGATTCTGCTTCTCTGGTTAAACCTTGACAGATACATTCATAAACCATCAATATTTCACAAACATAAAACATGTAAAATATATGATCCTATATAACTCAGAGATGTAGTCCCAAGTAAATTTATAGGTTTAAACATAGTCCTAGTCAAACCTCTAACTGGGTTTTGTTCAAATGATGACAAAATACGTTTCTCTGGAAGTATAAAAAAAGAGAAAACAATTGGAAAATAACAATTGCTAACATTTGCTGAGTGCTTACTCTGAGCTGGGCTCTGCACTGAAGCTGCACAAAACCCAACTAGGAAATAGAGGAGACAATGATCATGTAAATCAAGGAAAGATCAAGTTGGGAAGGGAGGCCAAGACCTAGCTTATTTTGTCAATCACGTCTTCCAATCTGCATGCATCACAGCCCCTAGACTTTCTTAGATGCTTCCCTTTTCCCCTCATGTTCATTCAGGGCTGCAATATCCAGAATTTTATTTATGAGGGTCTGGTGCACGTCTACACTGTCTTCCTTGTGGAATCCCAACCTCTGGGTATCACACTCTCTTCTCTAAGTCCTCACTAATGCTGCAATGATAAAGTAGGAGAGGCAGTGGGGGAAAAAAAAGGACCAAGAGGTCAGGAGAAAAACCGATGGTTCCTTGAGTTCTGCCAGGACTTGTTAAGTCTCATTCAAAGTATTGCCCTCCATTTTTAAAGTGGTCACAGCGAGAGCAGTTCAGTAGATGAATATGTGGATGACATTTTCCTCTCTGTATCTGGAGTAAATTAAGCAACTTGTGGGCCTTTCAATAATAAGCCTACCCACTCATTTAAAAAATATAATGAAATTAATTAAAACAGAAAATGGAAGCAGCACTCCTTGGAGGAAGAACACTGTGACTGAAATTTTTGAAAAACTGCAGGAAGGAGAAGTCCCCTGACACCATTCCACACAGGGTCAGGGCAGGGCAACAGCACAATAACAGCTGGTGGCTTCTTTCAGATTCAACCGTCAAGGCTCAGCTCTGTGCAGACCTAGACTTGCAGATCCAACAAGCAATTCTTGGGCAGTGGTGTGTTCCTGTCAGAGAATGTGAAACTGATGTGGCTGATGCCATTTTCTTGAGCTCAAAATGGGTGTATCTTTTTTTAAAATTAAAAAAACAGAAAAGTACCCTTACTCCATGGATATATATTTAACATTAGAATAAACGTTCTTGACTTCATCGTGTTTTATGTGTGAATGGTGCTCTGGAAGAGTCGAGAAGGTCAGGATGAAGATCTTGCTCAGAGAAGCTTAAAAACAATGCAGTGCCCAATCAATATGAATTTTTATAAGTATACATTTTCTGATGATAATGTAATATAGATTAGATATTAATAATTAGGTAATCTAATCGACAATTAGAAATGCACTCAATACTGAATAGTTTGAAAACCTGTGTACATCAACCAGAACATGATGTGATTAGTTTAGTGTCCTTACTTGGGTGCTAGCATTTCCCTAATGGAGTTTTTGGGTCTGGGAATTTTCAGAAGAGTGAACTGTGCAATTGAAAAGCTTTAATGCTTGATGGTGGTGCTGGTCTGATGTAAATGTTGGAAGAAAACAACACTGAAAATGGACCATCTCCAGAATTTGTAACTGGCTGGTTCTATGCTTATTATCTAGTTACACAGTTTAAGGAAGCAAAATCAGGCCAATATTGTACACGTGTGAAGTACTGAGAGGCTGTCTTACCTCTACCTGTTAACCCGATAACAGGTGTCCTATTCCTTGCCTGTGACAGTCTGCATCATGAAATCTCGACTGTCACAGTGCTTTACAGACCAAAGGGCCAGTTTCTCCTGGACACTCTTCATCTGCACTATGGACAGGATACTGTCACACTTTAAAAATATGCTTAGCCTCAATCTACTGAGAAAATGTGAAGGCCAACAAATAGCTTCATTCAATACTTTTTTCATTTTATGGAATACTATCGAAAGAAAAAAACCATACTGAGATGATGTGGTTAAATGGAAGAAGGTTTCTTGGGAAATCAATGAGAAGACCAACAGAATTGCTTTTTAATGGAGCTTCCTGGAATAACTGTCCATGCCTGAACACCAACTTACCGGTGATGCCATTGGACTCCTGCTGCAGGTCACAGTACCAGAGTCGGTTCACTGGGTCGCAGCCCTCCCTTATTGACAACAAGACATAGCGACCATCGTCGGATAACTATAAAGGAAACAAAAACAGCACAGGGGACTGAGGAGACTATATATGTTTTGTGAGAACACTGTTAACTATTAAGCATAAAATAAAGATTCATTGCAAATGTAGTATCTTTACCCCCAACTTGTGATTGGATAAGAAAGCTATGAGAAAAAAAGATGAACATCAATTTTAACTTATTTCACTGTTAATCACAGTTTATCTCAACAAAACATAATGAAATATTTAAGTTGCAAATATCAGTATAAACAATTGAATGTCAGAAGAATGTAATTTTTATTTAAAGTCTATGCTTTACAGTCAGTAATACTGTAATAATTTTGTACAGTGACAGACGGCTATTGGACTTGTCCTAGTGAACATTGTGCAATGTATTTGATTGTTGGATCACTATGCTGTGTATCTGAAACTAATGCAATGTTGTAGGTCAATTATGTTTACATTTTTAAAAAGTTTAAAAAAGTCTATTCTTTAATACAATACATGCATGAAAAATACATTCAATCTGTCATTTTGAATATTAATGTTCCTGAATTTGAAATCTGCCATGGGATACACATTTTAAAAGCTGTTCTAGATGAGTAAGAATTAACAAGTGGCCATGGATGCACAGAAGTTCACTTGTGATTCACACTGGTCACATCAGCAAGTTACTAGAGAGTAACTTTTTTGTGTGTTATCCTTAGTTCCCTATATAGCATTAGGCAGCAGAGATAAAAGAACTGTGCTTCCATGGATTTCTTTAAAAATATTAAATGAAAAAAAATTAAATGGGAGAATCCTAGGTAACAAAAGAATCTTGGTAAAAAACTAATGCAACAAATAATATGTTATGGTTTTGTTATCAAGATTGACATGAGTTGTATCAGACTATATATATATCCTTTTACAAATAGTATTTTCACTCAACATATGTATATTTGCTTCATTTGTTTTACCTGCTGCACAATATTCCAATCTAGGAACACACTACAACTAATTGATCCATTTTCCTACCAATGAGCATTTAGATTACTTCCATTTTCTTCCTTTGTGGTTTCAGTTCCTATTATAAGTCAACCTTTAGAAAAACGCCTGACATGTTTATTTGTGGCCCCATATCTATGCTTCCTGGGGTACATAACTACAAGTAAAACTGCTCAGTGGTACAATATGCACATATTCAGCATTAAAAGACATTGCCATATTATTTTCCAAAGTGGTTATATAGACTAACACTCTCATATCAGCAGGGTATGAGAGTTCCTATTTTTCCACATCCTACTCTGAAGGTGAATTTTATCTATCATTGGCTAGGCCACAGTATCCAGACATTAGGTCAAACATTATTCTAGATGTTTCTGCAAAGGTGCTTTTTCAGATGAGGTTAACAGTGAAATTAGTGGACTTTGAGTAAAGCTGATTGCCCTCCATAATACAGGTGAGCCTCACAATGAGTTGAAGGCCTTACTAGAAAAATGAGCTCCCTCAGGCAGAAGGAATTCTGTTAGCAGACGGTCTTTCGACTCAAAATGATACTCTTCCCAGGTTTCCATCTCGCCAGCCTACCCTGCAGATTTTGAAAGTGTCAAGTCTCCACAATCACATTAGTCAATTTTTTTTTTTTTTTTTTGCTTTTTAGGGCCATACCCATGGCATGTGGAAGTCTCCAGGCTAGGGGATGAATCAGAGCTACAGCTGTCGGCCTACGCCACAGCCATGGCAATTCAAGATCCAAGTCGTATCTCTGTGAACTACACCACAGCTCATTGCAACTAGGGATCCCCAACTCACTGAGTGACGCCAGGGATTGAACCCGCATCCTCATGGATACTAGTTGAGTTTGTTTCTGCTGAGCCACTATGGGAACTCTACATTAGCCAATTTCTTAAAATAAATTTCTCTCTCCAAATCAGTGACTAAATCAAGAGGGAGAAGCTACACTCTAGCAGAAGAAACAGGGACATAAATATGAAGTAATGCAGTATATTGTAAAGCAGTAAATGACATATAGAACATGAACGGGTCTGGGTAAGAGAGCTAGGATGTGTGGGGAGGGACCATAGTTTTAAATATGGCAGTTTTAAATATGGTAGGCTTCATTAGGTGCCTTTCCCTTGTATTCTGACTTGCACTCTTTCAGATAAGTAATTCTTTTGTCTTTCTCCCTATGTGTAATGCACTTTTTTTTTCTTTTTTTTTCTTTTTTAGGGCCACACCCATGGCATATGGATGTTCCCAGGCTAGGGATCTAATTGGACCTACAACTGCTGGCCTACGCCACAGTCACAGCAACACGGGATCCAAGCCATGTCTGTGACCTACACCACAGCTCACGGCAACACCAGATTCTTAACCCACTGACTGAGGCCAGGGATTGAACTCGAAACCCTAGTCGGAATCGTTTCTGCTGCGCCATGACGGGAACTCCCCAATTTTTCTTATCTGGCTGTTTTTAAGATTTTTATTTTATTTTATTTTTTTGCCATACCCATGGCATGCAGAAGTTCTGGGGCCAGTGATTTAACCCAAGCCACAGCAGTGACAATGCCAAATCTAATTGCTAGGCCACTAAGAAACTCCAAGGTTTTCTTATTACCTTTGGTTTCTAATTGATTATGATGGACTTTGCTGGAGTTGCCCTGCTGCAGATTTGTTGAGCTTCTTGAATCTGTGGGTTTGTCTATTTTATCAAATGCATAAAATTTTTTGTCCATTTTTTTCCTCATATAATTTTGTGTCCCCTCACCCCTTACTCTAGGGCTTCAAATACATAATGTTAGAGCATTAGGTACTGTCATACATTCAATGACACTGTTCATTTTTATTTCAGTGATTTTTTTTCTCTCTTTGTGTCTTATTGTCAACTATGTTGTCTTCAAATTCACTAATTTTTAAAAAAATTAAAGTATAGTTGATTTACAATGTTTCTTCAACTTCTGTTGGGTACAGCAAAGTGACCCAATCACACACAGTTCCCTGTGCTGTACAGTCGGGCCCTACTGCCCATGCATTCCAAATACATCAGTTTGCATCCCCAAATGCCGAACCTCTGGTCCACCCAAGTACCTCCTTTCTCCTCCTGGGAACCACTGCTCTCCTTGGCCATGATCTGTTTCTGTTTTGTACACAGGATCATCTGTTCCATATTTTAGATTTCACAAATACGTGATATCATATTGTATTTGTCCTGTTCTTTCTGCCTTACTTCGCTTCGTATGAGAATCTCTAGTTCTATCCATGTTGCTGGCAAGTGGCATTAGTTTATCTTTTTTATGTCTCTGTAGTATTCCACTGTATATATGTACAACATCTTCTTAATCCATAAATCTGTCAATGGACACTTAGGTTATTCCATGTCTTGGCTATCGTGAATAGCATAGAGGTGCATGAATTTTTTTCTATGAAAGTTTTGTCTGGATATATGCCCAGGAGTGAAATTGCTGGATTATACGGTAGTTCTACATTTAGTTTTCTGAGGTACCTCCATACTGTTTTCCATAGTGGTTATACCAATTTACATTCCCACCACAGTGAAAGAGGGTACCCTTTCTCCACACCATCTCCAGCATTTGTCATTTGCTGACTTGTTAATGACAGCCATTCTGTGTGAGGTGGTACCTCGTTGTAGTTTTGATTTGTATTTTTCTAATAATCAGTGATGTTGAACATTTTTTTCATGTGCTTGTTGGTCACCCATATGCATCCTTTGTTTATTTAGGTCTTCTGTCCATTTTTCAACTGGGTTGTTTTTTGTTGTTGAGTTGTATGAGCTGTTTGTATATTTTGGATATTAAACCCTTGTCTGTTGCATTGTTTGCAAACATTTTCTCCCACTCTGTGAGTTGGTTTTTTAGTTTTTTTTAATGGTTTCCTTTGCTGTGCAAAAGCTTTTGAGTTTAATTAAGTACCACCGGTTTATTTGCGTCATTATTGTCATTACTCTAGGAGGTGGATCAAACAAGATATTGCTGTGATTTACGTCAAAGAGTGTTCTGCCTACATTTTTCTCTAGGAGTTTTATAGTATCTGGCTTTGTATTTAGGTCTTTAATCCATTTTGAGTTTATTTTTGTGTATGGTGTTAGAAAGTGTTCTATTTTCATTTGTTTACATGTAGCTTTCCAGTTTTCCCAGAACCATTTATTGAAGAGACTCTTTCTTCAACTGTCTGTTCTTGCCTCCTTTGTCATAGGTTAGTTGACTGTAGGTGTGTGGGTTTAATTCTGGGCTTTCTATCCTGTTTCATTGATCTATATTTCTGTTTCTGTGCCAGTACCATGTTGTTTTGATAACTATAGCTTTGTAGTATTTTCAAAAGTCAGGAAGCTTGATTCCTCTATTTTCGTTTTTCTTTTTCAATATTGCTTTGGTTATTCAGGGTCTCTTGTGTCTCTGCACAGATTTTAAAATATTCTGTTCTAGTTCTGTCCTTGGTAATCTGATAGGGATTGCAGTGAATCTGTAGATTGCCTTGGGCAGTATAGTCATTTTGACAATAGTGATTCTTCCAATTCATGGGCATTGTGTATTTTCCCATCTGTTTGTGTTGTCTTTTATTTCAATTTTCAGAATG
Organism: Phacochoerus africanus; assembly: GCF_016906955.1. Lineage (NCBI taxonomy): Eukaryota > Metazoa > Chordata > Mammalia > Artiodactyla > Suidae > Phacochoerus > Phacochoerus africanus. The sequence continues at coordinate 71,550,401 of NC_062545.1, forward strand.
GACCTTCTGTCTCTTTAGGTGGGTTCATTCCCAGGTATTTTATTCTTTTTGATGTGATGGTAAATAGAATGGTTTCTCTGATTTTTCTTTCTGATCTTTCATTGTTAGCATACAGAAATGCAGTTGATTTCTGTGTATTAATTTTGTAGCCTGTGTATGAATTTTGCCAAATTCATTGGTGAGTTATAACAGTTTTCTGGTGCTGTCTTCAGGGTTTTCTAGTTATAGTATCAGGTCATCTGCAAACAGTGATAGTTTTACTTCTTTTCCAATCTGGATATTTTGTTTTATAGCACCTTAACTGCAACTGAATCCACATAGAAAACTAGATTCAGACAGTTTATTTTCCATCTCTTGAACAATACTTGGTTCTCATAATGTTTTCTATTTCTTTGTTCATTTACATTTTCTAAAATCCTCTTAAAATTTTTTCTATAAATGCTTTTAAAAAGTCCATGTCTGCTAATTCTACTCCCTGTCATTTCTAAATCTGTTTTTACTAGTTTTTCAACCAGCTTTAAGTCACATTTTTCTGCTTCTTTACACATCTAATAATTTTTTTAATTGGATTCCGAACACTTGGAATGCTATCTGGATTTTTTTTTTGGGGGGGGGGGTTTCTTTAAAAAGTTTTGAGGCAGTTAACTTGTTGATGGATCAACTTGATCCATCCAAGGCTTATTTTCAAACTTTGCTAGGGAAGGTCTGTAGCCCTCTGCAAAGACATGGATAGCCTTTCTGGAGTCTTTGCTGAGCACCCTAGGTGTTCACAAGGCATTTCCACATTAACTGGTTAGAATACAAAAGTCTCCCAGACTTGTTAAACCTCTGGTAGCTGTTAGCTTCTAAGTCCCTAGTGGCTCTTCTCAACTTGAATCATGGAATCTCATTCTATGTGTGTGTCACTTAAAATGCAAAGGGACACCAACGGGACTTCTGGAACACTTAGTGGGTAGTTCCCCCCTTTGGCATTGTGCCTGCCAATTTCAGTGGTTTCACTCTTCTTGAATTCCAATCTCTGGATCCTTAGTTCAGTAAGAACTAAGTATTCTGAAGGCTCCTCCTCTTTGTGCTAGAGTCCAGAAAATTCCTTGATAGAGAAAGCTGGGGCAATCACAGGAAAACCTCTTTCTCTCAGATTACAGTCCTAGGACACCTGTAGACCAGTATCTGCAAACAGATGCTTGGTCTATTTTGTACAGTTTTCTAGCTGTTTATGGCAGGAGGATTAGTCCAGTACCAGTTGCACTGTCACGGCCAGAATCAAAAACTTGTCATGTTTTATTTTTTTAACTCATTTTTGATTCTTTACTGGCTAATTACATTTTTAGGGTATATTATTGTGTATGTTTAGATGCACAGATGTAAGGATTAAGAATCTAAGACCAACAAAAAGATAATATTTATGATTAATAAAAAATATAACAATGATATATTTCCTCTTGTCTTACCACATAGGATATTTTAGGGTTTTACTTACTAGCAGCATCAAGATTTTAGATTTGGAGGGATTACAGTCCAGCTCTCCAGAAATGTCCATCCACTTTTTTTTAAAAAAATTTATTTTTTATAAGGGTATAGTTGATTTACAGTGTGGAGTCAATTTCTGCTGGAGAGCACAGTGACCCAGTCATACATACATATACATTCTTTTTCTCACATTATCTTCCATCATGGTCTATTCCAAGAGACTGGATATAACTTCCTGTGCTATACTGTAGGACTTCAGTGCTTATCCATTCTAAATGTAATAGTTTGCAGCTACCAACCCCAAACTCCCCATCCATCCCCCTCCCTCGGCAACCACAAGTCTGTTCTCTATGTCCATGAGTCTGTTTCTGTTTTGCAGATAGGTTCATTTGTACCATATTTTAGATTCCACATATAAGTGATTATCATATGGTATTTGTCTTTCTTCCATTCATTTTCTATTTGCAGGTTTGTTTTGGTAAACCAGCCATTTGTCAGTCAGGTTCTTTCATTGATAAATTAATCACAAGGGCTATGTGTGTCTAAAATGCTCAGCGTTTTTAGCACTTGGCAGCACACTGGATGTTTAAAGTTAAACATCTCTTCCTGAGGAAAAAATATCTTAAAGTACAGAGGTAATCTGTTTGCGAAACAGAAGTGGGATTCCAAATTATAGTTTTATAAGATTCCAGCAAAGTCCTGTCTAATTTGGCTGTTCTTTCTTGGTGACACTTTTTCCTAGTTCTGAAGTAGTCTCCTTTCCAAAAAATGAATCACGTTTTGCTGTATGAGTTTTAGTCACAAACTACACATAACACCAGATGAGTCAGTTGCCCTCTCTTCATCTCTTTCTAGGCCCCTTATAGTCTTTTCAAGGATCGTCAAATGGTTTTGGAGAAACTGCATACACATTTATGATTTCCATGTATTCTTTTCTCTATTCTCATCTTCAGTATATTTCCAAGTTACTTGTCATTATGTTTTAAGTGGGTCTCTTGAAAATGAACATCTAACTTGATGGAGTTTAAAACTTCACTCTAAGAATCTGTATTTTGTTTTAATTGTTACTGCTTCCACATTTTAATTTTAAACATTCTGGTCACCTCGTTCTCCCCTCTCCTTTCCTCTTTATACTATATTAACATAAATTTCTTTATAAACCTTTCCCCTTCATTGACCACTCTGGGAGTTAAATATTCTATTTCTATTTATACATTTCCTTAAGCGTTTCATAGATAAAGCTAATAAACCTGTTTCTAGAAATTTAGTTTCACCTATTTTTAAGCTGTCCTATATTAAGAATATCATTAACAACCTCACAATTTTAACTTTACTAAACGTAATGAAAGCATCCTCATTAATAATATTTCATACTTTTGTTCACTTGTCCTTTAAGACAGAATCTTGACAACTCAGTGCTTAGAGTCATGCTACATCAATCCTAAATGATAGCTAATTCAGCTGCAGTGATTCAGCCAACAGAATGATAGGGCAGTAAAACTCACTGAAAGAATCACACCAAACCTTCGATGACAGCTGTCTCAAGCACATCTAATGAGTTTTTCTCAGTATTTCTGGCTGCACTAAACAGTTGCAGCAGTTGATATTTAATCTAAGTCAGGACGTTCCCAAGGAATGGCTGCTGGGATGCCAATTAACTTGGTCTTTTTCACTCTCTCTTCATCACAACCCAGAGAGATTCTATAGCCGCTAAACAAATTTGCTAAATGGGAAACAACTCTGACTTCTCAAATGCTCAAGGTCGCAAATGTCAAAATCACTTATAAGTCACCGTTGCCTCCAAAATACATAGATTAGAAATAACAGCTTCTTCTACTAAAATTTAATTAGTAACAATGCATACTGAACCATGGCCTCACATTCAGACCATTTCAAGACAGTGTTTTTTTTCTTTTTATGTCCACAGCCATGGCATATGGAAATTCCCAGGCTAGAAATCAAATCAGAGCTGTAGCTGTGAGCCTATGCCACCGTCACCACAACACCAAATCTGAGCTGCATCTGTGACCTACACTGCAGCTTGCAGCCACACCAGTTCCTTAACCCACTGAGGGAGGCCAGGCATTGAACCTGCATCCCCATGGATGCTAGTCGGGTTCTTAACCTGCTGAGCTACAATGGGAATTCCCATTTCAAGACAATTTTTAAAATGAATTTTAGAAATCATTGGAAAAGGAAGACAAAAATACTGTTGATGAGGAAGACACTAGAATCTCAACAGAACCATGGCCTCACATTCAGACTATTTCAAGACAGTGACTTCCCTAATATTCAGATAAAAGGAAAAGAAAAGAACAGGAGAGCCAGGGAAGGCCTTCATGAACAGTATACATTCCAGTTCACAAAACACCATTTTTCTTTAAACGATATGACATCAGCTAGAAAACGCATGCTCTCTGGAAGCAATTAATCTGATTCAAAAGCAGTGACCTCCTTCAACAGGGTTGCAATAATACTAGTCTAACCAATTATGAAATACGTAATTCTTTTTTTTTTAGCTGCACCCACAGCATATGGAAGTTCCCAGGCCAGGGATTAAATCCAAGCCACAGCTGCAGCAACACTGGATCCTTAACCCAGTATGCCAGGTCAGGGATTGAACCGTCACCTCTGCAGTGACCTGAGCCACTACAGCTGGATCCTTAGCTCCACTTTATGGAGTGGGAACTCCATAAAACATATAATTCTTAAGTCCTACCTTCCTTCTACTTTATAGCTTGCTTGCTTGCTTGCTTGATTTTGCTTTTTAGGGCTGTACCCGAGGTATATGGAGGTTCCCAGGCTAGGGGTCGAATCAGAGCTATAGTTGGCAGCCTATGCCACAGCCACAGTAATGCCAGATCTGACCCGCATCTGAACCTACACCACAGCTCACGGAAATGCCAGTCAGATTCGTTTATACTGCGCCACAACAGGAACGCCACTATATTATTTTAAACGAATTTTCCTTAAGTCAAAATGATTTTATTTTGTGAAAACCTACCTTGTATGTAAATAAATATTAATAAACAAAAATAAAATTCTAGGAACTTGTGAATAAAACATTTACATTTGCTGATATTACGCCTACTGCTTGCATTCCAAACAATACCAACAGGGATGAAAGCTACAGCTCTTTACCATTCTTATTACCAACAATTTTTTTTAAAAGTATTTCCCTTTAGATACAAGTTTCTTTGACAATCTAATTCTGTGAAGTGATTTGTTAAATTACATTTAGAGTACCGGTTAAATATCTTTAGAAATTGTTAATTAACGAAGGCGGTAATAACATGTCAATAAAAGTAATTGGAAAGAAAAAAATTCAAATGTACAAAGCATGTGGTATTCTGCCACTAGGGTAAATAACATGAAATCCGCTGGTACTCAGCTATTCATTATCCATAACCTGATGACCATGATAGAAAAAAAGCTAAGTCAAAAGCCATCCTCCTTTGGTCCTTGGGTAGATGAGCTCAGAGATAATACTTCCACTAAAGGTAGCTGGTTTTAACAGGAGAATCTAGGTGCCAGCCAATTTTCCATCCCCTGCACCAAAGACATAATTTAACACGTGCCATCAAATGCAGCCGCCCGTATGTGGGGGAGTCAGAGCTGAGGCTGTTTATTCGAGCAACTGAAAGTCTGCTGCAGCTGAACAAGTTTTGGCACACACAGATCAATAGACCAGGGCCTTCATGAGCACATGCTCAGGTGGGAGTCAGACACACACACACATGAAGTAATACTGTAAACATTAATGGTGAGAAGTATAAAGCACTGATGAGTGGCAGGGAGGAGCATCTAACAGGGAGGGGAGCTGCGAGGAGAAGATCAGAGAAAGTTCTTGGAAAGGGACGGCCCCTAAATGATTCTTAAAAGAAAAGAGTTTCTCTAGAAACAGCTGCCTGAATTTTTCCATTCCTAGAACTGCTACACTGGCATGGGTATCTGGCTCAGAGAACTATGTCCAACAGACAACTGAGCTATACACAGAGTCATTCTTAGGTGTACATCCACATGAGCAGGGGACACCGTGGTCTGTGGAAGCACCCATTCCCCCAGCCACTGGGGCAGGCAGCTCTTGGCCAAGAACCCCAGGGCCTTGTCTTCCAGCTGAAGAGCCACCCCTCCCAAGGTCACACATTCTTTGGGTTCACTGCATATGCAATGATGATCAATGTGGAGGTATAATGACCTGGACCCCTCACCCCTAGTTAGGAACATGGTAGGAGGCTAACCCAGTTCAAGAGCTTCCTGGAGGACTGGCTGAGGCCTTACTTGTAAGAACTTAACTTCTCTCTCTGTCTTCACTCTCCAGTGCAAGTGGAGGTTTGGAAAGCACTCCCATTGAACTTGTGGATGCTGCTTCCCAGAAACCTGACCTGGGACAGCATGCCAAGCGTCCAGATGGCCCTGCAAATGTGGAATATGCAGACCAGCTCAGCAACTACTGCTCTTCTACCCGGTCTCTGGAGCAGGCCCACTTCTCCCTGCTGGTGTTCCAAATCAACCAGACATGAAACAGGCATCAACAGAGAGAGAACCAAACCTCAGCTTGACTGCCAATAAGGTGCTCACTGAAGAATTCAGCTTAGGGCTGTGAGCTCCCAACCACCCTCAAATCCTGCCCCTGAGAAACACGGATGAAGGAAAATTCCTCCACAGGGAAGCCAGAGGAGTGGGGAAAGAACTGTTTCCCTCTTAACTTCACGGTGGTGTCTCATCTTCATGTATTTTATGCCAACCAAAGGAAACCTTTTTATGTGGTGGCTTCTCTTTCTGAAGAGGACAGCCAATAACAGCTGCCCTGTGCATCTACATCTACCTAGAGGTAGGGCATAAGGTATGGAGTTATCAGATTTCACACTTTTGTTAAAGAAGTCAGACTAATTCACAGAGGAATTCTGACTGCAGACTGTGGTACTCAGCTTTCACCAAGACAGTGATATTTACCAAGGAAACCTTTGACAGACATCATCCAACCTATCAGACAGCACGTGTATCGTATGCTTCATCCTGTTAGATGCTCACATGCTGCTCCAGCAAAAATATGACTCAGCACCATTCAGGGATCTAAGCCCCACAAACCCAGGAGCCATAAAACCATGAAATGGAGAGATAAGCTGCAACCAGAGCATACCTCTGGGAAATCTAGTCCCAAATAGTATGTTTTTAAGAAATGTCTTAAGTTAATACCTCACAGAGGCATGCCTGTGATCCACTCAGACCAAAGTCTGGGTTAAGCCGCTCCATGTGCGCCAGAGGTCATCAGCTCCTCCATCAGTTCATCTGAAGCTTTTTTAAAAAATATGAATCTACAGAAAATAGGTGTGAAACAGAACTAATATGTTGATAATTGCAGTTCTCTAGAGAATGGCATTTTTATATTTTATTTTAAATGATAAACTTACATTATTTATTATTACCACATTATAAACATTTTTAGGTAGATGCATCTGCTATTTTGAGTCTCAATACTATTTAATAAGAATGGCTGTGTTTTCCAGATTACCTGAATAAGCTAGCTTTTCTTCATGCATCTCATGTTATGGGAAAATTAACAGAAGGTCATTTATTAATGCTTTAGACTTTCAATCATTTAATTTCTACTAAGCTGCCTACAAAGCTGCCTTAAAGTAATATATATATATAAAATATATGGAATTTAATCAAACTTATCCTTTTCAAAGAAAAACTCAAGCTCTTTCATGCTAGAGCTACTAGATTTGTTACATGGTCTTATGTTAATAACCAAATCTTCGTGGACATGAAATTTCCTTAATATATGTAATTTTTTCCACTTAGAATCCAACAAAAAGAGGGTGGAGAAGGTTTTTTTCATAATTTGAATCTACATGCACTTTTTCAAATTGAGAAGTTTTTTCTTTTATATGACAAAAGAAGTAGTTGTGTGTATCAAAAAAGTATACTAAAAAGCAGTGAGACTTAAAATTGTCTGGGAAATTATCAGAAGGAGGGAAAATGGATTTTAATGGCTTTGAGAATTAATCATGTTTCTCTCAGAGCAGGAAACGTTATCAATTTGATTTCATAGACTCTTGGATTCCCTTCATAATGGTTCTGAATCATAACACCATCTCTTTAACATTAAGAATGTTTCCAAAACATAACCTAGGAAAACTTTTAAACGTCAAATTAATGATTGCAATGGTGGCTTTTCATGAATGGGCCTCATGCATCTGTCATAAAAACCAGAGGTGGTGTCAGAAGCAGAAGCGCAGGGATAGTCATAAGCAAGGGGATGTGCTCTGATGTAAACGTTTCTAGTAGTTGTCCTTAAACCAAAGTACCCAGCTCTCCCAATACAGTGTGGTGCTACAGGTGAGGCAAGAAAGAAATCAGCCCCAATGGTGCATTGCTCAGGATGCCAGAAACAGACGTAACAGAAAATTCTAGGAAAAGATAGCCCAATTCTAGGAAAATGAGCAATGGAGGTCTTGGCCACTCTTGTTTCTCATCTACCTGATTATTTCTCTAGCACATAAGCTTGATTATTATTTTTTCCTGTGGCACATGGAAGCTCCCAGGCTAGTGGGTAGAATCAGAGCTGCAGCTGCCAGCCTACACTGCAGCTACAGCAATGCCAGATCCAAGCCACATCTGCAACCTACCCCGCAGCTTATGGCCACATTGGATCCTTTAACCCACTGAGGGAGGCCAACGATCGAACTCCCATCCTCATGGACACTATGTGATGTTCCTAACCTGCTGAGCCACAATGGGAACTTCCATAAACTTGATTATTTAAGAATCTACTATTTGTTTCCTTTTCTCTCCTACTAAGCAATAAGAGGAGGCAGGCGAGAAAACTGACCGACTAGCAAATCCAACCTTCCTACCATAAACTCTCCTGCCAGGAGCTGTTTTATGAACAAAGCAGAGCTATCTTCAGCCTTGCTCACATCCAGGGCTTTAGCCTGGCTTCCTGACATCCTGCCTTCCCCACCAGGCTCTGAGATGTTCCCATTTGCCCATAAGCATGACAGATACTATCACTTCACACAGTGCTGGTGAAGAAGACGGACGCTGCAGTGAGGCTTGGAAATACACAGTCCAGTCAAGAGTCCCCCGGGGCCAATATAAGGACACCTACTCCTGTGCTAAAGGAGGAACACAGGAGTGCTCTGTCTGTAGGCACCAGTGAAACTGCAGGACTCCCTGGCACAGCACAAGGGAGCAAAGGGTCACCAAGTGGAACACATGGTGGCAGTCTCAGGTTCAATTACCAAAGTCAAGGTCAAGAGGACAATGGTGTCTTTAAAGTGACACACAGGAGTTCCTGTCGTGGCGCAGCAGAAATGAATCCGACTAGGAACCATGAGGTTGCAGGTTCGACCCCTGGCTTCGCTCAGTGGGTTAAGAATCCGGTGTTGCCACAAGCTGTGGTGTAGGTCGCAGGTGTGGCTCAGATCCCGAGTTGCTGTGGCTGTGGCGTAGGCAGGCGGCTACAACTCTGATTAGACCCCTAGCCTGGAAACCTCCATATGCGGTGGGTGCGGCCCTCAAAAAGATAAAAGACAAAAGACAAAAAAAAAAAGTGACATACAAACTGATGGGAATTTCGTCAGGGGCCCCCCAGCCTCTTTGTAGTCCTTAAAAATTTTTATATGGAATAGTTTACTATGTCCATACCATCTTCCACCAGGACCAGAGCCTGCCTATGTCTGCTCCCGAGTACCACCTGGCCCTGGCACAGCAGTGGACCCAAGGTAAGGGCTAATAGGTATTTGGAGAATAAATGCATTAACTGTGCTGACAGGGAAGAGGACTGCCAAACAATTCCTGCTCCAAGTCGAAATTATCCAGTGAGAAAGCAGCAGGTGAGGCAGAGTTCCCTGAGGAATACTGGACTTTACCAGTGTTCACAGGGTCTCCGTGTGTGTAAACCTCAGTAGGGGAAGGGGTGGTATGGAAATTAACACTCACCCAGTGCCCAGGATGAGGCGAGCATCAGGTAATTACTTTACACATCTGATGCATAAAATGTATGGACATAGGTACATATACACATATGTATATAGGTGTGTATCATATGTGTATGTACAGACACACTCATTTGACCCTGGAACAACACGGATCCACTTACAGATTTTTTTCCATAGTAAATACCATACACTACAAGAACCTGGGGATGTGGAGGAACCACATGTATGAAGGGCTGTAAGTTATAAGCACCCCTAACCCTTGCACTGCCAAGGGTCAGCCATATAGAGTCTAGTGACTAGGGATCAGACAGTGAGCACACAGTGGCGGCTAAAGAGATAAGATCAAGATTACCTTTGTAAAAAAAACAAAAAAAACTTTAACCCCTCCCCCCACCAAGAAATAGGTGCAACAGAACTAGGTTCTCAATGTAGGATTAAGCTAGATAGTCACAAAGAGGGTGGGCATTTTTCTCCTTACTCCTTTCCAAAGGGACTATCAAGTTTCAGAATCTATATTCTAGAGCACCCTCTGCTGGGAAAAGTGCCTCAAAACGCTTAGTTTCCTTCCCCTACCCGCCCCATGCTCTATTAGTCACTTTAAAATAGAGGGGTTTTTTTTTTGTTTGTTTTTGTTCAAAAGAACCTTCTAAAACATGACCATTTTGTTATCCTCCCCCAATCCTGCCCTCCCACAGATACCTCAGCCTATCTTACGTAATAACTGACACCACCATGCCTCCAAGCCAAATGCCAGGTATGTGCTTCATGTTGCTCCCGGGGCAGAGGGAGGCTCTTCCTGGGTGGTACTGGAGGGCCCGAGGGAGGGCCAGAGACCCCAAGCTGGCAGGTGAGGAGGGCAATGGTCCTCACTGCCTGCATGTCCACGATGGACCCACCTGGGGCTGTGGCTTCCCCTGGAATAAGAGGCATCAGGAAGGGAGCTGGCCTCCAGTCACCCTGAAAGGTCCCTGCTGAAAGGATGGCAAAGGGAGCGCCAGAGACCCATGAACCTCAAGGTTCATGCTGGGGGCAGAAGCTTTGGGGTGAAGGGAGGACAATTCAAAAGGTCAGCCAGAGAGTTCACTGTCCATGTGAGGGAATGGCAAAGTACAGAGGTCCCCAGAGTCGAGGGGATGTCACCACAAAAGGATGCCACAAAGAGCTGGTGCCTAGACACTCGTCATGCTTGTGAGCTGCTGGGAGACACGGACACACAGCTCCGGGTGAGCAAAGTTCCTGCTGCCCTTCTCCAACTCCTCCTACACGGCCACTGGAGAAACTAATGGAGGGGAGGCCACAGGCCGTTCTGTCACTGCTCAGAGCGGCCACCCTTCAGCCCCCCAAAAAACCTAAATTCCAATGTTCCAGCCTGACCATCCCCAAAGTTTCCTGCTGCCCCTTCATAGTCCCTCCCTCCCATTCTGTATCCCCCAGTCCCCAAGCAACCACTGAGTGGCTCTGTGTCACTGGAAACTCATCTGTATTTTCCAGTGCTAGGTAAATGGAATCAAACACGTGTACTCTAAGCTCGCAATTATTCTGAGATTTAGCCCTGATGTTGCGTTATCAATAGCTCATCCCTTTTTACTGCTGACTAGTATTCCACTGTGGGGATGTGCCACAGTTGTTCACGCATGAACCTGTTTATGGATACCTAGGGTGTGTCCAGCATGGGGCTACCATGGACAAAGCCACTATGACCACACACAGCCAAGTCTTTGTTAGAGGAAAAAAAGTAATGAAAAGGAGGGAACAAATAGTACCTACCCTACCTGCTAGCCCTCCCTGTGCCCACCAAACTTGAGCATGTAAGTGGGAGAGCTGATATTTCATAATGAGCTGCAATGGGCCTCTGGTAACAGTTCTAGTATCTGAAGCGTCCAGAAAACTATGGGTTCAGCGGGGTGGAAGGTACTGTCCTGGGAGAGATGCTATCCTAGGAAACAGTGGGAAAACCAAACCGCTTAAAGACAGAAACCTAACGGGCGGCTCGGGGCCAGAAGGATTGTGCCCAGGCAGGAAGGCAGAGGAGGTATCTGCGAAGGAGGGAGACGAGATACAGGAGGTGGCACCTTGGATAAAAAGGCAAGTCCTCCATGTACCTGGACTGCGGCAGCCAGAAGTGAGGAGGACGGCAGCTCCCAGAGAAGTTTATACCTGCCCCTGTGCTGAGCCAGCCACCTGCCACATGCGCCTCCTACCACACCCACAGCGCCCAACACTCCAGCCCCACTGCATTCATACACAGCCTGGCACTGCGTCCTTGCCCAGGGCTGGCCTCAGGCCTCAGGGCTATGAGATGCCATGACTGAGATGCAGACTGAAAAAGGCTCTGGAGGAGACTTAGGAAACAGACTTGGCAAGATGACGTGACCTGCCCAAGGCCACACAGACAGGACCAGCACTAAAATCTCCTGATTTCATGGGGTTCCTGTTGTGGCAGTGGGTTAAAGACCCAACATCGTCTCCGTGAGCATGTGGGTTCAATCCCGGGCTTCGCTCATTGGGTAAAGGATCTGGCATGGCTGTAAGCTGTGGCATAAGTCACAGATGTGGCTTGGATCTGGTGTTGCCGTGGCTACTCCACAGGCCCCAGCTGTGGCTCTTATTTGACTCCTGGCTCGAACTTCCAAATGCCCTGGGTGTGGCCCTAAAAACAGAAAGAAAAAACAAAAATCTCGTGATTTCTGTTCCAGGACACCCGCAACACTATAGCACTGGCCCTCCATTCAGAGACACTGTTAAGCGTATTCAAGAAACACTAGATTCAAAATGACAGTCCTAAAAGCAATCACTTGAAAAATAAGAGCCACAACTGCAGCACCTGCATTTCACATGTGGTTATGACGAGGATCACTGCTTTTCTCTAAGGTCTGGGTCACTAAATAAAGGCTGTCAGGAAACCATCTGTAGCACTTCAGTGAACACCCTGAATGCTCATCTGTACACCAGGCCTGGGGGCTCCTGGTCCAGCCAGCTGACAGCGCAGCAGCTTCTGGACTCCCCTGGGCTTTCTCACACTCCCTTGACAGGTACGAGAAACTCCTACACCAAGATGGTCTACAATTTTTTCTGATCTGTAACGGAAGCATCCATTCAGGGTAGACCTGCGGCTCGGAAGGCTTCCCACCTGCAGAACGAAAGCACCCATGATGAAATGACCAAGGATGCTCTGCCAGGTAGTGAGAAGGTCTTCTTGGCTCAGGAGGATCAGACAGAGTTGGGGAGGGAAGGCAGAGGACACTGCCCTGGTCAGTAGGACCTGCCCAACTAACCCTGGCCACTGGAGGGGCGACATCTCTCTAGCAAGACCCCCCGCCCCAAGCAGGTGGAATACAGCGGAATGAAACTTATACCCAATTTGAGTTTCCTACGCCCATGAGCTTTCTTAGAGGTGTCCTCTGCACAGCCTGTTCATCAGGGCCCTAAGCCAGTACATAGTTCCTTAGGACAGACTGTATAGGTTCCTTTAGTTTTTCTTTTCTTTTTTTCCCCACAATTTCATTGTTTCTGTTCAATACAGATGCATCTCTTCATTTACTGTCATTCTTTTTTTTTTTTTGTCTTTTTAGGGGCGCACCTGCAGCATATGGAAGTTTCCAGGCTAGCAGCTGAATGGGAGCTGCAGCTGCCGGCCTACACCAGAGCCACAGAAATGTGGGATCCAAGCGTGTCTGTGACCTCCGCCATAGCTCATGGCAATGCCAGATGCATAGCCCACTGAGCCAGGCCAGGATCAAAGCCATGTCCTCATGGATGCCAGTTAGGTCCATAACCTGCTGAGTCACAACAGGAACTCCCTATTGTCATTCTTTAAATGGTCATTCCTGCTGTTTTCAGATGACCTCTTACCTTTTGACCAAGGAGGTAGAGGGCAGAGTTGTTAAGAAGATACAGGCTGTGGGGTCTAACAAACCCGGCAGGTAGTTCCAGCCATGGACTTCCAAGTTAATCAGCCTCGCAGGTATTTCGTCCATGCAATGGAATGATCACTGCCTTCTCAAAGTTATAGTAAAGATTATATTAGGTAAGTTACATACAGTGAACATTTATTGAGCGAATGGTAGAAGTATCCCCCAAACTATTTTAATCTGCTTTTCTTTTCAGTTGCCCAGCTAGCAAAAGTGAATATACATATGCTAAACACATATATCATATGATTCCTCTTTATTTGAAAAAACTGGCTGTTCACAGCAGCATTATTCACAATTACACTGTGGAAACACCCCAGGTGTCCACTGACGGATGAATGAATAAAGAAAATGTGGTATATACACATAAGGGAATGTTATTTAATTTTTAAAAGGAAGGAAATTCTAGGAGTTCCTTTCGTGGCTCAGCAGGTTAAGAACATGACTAGTATCCATGAGGACATATGTTCAACCCCTGGCCTTGCTCAGGGGTTAAGGATACAGTGTTGTCACGAACTGTGGCATAGGTCGAAGACGCAGCTCGGATCTGGTGTTGCTGTGCCTGTGGCGTAGGCCTGCAGCTGCAGCTCTGATTCAAACCCTAGCCTGGAAACTTCCATAGGTGCAGTCCTAAAAAGTTAAAAAAAAAAGGAAGAAAATTCTGACACATTCTAAAACATAGAAAAACCTTGAGGAAGTCATGCTAAGTCAAAGAGTCACACAAGGACAAGTACCATGTAATGATGCTTACACAAGGTACCTGGAACAAATACACAAAAACAGAAAGTAGACTGTGGTCACTGCACACTGGGTGGAAGAGGGGCTGGAGAGTTATTGCTTAATGGGCACAGAGTCTCAGTTTCGCAAGATGAAAAAAGTTCTGGAGGTGGATGGGGGTGATGGTTGCTCAATAATGTGAATGAACTTAGTGCCACTGAATGCTACACTGATAAATAAACTGATAAATTTTATGTTACGCATATTTTATGATGATCTTAAAACCTAGCTGCTTCAACCAAATGCTAATAAAGAGATGTGAGCAACTAGTCACATTTATCTTCTACTGGGAAGCTTGTTTTCTTTTAGACCAACGTGCTAAAATACATCAGTATTCTGGCACTTATTTTCAGTTGTATTTCATTGTATCAACCAAATAATGTTACTTTAATTAAAACAAGTCTGATGTAATTTTTTCCTCATCAACTTCTTTCTCTCCAAAGAGTGAAAAGAAACACATGGTGCAACATTACAAATTTTTTGGGGGTAGTATATTTACCTCCCTAAGTGTTTCACTCAGATGAAGGTAAAATGCATATGATTTTATAAATAAATGAATACCTATTATCTGTAGTACACAGAAGCCTTAGATATGAGAAGTTGGAAAGAAGAAAACTTAGCACAATCGACAAAGAGACAAAAAACCATTAAAAAAAATACATGAGAAAAATGACAACAGTAACCACACAAGAAAACCTTATAGGGTGGAGAGTTAGGTGTTGAAGAAGAAGCATGAAAAAAAGGGCACAGTTTCAGGTAACAATATATAAGCCCTATTAATTCACTTTTAACAGATGGCATTGAAGTTCTGGCAGATTTTTTCTATTAAGGGCCAGAAAGTAAGTATTTTCAGCTTTCTGGGCCATGCGGCCTTCTGCGGCAACTAGTCAACTCTGCTATTACAGCTTGAAAGCAGCCACAGATAAAAGGTAAATGAATGGATGTGGCTGTGTTCCAATAAAACTTTATTTATAAAAGCTGGCAGCAGGCCAGATTTCGGCTTAGGGCAGTAGTTTGCCAACCATGGTTCTAGAGAAACAAAATAAATAAAAGGACAATTTAGAGTAATGTATATTAATGCACATGGACTAAAATACCATGGACTCATAGTTTATGCACCAATGAATAGGACCCATGAGCAGAAGTTCAAATCTAAAATGCCCCCATTTTTACCAAAGTTCTGATTGTCTCTCAGAGTTGAGATAAGAGGTTTGACGGACTAACAAAGTTTCTAATGGATTCCTCATTCCCACAGAAATGAGACGATAGGTCCATTTCCTTCTGAAATCATCCAGAATGCTCTCCTCTCTTAAAAAAAACAATATGAGCTAAGAGGAGTCCAATTCTTACTCCAAGTACCTCTAAGTTTTTTTTAACAGCTGATTCTTAAGGTACAGAATAAAATCTGGGGCAGTAACTAAAAGACACATCACTTCAAAAGAGGGTGGTAATTATCAAGACCCCAAGAAGTGTGTGAACCATCTATAAGGTGGGAAATTATCCAAAAGATAACACATTTCAATGTAAAAATAAGTAAACAAGAGGCATGAAAAGCAGTTACATAAAAAGAAAAAAACATGCTTTCTTTCCCCCTGACATTCTCTTGTGTATACAAGGAAAATTTTTGGAAGGAAACTCTTCATCTCTGAGTATTAGGATTCCCATTCTGAATGTTCATGTTTTACTTTATGTTATTTCGCAATTTTATTTTTCACCATAAGCATGTATTACTTTTAGGATTAAGATTTTTATACTGGGATTGCAGTTAAAAGGTTTATCACCTTCATTACTTAAGAGACCACTTGAACACTACCATTTTAAACAAAAGAATGGTCACTCCAAGGGCTTCTACTATCCATAAAGAGCATCACATAATGAGACTATTTATATAAAGAATCCATGGGAAATGGTCTTTGTGGGTAAAATTTCTCAGTAGTACAATACCTCAGCTCCACCCATCCACTTAGGCTCATCAGGAAACTCAGCACACAAAATATCTTCTGACTGATCGGTTCCCAAGACATGGTAGTAGAGCTTTTGGTGGAGATTGGTGGATGTTTCTGTGCCTGAAGGAGTTAAAAAGGTACACTGAAATGCAGCTGGCAACTTTAAAAAAATCTATTCCTCCCATTCCTTACAATGCTAGGAACACTGAAAAAGTTAAGTACCTCATTGCAGGTTACAAAGTTAATACACAAAAGTTAAGCACTTTCCTATATACCAGCAATGAACAAGTGGAATTTGAAATTAAAAACAGTATGATTTACATGAACAGCCCCCAAATTGGAATATGCAGGTATAAATCAAATAAAATATGTAAAAGAGGAAAACTACAAAACTGATGAAAGAAATCAAGGGGTTAAATAAATGGAGAGATGTTCCGATGTTTATGGACAGAAATATTCAATATTGTCAAGATGTCAGTTCTTCTCAACTTGATCTACAGATGTGATGCAATCTCATTCAAAAATCCCAGCAAGCTATTTTGTAGATATGGGTAAATGATGCTAAAGTTTATGTGGAGAGACAAAAAAAAAAAAAAAAAAAGAAAAGAAAAGAAACCAGAAGAGCCAGCACAATGTTAAAGAAAGAGGACAAAGCTGGAGAACTGAACTACCTGATTTCAAAATTCACTGTAAGTAATTAAGACACTGTGGTATTGACAAAAGAATAAACAAATAGATCAAAGGAACTGATAGCCCAGATGCAGACATACATAAAAAGTCAATACAATGGACAAAAGATAGTCTTTTCAACAAAAGGTGCTAGAACGATGAGATAGCCCCATGCAAAAAAAAATGAATCTAGACACAGACCTTACACCCTTCACAAAAATTAACCCAAAATACACCACAGACCTAAAAATGTAAATGCAATCATAAAACTCCTAGACAATAACATAAGAGAAACTCTAGATGACCTTGGGTTTGGTAATGACTTTTTAGATACAAACTAAAGGCATGATCCATGAAACAAAGAACTGATAAGCTGGACCTCATTAAAATTAAAATCTTCTGTTCCCTTATTTTACCATGGAGTTTCCACTGTGGTGCAATGGAATCAGCAGTTTCTCTGTAGTCCATGGCGCAGGTTTGATCCTCCACACGGCACAGTGGGTTAAAGGATCTGGCGCTGCCAAAGCTGCAGCGGTAGGTGGCAACTATGGCTCAGATCAGATACCTAGCCTGGCAACTCCATATGCCATGGGAAGCCAAACAAACAAACAAACAAACAAAAAAACCCAAACAAAACACAACAAAACAAAAACAAAAGGAAAACCTTCTGTTCCACAAAAGACACTATCAAGAGAATGAAAAGTTTGAACTACAGAATAGGAGAAAATATTTGCTGAGGAAATGTCTGATAAGGATTGTTGTCCAAAATATACAAAGAATTCTTAAAACTCAACCATAAGAAAACACAGAAGCCAATTAAAAAATGAGCCAAAGCCCTTAAGAGACACCTCACCAAAGACAGGATGGCAAACAAGCACATGAAAAGATGTTCCACAGCATATGTTATCAAGGAACTAACTGCAAACTAAAACAGTGACATACCATTACCCACCTATTAGAATGGCCAAAATGCAGAACACTCGCAACACCAAATACTGACAAGATGTGGAACAACAGGAATTCTCATTGACTGTTGGTGGAATGCAAATGGTACAACAAGATAGCTTGGCAGTTTTGTACAAAACTAAACATATGCTTATGACACGATACAGCAACTGTGCTCCTTGGTATATACCCAAATGAGGTGGAAGTGTATATCCACACAAACACTTCGCTGGATGTTAACAGCAGCTTTAGGCCTAACCGTCAAAACTTGGAAGCAACCAAGATGTCCTTCAGAGGTGAGTGGATAAACAACTACAGTACTTCCAGACAATGCAATATTATTCACTGCTCAAAGGAAATGAGTTATCCAAGCCATAAAAGGACATGGAGAAAACTTAAATGCATATTACAAAGTGAAAGAAGGCAATCTGAAAGGCTACCCACTGTATACTTCCAACTCTATGACATTCTGGAAAAGGCAAAGCTACAGAGACAGTGAAAAGATCAGTAGTTGCCAGGGGCTGGCAGGGGAGGAAAGGATGTATAGGTGGAACGCAGAGGCTTACTAAGGCAGTGAAAATACTCTGAATGACACTATAATAGTGGATACATACCATTATACATTTGCCAAACCCAGGGAGTGCACACTACCAAGAGAGAACTCTAATGTAAACCACGGACCTGGGGCGATCACAATATGTCTGTGTAGGCTCATCTATGGTACCCTCTTGTAGGGATGTTGATAATGACAGAGGCTATGCATGTGTGAGGGGCAGAGGTTCGTGGGAAATTTCGGGACCTTCTGCTCAATTTTTCTGTGAACCTAAAACTGCTTTAAAAGATTAAGTCTACTTAAAGAAAGAGTGAATTATCAGTTGGGTATCACTCTGGAAGTAATGACACATATTTGCTGATTTTGGAGGCTGTTATGAAAATGTACCAAGCCTTCAGAACAATGAAGAAAAAAGGAAGATAATGCCATTGCATTAAAAAAAAAAAAAAAAAAAGCTTTACGGTACTTGGTGTTTTCCCATGGTTTTCCAGGAACACTGGTAAGAAGCACCTGGCTGCAGAGGTTTTCTGGGTAAGAGGACAGCAAAATTACAGCTGGGAGAAGATGTTGGCTTTCTTAAATCAACCACAATTACTAATAATTACTATTTCTGCCAATGCAACTTGAGGCTAAATAATAACTGTCATGTTTTTTCACAAGTTAACTCAATAACATTGTTCTCTAACAAGAAATGGCCACTTCCATACTTCTTTGGTCTCCTGGAACTTGGCAACAGCCCACATCTAACTTAGAAGCACTCTAAACACAGGCAGCTAATTCTGTGTACAGAGCACAGAGGTCTTTCTTTAGCTAACATCTTTGAATCAAAGCCTACTTCCTGAGCTTCTCTTGTAACTCACTGGTAACTAAAAAAAAAAAGGTATTGAGTAATCTAATCAGAGGCAGCAAAAGCTAAATGTAGCTAAAAGAAATGCAAAGTATTATACTCTTATTCCCAATTCAACTGAAGGGGAAAAGAGAAAAGAAAGCAAGCATATCTAAAGATGACAAAGATACAGCAATTCATGGTAAGGGGACAGCATGTGCAGGAGAGAACACTGGACGAGCTGTACTTCCTGCCAACTTCAGGCCCTGCAACAAGCAAATGAG
Source organism: Phacochoerus africanus (assembly GCF_016906955.1). Classification (NCBI taxonomy): domain Eukaryota; kingdom Metazoa; phylum Chordata; class Mammalia; order Artiodactyla; family Suidae; genus Phacochoerus; species Phacochoerus africanus. The sequence continues at coordinate 71,569,731 of NC_062545.1, forward strand.
ACTCTGCATTCCAGCTCCAAATCTCTAGCAAAGGGATGGTAAAACCCACCCATATAGACCAACCAGGACAACATGAAAATTCTGTATACCACATGGAAACATAGAGAAGCATAAAGAAGAGGAAGACAGCTTGTACCAGCAAGGTCCGAGCTACAGAGAAATATAAGCTTCCTGCCTGGGAAGATGAGAGGTGAAGGGGGCAAGAAAGAAAGACCACCTGCATACAACAGGACTGCCATGCAAATGCAGAGAACAAAGGCATGTCCTGAAAGTCATCACAGATCAAAATATTAAAATAAAATAAATGTGACTGGAGTTCCCGTCGTGGATCAGTGATTAACGAACCTGACTAGGACCACAAGGTTGAGGATTTGATCCCTGGCCTCGCTCAATGGGTTAGGAATCCGGCGTTGCCGTGAGCTGTGGTGTAGGTCACAGATGTGGCTTGGATCCTGCATTGCTGTGGCTGTGGTGTAGTCCGGTGGCTACAGCTCCGATTTGACACCTAGCCTGGGAATCTCCATATGCTGTGAGTTCAGCCCTAAAAAGCAAAAAAAAATTTAAAAAATGTGACGGAGAGGTGACCTGTAACTTCTGAGCAGAGGAAGAGATGTGATTACTGCAGTCAGAAAACTTTATCATCACTCAACATTATTAAATGAGTTGGTTCTGGAGTTCCCATTGTGGCTCGGCAGTAATGAACCCAACAAATATCCATGACAATGCGGGTCCAGTCCCTGGCCTCACTCAGTAGGTCAAGGATCCAGTGTTGCTGTGATCTGCATTGTAAGCTGCAGATGCAGCTCGGATCTGGTGTTGCTATGGCTGTGGTGCAGACCCACAGCTGCAGCTCTGATTTGAACTTCCATATGCCACAGGTGTTGCCTTACAAAGAAAAAAAAAGTTGGTTTTGTTACAAAAAAAAAAAAAAACACAAAAACCTATCTTCTCCATGACCCCCTGGTAGAGAGAACACATCTGTCAAGAATGGACTGCAATAAAAACAGCCCCAATTTTTCACAGTTCCCGGTGTGTCTCCCCTGCCCTTGACTAGCAATTGGTCCTATGACTTGCTTTGGCCAAGAGAATGCAGTGAAATGATGTTTCAGGAGCAAGCCCAGGCATCAAAGAAGTTGTGCCTTTTGGTCTTCTTGGAATCCTGCAGAGCTGCCATTCAGTCAAGCCTGGGCTGGCCTGCCAGAGGGTAGGAGACCACATCCATCACAACTGAGGCCCCAGACATGTGAAAAAGTCACACCAGAATCAGTCAACTGACTGGCAGCTAATCAGAAGCACCAGACAGAAGTCAGCTATGCCCAGAAGAACTGCCTGGCCAATGTGCAGACTCACGAGCAAAAATAAATGGTCATTATTCTGAACCACCATGTTTTAGGGGGACCTGTTACTAACTGATATAATGTGCTTTGAGGAAACATAGTTTTAGACCAAGCAACCTCTAGGTAGGTCTAAGTTTCTCTCTAAGTAATGTGAAGTCACATTTCACCAAAAAGGTGCTTCATCTGAAGTCTCAACTTACCATCACTTTTCCCATCCTGTTGGGGGTATGCATTGTAGAACATTCCCTTCCCATCATGGGTCCAGGCCATACAGCTGAACTTGACTCTTTCAAGCACATCCGGAAGCTCTTTGGTACCATCGACTTTCATGAACTTGATCGTTACCCAGTCTGAGCCGCTGGCACTCAGACCATATGCAAAATATTCACCATCTTCACTGAATGCATAGCCTAGGGGACACATGAGAAATTATCACGGTGAACATGGGGACACACCTCCCAGCGTTGCCCACCTCCCACTGTGCTGTCCGACAAAGCTGCATTCCAGCTCCAAATCTCTAGCAAAGGGATGGTAAAACCCACCCATATAGACCAACCAGGACAACATGAAAATTCTGTATACCACATGGAAACATAGAGAAGCATAAGGAAGAGGAAGACAGCTTGTACCAGCAAGGTCCGAGCTACAGAGAAATACAAGCTTCTGTTGCACATGGAGGCAGAGTGTGGTAACAGAGCAAGGCAACTGGTAGTGGGAACTCCAAGGGCTCACCCAGGTCTGCCAGTAATTAGTCCTAGTACCTAAGTTGGACAAAATTTCCTAACCTCTCCAGGTCTTAGTTTCTTCATCTGTAAAATGAAGTACTGGATTATATGGCCACTAAGATGCTTCCATTTTAAAATTTCTCTATCTCAATAAGCAGTTTGTTTAAGAGCAGAGCTCATCTGGGACGTCATCATATTTCATTTATTCTCAAATGAGAAGGCAGGGGAAAAGGAGAAGGGCAACTGCTTTCAGAGTACTGACTGACTGTAACAAGACTAAACTGGAGCCATGACGTAATTTCTGGAATGGATTCCAAACTATTTGAAATCACTCTTTACAACCTCATTTTCTTGAGCACTGCTGGCACTCAGGGATTAATGTCCAACTCATCCGACCACCACAAGCCTGAGCATTTGCAGTGCAGGCTCCTACAGTGTATATTCCAAAAGCGACCATGGAAGAGAAAGAAAGGCAATAGCACTGACGGATTCCCTACCACATGGCATCCAATTCCTTAGTGCTATCACAGACAGAATGTTCTAACTGCTGTGGAATGTTTCCTGATATTTATGCTTACATTGGCTTTTATGATTATAAAGAATGTATAGTATTTGGTACCAGACAGTGATATTAGAGATTTCCTCTTACAGTGTCTGCTAAACTTCACTGGAGGTTGAAAAATTTCCTAAGAAACCCAACTATATTCAGAGGTTTCCTACTAGTTTACACAGTTTTATTAATAGAAAATAAGTTTAAATTTCACAAAACCTACTTATTAATCACTTATAATTCCTATAAAGTATCTAGGCTCATAAGTATATAAATGCAGAAAAGAGTCAAGAAAGTGATGAGGACTATTCACTTTTTACTCCACAGAAATTATATATAATTTTAAATTTTTAGGAAAAACTTAAAGTACTTTTGATTTGAAATATCTGTTTAAAAAAATCATATACTATCAAAAGAACCTGAATGTCTACCTGTGCTGTAACTTCTCTATAATATCATTTTCAGAAAACTCAAAGACTGAGACCAAGCTCCATGTCTAATTTACCTTGTCATCCATCAGGGCCTGTATATGACAAGCATTACATAAAAAAGGAAATCCTTTGGATGAGCTGCAAGTTAGATTCTGGTAAAATGAAATGATTTTGTATAGAGGGTATATTACTGCATAGAATCAGTGTACTAAATTCATTTTATAACTCCAAGATCAAATTCATGGAAGAATATTCCAATAAGCTGGCTGGCATGTTATTTTCCATACTGATTACTCCCAATATTAATTAGATTAAGGACTATTATTTACATACACAGCCTACTAGGGGAGAGGAGATGGAACCCACTAAATGACTGAATGCCCTTATGAAAGGAACTCTGCACAAATCTGCTAGAATAGAGCTCTTTAATTTCCACATCGATTACAGATTACAGGACTTTAGTGCTCCAATTACTCAATGCTGTAGGGCTGAACTAACACCTGTGTTTGTTTCTAAAAGAGAGAGGATGCTACAGAGGAAACGTTGAGCCAACTTCACTAAAAACAACTAGAATGCTGGCCAGAGATGATTCTCAGTGTGTATGATTTTTCAACCACAGAACCAAAGTACAGCCAACTTCCTTACCTTAGAAGTACTACACATGGCACAAATCTGATGTAATCTTATAGCTCATGGAGGGGGTTATCTTGGGGGGTTATTTAGGAGACATAGAGTAACTGCATACATACTTTTGCATACAGCAAAACTTATTTGTTGAGTTTTTAAATTTGCACCCTCAGGGGACAGAGTACCAAGGTGCCTAACTTCTATAAGACCATGTTTTATAAACTTCTTATTCTAACATACTAACAATAAACTACATTTTAAAAACTCATCACGTTTTCCCTTCAAGGAAGTTGATCTCATAAATATTCTTTCCTGATTTATATTTATACTTAAAAAAATTCTTTGTACAGCTCAAATTGTTTATAGAGACTTACTATGCAGCGAAGGGATTAAGATGGCTGAGTAGAAGGACTTAAGCTCAACTTCTCTCACGAAAACACCAAAATTACAACCAGCTGCTCAATGATCATCAACAAAACAGACTGGAAACTACAAAAAAAGATGTGCTACACACAAACATAAAAAATAAGCCACATTGAGACGGTAGGAGGGGCACTTCTGTGATATAAGCAATCCCATACCCACCAGGTGGGCTACCCACAGACTGGAAAATAACTGTTATCACAGAGGCTATCCCACAGGAGTAAGAGTTTGGGGCCCCACAACAGGGTCCCATGCCTGGGGGTATGGCATTAGGAGGCATATGGAACATTTGGCATTGAAGGCCAACTGGGCTTATGCACAGGAGCTCCATAGGACCAGGGCAAACGGAGACTCCACTCTTGAGGGGTGCACATGGGTTTCATGTGCACTGGGTCCCAGAGCAAAGCAGAGACTTCATAAGAATGTGGGTCAGACCATCTGTGGGTCTTGGACAATTTCCTGGGAAAACAGGGAGTGGCTGTGACTTACTCTGGGGGAAGGACACTGGAGGCAGAAGTCTTGGGAATAATCACTGGTGTGAACTCCCCTGGAGGTGGCCATTTTGGAAAAATCTGGCTCCATCCATCAAGGCTGAGAAGCCCCAGGCTAAAAAACAAACCTGGTGGGAACACAGCCCTACCCACTAGCAAACAGGCTGCCTAAAGTCCTCCTAGCCACCCAAACTTCTAACCATACCCAGAGACAAAGCCCCACCCATCAGAGGGTTAAGAATTAGCTCCATCTACCAGTGGGCAGGCACCAGTCCCTCCCATCAGGAAGCCTAAAACAAGCCCCTATACCAACTTCACTAACAAGGAGGGAAACATCAGAAGTCATTTTGCAGCCTGCAAAAATGACACCACAGAAAAATCTATACAAAATGAAAAGGCAGAGAAATATGACCCAGATGAAGGAACAATAAAAAAAAACAACAACAAAAAAAAAACCAAAAACAAAAAACCCAGAAAAACAGCTAAGTGATCTGGAGTTTAGCAACCTCCATGAAAAAGACTTTAGGGTATGACAGTAAAGATGATCCAAGATCTTGGGAAAAAACTGAGGCAAAGACTGATAAATTACAAGAAACACTGAACAAAGAAATAGAAGATTTAACGACTAAGCAAGCAGAAATGCAAAACACAATTATCTGAAATAAAAAATTCACTAGAAGGAACCAGTAGCAGAATACAGGAGGCAGAAGAACAAATAAGCAAGGTAGAAGACAGGCTGGTAGAAATCACTGACACAGAACAGGATAAAGAAAAAAGAATAGAAAAAAAATGAAGACAGTCTAAGAAAACTCTGGGACAACTTTAAATGCACTAATATCCAAATTACAGGGCTGCCAGAAGACAGAAAGAAAGGGCCAGAGAAAATTTTCGGCTAAGAGATAACTGCCGAAAATTTCCCTAACCTGGGAAAAGAATCACTCAGTCAAATCCAGGAAGAGCAACAAGTACCATATAAAATAAACCCAAGGAGGAACACCTTGAGACATATTTTAATCAAACTGACCAAAATTAAAGACAAAGAGAAAATATTCAAAGCATCTAGGGAAAAGCAACAAACAACATACAAGAGAACCCTGATAAGGTTATCTGCTATTTTTCAGCTGAAACTCTGTAGGCCAGAAGGGAGTGGCATGATATACTTAAAAGTGATTAAAGGAAACAAACCTCCAACCAAGATTACTCTACCCAGCAAGGTTCTTGTTCAGATTTGAAGGAGAAATCAAAGGCTTTACAGACAAGCAAAAGCTGAGAGAATTCAGCATCACTAAACCAACTTCACAACAAATACTAAAGGAATTTCCCAAGTGGAAAAGAAAAGGCCACAGTTGGAAACCTTAAATGGAATTGGACTAAATGCTCCAACCAAAAGACACAGACTGGCCGAATGGATACGAAAACAAGACCCATATATATGCTGTCTTCAAGAGACCCACCTCAGTTCCAGGAACACATACAAACTGAAAGTGAGAGGACGGAAGAAGATATTCCATGCAAACAGAAATCACAAGAAAGCTGGAGTAGCAATACTCTTATCAGACAAAACAGACCTTAAAATAATGAATGTTACATGAGACAAAGGACATTACAGAATGATCAAAGGATCAATACAAGAAGAAGATATAACAACTGTAAATATGTATGCCCCCAACATAGGATCACCTCAATATATAAAGCCTTAAAAGGAAAAACTGACAATCACACAATACCGGGGGCCTTTAATATACCAATTACAGCAATCAACTAATCATCCAGACAGAAAATCAACAAAGAAACATAGGCCTTAAACGATGTATTAGACCAAATAGACTTAATAGATATTTTTAGAATACTCCATCCAAAGCAGAAGAATACACAATCTTCTGAAGCACATAGGGAACATTCTCCAGGAGAGTTCACATTCTGGACCACAAATCAAGCGTCAGTAAATTTTTAAAAACTGAAATCATATCTAACATCTTTTCTGACCACACCACCACTATAAAACTGGCAATCAACGACAAAGAAAAAACTGTACTCTGAAAACTATTAAGATGCTGAAGAAAGAAGTCAAAAATGATACAAACAAATGGAAAGATATGCCATGCTCTTGGATTAGAAGAATCAATACTGTCAAAATGACTATGCTTCCAAAGCAATCCACAGATTCAATGCAATCCCTATAAAATTACCAACGGCATTTTCACAGAACTAGAGCAAAATATTTTAAAATCTGTATGGAAACAAAAAAGACCCTGAATAGCCAAAGCAATCCTGAGAAAGAAAAATGGAGCTGGAGGAATCAGACTGACTTCAGACTCTACTACAAAGTTACAGTCATTCAAAACAGTATAATACTGGCATAAAAAGAGAAATACAGATCAGTGAAACTGGAGAGAGAGCCCAGAAATAAATCCACACACCTATGGTCAACTAATACTATGACAAAGAAGGCAAGAATAGAAGTGGAGGAAAGACAGTCTCTTCCATAAGTGGTGCTGAGAAAACTGGAAAGCTACATGTAAAAGGTTGAAATGAGAACACTGTCTAACACCATACACAAAAATAAACTCAAAATGGGTTAAAGACCTAAATGTAAGACCAGCTACTATAAAACTCTTAGAGGATAACACAGGCGAAACACTCTCTGACATAAAGGACAGCAGTATCTTCTCAGATCCACCTCCTGGAGTAATGACGATAAAAACCAAAATAAACAAATGGGACCTAATTAAACTTAAGAGGATTTGTACAGCAAAGGAAACCCTAAACAAAATGAAAAGACAACCCACAGAATGGGAAAAAATATTTGCAAATGAAGCGACTGCCAAGGGTTAATCTCCAAAATATATAAACACCTCCTGCAGTTGTATCAAAAAAACAACTCCATCAAAAAGTGGGCCAAAGATCTAAACACACATTTCTCCAAATAAGACAAATAGATGCCCTCCCAAATACATTAAAAGATGCTCAACATTACTAATTATTAGAGAAATGCAAATTGAAACTGTAAGATACCACTTTACACCAGCCAAAATGACCATTATCAAAAAGTCTACAAACAATAAATGCTGGAGAGGGTGTGGAGAAAAGGGAACCCTCTTACACTGCTAGTGGGAATAAAAATTGGTACAATCACTATGGAAAACAGTATAGAGGTTCCTTACAAAACTAAAAATAGAATTAGCATATGATCCAGCAACCCCACTCCTGGGCATTTATCCAGAGAAAACCATGACTCATTTGTAGCACTATATACAATAGCCAAGATATGGAAACAACCTAAATGTCCATTAACAGCAGAATGGATAAAGATGTGGTACATATATATGATGGAATATTATTCAGCCATAAAAAGGATGAAATAATAGCATTTTCAGCAACATAGATGGACCTAGAAATTGTCATTCTAAGTGAAGCTGGACAGTGAGAGACAAACATTATATGATGTAACATGTAATCTAAAAAAAGGATATAGATGAACTTACAGTATCACAGACTTTGAAAAACTTATGGTTACTAAAGTGGACAGGTGGGCGTAGGGAATAATGGAATGGGGGTTTGGGATGGAAATTTTCTAAAATTAGGTTGTGATGATGGTTGCACAACTATAAATATAATAAAATTCACCGAATTATTTTTAAAAATTGCTTATAGAAGAGGATGAATTTTTTTCCGCTAACAGAGAGGCCTCAGGGATGCTATAGGAAATGATGATGATACTTCAAAATCCCAGAAGCCCTAGAAGCTAATCTGGGTCCAGTGAGAATTATTCTCTAGTTCTGCTTCACACCATCAGAAGAACATGTGGCTATTCATGTGTTCTAAATATACTGTGCAAAAATTAGCTTTCCTCACACTGAAAGTGTGTCTGTTCTACAATCTGGTCCACACTCTGGTTATTTCAGAGGTCGGGCAACTGTGCCAACATCAGAGCTGTGAGCAAGTCGAGGGCTGGGATTCGCGTTGGCCTGACTGTGTAGCTCTCACCTCGGAGCGCCACCGTGCCGTCATCAGAGAGTATGTTGGGGTCGAGGAACACTCTGGCTTCCCCCTCTAAGGAATCCTGTACATATAATACTCGTTGGTTCTGCAAACCTGTATTGTAAAAATAGAAATACCTGGGGGACAGAAATGGCCTATATTTAGCTGTGGAGTTTTCTATTTGTGCAACAAAATCAAACATATATAAACAAAGAAAAACAATATACAAAGGTACAACCTCAAACAGGCCCTGCCAGGGACATGCAGACAAGAGTGGAAGGCTCCACCATCTCCCTGTATTCAAATAATCTACTGTAATTCTGCATACTAGCTAAATAAATCTGCTTTATTTGCTAAAATTAAAACTGATTTCAAATAATGCAGTAACTTTTTCTTTTCAATGCTGGAGACAGCAGATTTGCTAAAATGAAGCGCCAGTTCCCTTCCTGAGCTAGGCTGCTAGGGGAGGAGGTGGACAAACCTTTTCTGTAATGGACAAGACTACAAATCATTTTGTACACCATACAGTCTCTCATGCTGCTACCCAACTCCGCAGCTGTGGTACAAAAGCAGTTTACACGTGGTACCATGTCAACTGGTACAACCACTATGGAAAACAGTATGGAGGCTCCTCAAAAAACTAAAAGTAGAATTACCATATGCCCCAGAAATCCCACACATCCAAACGGGTATAGTTGTGTGCCATTTAAACTTTATTTACAAAATAAGGGGTCAGCAGGGCGTGGCACGCAGATCATATTTTGCTGATCCCCATGCAGGGGGAGTCTAACAAATTCTAAAGTAACTTCATGGCAAGGAGACTTAAAAAGTGAACAAGAGACTTTATTTAAGTGGATGTCAGAGGGAGAGGAACCAGAGTGAACTGTTCGGAATGACTTCCTGGCTCATTTCCATTCTTGGATGGAAGAAACACATATGATAAAACTTTTTCAAGCAGTATAAGCCAAAGAGAATTAATTTTAGAGGGAAACAATCTCCACTGCTGTCTCTGAATCACGTTATCTCACCATTACTAGACCTAAGACAATAACTTTCTACAATCTCGACTTTGTCCCAGGACACATCTCTACTAAATTTTTTAGTCCTTCTTTTAACAATTTCGACAACAGGCCAAAAAATATTATTCTCATATTCAAGCATGGAAATGAATTGATTTTATAATGAATTAGGTTTATTAACTAATAAGTTATCTGGTATTTATACTGCAAAATTTCAGAATGCATTAGATTAGAAAAGTAAAAAGAAAATTAAATGAAAGCAACTTCCCATACCTTTTTCCTTTTTTGAAGTGGCAACTATACTTGGGGTAGTCATACAATTCAGTCATCCTCTCTTTGTATAAACCTCTGATAGGACACTGCTCAAGAAATGGCACAGTGATCTTGTTCTGGGCTTCCACGAAAGCCTAAGGAGAAAATGTAAATGACCAAAGCAAGTCAGATGTAACATTTTCCACGTGGAGTATTATCCATTAACATCTATCAGCGAGATCCAGCAATTTCACTCTGGTGTTATATTCTAAGGAAACAAAACACCATGTCAAAGTGGTATCTGCAGCCCTATGTTCACAGCAGCATCATTTACAACAGTTACAACATGGCAACAACCTCAGTGTCCAGTGCTGGATGAATGCATAAAGAAAATGTGGACAATATAGACATGGTTACGTATTACTCAGTCATAAAAGAGTAGGAAATTCTGCCATTCACAACACAGATGGACCTCAATCCCTTGAGTCAAACAGAGAAAGCCAAATACTGTGTGAACTCACTCACAGAATCTTAAAACATAAAACCCCCAAACTCATAGAAAAATCAGATTTGTGGATACCAGAGGTAAAGGACAAGGGGAACTGGGAACTGGATGAAGGTGGTCAAGAAGTACAAGCTTCCAGCTATAAGATAAATATAAGGGAGTTCCCGTTGTGGCACAGCGGAAACAAATCTGACTAAGAACCATGAGGTTGCGGGTTCGATCCCTGGCCTTGCTCAGTGGGTTAAGGATCCGGCGTTGCCATGAGCTGTGGTGTAGGCTGCAGACGTGGCTCAGATCCTGCATGGCTGTGGTTGTGGTATAGGCCAGCAGCTGTAGCTCCAATTCAATCCCTAGCCTGGGAAGCTCCATATGCTGTGGTGGGTGCTACCATAAAAAGCAAAAAGAAAATAATAATAATAAAAAATAAATAAATAAAAGTTAGCTATAACCAGAGGTATAAATGTACAACATGATAACTACAGTTAACACTGCTCTTTGATATACAGGAAATCTGATGAGAGAATAAAACCTAAGCGTTCTTATCACAAAGGAAAAAATATTGTTTTCTTTTTTTTGGTATCTGTATGAGATGATGACTGCCGACCAAACTTATCTTGGTAATCATCTCATGACATGTAACTCAAATAATTTTGCTATACACCTTAAATTTATACAGGGCTCTACATCAATTATATTTCAATAAAACTGGGAAATTTTTTTTTTAAAAATTTATCAACGAAAGCATACTCTCCCTCAATAAATAACAATAACTACCTAACACTTACATGGCACTAACTATGCACCAAGCAAGTATTAATTCATTTAGAACTCATAATCTTATGGAGAAGGTTCTTTTTTTAGCCTAACTTTATGGATGGGGAGACGAAGCCTTAGCGTGGTTAAAAAGGTGCCCAACACAACATGCAGCTGGGAAGTTGCAGAGCTGGCTCCAGAATCTACGCTCTTACCAAATGCACTACATTTCTTCTCACCCGCTGTTGAGAAACTACACGTACCCTGTGCCAAGGCTCCCGGACTCTTAGCAGCTGGTAATCCCAAATACATCAGCGTTAAAGAAATCAAGTTAGAGACTCCCATGTGCAGCTTTCTAATAAGACCTACTACTCTTGGCAATTTCAGAGAACACTGCTAAATTCTGAAACTAAAGACAATTTTTAAAAAAATTGGAAAGTGGGTGGCAGTGACTAAGTATGTTAACAAAAATGGTTTATAAGAGCAAGAGATGGTTTATAGGAAGTCAGGAGGTCCTGGCAGCCAAGGTGGGAAGGGGCAGTTTTTACAACAGCCCAGTTGTATATAAGCATAACCTATTTAAAACTAAGCAGTGAGAAAGTTTAGACTACTATAATGATACTATAATAGTATAAAATCTTGGCCTTATAGTAATTTATGTATGGTTATATGAAACAAGAATAAATGTATCAGTTCTAAATTCAATTGAAAGTTTAATCAGATGTGTATACAAAGGTAAGCCTTTTTTATAGGGGAAACCCTCAGGGAATTAACAACTTAATATACTTGGAATGGCAGACAAAAATGCGTTAATATCAGGGCCCATCCCAGCTCAAAATGGCGTTTAAGTGGGCTCTTCTATACAGGCCACCAAGCCCACTCTGGAGAACCCAGGTTCTGTGCTGAGAGAAAGCTGTGACTCAAAGTTTATCAATGTGCTTACAAACAAGAGAGAGGAGTGTAAGGTATGAAGATAATGAGGAACAACAGTTTTTGCAAAGGATCAATTCAAGAGAAATAAAACTGTCATGGATCACATTTCTTATTTCACTCAAACAAAAAATAAAATTGATTGAGTCCCACAGAAATAAAACTTCAACTGCCTATCACCAGGGGCTGGCACATCTCACCCTGGCCTGCTTTCCTACGGCACTTGAGCTTAGAATAGTTTCTGTATTTTTAAGTTAGGCACACGGGTGGAAAATCCAACACTGACCTTCCTGGTTCACAACATGGAAAACATTTCACATGGCCCTTTGTAGGAAAAATTTGCTGACCCTACTCTACCTCATTAAAAAGTGTCAGCAAGGAAATTAACTTGCTTTTTTAGTTACAAAATTAACGCACAGCTGCAAAGGGGAAGGGGAGCGTTCTGCAGATCACAGTAAGTGTGTGCACGAGCATGACTTTACGGAGGAAGGAAATGCCCAGGTCTACTTTACAGACATGGAAATGGAAGCATGCGGTATTGAAGTCACCTGGCCAAGGTCATACAGTGAGTGAGCAACAGCGCTGAAGCCGTAATTACGTTACTCCAGTCACTGTAACAGTGACTGAAGCAGACTCCTTGCCTGATAGTGGATGTGAAGACAAAGCAGACCCATCCAGGGAGAAACGGGGGCAGCCTGGGCCTCCCATGATTTCCTCCTGCTTGGGCTGGGCAGGCCTGTCAGGGTACTGGCACGTCCACAAGGATTTACTAAGAACCTACTGCGCCAGCACTGATTCAGGCATTGTGGTGACAAATCCAAGACCAGACCCCTGCCAGGGTGGAGCTAACATTCTCCTAGGGGACACAAAACACAAAGCACAGAGTAGTCAGCCTTAAGGACACTCCCAGGAAAACTGGAGCAAAGCTGCTACTGAAAGGAACATCCACAGCCTGCACTGCTCTGAACCCGCCATGTGAGTAGGGGTTTGTGGGAGTGCCACGAGCAACCTCATGCTGCTATGACACCCCAGTTACATTTTACAAAATTACCAAGCCCTAGTGGGAATTTAAAACCCATCATTCCCCACAGATCCTGGGCAACACTGGGAGGGAGTGTCCTTACTTCTAGCAGGTGGTGGGCGGGGCAGGCTCTTCTGAGGCAAGAGGGAGCAGCTCCATAAAGACAGGAGCATTCCAGGACTGAAGGGCAGCGCAGGGCCAGGGCAGAGGACCAGGAGAGGGAGGAGAAGCAGGAGCAGGAGCAGGAGCAGCAGCAGCAGCAGCAGCAGCAGCAGCAGCAGGGCGCCGTGAAAAGGGATAAAGTGTCAGCAAGGCTGGGAGTGAGAGAGACCCAGGAGGGAGCAAGGTCACATGACCCCTGGTGCTCAGCCAAGAAGTCTGACTCTTCACTCCAAGTGCAAGCAAGCTAAGACTGGGTGAGGACACAGCTACCTTTGAAACGGGCTACTCTTGGTTTGGTAGACAACAGACCGTAGGGGAACAAAAGTAGAAGCAGGGAAGACGGTTAGGAACATGGGGCAGGGGTCCAGTGTTGAGAGACAAGGCCAAGTGGAAAGGCTGGTCTCTAAATGGGGCAGGAACAACCCAATGGGAGTGGAGATAGAGAAAATGGGCACACATTTCCCAGAAGGGAGTGGCCTTACCAGGATTCCCACCCTGAGACCCTGGTATGCTGAGGGTCATGGCTGGCCCCCTCCCCTCCCACTGGGGGTCCTCTGAGGATGGAGCCCTGCAGACTCTGTCTCCCAGGGCCTTCTGATCTGTGTTCGTAGGAGGCTGCACCTGGGCTTTACCCTGGCTCCAGGAGGACCATACAAGTCCCACAGTCATAGACCATGCAGTTCATTCTCCTTGGAAACATGGAATGGCGCTCTCCCATGGTTCTCTATTTGCTTTGTTTTTTTCAGATGTCTCATGGTCTCACCATAGCATCACAACTGCTGTGATGGAACCCATCTCATGCAAAAGCTGATGCACCGGCTTTTCTCATTTAAAATGTTTAGACGACCGTTAGGCCAGCCATAATCATGCTACTAAATAACTAAAAAACTAGGCTCACTATATACAATTTTATCACCGCTCATCCACAAATGTTAGTCAATTATTCTAAGCAGAGCAGTAGTTAACTGCACCCTTCCAAGTCAAATATCTAGATGCAAACTGTGTTCAAGTTCTCCAAACTCTAGGTTCTGTCAAAATGTACATCCTGATAATATGGGCAAACTGAAGGTGGGGACAAGTCTTCTGCAAAGGGGCTTTGTGATATTTAGGGTTACAAAGAATGTCAATAAGGTCGTCTTGGTCATTTATGGATTTAACAGTCTGGCTTTTTGGTCTAAAAATTAGAACAAATTTAGGGGAAAAGGAGAAGAGGTCTAAGGATAAAGAAAAAAAACCCAAAAAACTGGAGGAATGTCATGATGATGAGAAGGCCAGGTGAGGAGAATTAAGTTCTCCTTGCTCCTCAGGAGTCTCAGCATCTAACGTCACACTCCAGGATACTATTAAAATCACTGCAACCTGAAAGCCCATGACATGACAGCAGCGGCTGAGCCTTAAAGAGGATCACCAGTCCAGATTTTATAGCTATGGCTGAGTCTGAACACATTTTTCTAAGAATAGCTGCTCAAAGCTGAGAAATCCAATTCACATTTCACTTTGCCTTGACTATTAGAAACCTTCAAAGCAAACTTTCAGTTATGCAAGATGATTAAATTCTAGAGACCTGCTGTACAAAACTGTGCCTCTAGTTAACAATGTCATACTGGACACACTAAACCTTGCTGAGAGGACAGATCTCATGTTAAACATTCTTACCATAATTACAAAAAAAGAAAGAAAGCAAGAAAGAAAGAAAGAAAGAGCAAAGCTCCACTGCTAAGAATAGCTCAGTTGGGAGCTGGAGATGCCTTTACCTTCACTGTCTTTAGAAAGAGTTTTCTTCAAGTTGTCCTCACATGTACTATATTTTAATCACAAAATATCTCAGTTCCTTTTACAAGCACAATTCTTACCTGCATGAATAAAAAGAATGCATACAGTAGCTCATTTTACACACACACACACTCTGGCATGGGTATCACCCAAGTAAAACGAGAGGTGGTGCTATTTACATCCATCAACTTTGGGGAGTCTCCAGTTCCTGCTATAGCACAGTGGGTTAATGATCTGGCTTGTCTCTGTGGTGCTGCCGATTTGATCTCCAGCCTGGTACAGTGGGTTAAGGATCCGGCATTGCCACAGCTGCAGCTTGGGCCCAAAAAAAAGGAAAGGGAAAAAAAAGAAAAAAAAAAAGGAGTTTCTGCTGCAAATTATATACACATATATATATAAATAAATAAGTGTATATATATATATTTATAAAATGAGCTTGTTAAAGCAAGTGGTTGGTGTGACAGCACAGCCTGGTGTGTGCATATGCGTATATGTGTGTATATGTATATATGCATGTGAATGAGCCAGTTAAAACAAGGGGCAGGTGTCCCAGAGCACAGCCAGGCAGAAAACCCCAATGAGAGTCATGTGTGCAGGGCTGAGAGCATCCTAGAAGCCAGAGGGGGAAGCACACCTGGACCCCCTCACTGCTGGGAGTGTAGCAGAATTCGGAAATGACTCCCCACGGGCAGGGATGTCCCCGTAAGAAAGAAGGCAAGAGGTGGTAAAGCTCATGCCTGAGACCACAGGACCCAGGACCAGAAGGGATGGATGGTCACATGGAAAACTGGAGGCAGGTCATGCCAAACAGAGGATGAGAGACAGCTGCTTCAGCAAACAGGTCCAGAAGCTGAGGCTAGAGTGGAATGGAATGAGGTACTTTACAAGGTGAATTTAGGAACCTGTACCCAGATAAGAAAAGAGTGCCCCGTGTATTCCAGGACTCTCGGAACATTCACAATATCAGGATCCTAACGGCAAAGGAAACCTGAAATCCCAAGATGAAAAGCTTGTTCAAGTCATGTTGCAACGACAATGCCACCACCTCCATTACCACGGACGTCTTCCGCCCTTCTCTTCCTACAAACCCCTGTGAACCCTGAGGAGGAAAAATGCTGGATCCAATCGCTGAGAGCCTCAAACCCACAGGGCTTGTCTTTTAACATGAAAAAGACAGAGTAAGTCCATCTCTTCTCTGGGACCATCTGCTCCCAGGTCAGGAAGGCACCCATTGAGCCTCCCGCTGCACATATGTGGGTAACATACCAGGTGGGCCCTGCAAGGGGCCCTGCCAGCCCTCTTTCCACCATCTCTGCCTGTCCTCGTGAGGGCAAATCAACCTGTTCCCTCACTGGGCTAGGTACTATCAATCAGGAAAAGAAAGCAGAGAGCCTCATTCTGACCTCACGATTCAAGACTTGTTCTCAAATATCGCCCCTCCCAGGGTGCCCATTCAAAGCTGGAACAACAACCTCTCCGACGTACACACCACTGGCCAGAAACCTGGCAAGGATAGAGGTGATCTGCACATCAAATCTAAACCCAACGAAAAACCCAACCAGAAGAAATTAACCATCCATACACACACACCCTTCTTTGAATAATTCCTGAATCAATGAGGGAACACAAACTATAACAAGAATATTTAGAAAAAAGGAAAACTAAACCATTAAGAATTAAAGTTCTTGGAATGTGGCAAAACCACCTGGAGTTGACATCTGTTTCTTTCTGGTACCTTTAGGAAGCCCCACTGCTAGACTGGGGGAGGGAGGTGTGACCTCTGCCAGCCATCAGAGCATCCCTTCTCAAGAGCCAGGGACTGATGCAGGGCCAGGCAGACATCCATGCAGGATGAGGCTCAGGGCTGGTCTAAGGCTTTGTTTCATGATCACCATGCACATCGGGGTAGCTGAACTGATCTAGTCCACAGGACAGGACTCAGGAGTGTATGAAACAGGCTCCGGAGACAGAGTTGGTGTCTGGCTGTGTCCCATTCTGAAGGACAGTGCCCATACTGTGACTGAGGAGGCACCTATGGTCCAGGTGAAGTGCTCTGCACCCAAAAAGAAGCCTAGGTCTGGAAGTGACAGTTAGGCCTTAGCAAGTTTGGGGTTCCCCCTCTCTCCTGATCAGATTTTATCATTTTTGGGTGCTGGCAGCTTATACCACCATCTGTCATAGATAATGCTAGTGACACCTCTGTCTGTATTCTAATTATGCTATCTCCTGTCCACAGTCCTTATATAAGTAAACCCTGTTCATTTTCATAAGCAGAGTCTTTTGTCAATTCTTCTCTACATGCAACAGGCAATAAAGTAGTTATGAACCAAGGCTAAAAAACCAGAATCCTTTTTCAGAGACAGAGGTGAACGCTGGGCTGGAAGAAGTTATCTCGTCTTGACGTCTGGGGTGGTTAGAATTGTGTAAAAGCTGAAGAGCCAAGGTCCATCTTTCCCCACCACATGGGAGAGGCTGCCAGGAAATAAAACAGAGAAAGGCGGTTGGTTTCCAGAAACAGGTTTCCAGAAACACCAATGCACTCCTGGATCAGGCTGTGCCTAAAGGTGTGTACTAATCTTCAGTTACGTGGGCCGCTCAGCTTTTTTTTTTTGGCCATGTTTGCAGCATGTGGAAGTTCCTGGACTAGGGATCAAATCCATGCCATAGCAGTGACCCAAACAGCTGCAAGTGCAATGCCAGATCCTTAACCTGCTGCACCACAAGAGACCTCCTCAGCTCCTTTTTTACATGAGCTAGTGTGAGCTAGCTTTCAGGTGCTGCTGTCAAAGAGTCCTGACTGACACAGCTCTTCTAGAAGCCCTTGGGATTGCTGAGCAAGGGGAGGCTGGCTGAGCCTGGGCAGGCTGGAAGAGGGGGAAGAGACCCAAAGGCAGGATGGGGAAGCCTGGAAAAGGTGACTACACCAAAGTTTCATCAGTAAATGAGAAAAAGTGAAATGTAACTAAAAATTCAAATCAGAAAGTTCTAAAGTGACAAAAGAAAATAAAAAGAAATGAATGAGCTAGAAAATTAAAGTGTGTAACTTATAAGGCTTAGAACCATTTCTTTCTTAAAAACAAACACATTCAACCAAAGCTATGGCTGAAAACTCATCAAAAAGGAGAGAAATTACTGACACTGGAAATCAGAAATGATAGCAAAATAGACACACGAACAAGGAGAGTAATATCATTCTAACAAATATTTCATAATGACAGTAAATTTTAAAATCTCAATGATATGGTAAATTTTCTAGGAAATACAAAGCGACTAAAATTGATCCACATAGAAAGGATATCTGAACAGAGCCCAAGAATTCATTGCAATAAAAGAGTTTGTTCCAGATAGCTCTAAAGAGTATCTCAAATTATCAAGCAGATAATTCATACAGTATTTAAGCTATTTAATAATGAATGCAATGGCAAGCTGTTATTAAGCACTGACTTGTATTTATCCCTCTACTATGTTTCAAAAACATCATCACTAAAATTTCACAACCATACACAGTAGTTTTCTCCAGATTATAAATCAGAAAATTGAAGCTTAGAGAGGTTAATGAGCATGACCTATGTCACACCTCTGATGAAACGATAGATTCAAACCCATCTTTCTACCTCCAAAGCCATTTATTAATGACTATACGCTACTGCTTTCCCACAAATAAACAAGTTCCAAGATCTCTAAGGGTTCTCATTAGTTGCTAGGGAAAACAGGGTATAAAGAAAATTCTGGAAAAGGGGAGGCAAGTCAGGAAGCTACTGAAGGTCCAGCCCAGTGGCAGTGCATGCCTGAACCAGGCAGCATCTGCAGGGATTAAGAAAAAGATGGGTATGAGATTTTACGGAGGCAGAACTGGGGCCCTACAGAATCGTGTGCATGACTAAATGGAGAGCCCATCAAAATGGTCAGACTTCCACCCACACAGGAGTGGCGCAGAAGGCTTTATTACGACACTGGCCTTGGTTTCCTCAATGAGAAAAACAAGAATCACAAACACCGCCTCTCCAATTTACAAAGATGCTATAAACAAGTGAGGCGTCTATGATAACCTCAGCTCCTTGAGAGTGCCCTACATAAACCAAAGGTGAGATTATCGTTCTCTAATCATGTCTAAGCATTCTCCAGGGCAGTTTCCCCACACTTTCTGGATCTTAAGAATTAGCTGGTGGAGTTCCCGTCGTGGCGCAGTGGTTAACGAATCTGACTAGGAACCATGAGGTTGCGGGTTCGATCGCTGGCCTTGCTCAGTGGGTTAAGGATCTGCCGTTGCCGTGAGCTGTGGTGTAGGTCGCAGACGTGGCTCAGATCCCATGTTGCTGTGGCTCTGGCGTAAGCCAGAGGCTACAGCTCCAATTAGACCTGGGAACTACCATATGCTGCAGGAAGCAGCCCTAGAAAAAGGCAAAAAGACAAAAAAAAAAAAAGAATTATCTGGTGAGATTTCTACTTATATCAGACACTCTGGAAGTAGAGCCTGGGCATTTGTATTTTTAACAAGTACCAGGTGATTTTTCTGACTGAGTGCTCTGTCCCTGGACATGTCAACGTGGGGTCGTGAATGGATTTTAGATCCATAAGAGAAGAGAAAGAGGCTGGGAGAAGGCAGAATTCTCTTCATTTTTCAGCTGTCAGTTCCTGAATAACTGTCTTCCCAAAGATACCACGTCTGCTATCAGCATTTTCCATAGAGGAAAGAAAGATTATTGAACCAAAGCTGAGTAGCTGTCTACAGGGAAAATATTAATGTTAAATACACACAAGCACCTTAAGAATTTCATCAATGGTCTGGGGTCTGCTTTTCTAAAATGGAGCTTTCCCTGATGGTGAACAAATGAGGCAAGACTCCCAGCCTCTACTTAAGATGTGGCTCAGCCTCCTTTTGGCACTGACCTCTAGCAGCTCAAAGGTGAAGTGGCTCACCCATCCCCCATGTATGGTCCTCCTAGGCTGGCATGTGATGCCAAGCCACCATGGGCCCATCTGTCCTGCTCATCCCCCATGTAACCTAAAGCTTGGTGCTGTGGACACCCAGGCACACCCAGGACTGGGGAGGAAAAGGATGGCACATACACCTACGGAGAGGAAGGAGGAATGAAACCAGCGGACCTGTGGCACTCGGGCTAGCCAGCATCTGTGCTTCCCCCTGCTTAGTGAGACGCTAGCTCCACATGGCTGTTTTGCCACCACAGAGGCCAAAGAGGGTCCCTAAAGCTTCCACCAAATCTTGTTTCACTGCTACAGACAGGCAAGGAGTGAGCACACGTCTGGAGCTCGGCCAACCAAACTCTCTCTCCTGGGATGCAGTCACGTGACCAAGTGACAGCAGGCTGAATGACCATAACCACAGACGCCATTAGCAGGGCTGGGTGAAAAGTGGAAACTCTAGCCATGTAGCCCTAGAACTATCTGGCTCCCACCTGCTCCAAGTCTGGCCCTTCAGTCTACCCCAGGAGCTGGCCTTATATCTGTGCCATGAATCCCTTATTTGCCTAATGTGGCCAGAATTCATCTCGGCTGCTTGCCTCAAAAACCTTGTTTCAGAAAGCAAGAGAAAGGAGACAGAAAAGAGAAGGAACTACTCAGAAAAGACGGCCTAGTACCAGCAAATTCTATCATACTTTTGACAATTACCCCACACACAGATCAAAAGGAAGTTCTCTAAATGCATATTTCCACTGTGGATTTAGAAGAATTATGTTTGCAAACTATAATAAGGCCAAGTATTTCCGTAGGAGGTGGTGAGTGAGACATTTAAGACCTTAGAAGTCTTGGAGGTTGAGATGGTATGTGATAATATATTTACCTAAAGCGTTTCCTGTTTCTACCAGAGAAGGAATTGTAGTAATTCTCAATCCAGGTCCTTATGGGAAACACTGACGAATGGAGGGCAGGATGTTTCACAGGCCAGCTTTGCCAGAGGGTTCACACAACACCAATTAAAATAGCTTTAAGGTAATCTCTGGGCCAGTTTAATCATCATGCTTCAGAAAAATAAAACCACACTTAGAATTCGTAGTTTCATGGGGGTGGGGGGTGCAATGTTCAGAATGTAAGTTATCTTTTCTATAAAACTGGAACTCAAAGAAAATCCTGCTTCGTTTTGTGGATGAAAATAAAAAGACAGAGGCATCTTTAAAGTAATAAGCTGAGTAACAAGCTGAGTAAGTAAATAGAGGGCTAAAGTCTGAAAGTCTACATCTTGATAAGTTTAAGCAGCAATGCCCAGGCTGTACCATATTTGAACAGAGCTCTGCTGTGGGTGGAAAATGAATCTTTTTTTTTTTTTTTTTTCCTTTTTAGGGCCACACCCGTGGCCTATGGAGGTTTTCAGGCTAGGGGTCTAATTGGAGCTATAGCCGCTGGTCTATGCCAGGGCCACAGAAACTTCAGATCCGAGCCGTGTCTGCGACCTATACTACAGTTCATGGCAATGCCGGATCCTTAACCCACTGAGCTTGGTTAGGGATCGAACCCCAACCTCATGGTTCCTAGTCGGATTCGTTAACCACTGAGCCACGATGGGAACTCCCCAGATTCACTTCTTACATGCATGTTCTCAGTTGGGTGTCATTAAAACCTTGGAGCTAGATGAACTGAGTGTGACCATATTCATTTCACAGGTGAAGAAAAGGAATCCCAGCTAAGGCAGCCTGCTGTGCTTAAAGGACAAGAAAGTGGAAGACCAGGGGCTATGACGTTCAGTTCCATCTGGCAAATACTGTTCCTCCTCCCTACTTCCCAACAGAGGTGATGTGAAAAATGCCTGAATGCTCACAGGATGATGGAACAACACACAATGAGGACACAGTTTGTCCTACAGTCTTCAAAAGAACACCGTAAACCCAAACCAGTCTCTCTCTTTTTTTTTTTTTTTGCTTTTCGCCTTTTCTAGGGCCACTCCCATGGCACAGGGAGGTTCCCAGACTAGGGGTCTAATTGGAGCTGTAGCTGCTGGCCTATGCCAGAGCCACAGCAATGCGGGATCTGAGCCACATCTGCGACCTACACCACAGCTCACGGCAACGCTGGATCCTTAACCCAATGAGCAAGGCCAGGGATCGAACCTGCAACCTCATGGTTCCTGGTCGGATTCGTTAACCACTGAGCCACGACAGGAACTCCCCCAAACCAGTCTTCCATGCAATCCTTCCATTATACCCAGCAGTCCTCAGCTCCCAGTCAGCTTGATCTACTTACTGTCTGTTGGCTGAGAAACACTAAACTAGCCCTCCATGTGACTGCAAGTTTTGAGAGCAAGCCTGCACTCCACAAGCTCTGCAGCCTGACAGCAAGATGCAAGTGGAGAGAAGGATCTTGGCTCACTCAGCTCTCTACTAGCTCTTCCCCCACGCTAGGGAGGGCACCCTGCCTGGGGAGATCCAGGCCAGACAGACAGATACCAGCACAGAGCAGAAACTCCTCATGCTACATGATTTTAGGGTTAACCTAAATAACAAAAACAAAAGCAAGCAGGCCAATAGTAAGCCAGATTTCAGGGGAGACAGAGAGGGTCCCAGGGAAAGGTGGTAACCACAGAAACTTTGTTCTCCACTGACCTCTGGGACATAAAAATACCTACACAGGCATTGTAGGCTATTTAAATAGCCTAGAGAGGATTAGAAACCCTTTAAGATTTAAATCTTTCCTGCCAAGGAAGGGAATGAGTGCAGGCAGGGGAAGAGAAAGGTGCTGTTTCCGGTTTCCTTACCTGTCAGACTGAAGGACTACTCCGGCTACCCTCACAGCCCCTTCTCAGCAGGTGGAATGGGGACCCCTAATTATGCAGCTAAATGGGCTGTGGGGGAGGGGGCAGAGATGCCATCATAGAAAAGAAGACCTATGTCATGTATTCCTTTGATCCTATTAGGTAATTTAATTTTTTAGAAGGAATGAACAAAAAAATAATTTTTTTTCTTTTTTTACTGGTTCTTATGAGTTTTTCTCTCATGATCCATAGGGGAAACGGAGCTGCTGTTACTTTCATTTTGCCCAGGGAAGCGCTCAGGGAGAGAAAAAAAAAAAAAATCATTCATTTGATATACTGATGCAGCTGGCATTTAACATGTGGTCACCTCCTGTACCAAAGCCCTGGGACAGAGTTTCTGTGGAAGCCAGACTTGACAATTAGTTACAATTAAGCAGCTATCGCTTGAAAGGCATAAATTTGTCCTTTCTATGAGTATTTTGCCTTCACTAACTCAGTGATAAATTTGGAATATTCAACCAAGAGGTTGAAAGCACAACAGGCTGGAGTACGGGGGGGAGACTCTTTAAAGGACTACAAGGACATTGCTTCCATCTGGACCTTAGGGCTGCAAAACCAGGCCCAGGGATGCAGCGAATCTCTGTCTGTCAGGAAGGCGAGCAGATGGCACCATGGACTGACTGCACTATGGTGGGCGGGGGAGGCCAGGGAAAGGAAATATGATGCCTTTGGTATTCTTTTTTTTTTTTTTAGGGCCACACCCTCAGCATATGGAAGTTCCCAGGCTAGGGGTTGAATTGGAGCTACAGCTGCCTGCCTATGCCACAGCCACAGCAACGTAGGATCCGAGCTGTGTATGTCAGCTACATCACAGCTCATGGCAATGCTGGATCCTTAACCCACTGAGCGAGGCCAGGAATCAAACCCACAACCTCATGGTTACTAGTCAGATTTGTTTGCCCTGCACCACAACAGGAACTCCTAGCCTTTGGTATTCCTGATAGCGAGACAGCTGCTTCAGTGACCAAGGCAGTGTAAGCCAACTCCAGGGGCTGGAGAGGCCAAGGTGACAGGCAGAGCAGTCCCTGTGCCAAGGACAAAGGTCTCTACAATTCGCCAGGATGTGTGGTCCATCTGCACAGTGAAGAACATGGACGATGGGAAGGTCTCAGGATCTGACAACTGGGCCACTGCTGGTCATGAAGCAAATACTTTATACTGATGAGAGAAGGGACAAAGGGAGGAGGGGTTTCAGCTCCTGGAAGGGCACACAGTGGCTTAAGGGACAGGAAGAGTGAAGAATGCCTGCGAGAAGATCTAAAATGAGATCTGAACAGGGCACACAAGGGGGCCAGGATATCAACAGAGAGGAAGAGATGTTTTAAAAAGCTAAGGCAGAGAGAGTGTGGGGCTTGGGGTTCATATGTCTGCCATAGGAAATTCAGGAAGTTCAAGATTAGGAAGTCAAACACACATGGTACTGTCAGCGGGGGGGATGGGTGCCTTGTAGACTAAAGGTTCAAGTTACCTCTGTGTCAACACATCGGGGTACATCAAGGCTGCTACACACTTCCTTCCAGGATCTGCAAAGGACAAGCTGGAAAAGCCTGCTGCATGGGAAGTATGGGATAACTGCCTGTGGGGACCTGCCTACCTGTCTTCAAAGCTTTTTTTAATGACTACAAAACCCTCTCTCTGGCACCTCATGCTGAAAACTTCCAAGGCTGTTACCTGGTGTCCCACTTACTCAAGAGTGAAGTTTCACTATGGTTCAGACACCTCAAGAGTCTATCACACTTTGCAGATGTCTAAGGTGCTTTTAACCCAGCACCTTCCCTTGATCTTATTTTTGTTACATCTGCATTTTCATACAGATTCTCTTAGAGTTACAAAGGTGGTTTATAAAGTTGAAATCATTGGGAGCACTGCAATGTGGCATCCTTCTCCCACTTCATATTCTACCATAAGCACTTTCCAGTTAGAAACCAACTTTAGAGTGCAACATTTTAATAGGTGCATGTACTATATTGCCAAGCGGATCCACCATATCTGGCCTATTGTTGGAAATGGAGATTTCCAATTTTTCACTATTAAAAATAATGCCCCAAACTGGCCCTTTGCTAGAGCTTCCTATTTCTTTCTTTCCCATTTTTTTTTTTTGGGGGGGGGGGTCTTTTTGTCTTTTTAGGGCTGCACCTGTGGCATACGGAGGTTCCCAGGCTAGGGGTCTAATTGAAGCTGTAGCCACTGGCCTGTGCCACAGCCACAGCAACACCAGATCTGGGCCACGCGACCTACATGACAGCTCACGGAAATGCCGGATCCTCAAGCCACCGAGTGAGGCCAGAGATCGAACCCACAACCTCATGGTTCCTAGTCGGATTCGTTTCCACTGCACCACAACGGGAACTCCAAGATCTCCCTATTTCTCAAGTGACAATATTATTCTCCCAGCAGGCCTGAAATTTCTTCTTCTTTAGGTATTTGCTTTTTATTGCTGCTTTCTGATGGGTTAATATCTCATTACTGATGGCATATATGAGTGCTCCTGATTTTATATTTATTTTGTATATATTCACTTTATTGAACTCATTAATTTTAATAAGTTGTCATTTGTTTCCCTTGGATTTTCTAGAGACCTGATCATAGAATCTATAATTAATGATGATTTTATTTTCTCCTCTACAAGTTTTAGTTCCTGTTTTATTGCAGTCAAAGCTTTGCAAACATACAAAAATAGTAGTGACAGAAATATTCAGCCCAGTGTTTAGGTTGTTTTGAATACTTATTATCTTTTTTATTTGTCTTTTTAGGGCCACAGGTGTGGCATATGGAAGTTCCCAGGCTAGGGGTCAAATCAGAGCTAGAGCTGCCAGCCTATACCACAGCCACGGCAACGCCAGATCCTTAACCCACTAAGTGAAGCCAGGGATCAAACCCACATCCTCATAGATACTAGTTGGCTTTGTTACCTCTGAGCCACAAGAGGAACTCCATGAATATTTATCTTATTAAAGTTACTTCTAATTTCGATTTTCAATCTTCATTAATTTTTAAAGTATTAACTAGGACAATTATATAGATTTATTTAATCTACGAATATACTAATATTAAACTGTTCCTGAATTCCTGTGACAAATTCTGCTTTTTTAAAAATAAATCTGCTAACCCTTGTTTATACTCTTTACACCTCTATTCACAAGAAAGGTCGATCCGTATCTTTGCTGTTTAATTTGGTGGCCACTGGCCACATGTGGCTATTGAGCATCTGAAATGTGGCTGGCCTGAATTGATACGTGCTGTGAGTGCAAAATACACATTGAATTTTGAAAACTTAGTTTGAAGAAAAGAATGTAAAACATTTTATTATTTTATATTGATTACATGTGAGATGTTAATATTTGAGTATACTAGATTACATTATTACAATTTCACCTGTTTCTTATGTTTTTAATGTGGCTTCTAGAAAAACTTGAATTATATATGTGGCTTACATTCTATATCTACTGGGCAGGGCTGGCCCACTGTTCCCTCTTTCCAGAGTAGCTTTGTTGAGTTTTTATATCAAGGTTGAGCTGACCTCAAAGATGCAAATGATTGTACAGGATCTTCTACAATCTCGAACGTCTGCTATAAAATAGGGTTACATGGCCTTGACAGCTTGAAAGGATTCACCCAGATTTAAGCTCCCCCGACTACTGTCTTTGAGAATTTTCGAAGTTATAAGTCTGTTCTGACATTCTCTTATAAAGGATAAAGCCTCAAATGACAGGAAGTATCAGAACTGGATAACCTATATTAAATATTAGATTAAATCAAAGACCCACTGATAGAATTTCTGATCTTAGTATAAATGAGCTATCAATGTTCCTTGCCTCTGGGCTGGTTTTTACTGAAAATGTAACAAGTGGTTTTTGGTTTTGAAGGCTATGTGAAGATTCTCCTCACTACACCAAGCTATGCCTAATCCACCACTGGGTAGGTGCCTCTAACCCTGTGTAGAAAATGTTCTTGCTGCTCTTCTGCACATGAGAAAAACACACCCTGCCTTTTGGGTCTGAGACCAAAACTGAACTCATCAGATCCCAGATGAAAATGAGCTCCTGTCAATAACAAGGCTGTTCAAGGAGGAGCAGGAAAGCTGTGTATGAAGGATGCAGGGGAAGGGCACAGGCCACACTCTGCTGACACCTGAGGTCTGCTGTCTGAACAGGTTGGCTCGGGAGTAGGGATGGGGGCAGCCAGGGTCCCTGCAGGAGGACCTGAAAAGACAAACACAGACACAAGAGAGCCCTACAGCTTGCATTCCCAAAGCTATTATATCCAGAGTCTTTGATCTTTTTTTTTTTTGGACTGTGCCCAAGGCATATAGAAGTTCCTGGGCCAGAGATCGAACCCACGCCACAGCAAACTCAAGTCACAGCAGTGAAAACATCAGATCCTTAACCCGCTGAGCCACAAGAGAACTTCTTTTATCTTTTCTTTAATGTGAAGTTGATAATCACCTGGGCTGCCTGGGTTGCATTCTTATCAGCTGAATGACCCTGGACATGTTAATCATTTTAACTCAATTTCTTCATCTGTGAAATGGGGAAAATAAAAAGATCTATTCCAGAGTTGGAGAACTGAATGAGAGAGGGTATGCAAAGTTACCAGTGACATGGCCAGCACACAGTAAGTGTCCAATAAACATAAACCATGAAAACAACAGTTTATACACCAATGTCATTAGCATCTAACTAATGCTGACTGCAAGGTCACTAATTAGCAAAGTTTCATCTACTATCCCAGGACCAGTCATTGTCAATTAAGGAACAGCAAAGTATGTACTCATTAACACATAAACAAAAACTGGGTCATTCTGACATAGCTTAATCACTCAGTCATCATTAAAGGCTAAAGAAATGGTTGTACCCAATATCTCAGACAAAGTAATTGTCACAGAGACAGTCCTTGCAGACAGTTTTCCAAGAGATGCACAAGAAGTTCATCCCCTTCCCTCATGTTTTCCATCCATATGGGCTGTGTAGCTGCCTGTGACCCTCCCTTTCCAGGTTCAATCCTTGTCTCAGCTCAACGCAAAGCTAGAAGATCAAGGTCACTGGCAGAGCGGAAGGGAAGAGGCAGCTCCACACCTGCTCCTCCCAGTCTCACCTGCAGAGTTGGACCCTTTGCTTACTCCAAAAGTTACCCATCCATTTCTCTTTAGGGAATCTCTAATCAGCCACCTCGCCAACCCATGCTTCATGGAAGAAAAATGAAAGCCTACACAGCAATCATTCTTACCCATGAGACTTTTGTCTTTTTTTTTTTTTTTGGTCTTTTGAGGGCTGCACCTGAGACACACGGAAGTTCCCAGGCTAGGGGTTGAATCAGACCTGTAGCCGTCAGCCTACACCACAGCCACAGCAATGTCAGATCCAAGTCACATCTGTGACCTACACCACAGCTCACAGTAATGCCAGATCCTTCACCCACTGAGCAGGGCTAGGGGTCAAACCTGCATCCTCCTGGATACTAGTTGAGGCCGTTTCCATAGTGTAGTAGTTATCATGTTCACCTCATGCATATTAGGTGAGTTCATAACTGCTCCCAGGTTATGACCTCTAGGAACTCCCAGAGTCCTTCTCTTTAAACATTATTTCAAAAGATGATGCCTTTCTTGCTATAAGAACTTCAGAACAGCTTTTCAAACCTCTGACAGGAACTCCGAGACCTCTGTCTTTCTTGAAGGGAAATAGGAAAGGGAGAGAATGAATGGTAATGTGCTTGCTTTAAGGACAGAGTTAAGGGACGAAGTTTTAAGAGCTTCTGCAGTGGGGAGGGGAGAGAAATGCTCATTGTGAAGAACAAATGAGGGCAGCAGAGAGGAAGGCAGGTGGGCCAGTGCTGTGGGACCAAGGAAGAAGAGAAGACAACCTGGGATTTACCCCGCGAGGAGGAACCTCTTTCTAACTCTACCTTCTCCTCTTCCACGTATCATCCTGCCCAGCTAATAAGCCCTTCACCCCGCTCTGTTCCTGGTCAAGTTCCTTCTCAAAAACATCAAGGCGGGGGAATCTGCAGCCCCACTGACAATAGAACATGTGTGCTGGTGTAAGGAGTAGGCAAGGGCGAGGAGAGCATCCCCAGCCCACGAGCCAGGTCCACATCAGGAGGGAATATCTTCCTGGCAAATGAGTTGCCTTGGAAATCTGAGTTCAGTTCTCCAGAGAACACTGGTATATATGGTGGCAAGGGACCACAGGATACTGGAGTAGTTTTTATAAGCTAGCCTAGAAAACCACTCAGCATGCATTTAACATTTTTTTTTTAATGGCAAATGTACTCTGGGATTTTAAAGAAGCTCAAACTTCTGCAATGTTGAGCATATCAGAAACTGTACACGTACTCCTACGTATTCAGCTGATACATAAATACAGTTATACATAAAAGAGTCAAGGAACTTGAAGTGGTTGGGAGAAACTCCATTCCCCGATCCAGACAAACTTAACTAACCACATATGGTATATGTAAATGACGAATCCCAAATGGCAAGTCCCAGGCACGCCAAGGACATGGGCTATGGCACTTAGAGGAAAGCTCATTAATGAAGACTTCAGCTCGAAATACTACACGTTTCCCCAAAAGAATAGGAAAACTTCATATTTTTAGACAGAGCAGAAGATTCTCCCCTTCCACCCATTACTCCTATAAAATATAAGAAGATACTTACAATTTAGTTTACTTATAATTTAGTTGTTTTACTGTTGTTGCATTAAAATCAGTAAGTAATCCAAGACCAACACTGAGTTTTCAAGAGCTGATATATAAGGACATATCTTTCAATATATAAGATTTTCTCTCCTTTGGAAAAAAAATATCATTAGGCAAAAATCACACGATTGTTCCCTATGTTTTCATTTTTCTTTGGTAAAAGTCAGTTTTCCCTCTTTCAAATATTTTCATTTCAAATATTGGTTAATCGGTATCCCTGTAAACCACAACCACTTTTCAAAAGTTACTTGATCTTCTTTGAGGCTGAAAACGCTTTCACCTTTTTCCCCACAGATCATTTCACAGAAAGCTGTAGTACCACTCCACAGCACAGAACTCAGGGAGATACTAGGAAGGAAAAGCCATGGTTACTGAGGTCTAGGGTTTGGTCCTAACTAGGAAGGCTGCCTTATCTTTAATCATAAACCCTCAATTTACCTTCGTCTGCTCGCTGTCTGGGTCTTCAAGCCAAGCGTAAGGGTCACAGACTTTATGCCCATGATAATCCTGGATCTGCAAAAGACAAAATGTGGTATTAGATCAGCAGTGTCTAAACCCAATTAAATTAGTACTTTCTGAATGTGGTGGAGAGATAGGAAAGGGGCAGAGAGAAACACTCCACTTGGCTCACTGGCAATGTGTCTGCCCAAATTACCACATGAACCGAAGTTGGCAGGTTCTCAAAGGTGCCAAGCCACCCATCATGAAAAGAATGTTTTTGCTGGAGAGGGAAGAAAGATGAAAGGTCAGAAGAGAAACGGCTCTGTCTGTACAACACAAAACAAAGACCTGCCGCTGTGCTAAAGAAACTTGAAAACGTGCTGTCTGTGGCAGAGCACAAAACTACACAATGCAGTGGGGACTCAGGAAGGGCAGGCTTGGGAGGGGCCCCCACACACGTGCGTGCACACTGCGCTGTTCTGGCTAGGCTGACTGATGATTAGAAAATCTCCCACAAGGTACAGTATGATCAGTTTCACCTTTAAGTCTAAACTGCCAAAAAGCAAGTAACTAAGTGTAACGATGCTAACTGACATCAGCTGAAAAAGCTGACACGTGCAATGAAAGAACATTTCTAAAATCGAAGCCTTTCTTCCCTTCAGTGCACTGTTATGAAATGCTTTCTTTCACTGGGTAGAGGAGGAGATACGGCACCACCTGTTCTGACTACCCTGATATTTGATGAAATAAAAATGCTGAGTGTGAGAGCAGGGCCTGACTGAGGGGAAGCCTGGGGAGCAGTCACCGGGGCTGATCTTCAGAACCATGCGGGAGCTTCTGAGAAACCAAATTCCTGGGCCTGGCCTCAGAGACTGACCAAGACTGGAAGAGCAAGTGGCAGTCACCACTCCCCAGGTATTCATGCCTGAAGAAACTATCCACAGGTAAATGCTGTTACAAAACCTCTCCATCTCATACTAAGGCAATTCACCTAATTAGATGAAACCACACAGACAGGGTCTTTCTAATCAAGACTCTCTTAACAACTCTTTCTGGTTAAGGCTTCTGGCATGAGGTTGTCTGGAAGAATACCAGTGTCTGGGCTGAAATTTGCATCTGTCTCCTTGCTTTGTTTTATACCCCAAGGGAAAGGCTAGTCCTGAAGCAAAAGTGAACATTCTCCTGGAAAAGGAAAACCTGCTGATTCTACAGCTGGTCAAAACTTCAGTGTGGCTGCTGACCAACTGAGAAAGTCTCACCTAGTGTCAAACCCCCAGCCTTCTGCAAGGGGTCAGCATGTTTCCTCACCTGGTGCCAGGGGTGAGAGTACCTGGGGAAATGCACACCTAGACAAAGGAGTGGTTCAGGAGGAAGACAGGGACTGTTCTCAGCAAACAACAACTGACAAGTGCAAGGGACATAAAACCAGATGGAAACCTTCCTCCAATGACCAATTTTCAATCCTTACCAAAATCCTCTCCAGCTGATTATCATCCCTGAAACAAAGCTTTCTGTTATGTCCTCTCATCTTCAAGTCTCTTACATTTTACACACCTTGAAATGGTTACAGAATGTTTACAATAACTATCTTTCCTCTGACAAGAAATCAGAAAAATTTAACCTTGTAACAGATCTTCTCATCCAGCATTTTTAGGAGCAATGGCAGGCACAAGATGGCCACATGCCCAGGGCCACGTGAAGTTCAAAATCAGCACTGTGACCCAAAGCAATCTGCCAACAGCTTTTCCCCAAATACTCCTCGGAAGGGATGGACCAGACACTCAAAAATGTTCCTCGATTATGATGCTACTAAAACTCAGACATATCCAGAGGCTTAACTTTCCACAAAGAAGAGGAAAAAATTAACTGCAAATCACATTAGTTTTATGACGAAGTGAAGGTATTGCCAAGTGCTGGACCCAAAGCAGGGAACATTTGCTGAATATTCACATTGTTGTGCTGGATGTTTTAAAGCAACTTTATAAGAGAGTTGATGATATTCCTATTTTACAGACTTAAGATTGCAATTCACAGAGTTTGGAAGGGTAAAGCATTTACTGTTTATTTAGAGATCACTGTGAGTTCAACATTGCACCATAGTTATATTATCTGATCTGGTCCTCGCCGTGAGGTTATTACCAATTCATTTTCCAGATGAGGAAACTGAAGCTTTGGAGCTAAAGCAATGGATAAGGGTCAGACTGTTAATCAGCAGGAGGGAGGGATGTGACTTATCCTGAGCCTACCCCAAAGCCTATGGACTTAACCTCTTGCTAAAGAAGGCCAGTTGTGGACTGGCAGGTGCACAGCCAGACCCTAACTCAGAAACCCAGTGCATCCTACACATACTGCCTCCTGATTTGTCTCTGAGCAAACAACCCCATCTTCCCAGAACCAGCATTATTATTTAGAGCAGACTGAGGTCAGTTACTGAGCAGACATTTTTAACCAGGACAAGAAATTGATTTTCTCCAGGACAATCCCAGGAGCCAAGTGCCCCCCACCCACCTGCTCCCTAAATTTTTCTTTTACAAGACCATGCCCCACAAATAGGGTGGTCTCACAGCCACATTCCCTGAACACAAGTTGTGCAGTATCTGATTCTCCCATCTGATTTAAGTTTGCAAACCATTTCTCATCTTCCCAAGAGTCTTTAAAAGTAGAGTCCTGATAAGACACTGTTACTATACAAAAGTTCACCTGTATTATTCAACAGCTTGCCTGTGGCCTTTAGAACAAAACGCAGACTTGTACACACAGCAGGCAGAACCCATCAAACGTGGCCCCATTTTCTCTTTTCTTTTTTTTCTTTCCAGCCCCCATCCAAGCTTATCCACCCATAGATGTTCTGGTCATAGCAGCTTTTCTGCTATCTAAAACAAATGCAATTCCATAACTGTCCAACCTACATAACTATGGCTTTATTTTAACTCACACAGCCAAGAATGGACTTTCCACCTTATTCAACTGGCCAACTCCCAGGTTCAATTCATGCAGTGTCTCCTCCTCCTGATGGCAATCAATCCCATTCTTCTGTGTTCTCTAAGCATCCTACTTGCTCTTCTAACCCCAGCAGCAGGCCTGACTTTCCTGACAGTAACACTCTTGGGGGGATGGGCAACAGATTACACTGGAAAGGCATGGTTTTCAAAAATCTCACTAAAGCAGAAGTCCACTGAAAACTGCTTCGACCCCACAGTTCAGCAGGAGACTGCCCCCTATGTGGCTGGAAGGTAAGCAAGAGAGACAGAGAGCTACAGCAATCTCTAGCACCTGCTGGAGAGAAACAACCCATTCTAGACATCAAGGCTACAATTTGAGCAAATGCATTAAGTCAAGCCCGGGGCTTAGTAATCAGGGCTCTGTCACAGGAAAAAGGTATCCAACTTAGGATCTCAGGGCTGGGATAAGTACATTGTGTGATGCACTGAGCATGGTCCAGGCTGGACCAGAGCTACATGGCCATGAGGCTTATCATTAGTTCTTTGATGAAAAGGAATTGGAGAGTATTAAAATCCACAGTACAGCCTTTTGAGTTTATTCACAATATTTTTGATGTCTTCATAAAATCTTCACTTAGCCCTTCCAGAACTGTTAAACATAGATAAATGAACTATAGAATTTTGGTAACCCCAAAAGGGAAAAACTAAGCAACAACCACCACCACCCCACTCCGTCAAAAATAAAACAAATCTAAAATGGCACTTGTCAACCCACATGATGGGTAGTTCTTTATAGTTTTACCTCTCCTGAAAACTCAGAAGATTCTCAAGAACCAAAGTGAGAAATGCCTGGCTTCCCATTACTAAAATCTGGCACTGCAGGGCTAGACCATCATGTTAATGAATGAATAATATTCTCAGTACAGAAGCAAGTAAGTTCTGTGGTTAGCCAAGTCATCCCTATTAGGGAGGGAAGGCCTGTAGCAACAGCTAAGTGATCTGCCAAAGGGCATCCAGTGAGTGAGTGACAAAACCAGAACTAGCGTTCAGGTCTTCTTATTTGGTTTGTCCTCTTTTTCTTTCTGGCTGGATCACTTTACTCCCCTACACAAAGGCCACAACTCTTTTAACCACAGGGATAGAGCTTCTTGGGCTGATAGAGTAAATTTAATAAGCAAGCAGCTGAACAGACTGAGAAAACATGGTTACCAGATGGCCACAGGTCAAAGAAAGCAGGAATGCATCAGTGCCACTTGGAAGTCTTAATTGAAAACAATATGTCCTTTACTCTAAAGCCCTGGTACCCTTTACCCCCAAATGAGATGCGCTTTAATGTACAGACTTTCTGGCATAAATCGGGCCAAAGCAAGCAGAAAAACAAACAAAAACAAAAATTAGAACTCTATTATGCAAAAATCTTTTTATTCGGATTCTATTTTAAGTAATCTGAGGAATTTAGCTTTTCCTAAGAGAATCAGGCCAACAACATTTGAATTTTTTCCAGTTCCTAAAATGCCAAACTAATTTTTACACACAAAAAAAGTGTTTGCCCAGAATTCCACCCAGGGGATCTCAACAGTGACCCTGAGCTCACGGACAGCTTAGGTAAATGGTGGGTAACCCCCGCAATGGGCAAAACTTCATCCTGAAAAAAGCCATCCTCTCTCCCTTCTAAGACCTCCTCTCACCCCCATCAACTCCTGCTCCTGTTTAGGAACACTTGGATCAGCACTACCGGGCCCTGCATTCCCAGCACCCGCAGCCCAGCACCTGGCCAGGGACAGGGTAAGCGCTCCATACACGTTTTAAAATCGAATGAATGAACTTCAACTCTAAGTGTTTTTATTTCGTAAGTTGAAAAAGTTTGCTTTTGTTTTAAGATTGTACATAATCTGCATGCACAAACACTTTGTCTCCCTACCACATTGAAGCAAAAGCCTCCTCTGCTAAAAAGCAGTGACAAGTTCTGTCTTCCCGCTCCCTTAAGACGCCCATTCCCACCTGGGCGTCTGCCCTTGACCCCGCGGATTGCAAGAAGCGGCCCTGCGGGCTGACCACGGGCTCAGCCAGCCAGCAGACGGAGGGTGACGGCCACCAGGGCCCCCGAGGCTCCGGAGGAGCCCAGCGCCCCCCGCCGGGTCTCGCAAACAAAGGCCGAGGGGGAGGGGAGGGCGTAGGGGGCGAGGGGCCGCGAGTGGCGGGGAGAGGGCCGCGCACGGCTGGGATACTCACGGCGGTCTCGTCGCGGTACACGTCGGGGTACTGGAAGGACAGCATGGCTGGGGGCGCGCGGGGGTGGCCTGGGGGGCGCGGACTCCGGAGCGATGTCTAGTGGGGCGGGCGGGCAGAGGGGCGAGATATGCGCTGGGGCCGGGCAGGCGGCGGCGGCGGCAGCGAGCGGGCGGCTCTCGGTCAGGCCTCGCACGACCGGACCGGCGGCGCGGCGGCGAGGACGTGAGGGAAGCAGGAAGCAGCTGTCGTTGAGGCCCGGAGCCCCTCCCCGGCGGGCGGGCCCAGAGGCTGCGGCGGCGGCAAGAGGGAGAGCGGGCGGCGCCTTGCGTGCGCCAGGCCGGGCGCACAGCTCCCTCTGCAGGAACGCCGGCCGCGCCCGCGCCCGCGCCGCCCGGGCCCACGGACCACTGCGCCTGGCGCGCGTCGCACCCACGCCCGGGCCACCGCACCAGACACCCCCGTCACGGCGCCGGCCACACGCCGGCCGGGGACACGCCCAACACGCCGCCCCCGGCCCACAGCGCCCGCCACATGTGAGGTCACGCCGGCGAGCCCACCACGCCCCCTCCCTCTCCCGCCCCGCCCCCTCCGAGTCTCCCCGCTGCCGCTTAGCTGCAGCCAAGCTCGCTGCCCGCCCTCCTCCCTGAGCAGAAGAAACAGCAGGGTTTGCTTACTCGATTCCCCCATCTTCCTATTCCAGGGCTGAGAAGGGGCCTCGCCCCCGCGTTGAAAGCGGAGGGTTTGAGATGACCTAGTTTCCACCGCCTGTGGCTCTGGACTTGGAAAGGAAGGAATAATGGATCATGAGGACCAGGAAGGAAACACATCTCTCCTCTCCTGAGCACCCCTGGAGGGCGCTGGGTAGTTGGGCATCCGCACCGTGGAGGTGGGATGAGGCGTGGGTAGGACGACGGTTGAGCCCTTATCTGAGGTTTGCCAGTTGAAAGGGGACGGAGGTGGGAAGACTGGAAATCATCTTGGGTCTTTTGTTCATCCTACTGGTTCTTTTATCCCTTTCCTGCGTTTGTTGATTGAGCATCTTTTATCATGTATTAGATGCTTGACCTCAAACCTATGAAATTTTAATAGTTAGATTTACTCATCGTCGGCCTAGTGATAGGAGTTCTGGTCTTGCTTTCTGGACCATCGAAAAGAAGCTTTATGGCCCCAGTTATCATAGTTGGAGTGTGTGTCAATGTGTTTTGTACTCCTGGCTTCTTAAAAGTCCTGGGAGGAGGGCAGGGGTGTGACAAGAAAGTCGTTCAGGTCCTGAATTCCAGGTGGCCGAGGTAATTACTGTGACCTTGTGTCTTCTGTCCTTTTTATTATCATCCCAGTTCCGTGCCTCACCCATAGGTCAGTGTTTCTGTTCAGGTTGGGGTGTTTGATAATCATGTTTCACAGTTGTTTCCAGACCCACCCTTCTTGAGCAACTTGAGAATCCCCAGTTCTGGGAGAGCTCACACTATTGATGCCCACTTTGTAAAAAAAACAAAACACAGGGACTTAGCACTCTGCAGCCCAGTCACCACCCCCTGCCTTGCTTGCCTGTCACCTGGCCCAAGGGCTGCCAGGCCTTGCTATTGCTTCTGCAACTTGTGGGGGTTTTAAGAGTAACCCAGGAATACCTGGCCCAGTAAATCCCCTAACAACAGCAACAACAGTAATGGTTAATGTTTATTGAGTGCTTCTAATATGCCAGGAAATTACCTTATTTAAACTAGATAAGAACTAATATTACCCCGATTTAAAGTTGAGGAAAACTGGGGCTGCCTTTAGCCCAGGACTTCACAAGTTGGGGGGGGGGAATATTCAAGATTCCAACCCAGGTCACTCTGATGCCCTCCTTCTTCCTAAATAGGTAGGACTCTGGTGTAAAGCACACCTGTTAGTAGGTGAAACTTCCCTAGGACTTCATTTTATCAGGACCTAAGGTAGAAATGAGAGGAATTATGATTTCCAAAGGACAAGTCACATCTCAGGGATCATCCTCTGTTCCCTTCCAGGCAGTTATCCTGGTGCCCAGTACCTCTAGGCCCTGAAAGCCAAAGGTTTGTATGTGGCCCAGCAATAGGTAGTCTGCACCTGGAGTGATGTGCTTCCAAGAGGAGGACACCACAGCCCCATTCCCCTCCCGCCAGCCAGACTGATCGTCTGCTACCTTTGTTTACCGTGTACTTGATATGCATTGTCTGCTTTAATCCTCCTTAACAAAGCCCATTTTGCAGATAAGGCAAAGGAATCTCAGCAGCTTTAAAGGAACTTGTCCGACGTTATCACACAGCTAGCAAGGTGGGTCAGCTTTACCTTGAGCCTAGAAAATGAAGAGAAGTCAAGTATTTGGGCCATCTCAGACATGGAATTCTACCTCTAGAATAAGTGCCAGGGTGCCCTTTGACCTCTGCCACTGCACACCATTTCCAGGGGAGTTATAAAATTAACACTGACAACTCATGCTCTAAGCTAAAACAACCCATTCCTGCAACACAAGGCCTTTGGGGGATGGGGACCAGCAGAGATACAGAAGTGACCTCCAGGGAAGACAGCAGCCCCTTCTCTATTGCCTGACCTCAAACTTTGTAACCTACTTAGTTAACCAGAGTCACCCTCCCAAGGAGCCAGCTAGCGGTCATTTACTGATGCTTGGCTATCTCAACCCCACTGCAAGTTCTTCTCAAATACTACCCCCAACCAACCAGAGTGGATTTCTGGTAAATGCACAGGGATGCTTAGCGGAGGGGGTGAGTTCAGACAGAAATCCACTTCACTCTCCACTTGCCACCCTGTGCACACAAGCACTGGCTGCATTCACCCAGAGTAAGGGGGGTCTTAATAGCCTCACAAAGGTCCACCAGCAAGGGGCTGCATCTGCCCAGGGGAAGCCTGTTTTTC
Organism: Phacochoerus africanus; assembly: GCF_016906955.1. Lineage (NCBI taxonomy): Eukaryota > Metazoa > Chordata > Mammalia > Artiodactyla > Suidae > Phacochoerus > Phacochoerus africanus. The sequence goes on from NC_062545.1 coordinate 71,607,679, forward strand.
TTGGTCACACAAGAGTGCCGCCTTATTAGCTAGCACCACTTAAAGACTGATGCTTTAGGTGCTTGCCTGGATAATCCATCCTTTAATTTGACTGGTTTCCAGGTAACTAGCTAACCTAATTGGTGGAATGCAGTCATTTCTGGTTACTTTCCCCCAAAGATTGATATTACTTTTTCCAGTGTGACATTTAATTAAAATTCATATATGTTACTGTGTCTCTAATCTCTGCGAAGCATCATGAAATGTGAAATAGTGCCTAGAATAAAAGTGAGGTTCCCTTCCTGGCCCTGCCACTGTTTCACTAGCTTTGAATGAGTCCTTATATCATCACTATTTTAAATCTACAACAGGGGAGAATTGGATCAGGTGGTTTCAAAGAATTCTAAGATTCTTTAGTTCTAATTAGGAACTCAGGTGAAGATGTAGGACCCTCAAAGCTAACTCTGGAATTAAGAACAAAATTGGGGGAAAGGGGGGGGGTTCTTATTGTGTATCAATGGGTTAAGAACCTGACATAGTATCCATGAGGATGTGGGTTTGATCCATGGCCTTTCTCAGTGGATTAAGGATCCGAGGTGCCACAAGCTGCAGCTTAGATCTCAGAAGCAGCTCCAATTCGACCCCTAGCCTGGGAGCTTCCATATGCCACAGATGTGGCCATTAAAAAAAAAAAAGAAAGAAAAGAAAAGAATGAAATTTCCCTGGGGGAGTGCTGTCCATACCTTGTGGACAGATGAAACAGAGAGTAGGCAGTAATTGTCTATTTACCGAAAGGGCTTTCTCTAGTTTTCTTCTGTTTTTCAAACCATCTACAAGCACAGATTTGGCTCAGAGGTCATTGCTGGGCCTGTGGTTCTTACTAAATTCATAGATCTGGTTTTTTAGGAATTGTCAGTTTCCCTTCTAATAACCTTCTTTCAATATAGCCACGTGGTTAAAAGGATAGGTGAGGTGTCTGGAATTACAGCTCTGAAATCTCCACTCCCTCCTTCCCCTCTCAGCTTAATTCCTAATTGAATGAAATACCAGAATGAGAGAATAGGGCTGATTTAAATCCAGATAAAAAATTGGGGCAGAGAAAGTGGATCAAGAATGATTATGGAGTATTTTGCCACTTCAGTTCATGGAGTTTATTTATACCATTTTTAATGAGGCTCCCAAGTTAGGTATATTTCCAAATCAGGAGAGAGAAATCTTTTTCCTATTTTGTTATGAAGAGAAAAATAAGATGTGGCCCCCACATTTAAAATGAACTTGTTTCATTTAAGTAAAGATGAAATGATCTATTCATCCGTTTTAAAATTAGAACTTAATACCTTTCAGTAAATACAATATGCAATACAGAAATGTGTCTGTTGAAAATTCTTGGCTGTAAAAGAAGAGAGCCAGGAGATTAGAAAGGAATGGAGAGAAAAAGAAAATGAGATAGACAAAGCAAGATAGACAGCAGCCTAGATTTTATGTGGTCAAGAACAGTAAAGATAAGCACAAAAATATAATATGGAGACATGATAAACACATGAAAATGCATGCAGAAAACCAGAGGTTGGACACATAGAGAGAGAGTCTTGTACAAAACAACACCTCATTATACGGCATTTAGAATGTTGGTGTTAAATTTTAAGGTCTTGTTGGAACCTTTACAACTCTGGGGTAATAATGATGGACCATTGGTGTTTTTCTCAGCTGAAAGTAAGCAGTGTATCTGATCTATACACAAGAGATTCTTTGCCCTGTTCAGCACCTTTGGGTCTCCCTGGATTTATTGAGATGCAACCAGCATGTTTTTCCATTTACTACTGCTTCTCTCATGCAGTCCTCGCAAGTATCACCTTGAATGAGCTAATTCTAAAAACCAAGACTATCTGACTTGACGTTTATGGTGTACCCAGTTCTCTATAGGCTGCAGCATAGTATTATGGCTTCTAATAAGCAATATGTACTGGGAAGCATTGGTCTGCGGCCCGTTATGCTCTGCACTTTGGTGATTCAGAATCCTGTAAAACCTAAAGAGTTTGGTGCCCAGCTGGTTGAGGGGCTGTCTCAACCTCTGGGATAAGCGAAGTTCTCGAAACCCTCTTGGGTTGATAACTCACATTCCATTAAAAGGTAGCTAATAGAATTCCCAACTCTATACTGGCCTAACCATTTTCCGCCTTCCAGTCTGGGCCATAGGCAACCTAAACAGTCCCTGCTAAAGAAAGAATTGGTACTGCAGTGCCAGGTGCCCAGGGACGCCTTGCGCACGCCCTCCAAACAGACTGGCCGTTAAAACATCCAGGAGAAAACTGTGGAAGCAATAGAGTCCCCAGGATAAGGGATTAATAGCCAGCATATATAAACAGTTCATACAACTCAACATCGGAAAATCAAACAACCCAATTAAAAAGTGGAAAGAAGGACTGAATAGACATTTTTCCAAAGAGGAAATGCAGATGGCCAAGACGCACATGAAAATGTGCTCAGCATCGCTAATCAACAGAGAAATGCAAATCAATATCACGAGATGGCTCTTCACACATGTCAGAATGACCATCATCAAAAAAATTTACAAATAGCAAATGTTACTGAAGCTGTGTAGAAAAGGGATCCCTTGTAACCTGTTGGTGGGAATGTAAGTTGGTGCGAACACTGTGGGAAATAGTATGGATGTTTCTCAAAAAACTAAAAATAGAACTGCCGTATGACCCTGCAATTCTGCTCCTGGGTATATTTCTAAAAAAAAAAAACAAAAATACTAATTTGAAAAGATACATGCACCTCAGTGCTCATAGCAGCATTATTTATCATTGCCAAAATATGAAAGCTACCTAAATGTCCAGATGAATGGATAAAAAAGAAATGCCCCCCCACACTACTCAGCCATAAAAAAGAATGTAATTTTGCCATTTGCAACAACATGGATAGACGTAGAGTTAAGTATTATGCTGTGTGAAATAAGCCAGACAAAGCCAAATACTATATGATATCACTTACATGTGTAATCTAAAAAATACAACAAGCTACTGAATATAACCAGAAAGAAGCAGACTCACAGAACAAGCTAGTTACCAGTAGGGAGGTGGAGGAGCAACATAAGAGTGAGGGAGTGGGAGGTACAAACTACTGGGTATAAGACAGGCTCAGGGGCGTAGTGTATAACATGGGGGATATAGCCGATAGTTTGTAATAACTATAAACGGAAAGTAACATTTTTAAATTGTTTTAAAAATTAGAACACAAAAAGAAACCCCCAAAGACTTGGGGAATGGATGAGGGAAGGAGGACAAGGTTTGAAGAACAGGATGGTTTCATGGTACAGCATGAGATTAGAGGTCTCAGAGCAGAGACTTTCAGGGGTGACAATTATGTAAGAATGCTGGCTCCCATTCACTAGCATGATGCTGAATGCTTTCTATATGGACTGATCTGGAAGTAAAAGACTCTCTCTAGAAAAAATAATAAATCACTCATTTACTGAAAATAAAAGAAATATTAAAATACAAGTAAGAACAGGAGAAGGGGAAGCACAGAGTCACCAGGATTAAAAAAAAAAAAAAAAAAAAACAGGAAAGAAAACTCCAAGGAGCATCTTTTGCATCGCATTCTATGTAAATGTTACCCTCTGGAGTTGTGCCATGTAGTTTCCATGTACACACTCCAGAAAGACTGCTCTCAAAACAAATGACCGGGTACCTGCGGCATATGGAGATTCCCAGGCTAGGGGTCCAATCGGAGCTGTAGCCACCAGCCTATGCCACAGCCACAGCAACACAGGATCTGAGCCATGTCTAAAACCTATACCACAGCTCATGGCAACGCCAGACCCCAACACTGAACAAGACCGCAACCTCATGGTTTTTAGTCAGATTCATTAACCACTGAGCCATGACAGGAACTCCTGAAGACTACATTTCCTAAATGCCCTTCTGGCTTCTACTTGGTTCTGTCAGTGGAAGGAAACAGAGATGAGAAAAGGTAGGAGGAGAGATGCTACTCTCTTTTTGCATAGTTGCTGGCGATGGCAGGTACCTGCAAAGCCCAGCAGGCTCCACTGCACAGTTGGGTCTGCAGTAGGGAACCTTTAGCAATTAAAACATCAGCAGCAAATTTGCTGTTTCTAAAGGACTGTGGCCTCCCAGGCTCTTGCAGCATCAGTGGGGGTGCAGGCTATGGAGCAGTGGCAGTCATTAGTGACAGTGTGGCTGATGTAGCATCATGGGGTCTGCATGACACCACTTCTGCTTTTGCTCCTCCAACCTTAGGAGAAAGAGTGGCTCATGACAGGTTTGTTGTTGTTTGTTTGTTTTAAGGGAGGTACCTATAGCATAAGTAAGTGCCCAGGCTGGGGTTGAATGGGAGCTGCTGCTGCTGCTTGCCTACGCCACAGCCACAGCCACAGCAACACTGAATCCTTTAACCCTTTGAGTGAGGCCAATGATGGAACCCGAATGCTTCCAGAGGAAACACTGGGTTCTTAACCCACTGAACCATAGCAGAAACTCCAACATTTATTAATCTCTAGGTAACATCACCTTCCCGTTTCCAATCTTCTGGGTCAGTCATACTCACGTAACAGATTACTTGTACCCCTGTTTTAAGATCCAGGATGGTTATTTTTTTTTTACCTAGACATTTTAAATATAGGAATATGAACAAATAACAAGCAATATGATTAGACTCTCTGAGGGTTTTAAGTATTGGAAGGATCAAATACACAATATAGAATGCCAAGATATGAAATGTCTCAAGAAAAAAATATCATCCCCAGATTAGTGAGTTGAAAGAAAGTAGTAAAACGACTAATTGGATTTGGAAAAACAAAATATATCTTTCAGAAATGAAAAATAAATTGGTAAAATAGAAAATTGTGGATAGATTAAATATCAAATCGGAAAGGTGATTAATAAACTAGAAGATAACTCTTGGAGTTCCAATTGTGGCTCAGTGGGTTAAGAACTCAACTACTATCCATGAGGATGTGGGTTCAATTCCTGGCCTTGTTTAGTGGGTTAAGGATCTGGCATTGCTTCAAGCTGTAGCATAGGTCAAAGATGCCCCTCAGATCCCGCCTTGCTGTGGCTGTGACACAGGCCAGCAGCTGCAGCTGGGATTCAGCCGCCAGCCTGAGAACTTCCATATGCCATAAGTACAGCCCTAAAAAAATAAAAAAAATAATGAAAGGTAGCTCTGAGGAAGTGACACTAAGTGCAACACAGAGAGATGAAGAGATGGAAAATATGAAAGGACAAATATTAAATATGATAGTAGAAAACCATTTGATCATCTCTATATTTTGAGAAAACAAAATTTCATACTCATTCATGAAAAAAAAAATCTCGAAGAAAAGTAGAAATAGAAGAAAATGGCCTTACCCTGATTAAGGGTAGAAAAAGAAGACCTAAAAAGCCAACCCCCAATACCGCAATCATTTTAAACATGGAAATATTGGAAGCATTCCCTGTATAACCTCAAAAGAAGAACAAACATGCTACAATCATCACCTCTACTCTACATTGCACTGGAGGATTAGAAAAGGGAAAATTAAACTGTCATTATTTTTATAGAACTGTTTCCTTAGAGAACAAAACTTCTGCCAAAAACTTATGCAAAATAATAAGAGAATTGCTCATTGTGGCTGGATATATAATCAATGTGCCAAAGTCAACTGTGTTTCTAGATACATGAACAAATAAACAGATATGTTAAATTTTTAATAAGACCTACTAACACTAGCAACAGAAAGTATAAGTTATCTGGGAATAAATCTGAAAAAAAGATCATAGAAAATTAGAATACTTTCCTAAAAGACTGAAAAAAAAAACCTAAATAAATGGAGAAATATCCCATGTTGATGTGCTATATTTAACTTGAAAAGATGTCAGTTGTCCGTAAGTTAATGTATACATAGAATGCAACCACAGTTAAAAATCTCAATACTTTTATTTATTTATTTTTTGGTGGAACTCAACAAGCTGTTTCTATAATTTAAACAAAAGAATGGAAGGGTAAGAACTGTCAAAACATGTCAAAGGAAGGAGGACTTTCCTATCAGGAATTAATAAAAAGCTATTCAGACAAAAACTATAATTCGAAAAGATACATGCACCTGTATGTTCATAGAAGCACTATTTAAAATAGCCAAGAAACCACCTAAATGTCCATTGACAGATGAATGAATAAAGAAGATATGGCATATATATACATATTCACAATATCTATATGTCTCCATCTATATCTATATATGGATATATACAATGAAATATTACTCAGCTGTAAGAAAGAATAAAATAATGCCATTTATAGCAACATGGATGGAACTAGAGATTATCAAGTGAAGTAATTCAGGAAGAGAAAGACAGATTACTCCGATGTGGAATCTAAAATATGATGCAAATGAATGTATCTATGAAACAAAAACAGATTCACAGAGAATAGACTCGTGGCTGCCAAGCGGGAAAAGGGATGAGGGTGGAAAGGATTGGGAGTTTGTGATTAGAAAATTCAAACTATTATATACAGAGTGGATAAAAAACAAAGTCCTACTGTATCACACAGGGAACTATATTCAATATCCTGTGATAAACTATAATGGAAAATAATATAAATATATATTTATAGGAGTTGCCATCGTGGCTCAGTGGTTAGCAAATCCGACTAGGAACCATGAGGTTGCAGGTTCGGTCCCTGCACTTGCTCAGTGGGTTAACAATCCAGCGTTGCCGTGAGCTGTCGTGTAGGTTGAAGACGCGGCTCAGAGCCTGCGTTGCTGTGGCTCTGGCGTAGTCCAGCGGCTACAGCTCTGATTAGACCCCTAGCCTGGGAACTTCCACATGCCGTGGGAGTGGCCCGAGAAACGGCAAAAAGTCAAATATATGTATATATATATATATATATTTATATTTATATATATTTATTTATATTTATATATATTTATTTATATTTATAACTGAATCACTTTGTTGTACAGCAGACATTAATGCAAGAGTATAAATCAATTATGCTTCAATAAAAAAAATTTTTTTTTTGCTTTTTTTAAGGCCACAACCATGGCATATGGAATCTCCATCCCCAGGCTAGGGGTCCAATTGGAGCTATAGCTGCCGGCCACACCACAGCCACGGCAACACCGGATCCTTAACCCACTGAGCAAGGCCAGGGATTGAACCTGCAACCTCATGGTTCATAGTCAGATTCATTTCTGCTGAGCCACGACTCCAATGCTTCAATATAATTTAAAAAAAAATTAATATGAAGCCACCCTAATTGAGATGCCATGGTACATGAACAGAGATAGAAAAATGCAATAGACCCGAAGAGCCACAAACATTTGCACAAATACAGGGAACTTTGTTATGTAACTCTGGTGCTACTGTACATTAGTGGAGAATAGAGTACAGCTGACCCTTGAACAACATGGGTGTCAACAATGCTGAGCCACTTATATGTGAATATACTGGAAAATTTTTTTGATTTGTGGCAATCGAACCCTGTAGCCCAGAAATAGCAAAAAAATTAGCAAAAAATTAAGAAAGGGGTAGGTCATAAGAACATAAAATGTATGTAGTAGTAGTCTAGCCTTACAGAGGCATAAGTGATATTTAATATAAAATTAATAATGTGTTCATTTTCTTACTGTTTTATAACTTTGCTTTCAAAGAATTACATTACTGTAGAGTATGCCTCTCTCATAATTGGAGAAACTGTGTATCAATTCTCAGGCAAAATTTTTTTTTTAAATAGCAATGTTTCCAACACTCTATTATTAATTAATTAATTACTATGACTGAAATACTGTATGCCATAAAATTTTATAATGATCCATTCATTAATATATAGGCAAGGCTATTGTGAAGCAATCATGATGCTTACACTAGGCTATACCACATTGAAGCTTTTTCATTTTAAATTCATGGTTATACCATTAAATAAATATGAATTTCTTTTTCATATTATCTTTTCATTTTTGAGGTCTAGTTTACTAATACATATATATATGTATATAACATACATAGTACTTTGTATCATGTAAGAGGATATTGATGTAGGTACTGAAAAACAGATCATCTTGCAAACAGATGATGTAAACTTATGGTATCAATAAATACACCAAAGTACTAAAAATCAACTTTCTCTGTCTTATAATTTTCTTAATAATGTTTTCTCTTCTCAAGCTAACTTTATTGTAAGAATATAGTATATAATATATATGACATATGAAATATATGTTCATCAACTGTTTATGTTATTGGTAAGGCTTCCAGTCAGCAGTAGGCTATTAGTAAAGTTTTGGGGAAGTCAAAATTATATGTAGTTTTTTTATTGCATGGGGGTCAGTGCCCCAGCCCCTACCTTGTTCAAAGGTCAACTGTGTTTAATAAGCAGAGTCAATGTTTAAATGAGGAAAAAATAAAATTGTTTTCCTACCTCATATCATACCAAAATAAACCAAATAATAAAAATCCCCAGGAGTTCCCATTGTGGTGCAGTGGTTAACTAATCTGACTGGGAACCGTGAGGTTGTGGGTTCGGTCCCTGGACTTGCTTAGTGGGATAAGGATCCGGCATTGCCATGAGCTCTGGTGTAGGTCGCAGACGCAGCTCAGATCCCAAGTTGCTGTGGCTCTGGTGTAGGCTGGCAGCTACAGCTCCAATTCACCCCCTAGCCTGGGAACCTCCATATGCCACGGGAGCAGCCCAAGAAATGGCAAAAAGACAAAAAAAAAAAATCCCAAAATAAATTCCAAAAGGATTAAAACCCAAATTTCAAAAGCAAACTGCTAAGACTTTTAAACAAAAATACAGAAGGATTTCTTTCTTAACTGGAGCCAGAAAAAATTTCTTGAACATGCCTCACCAGAAGGTCACCAAAAAGGACATATTGATTAATTTGGCTGCATTAAAATAAAGAACTTCTAGACATCAAAGGACTCTTTGAAGAGGGTGAAAAGGCAAGTCAGAAACAGAGAAAAGATATTTGCTGCACATAAAATAACTTCCTCTTGGATTGAAAAATGAACAAACAACTCAACAGAAAAATGGACAAAAACCACAAATCAGAAGATTGGGGACAGAATGGAAACACATATAGTCAATAAACACTCAGAGCTGAACTATAATATTAATAATCATGGAAGCTGAAATCATGATCATAATAAAATCTTATTTGATATCCGTTCAATTTATCAAAATATAAGAAATAAAATAGAAGAGGATATAGATTCTTACACAATGCTGGTCTTATGACCATATAATTTTAACCTAATGATACCTTAAAATATAAAGCAAATATTAACAGAACAGTAACAAAGAACAAATTCATAATCATAATAAGAGGGTTTTTTTTTAAATCTTTTAGTAATTAAAGAGCAAGCATGCAGAGTTAATTAAAATATATTAAAACTGAACACAATGATTGACAGACTTGATGTTCTGAATTTTTCCCCCAGAACATACACTTTATACTCAGTGAAAGTTAATCAGCAATACTGAATGTTCTCTTCTTTGAGATATGGTTAAGATTTATAGAAATATTAGGGAGAAGAAAAGATTTAGGTCACAAATCTTAATTTTCACTAAAAATGTTACACACACTGAAGTCAGATAATTGGGCTCGTTTTCAAGCTTTTGCAGATTGATTCTAACAACTACATATTATGCACTCTTTTAGAGCACAAATTAAATATTATAAAGCCACCTGGACCATAAGCAAATTATGTTGTGAGTGACACGGGAAGTCCATGAGAAAAGCAAATTATAATGGCTAATAAACTTCTTAAAATAGACTCTAAAATATTAGCCATGTACACACTATTGTATACAGAATGGATGGTCAATGGGGACTTGCTGTATAGCACAGGGAATTCTACCCAATAGTCTGTGATAACCTAAATGGGAAAAGAATCTGAGAAAAAAATGGATGTGTATATGTGTATAACTGAATCACTTTTTTTGTGAAGCAGAAATCATTACAATATTGTAAATAAATTATACTTCAGTAAAACTTTTAAAATAAATTACATAAAATATTAGCAATGTATAGAAAGAACAGTCCATCATAATCTAGTTGACTTATTCCTAGAATACAAGATTGCTTTGACGTAAAATATCAATTAATAGGGGTGTGTGGCCAAAGTGGCAGAGTAGGAGGACACTGAGTTCACCTCCTCCCACTGGCACACCGAAATCACTACTATTTAAAGAGCACTTATTATGAGAAAGATCTGAAGACTAGCAGAAAAAATTTCCTACAATGAAAGATGTAAAGAAGGAACCACACGAGATGGATCGAAGGGGTAGATGCAGTAGAGTCAAGGTTCACATGCCAAGGTGGGAAGCCACAAACAACAGGACAATCACAACAGCAGAAGTTAAGTTCTCCCCAAAGAGCAAGGAGGGGTCTAAGCCCAACACTGGGCTCCCCAGGCTTGAGGTTCTGCACTGGGAAGGTGAGCCCCCAGAACATCTGGCTCCGAAGGCTGGCTGCACGTACAGACAGGAGCCCAGTGGGCTGAGGGAAACAGAGGCTCTGCTCTTAAAGGGTGTACACAAAAAAATCGCATATGCTCCAAGACCTAGCGCATGGGAAGTAATTTGAAAGGAGCTCTGGGAGACCCACTTGCTGATCTTGAAGAACCTCCTGCAGAGGGAGGAGTCAACTGAGACTCCCCCTGAGGACACAGACACTGACCACTGCCACTGTGGGGGGCTCTTTCTACCGCAAGGATTTTGGTGCTGACAAGCACCATTTTGGGGTTCTCTCTCCAGCCTATTAGCCCTGGGGGATTACCTGCCCACCAGCCAGTCAGCATCAGTCTTGGGATGCTCCAGATTGAGCAGCCAGCTGTGTGAGGACCCATGGACCAGCACCAGCACCAGGCTCCCCACCACCCAGGCCATCCCCAAGGAACCAGCTCTGCCCATCAGTGTGCTGGCAGCCTTTGCATGAGGCAGAGCCCAGCAGCCAAGCAGCAAGGGTCCAGTCCCACCAACCAGCACACCCACAGTAGTCACCCTCAGCACAATAGAAAAGTCCATGTAGCCCATGCAGGGGAAACCCCTATTGCATGTAGCCCTGGTGGCCAGAGAGGAGCATGTTGCTGGGACCCATGGGACCCCTCCTATATAAGGCCACTTCCCCAAGATTGGGAAATATAACCAACCTACCTAATACATAGAAAGAAAACCAGGGAATTGTGCAAAATGAGGAAACAGAGGAATATATTCCAAATTAAGGAACAAGATAAAACCCAGATGAATTAAGCAAAGGGGAGATAAGCAACTTACTCAAGAGTTCAAGGTAATGATGATAATGAACTTAGGAGAAGAATGGAAGGACACAGTGAGAAGTTTAACAAAGAGGTAGAAAATATAAAAAGAACCAAAAAGAGCAAAGAGAATGCAATAACCGATATTACAAATATACTAGAAAGAGTCAATAGTAGATTAGATGATACAGAGGAACAGAGAGGTGAAAAGATTTCAAGCTATACTATAAGCTACAGTAATCAAAACGGTATAGTACTGGCACAAAAACAGACACATAGATCGATGGAACAGAACTGGACCACTTTCTCACACCATATGCAAAAATAAACTCAAAATGAATTAAAGATTTAAATGTAAAACTAGAAACCATAAAACTCCTGGTAAAAAAACAGGCAGAGTGTTCTTTCATATTGATCTTATTTTTTGGATATGTTGCCTCAGGCAAGGAAAACAAAAGCAAAAATTAACGAATAGAATTACATCGAATGAAAAAGTTTTTGCACGGTGAAGGAAACAACCAACAAAAATGAAAAGACAACCTACTGATGGGAGAAAATATTTGCAAGCAAGAGATCTGATAAGAGGTTAATATGCAAAATATACAAAGAATTTACACAACATAAAAAAAAAGACAAAACCAAAAATTAGTAGCAACCCAATTTAAAAAATGGGCAGAAGACCTAAATAGATATTTTCCCAAAGGAGACATACAAATTAGCAACAGACCTGTGAAAAGATGCTTAACATTATTAATCATCAGGGAAATGCAAATCAAAACCACAATGAGATGTATCACCTCATACCCGTCAGAATGGCTACTATCACAAAGACAAATAACAAGTGTTAGCAGAATGTGGAGAAAAGGGAACCCTCGTGCATGGTTGGTAGGAATGTAAATTGGTGCATTCACTACAGAAAATAGTATGGAGGTTCCTAACAAAATTAAAAACAGCAGTACCATACAATCCACTTCTGGTTATTTTTCTAAAGAAAACAAAAACACTAATTCGAAAAGATATATGCACCCCTATGTTCACTGCAGCATTATTTATGATAGCATGATGTGAAAGCAACTTAGGTGTCCATTGATAGATGAACAGATAGATAAAAAATGGTACACGTGCGCGCGCGCACGCACACACACACGCATGAGATGGAATATCTTTCACCCATAAAAAAGAATGAGATCTTGCCATTTGTGACAATATGGATGAACTGACAGGGTATTATGCTAAGTGAAACAAATCAAAGACAAATACCATAATCTCATTTATATGTACAATCTAAAAAACAAGAAAAATAAATATAACAATACAGAAATAGAATCATAGATACAGAGGATAAACAGGCAGTTGCCAGAGGGGAGGGGAATTTTGGTGATAGTAAAACAGGTGAGGGAGATTAAGAGGTATAAACTTCTAGTTACAAAATAAATTAGTCACGGGGATGAAATGTACAGTGTGGGAGACTATAGTCAATATTATTGTAGTAACTTTGCATGATGACAGATGGTAACTAGACTTAGGGTGATCATTTTGCAATATATAAAAATATAGAATCACTATTGTGCACCTGGAATTAATATAGTTTTGTTGGTCAATTATGCTTCGATTAAAAATAATTAAAATTGAAACCAGTGAACTGTACACTTTAAAAAAACCCCAAAAGTCAATTAATAAAATTTGTCACATTAGGATAACAAATAAGAAAAATCATGTGATTAAGTTTTATAGAAACATGTTTTTGATATTCAATATCCATTCAGGTGTTACGAATAAAGATGGTATGACTACATACGTATATAATTTTTTAAAAATCTGTGCATAAATGATTAGAATGAATAGAATTTAGAGAGCTATTGGTTATAAAAAGGATATATAAAAACCAATTGTATTCTTATAATTGGTTTTTATGTAATAAATGATGCTAAACATAACTTTTATGTACAATTTTATATGTAATAGAAACTTTTATATAATAAATGTTGCCAAAACATGAAATATAATAAATGATGCTAAAACAATTACGTATTAATATGGGAAGTTTAAATTTGGACCCACAGCTCATATTATACATAAAAATAAATTCCAAGTAGATTAAAGACCTAACACAAAAGAAAGAGCAATAAACTTTTTAAGACAAAACAGGGGGAAGAAAATCCTCTTAGTTTTAGGGTGGGGAAGGATTTCTTAAACAGAGGTACCAACCATAAAGGAAAAGAATGACAAAGGTAACTACATTAAAATTAAGAACCTCATTCATCAAAATAGATCATAAAGAGAGTGAAAGTAAAAGTCTACATTGAAGACAATATCTATAGCACATATCACTATCAAAATCTAATGTGCAGAATGTATTTTAACTATACTAAGAAATCAGTAAGAAAATATTTATCAGTCTAGTAGAAAATGGGCAAAAAGCTTTAAATAGGCTCTTCATAAAGGAAGAAATCCAAACCAGTTAACACACATAATGGTGCTTAACTTCACTGGTAATCAGAGAAATGCAAATTAAAACACCCAGTAGCTTAAACAAGTTAATTCTGAAAATTGCAAGTGTAGGAGACAGGTAGAGCAGAGGGAACACTGCTGTTTGCTACTTGCAGGGTGAGGAGTGGAGGGATTTGGGGGGTGGGGGTGGGGATAAAAGGATGAGGGAGTGGGGGAGGGTAGAGGTGGGAGAGGGTAGGGGTAGGACAGAGGCAGAGCACCGACTCCTAAAGCTATTTTTAAAAATTTTTTAATTTTTTGGTCTTTTTTAGGGCCGCACCCATATGGAGGTTTCCAGGCTAGGGGGTCAAATCAGAGCTACAGCTGTTGTCCTACACCACAGCCACAGCAAAGCCCCATCCAAGTCATATCTTTGACCCACCCCCACAGCTGATGGCAACGCAGGATCCTTAACCTACCAAGCAAGGCTAGGGACTGAACCTGCGTCCTTGCGGATGTCAGTCAGATTCGTTTCCACTGAGCCGAGATGGGAACTGCTAAAATAAATTTTAAAATTTAATTTTTGCTTGACTTTAACAGAAGAAAAAGGAATAGAAATAAAACTGAAACGCTAGATATGCTGAAACGCTAGAAATGTTAGTTCTCAAAAGAGCTGTTTGAAGTTAAGGGGGTAGATGAAAAAATGAATAAGCTTGCATTTCCTCCCCCACCACTTTTTGAAGAGCCAACAGTTGAATAAACAATTAATTGTAGTTTGAAAAATGAAGACATCATAGTGCTTATGGAATATTCTTGTGTGTGTGTGTTCTTAGGTATAAGAGTAAATCTGACAGTATTTATTGATTTCTTATTCTCTCTCCACTCAGTTGAGAGTCATGATAGAAATCAGTTGTTTTATTTTTTAAAATGATTTTTATTTATTTTCCATTATAGCTGGTTTACAGTGCTCTGTCAGTTTTCTACTATACAGCAAACTGACCCCGTCACACATACATACTTTGCTGTATCATAAGTGGATAGATATAGTTTCCGGTGCTGCACAGCAGGATCTCATTGCTTATCCATTCCAAAGGCAATAGTTTGCACCTATTAACCCCAAATTCCCAGTCCATCCCACTCACCCCCTCCACCCCCTCTACCCCTTGGCAACCACAAGTCTGTTCTCCAAGTCCATGATTTTCCTTTCCGTGGAAAGGTTCATTTGTGCCATATATTAGATTCCAGATATAAGTGATATCATATGGTATTTGTTTTTCTCTTTTGAAATCAGTTGTTTTAAATTTCGAGTTTAACTGATCTTGAATTTCTCTTGGTATCAGGGATACTAGTGGCCCAAGACTACTCTTCGCACAGGTTTTGTCAACTTACTTGTCAGATAATGGAGGGAATCTCTTCACCAGAGAGCCCACTAAGCTGGTGTCAACCCATAGTTTCCTTTGGGGACCAGAGACTGACCTGATGGTCACAAAAGCACAGGGAAGCAGTGGACCCTTCCTCTGGGCCAAGCAGTTGTCCTTCAGGTTGGACAAAGAGGTAGGATAAGTGTTATTGGAGGGAAGAGACTAATTCAAAATGGTTAGACTTCTAATGTCTACTCAACAGAAGTCTGGACTCTTTCCTGGTGGTTTCTTTATTCTGTTAAGGCAGCCCCAATTTCACAGGCAATCCCCGACCCCTTACTCACTAACAGGCTCTAGTTCATACTTGCATCTTGCCAAGCTCTCCTAAGCCCCAGCCACCATGGTTTCAAAGTTCACTGCTCTGCCCTCTGCTGGCCTGACTCAGAATTGGTAGCTCTGCTTTTTTTTTTTTTTTTTTTAAAGCATATGATTTTTATTCTATCATAGATTGATTTTTTTCCCCCCCAGGGGGAAAAAATAAAATTTATTTATTTATTTTTTTAAAATTTTCCCACTGTACAGCAAGGGGATCAAGTTATCCTTACATGTATACATTACAATTACATTTTTTTCCCCCACCCTTTGTTCTGTTGCAACATGAGCATCTAGACAAAGTTCTCAATTGTACTCAGCAGGATCTCCTTGTAAATCTATTCTAAATTGTGTCTGATAAGCCCAAGCTCCCGATCCCTCCCACTCCCTCCCCATCTGCTTTTACTGCAGGCAGAGTAAAATATTAGACTTCTTATTAGGCTACTAGAGTTAAGTATTAGACTTCTTATTGGGGAAGTTTCTAATACATAGAGAACTTGGCAATGCTTATGCTGTTGTACAGTTTCTGCAAACCTTGTATGGGGCACTCAGGAGACCTCCCTTAAGTCTGCTCACTGGCTCATGGCTTAATCCCTCTAGGGACATTTTCTTCTAAGGCCAATTTTGGAGACTCGCTCTACTTTCTAAGCTACTAATCCTTTCTTGGTTCTCAAGTATGTGGTACAACACTTTACCTAGATCCTTAAAATGGAGTTAGATATCCCTTTCCTGAGGCACTAAAGCCTGGAAGTTTGCAGTGATACCAAGCGCTTCCATTCTATTCTGAGCAAGACCCTTCCCAAGAGAACACACATGCATACAACTGCCAAGAGCACTCATTCTGTGCACACAGCCCAGGACGTCTGCTTTCAATCTGCTCTGCAAAGGACACACAAATATTAAAAATATATTATCTACTATCATGTGAAAATATTGTAAATATATGATCCACTAGAAGGCAATCTCTCATCACAATTCAGTACAAACATGAGGTGTGTTATTGAGAATTTGCCTAGAAACTCAAGATTTGTCATAATAATTAAAAACCTTGACAAAAATATGATTTTCTTCGCTTCCTATCCCTAGCTCTTGAGAATATAGCTCTTGTGTGTATATATATATATGAATTTATTTGTATATATATGAATTTATTTATATATATACCCATTCCATTGCTAAAATCAGCTTCTCTCCAAAAGACAAACCACTGAAATCTTCTATCCTTCAGATTAACACCTTAGCCTCAATTCTAAACTTGACCTGATGTTGCTCTACTTACCTAAAGTATTTCATTTGCATTTATGTCAGTTTTGAGGGAATCCATTCCTCATACATATTTAATTGTTTCAATGGTTACGTTGGTCTTTCAGGAATTTTCCCAATTAACACTCAAGAAAAATTTTACTTCTTATGCTATGAAAGTACATCTAGGAAAACGGATAAGACCCAATTTTAGGGTAAAATGTAAATATTGGGTCAAGCTCCAAAATTTTTCCCATTTTTCCCCTTCAATAACAAAATGTAAGTCTTTTTCAAAGAAAATAATCACTTAGATATGTACAGGCAACATCCATGTACGGGAGGTTGAATTAAACATTGGAATGAATTATAGAAGGATATCAAGTAAGTTGTATTATTCTCAAGCATTATCTCAGTTTTTTATTAGGATTTTGATGGCTACTTCAGGAGGAAGTTTTCCATTTAATAAAGGGGTTTACAGAGTGCACCCCACATTCCAGGCACCATGCTAGGATCCGGGGATTCAGTCATGAATGTGACACAATTCATGTTTTAATGAAGCCTAAATTCTGGAAGGAAGACTAATACCATAGGGCCTACAGGTCATGGTGCTGTGGGAGCACAGAGGTCCCCCAACTCGGTCTTGGGGGAGGAGGGAAGGGGCCCCCAAGGTAGTAATCTGGAGATTGAGTAGGAATTAATAAGTTTCAGATCAGAAAGGAGGAGTTGTGATGGGAAGGGCAAGGGAGGAGCATTTAGGGAGCATCCTATGGAAACTCTGAGAGCTGAGGGATAGAAAGGCGTGTGAGGGAGCATGAGAGTTCAGTAGAGCTGGAACACGTGGGACAATGTGGGGAGTGAGGAGAGATGAAGCTAAAGAAGAAACCTTGTCAAACCAAGCGGGTCTCTATATTCATTGTTGATTGAGGATGAAGAGAATTGTGCACTGGATTGATAGTTCACAACAGTATGTGAGTTAGGTCATGTCATGGACGTGATAAAAAATAAGAGCCAGGGCAGGCCTTGCTACAGCAACAAAGAAGTCCTAAAAATTCAGTGGCTTAGAGAACATGAAGTTCTTTCTTTTTTTATGGGGTCATGTGGTTTCCAGTCAGCAGCTGGAGATGGGAAAAGGGGAAAGTGGGCTCTACTCCTTACAGAAATCCAGGCCAATTGCAGTGATGCTGTCTTTAACACACGGCTTCCGGTGACACCGCCACAGGCAGCCAGCAGGGGAAATAGGGACCATGAGCAGACGGCTTTTATGGGCCAGGCCTGGAAGTAGCACCCAGAGCTTCCTCTCACATTCCACCAGTCAGAGCCCAGACACATGGCTACACCAATGGCAAGGAACCAGGAAAATGGAGCCCCTCTGTATGCTGGGGAGAAGAGGACTTTGGCGGAGAGCTGGCAGTCTCTGCTACAGTGATGGGGGAAGGGCAGATGGACTGCTGCTTACATTTTCCCTGAAAGCCCTTTGTCTGCTTGTCTCTGAGAATCTCACAGCCCTTGTCTTTTTTCATTTCAAAATTCCCTCTTGCAGACATATATAGCCCCCTTTAATTTATCTCAGCCCTAATCCCTGGTCTTTCCTCAACTACATCCCATACTTTGACCAAGCTGCTCTGACTCTGAGCATGACAGGCTGTTTGCTTGTCCAGCTTGGTCCATCTTAAGGAGAGCATCCAGCCCTGCTGGTCAGTTGGGGGTAAGCAGAAATGCTGGCTGGTGAATCAGTAGGTGGCACTCTGGACCAGCAAGACACCAGTTCCACCGCGACACACACGGACAGGGTGAGGAAGCAGTCACGCTCAGGAGGGCACGACAGTGGCTCACTTGACCTACTTCCTTAAGACTCAGCTTTCAAAACGAGCCACCACACCCAGACTGACCAGTGAGTCGTTAAAAACAGGGATATCAACATGCTCTGAACCGAGGGCCAATAAAAACATTTCCTTTGTGTGGAGGCTTTCTTCCCCTCGTGCTCAGGAAGGGCAGAGGAGTCCGTCCGACCTGTCTGGCTGGAGAGAGCATGAACCCCTCTCTTCGTGGCTTCTGAGGGCAGCAGAGCAAGGCGGGAGTGTTGTTTCAATGGCAGATGGAGCTTCTGCTTTCATAACCACTGATTAGTCCTATTCGCTGTGAGGAAATCAATCCTCAGGCTCTTTGTCAAAGGCCTCATTGTTTGCTTATTTCTTTCTTTCACTTGTGTCACCCTGGTAAGGTGTCCTTTCACTCAGCAATGTCTCCTGGGTCATTTTTCATGACCCTGGGAAGGTGTGGACCAAAATGGTAAAACAGACATTTGCAGATCCTTTTCCTTGCTGAGAGCTGAAAATGGACTGTCAGCAGAGATAAGCAGGGATAGAGATTTTGTTCATGATGAATTGCTTGTTCTCGGTTTATGTCCCTTGGGGTTGCCTTCTTTTTGTCCAAATTCAGATATTTCAAAATCATGTATCTGTGCTCCTATTCATGGAGCCTTCCGCTGATGTGATGAATTAAAAGAAGAGCTTAGAGAAAGGATGTCTCTGTGTTAGGCTTTTTATTTCTTTCTTCTTTTTATACACAAGCCTCAAAGGCATGCAAGCAAAGAACTGATTTTCCTTAAAGCCAATCTAGGTATTATAGTGTATGAGAGATTAGTATTTGATATTATCTAAAAACATCGCATAGTTATTATTATTATTATTATTACTATTTTCTTTTTAGGGCCACACCTGCGATATGAAAGTTCCCAGCCTAGGGGTCAAATCTGAGCTGCAGCCACCAGCCTATACCCCAGCCACAGCAGCACCAGATCCTTAACCCACTAGCAAGGCCAGGGACTGAACCCACACCTTCATGTCAGATTCTTTTTTTTTTGTCTTTTGTTTTTTTTGTTTGTTTTGTTTTGTTTTTTTTTGTTGTTGTTGCTATTTCTTGGGCCGCTCCCGCGGCATATGGAGGTTCCCAGGCTAGGGGTTGAATCGGAGCTGTAGCCACTGGCCTACGCCAGAGCCATAGCAACGCGGGATCCAAGCCGCGTCTGCAACCTACACCACAGCTCACGGCAACGCCGGATCGTTAACCCACTGAGCAAGGGCAGGGACCGAACCTGCAACCTCATGGTTCCTAGTCGGATTCGTTAACCACTGCGCCACGACGGGAACTCCCATGTCAGATTCTTAACCTGCTGAGTCACAACAGGAACTCTGACATAGTTATTACTGATCACCTGATTCGTAGCCGTATTTCAAGCTAAGCTAGCCAAGTGAACATAATCGTGCTTTCATTAGTAATGCTCATCTCTGAGCTTGTTAGATTTTTTTTTTTTAAAACTTCCCTAAAACATCTCTTTCAAGAAGGCCTCTTTCTTTCAGTCATCTCTACTTGACTCATATTGCTTCTTTATATTTTACATTTGTATCCCAGATGTGGCCAGGCCCAGGGATCAGTCAGGATAGGCCACAGGTAATGTTGAAGTAATCGTTGACCAAACTCAGGGGCTTAAATCAACAAAAGTCTGTTTTTCTCTGACACTCCATGTCCAGCATGGACCAGTAGGGGCCTCTGTTCCTGGGCCTCCTCCTGGAGCCCATTTAGACTGACAGAAGCCTGGAGTGAAGAATTCTTTTCGTTTTGACTGACTCTTTTCTCTTTCAGCCTCAAACATGAGCCCTCTGGGGCATACCCAGGATCTCCACATCCTCTTGGGTCAGACTTGTGGCACTCAGCTCTTGTCTCTCATAAAGATGGACTCTTTCCCAGAAGGCTTTTCAGTCACTCCTGTAGACACCTGGTAAGTCCACCTTATCATCCCATCCAGACATGCCCATCCTGGCTTGAATTTCAGATCAAATGGCCCCACTTGCTACCACACTTTAGAGAGGCAGAGACTTGTTCTTCCATATGGGGGAAAAAAAATTACCAGTTCAATGCAAACTATTACATTTAGAACAGATAAGCAACAAAGTCCTGCAGTACGGCACAGGGAACTATATACAATCCCTTGTTTTAGAGCATGATGGAAAATAATATGAGAAAAAAATGTGTATATTTATATATGTGTGTGCATGTGTATGACTGGGTGACTTTGCTGTACTGTAGACATTGATAGAACAATTGAAATCAACTATAAACAATTAAAAAAATATTACTAGTTCATGTAATGGAATGAAGCACATAAGTATTTCAGGATGTGTGCCAAGCAGCACGCATTTCAAGTGCTCTGCCACCTAAACAGTGAGAATCACTGGTACAGGAAGATAAACACCCAACTCCAAGGCCCAAACTTGCATTTGACTCTCAGGTCTGCCCCTTTTGTGTGACTTTGGGAAAGTAATTTAGTCCTTCTGAGCCCTTTTCTCATTTAATAAAATGGAGGAAGTGGTATGGATGGATTTCTGAGGACTTTTTCAACTATGGAAGTTTGTGATTTGTGAAGACAAGATTTATTATTTGCAATTACTGTCAACAGGTGGCAGCAAAAATCCAATCTTTAGTGAGTTAGGAAAAGGGAAATCTAGCTGCCTTTGATTTGTCTTCAGAAGTTCTGAGAATGTTCATGTTAAAAACAATGACAAAATTAAAGCTCTACATAAAAAGCCTCTGGGATTGACAGAAAATATGTACAATAGATATTGTAAAATGAATTTAAAGTGGGGCTTTTAAAATAAATACGTCCTGTAAACAATTGAATATAGTACTCTCTTTCAGTCATTTTGAATGTGGCCATGGCTAAAGGTCTTAGGATACTAAAACTGCCATATAAAGTAATATTCAGATGGGTCTTTTATATCTTTATTTTTAACGTAGATATGGAAGGATGGACCAACAGTTTCAGGAGTTTCTTTTTGCATGTTGTTTAAGTTTGGCATTTTTGTATTGAGTTGGAAAAAAGTTAATATACATGACAACATACAATGTCATTAGATTTTATTGTCGCTCAGATCTCATCAAAATTAATTGCAAAGAACAATTAAAAGTGTAAAACCTGACTCATTTATAAAACTTTGTAGGTTTTAACCTTTTGAAGTGAATGGATCAGAGTAAGCAGCAGTGTAAGTATAAAAAAATAAATGTGTTGGAGTTCCTGCTGTGGATCAGGGGGTTAAGGACCTAGTGTTGTCTCTGTGAGAATGCAGGTTCAAGCCCTGGCCTTGCTCAGTGGGTTAAGGATTCGGTATTGCTGCAAACTGTGGCAAGGTTGCAGATGCAGCTAAGATCTGGCATTGCTCTGGCTGTGGAATAGGCCTGCAGCTGCAGTTCCGAGTCTACCCCTAGCCCAGGAACTTCCCTATGCTACAGGTACA
This sequence comes from Phacochoerus africanus, assembly GCF_016906955.1. Classification (NCBI taxonomy): domain Eukaryota; kingdom Metazoa; phylum Chordata; class Mammalia; order Artiodactyla; family Suidae; genus Phacochoerus; species Phacochoerus africanus. Next base: position 71,629,621 of record NC_062545.1, read on the forward strand.
GCATAAAAAGACAAAAAAAAAAAAAAAAAAGTTTATCGACTATGGTACTTGGTGCTGTCATTTCACCATGAAATCTCTTTAGCTGTAAAGTAGTAGCATTCAGCTTTTCAGAGAAGGATATACTTAAAGTTTATTTTTCAGGATTTTATATGAATTCTGTGTTCCTAATCCTAATAAGGATTATACCTTGTATTTTTTTTCAGTCTTCCTTTGTCTATTAGTTGCTCTGTAATCTTTTTTTTTTTTGTCTTTTTGTCACTTTAGGGCCGCACCTGTGGCATATGGAGGTTCCCAGGCTAGGGGTCGAATGGAGCTGTAGCTGCTGGCCTACACCGCAGCCGCAGAACTCCAGATCCAAGCCGTGTCTGCAACCTACACCACAGCTCATGGCAACACCGGATTCCTGAGCAAGGCCAGGGATCGAAGCCACAACCTCATGATTCCTAGTGGGATTCGTTTCCACTGCGCCATGACGGGAACTCCAGCTCTGTAATCTTGATGGTCATCGTGATGATGGATGTTTAAAACTAATTTTTTTCCTTTATTAAAGTATGCTTATTTACAATGTGCTGTCAATTGCTGCTGTACAGCAAAGTGATCCAGTCATACATATATATTCTTTTTCTCATATTATCTTCTATCCTATCATGTTCTATCACAGGTGATTGGATATAGTTCCCTGTGCTATACAGCATAATTTTTTAATGTAAAGAATTTTATAAAGATTCAAACACTGCTAATACATAATGTGGTTAAATTTACCAATCAAGGTACCTGATTATCCAAGTCACTTTAAGTTACATGTTCACGTAAAATTCTCTTTTCTCCATCCTAAGCCTAAGTAGAGATGTCATGTGGGCAGATGAATGTATAAATCTGTAGTTCAGGAAGAGCTCAAGACTGTTGTATGTATACTCTTTCATTTTCAAGGAGTAACATATCCTGTTTTGGACCTGATAAACTGTATCTATCTAGACAGTTGTGCCACCAAATAGAAAAGATAGACAGTAGGTCAGTGGGTTGCCCTTTGATCCACTTCATCTGGGACTGTCTTGGCTGTCTGCTTTACAGAAGTGCAGGCCCAGGATTTAATTATAGCAGATTCTGCGATATCTGGTTTTTGATCTTTGAGTGAATCTTGTCAATATGACAACTTACTCTACTTTAGAATAGTTGTGTTATATAGGAATTCCCTGGTAACCTAGCAGTTAAGGACTTGGCATTGTCACTACTGTGGCTGAGGTTCATTTCCTGGTCCAGGAACTTTGCATGTCATGGGCATGGCCAAAATAAATAAATAAACAAATAAAACTAAGGCTTCAGATTATTAAAATTTTTTAAAAAGATGAGAGTTCCCATCGTGGCTCAGCAGGTTACGAACCTGACTAGAATCTATGAGGATGCAGGTGTGATCCCTGGCCTTGCTCAGTGGATCAAACCTGTATAAGGATCTGTCATTGCTGTGAGCTGTGGTGTAGGTCACAGATGGAGCTTGGATCCCATGTTGCTGTGGCTGTGGTGTAGGCCAGCAGCTACAGCTCTAATTCAATCGACCTCTAGCCTGGGAACTTCCATATGCTGTGGGTGCAGCCCAAAAAAGCAAAAAAAAAAAAAAAGTTATTGGGAAATATTGAGCAATTATAACAAATTTCAGCCTGTGAGACTAGTCTCTTCTGAAGACAAGTAGTAAGTAGCAGAAATAGAATAAATACTCTTTGTTGTAGGGCATCTTCATAGTTTTGGGGCTTGGAGTCAGAGGACTTGCCTTCTGGGTTTGCCTTCTGGCTCTGCCTCTCAGTTCTATACTAGCGCATTCATAAAATAAACGTCTTCGAGTGAGAATATTTCCAAGATCTCTTCCAAACTTCAGATGTAACTCTTTTTTGTTTGTTTGTTTTATTCAAATGCATTGAAAGAGTATGTCCTAAAAGAACATTTTTAGATTAATACTAACCCATAAAGACTGGTATATACTTCTCAGACAATCAGAACTTTCATGCTTGAAGGGGTCTTTAATTTCTAACACTGGCATATCAAGTTTCTCCTGCCTTATCCCTACTTTATTTACTTTGAACAATTAAGCCTTTTATTTATTTTTATTTTTAAAAATAGCTTGTCATGTCAGGATTTATTCAAAGAATCAGAAAAAAAAGCTCCCAATTAATTTTCCCTTCCTTCCTTCCTTCCTTCCTTCCTTCCTTCCTTCCTTCCGTTCGTTCTTTCTTTCTTTCTTTCTTTCTTTCTTTCTTTCTTTCTTTCTTTCTTTCTTTCTTTCTTTCTTTCTTTCTTTCTTTCTCTCTCTCTCTCTCTCTCTCTCTCTCTCTCTCTCTCTCTCTCTCTCTCTCTTTCTTTCTTTCTTTCTTTCTTTCTTTCTTTCTTTCTTTCTTTCTTTCTTTCTTTCTAGTTGTCTTTTTGTCTTTTCTAGGGCTGCACCTGCGGAGGTGCAGGAGGTTCCCAGGCTAGGGGTGTAATCGGAGCTGTAGCTGCTGGCCTACATCACAGCCACAGCAGCTTGGGATCCGAGCCGCATCTGTGACCTACACCACAGCTCACAGCAACGCCGGATCCTTAATCCACTGAGCAAGGCCAGGGATCGAACCTGCAACCACATGGTTCCTAGTCGGATTCGTTAACCACTGAGCCATGATGGGAATTCCCTTTATTTTTATTTATTTATTTATTTTCGTCTTTAAAAAAGTTTCCAATTAATTTTGAAGCCTGTGTATCTGTCACAAGCTTAGCATACAAGGGTGAGGAAGTTTTGGACACAATCCTTTCAGACCACTGAGGTCCTTTCTCAGACAAATAAATGTTACAATTATCAAAAAGTACTATGGAACCTCAAACCTTTCCACATCAGTTACCCAGTGCAAAGCTGGGGGTTCCACATTCCCCCTGTCTTGTGACATCAGTTTGGAGTTCTAAGGTCCCCAAGACCACCTCCAGTTTGCTAATGCACTAGACAGACACATAGAATTAATTCAAAACTATTACATTCATAGCTGCAGTTTAGGGCAGTGAAAGGATACAGATAACAATCAGCCAAGTGCAGCAGAAGACGGGGAAGGGTCCGGGAGAGTCTGAACACAAGCTTTCAATTGCTTTGTCTTGATGGAACCTAGGACAGTAACTCCTCTTAGTCATCCAGGGGAGCTCACCTCAGCCTGCTCCATTTGATTCAGGCTTGCTATGGAAAAATGCAAAGTTCCCTGTTGGAAATATTAGAGAGGGAGTTTGGCCCTAACTAATCTATGCTTTCTCTTGCAAATCTCAGATTCTTCCATTGTGTGGGTAGATGTCAATAAAAACAGGGTTTCTCAGGGATTAAACTGGAGAAGACTGTTCTTTTCTAACTTCTTCGTATGCACTCTTTCCAGAAGAGAACCATCGAGGGACAGCGGCTCTTGCAGAGATAATTAGTACAGCCCTTCTCAAAGCCAATGGCATGTTCCACCTGCATAGGTGACATGATCTTGTCTCCTGTCTTTAAAAAATAGTTCCAAGCTTATTATTTATTTATTTATTTATTTGGCCTTTTTAGGGCCACACCTATGGCATATGGAAGTTCCCAGGCAAGGGATTGAATTGGAGTTGCAGCCACTGGCCTACACTACAGTCACAGCAATTTCAGATCTGAGTTATATTTGTGCCCTACACCACAGCTTGCGGCAATGCTGGATCCAGATCTGTAACCCACTGAGAGAGTCCAGGGGTTGAACCTGCATCCTCATGGATACTAGTTGGATTCTTAACCCCCTGATCCACAACGGGAACTCCCCAAGCTCATTTTTTTTGTTGGCACAATGCAGTTCCTTGCCTTTGCTGGCTGTCAGCCAGAGGCTAGTTTCACCTCCTAGAGGCCCTCCTCACTCCTTGCCATGGGGCCTCCTCCATCTTCAAGCCAGTAATACCACATCAAGTCTTTTTCATGCCTTGAATCTCTCAAAGTCCTCCTGTGTCCTGGCTTGTCTGCCTCGCACCGCTGCCTCCACAATCATTCCACAAGCCGACCCAAGATGTGTGCTGTGGGTGGGGGCTTGAGGTTGCAGCTGCCACTTTGTCTGAAACCCCTAGCAGGTTACTCTGGGATCTGAGGAGAGGGGAAAGTCATCTAAGAGGCTCTAAACCTTTTATTTTATTTTATTTATTTTATTTTAATTATGTCTTTTCAGGGCTGCACTGGTGGCATATGGAGGATCCCAGGCTAGGGGTTGAATCAGAACTGTAACTGCTGGTCTACGTCACAGCCACAACAACTCGGGGTCTGAGCTGCATCTGTGACCTACACCACAGCTCATGGCAACACCAGATCCTTAACCCATTGAACAAGGCCAGGGATCAAACCAATGTCCTCATGGATACTAGTTGGGTTCATTAACCACTGAGCCACGACGGGAACGTCTAAGCCTTTTATTTTAGAATAGTTTTAGATTCACAGAGAAGTTGTAAAGATGGTACGCAAGCACTCATGTACTTTGCTCCCAGTTTCCACTATTGTTACCATCTTACATTACTACAGCACATTTGTCACAGCTAATGAACTAATTTTAACATGTTGACATGAACAAAACTTCATGTTATATTCCGATTTCCCTAATTTTGACTTTTAATGTCTTTTTCTGTTCCAGGGAAGATCCCATCCAGGATGCTGCATTATATTTCATTGTCATGTCTCCCTAGGCAACTCTTGGTTTTAGTTTCTTAGGCTTTCCTTGCTTTTAATGACCTTGACAAATTTGTGGAGCACTGGTGAAGTGTTTTGTAGAATGTTCCTCAACTGGGATTTGTCTGATCTTTTTCTCAGAATTAGATTGGAATGAGAGGTTGAGGAGAGAAGGACCACAGAGGTCACGTGTCCAACTCATCACACTATCTCACAGGTACATGCTATCAGCAAGACTTAGCACAATTGCTGTTGACCTTGACCACCTGGTGAGCAAAGAGTTGCCGGATGCCCCCATTATAAAGTTGCTTTTTCTCGCCCTGTCTGTTCTGTACTCTTTGGGAAAAAAATTATTTTGCCTGGCCCACATATAAGGGGATTTAACTCGGTTTTAAATCACCATAGACAGAATTTTAGAGTAAAATCTCCTCAATATTTAACCACAGTTTGAATCCTATAGGTAAGTTTGGCAGCCAACAGTCTTTGAAGTTCCTAATAAACCTGAACAGCATTGCTAGGGGAAAGAAAAGGGCTATGACTTTTCCTTCTTTTATATTTATTTTCTCCCTTCTCCTGAGGGGAGCTGTACTGACTCTCAAGAAGTGTAAAACAACATGGTTCTCTGCCCGCACCCCAACCAAGTCTAGTGAAAATAATCTATTACATTAAAGGTAGAGGAAAGCATGCTCCCTTTTCATTGCTTGAGCAAAGGATTGGGGAGATCTGGCCAGTGGCATTTCTTTAAGGTCTAGTCACTTGAATCTTCACATTTATATTAAACAGTTTCTGTGCTTCAGCACCCTTGAAACTTCCTTTTGTCTTCACCCTTTCAAGAACAACCTATTGCTAAAGTGTGAATGTTGATGCCCGAATCAAACATTTTCAGCCTATCATTTTATCTTCTTTTTATGTTAAAGAAGTGATATATATTTTTCACAATAAAAATTTTAGCCCAGAAGTATATAAAATATAAAAGGAGAAGTCCCAGGCTCTGCATGCAGTAGAATGTATCAATAAATATTGAATTCTTTTTGGCTCTTAATCCAAGATGCTGGTGTTGTTTTATTAAAGAAAGTCTACTACCGCATAGTGAATAGACAGTAAAAAGGAAAAAGATTTGTTTAAAATTTGGCTTGGCCTTATTACTTATTAATAATAAATAATTGAATAATAAATAATTGAACACCAATTATGAGCTAGGTGCTGGCACATATGAGGAGGTGTAAATAATGCGAAAGCAAATTTATCTGTCTTTGAAAGAGCTTCCAACGGAAAGGCGGGCTTCCATAGCCAAAAAGGAAGTCAACACACCTCTCCATGCAAGCACAAATGTCACACACAGCACTCTGAAAAACTAAGTTTTCCTTTGTTAATAAGATCATGCCCTACTCACATAATATTTATTAGTTTATTTCGCTTGTTGAATCTGGAACACTATTAAAAGCTCTTGAGCTAATTTAAAACATGAGTGAGAACGGATTCTGTATAACTATATAAGACACTTTCACTGTTTTCCTGTAACTGCCTGGAGTGATACTGTTTTTTTTTTAAGATGATGAAAAAAGATATTTGCTACTGATTATGCTGTGAAAAGAGGATGCTGAATTTAACATTTTAATCTTTTCAAGTATATTGAGTACACCACACTTAAAACCTTTGATGATGAAATAATTTCTGTGGAATTCTATGGTAACTAATCTCCTAACAGCCCCTTGTCTATAATGATATAAGAAAATGTACACTTCACCGTAATTAAATTTACTAAACATGAATCAATCTTATTTTATTAAAATATTATGTTAAAATTTATTATATTATAATAAAATATGATCGTGTTGATTAAATCAACTTTGAAGTATTGTATTAGAAAAATTTAAAATACACAAAAAATCTCATAGAATTAATTTCCATTACTTACAGACCCTTTCAGTATAAATAAAAATTATTTCATGATTGTAGACTTTTGTATATACAGAATTTTACATTATTTTTTACTTTGTGTTTCATAAGTGTACTTCCATGTCTGCCCATCGCACTTATTATTTTCATGGTTGCCTAATGTTCCAGTATTGATATTTTATTAAATTAGCCTCTTTTGTTAGAAATTTAAAGTCTTTCCAGTTTTGAGTGGTACATGTAATGCTGCTCTAAGCACATCTCGTTATTTCAAGGTACTATCCAATAATATGATTTCCTCTTCTTAAATTGTTTTCTTAAGATATGTTTCCAGAAATAGGATATTATATTGTCTGGCATTTGATATGCATTGTCAAGTTGTTCTCCGAAAGAAATACTACCTAGTCACAAAGTCTAGAACAATAAAATGGACACAATTCTTTTTCTGAAGCCCTGCCAGTAGTATAATGATGAAATTCCCTTTGTGCTAGGCAACACAACTCAGACTCACTTCCTTTTTTTTTTTTTTTGTCTTTTTTCCTTTTCTAGGGCCGCTCTTGCGGCATATGGAGGTTCCCAGGCTAGGGGTCCAATCAGAGCTGTAGCCGCCAGCCTATGCCAGAGCCACAACAATGCAGGATCAGAGCCACATCTGTGACCTACACCACAGCTCATGGCAACGCTGGATCCTTAACCCACTGAGCAAGAGCAGGGACTGAACCCGCAACCTCATGGTTCCTAGTTGGATTCATTAACCACTGCACGATGGGACTTCCCAAATTCACCTCTTATTTTAGTGGTAAACCTTGGAGTTATTTGGAAATCTCTCCTTACTAATGGAAGACTCATGACATCAACCCATAGAGCATACCCCTGACTCCAGGATGGCTCACAGGGAGCACAACCCACTGCAGGCCATCTGAGAACCCCCACTGAGACTACCCTCTTCTCTCCTTCCCTTCCTCCCTCCCTGCCTCTCATTCTTTCTTCTTCCTGAACTTCGATTTGGAACCGCTGAAACTAGAACGGGGCCAGCACAAATGAAATGGAATAGTGAGCACTGAAGGGCCTCTGTCTCCCTGAGTATGGCCTGTAGCTTTTGCTTTTCTACAGGGAAGGGGAGAGGATATACTATCTTCTAACCCTGGAAACCCTGCTTAATGAGCAGAGTGAATGATCCTTTTACGAGGGAAATCCTGCATGGCCACTGGTGTCACTCATAGAGTCAAACTAATACAAAGGGAAAAAGAGTCCCAGAATATATTGTGAGCATAACCAATTGCTTAATAAAGCATCAACATCAGTTCAGATTGCTGGGACATTCCACTGCTGCTAAAATATAAGAAGGCTCCTTTCTCAGATGCAGCTTTCTCAAAGAGAGTTCCAGAGTCCGTACAAGGGCCCACAGTCTGAACTTTGACAATTATGTGAAATAAAGGACAAAGAAGTGGTTATCGATAATCATAATTTATCAATGGGAGTGTGTTCTCTACCTTTCAATGTGTCTTGAACCCTTCAAATGGCACCATTGTCTCCTTATATGGAGTTAGCCCGGCAACTCCCCGGGGAATCTTTGTTGCCTTCCTTGAAAAACATTTAAAACAAACAAGCCCCTTTCTCTTCCCATAGATGGAACAAGCAATATTCATGGTTATCTACCTGTGATAAGCACAGCAGTCTCATCTTACCTGACTTGAAAGGGTCATCTGTACTGTCAAGCCCAATTAACTTGTCTTACCCTCACACAAAGATGGAAGGTTACCGAAAGGCCACATCTTGCCCTGTATCTTGGCTGCTCTGGTACAATGGCCTGATCAAAGGCCATCAAAGCATCAGGCCAATAAAGGCAGGCCCTGCTTTTTGAGGATACTGGCAGAGTGCCACACGTGGAAGCCTGTGGGTTCATGCTGGGAGGCTGAGACACCAAGATAGGATTTTATGTGTACAGGGCCCCTCAGAGGATGAGAGAGGCCCCAGGCCACTTCTTAATTTTATAGCAGGATTATATATAATTGTGGCATATTTTAAATATTTATGGTTAATAAATGAGTGCTTTTAATACAAAAGCAGTGCAACATAATTGGGCTGTTCATAAGATAATTAACAAGATTTATTAAAAATATATAAGTATACTATAGGTAGGACACCTATAATGAAACAGAAGCTTAAATTTTTGTTTGTTTGTTTATTTTTTGCTTTTTAGGGCCACACCTGTGGCATATGGAAGTTCCCAAGCTAGGGGTTGGCCAGCCTATGCCACAGCCACAGTTACACAGGATCCGAGCTGCAACTGTGACCTACACCACAGCTCACAGCTCATGGCAATGCTGGGTCCTTAACTCACTGAGTGGGGCCAGGGACTAAACCTGCATCCTCATGGGTACTAGTTAGATTTTTTACTGCTGAGCCACGATGGAAACTCCAGAGCTTAAATTTGAATGATGAACATCTTCTGTCAATCAAAGACCCCCTTTAAGGAAAAAGAACCAAAAGTTCACATTCGAAGCCCTGGGTAATGGGAAATCTGAGTCACTTGCAAGTCTCAGGCTTCCCCTGATATAGGCTCTGAGTACATGTAATTCAAGGAGATCACAAGACTCATGTGATTTTCTGGTCCACAGAGCCTATGTCAGCACTGAAAATACACTGGACACTCAGATAACTGTTGGTATATGTGGTTCTGTTTCATAGACTTCCAATGCTAAAAAGAAATAAATGAAAAATTTTTTTTTCTTTTTTAAGGGCGGTACCCATGGCATATGGAGGTTCCCAGGCTAGGGGTTCAACTGGAGCTACAGCTGCCAGGCAATGCCACAGCCACAGCCACACAGGATCCACGTGGTGACTTATACTACAGCTCCTGGCAAAGCCAGATCCTTAACCTAATGAGCAAGGCCAAGGATCGAACCTGCAACCTTAAGGTTCCTAGTCAGATTCGTTTTGCTGTGTCATGATGGGAACTCCAGAAAATGTCATTTTTTTTAACTCTCCTGCTTCTGGGAAAGGTTGACTTTAAATCACCTTAGATGCTTAGCCTACAGTGTAGTTCTTGCTTCCTTTAATGGCTCATTTCAATGCTGACATATTTGAATTTTTGGAAAAAACTTACATGGGACTGAGGTTATTTGATCTGGAAAAAAAGGAAATTTGGCAGGGTTTCCAGATGTCCCATATGGCTGAGATTCTCTGGTAATTCTGTGTTGAAAAGAACACACACACACACACACACACACACAAACTCACATGTACTAACACAGACAATATTTGAGTCCAGGTTAGACAGCATGGGGTTAGCATAAGGTTTGTCAAATACCATATCCTCCAGGTGTAGATCTGGCAAACCTAGCAAGGATGAACATTGATACAGATCTTTAAGTATCTAAATATTTTCTGTATAAAGTTGAAAACCATATTTTTTATGGTTCTACTAAGAATACAAAAGAATAAGTGGATTTAAACTACTGTAGATCAGGAATACATGCCAGGTAGAACTATTAAAGCAGATCACAAGACTCATGTTCAGAATACATTGCCAAGAAAATTTGTGGAGCTGTATCTTCTGGTAGAATGAAGGTCTTAAAAACTAAGCAAGGTGACTTTCTTAGATGTACATTGTTTGACCCTTACTCTGGTACAGAAAAGGAATAAATGAAGAAAAATCATTTGCGGTCTCTCAGAACTTTAAAATATGATAATGTACAACTTAAACATCAAATTTATCTTTCTTGAAATACTTCTAACACCTTTTTTGGGCTACTCCTTTCTGATAATCCCAACTCAACTGAAGAGACTGAGTCATGACTTGAACTTTAAAGGTAAATTGAATGTCTGTCTTGTCTTTTAATCAGGTCAGTGTTGGAGCCCTGTTGTCTTGAGGTATTTTGGAAATGAATACCTAGGAAGGAGGAAAGGCCAACAAGAGATGGGTCTGGGATTATTATGAGCCACTTTATGAAGTTAGGAGATGGAGTGGCATGGCGGAGTGCAACAGAACTTTGTACAGAGGCTTCGGGGTGTGATCCTTGGGGTCTTTCTGAGCAGGGGAAGCTCTCAGTGCCCCTAGTAAAGCCAAAGAACAAAAGAATGAGTGACAGGAACTGACCTTAGGTTGTATTGCCTTGACTCTCTTTGCCTTCTCTCCAAGTTAGTAGGCAGAGATGCTGTCCCAGATAAGGGCTGACACCAAGGTGTCTATGGCTGCTAGGCTTAATTTTAGTACCTAATTTTGGACAAAAGAGAGTCTGACACCTAACTAATCAGTGGGTCTTTTGAATAAATGATTTTAAGAATGCCCCAGTGTTACTCTGCTAGGCAGGATTCTGGTCCCCCAAAGATGTCCATGTCCTAATCTCCAAAACCTATGAACATGTTACCGTGCCCAGCAAAGGGAAATTAAGTGTGTTGATGAAATTAAGGTTGCTAATCTGCTGGCCTTACAACAGATTATCCAGGTGGGCCTGTTATAATCACAAGGGTCCTTGTAAATGGAAGAGAGTGGCAGTAGCATAGGTCAAAGTGATTTGGCATGAGACAGACTGAAGCTGCCTTTTCTGGCTTGGGGAGAGAAGCAGAGGACTGAAGCTAAGGAATGTGGGCAGCCTTGCGATGCTGAAAAAGGCAAAGAATTGAGTTGTGCCCTAAAGCTTTCATGAAGGAATGTGGCACTGTCAACATCTTGATTTTAGCCCAATGACACCCATGTTGGACTTCTACTCTACAGAAGAGCAAACAAATTGAATGTGCATTATTTCAAGTCCCTCTATTAGCAGAAATTTGTTCCTGCAGCCATGGAAAACTAATAGACCTAGGTTGAAATTCCCAATGACATTCCTCCCACCACACTAGATGGTCCTTAGGAGGAAGAAAAGCAGAACCATGACTCTTTAGTGGCCGGTATGCATGTGCTAATGGCAATGAAGACTCTGTGATACTGCATTCACCCACCCCCCCAAACAGAGACACTGATCAGCCTCACAGCACCGTCCTCTTGTCTTTCCCGCCTCTCCAACAAAAGCCCTCCTCGCTGGCCCCTAAGTCATGATTTCCTTCTCATTTTCATCCAGAGAACACATGATAGAAGGTGGCGTACACAGCACATTTTGCTGGGGATACTCAAGTCTCTGTGAGTGCATGGTGACTCCATATTCCTTCTGTCCAGTTCAGGGATGAGGACACAGTGACAGGTGAGTGTTATAGAAAGCAGCCATCCTAATCAAAATGCTGATCATGCACAACAGGTACCCCAAACCTACACTTTTTTTTGTCTTTTTAGGGCCGTACCCACAGCATGTGGAGGTTCCCAGGCTAGGGGTCGAATTGGAGCTGTAACCACTAGACTACACCACAGCCACAGCAACGCCAGATCTGAGTCGCGTCTGTGACCTACACTACAGCTCATGGCAATGCTGGATCCTTACCCCACTGAGCGAGGCCCTGTGTCCTCATTGATAGTAGTCAGATTCATTAACCGCTGAGCCATGATGGGAACTCCCCCCAAACCTAAATTTTAAGACAGAAAGTAAATGGTAGTTGAGACCAATTAAGAAGTTGATTTGTTTTCTTTACCTACTAGTCTTTTTGTGCATACAGGTTAGTTTTCTTGGATTCACTAAGATTCAGCAGTGAGAACTAAAGTTTATCTCTGTAGAAGGGATAAGGGGTTTATCCACCAAAGGATTCTTCAGTTTTCTACAAAATGAGAGTGAAATTAGAACCTTTTATGCTTTAGCACAAGGAATGGGTGGCAAGGCTGAGAGCGCTTTTGAATCACGTCCTTGGGAAATAAGAAACTCTGAGATATGAGTTAGGGAATACTCCATCCACCCCTTATTCTTACTAAATGCTGCATATTTTTAGTCTCTTTAGCATTTTCGGTGCAATGATAACTAATGTGTGTGCTGGGTTTATACAAATTTTTATATTTAATTCTCCCATGTTACAGATGAGAAAATGAAGGAAAAAAAAAAAAAGAAGGAAATTGCCCAGTAGGATACAGTTAGTACTTGGTGAATCCAGGATTTAAATCTAGACTTCTGGGACTTCATAGCCCTAGTTCTTTTTTTTCCCTTTTTTTAGGGCCACACCCATGGCATGTAGAAGTCCCAGGCTAGGGGTCAAATCGGAGCTGTAGCCACTGGCCTTTACCACAGCCACAGCAAGGAGGGATCCAAGCCATGTTTTCAACCTACACCACAGCTCATGGCAACGCCGGATCCTTAACCCACTGAGCGGGGCCAGGGATCAAACCCACAACCTCATGGATGCTAGTAGGGATTGTTACTGCTGAGCCACAACAGGAACTCCCATGGCCCTAGTTCTTAACCATGGAATTTTATCACCCTGGAAAGGATGCCCTTTACCATGTGAAAAGATAGGCTTAACACACAAGGATCTTGTACAGCATAACTTCACCCAGGCAGGTCCCCTCACACAAGGAATTTTCCTGTCCTCTCAACTTGCCCAAACCCTACTTAACAGTCAGAGCCCAACTCTTTCCATTTCCTCCCCAAGACCTTTCTCCTTACCTGGCGAGCAGGTCTGTTGGAACTGAGGAGCCATCCTGTATCCTTTGCAACGCTCAGCCCAGGGCTTTTCATGCAGTTCGTAGTTGGCAGCTGCTGGGGAGGAGACATGCCCCCAGTCTTTGTCTCAGAACAGTCAGACTAGAATCTGCTTTCCCACTTATTGGCAGTGTGGCCTGAGCTCTGGTGACCTCATCTGCCAAGAAAAAGGAAAAGAAAGGAAAAATAAGTAATATTTATCTCCCAGATTTGTGATTGAGAGAAAATGAGCTCTTGTTTAGAAAAGTACTTTGTAAATTAAAGGACCACTCCAATACAAGGGATAATAGGATTATTAAGTAGGATTGTAAAATAAATTTCATGTTGCATTTCTTGAACTAGTCCTGAGATTGCAGAAGCAGGGTCAATTTCATACATGAGCAGATTATCATGAAGGCATTCTACTGCCATTGAGAAAGGCCGTGAGATCAGAACTGTTTACCCTGGTAAAGAGAAGTAAGTTTTCAAAACAATCTCCAAATGTTTGTCTATTCAATAGACAATTGTGAGCAACTCCACAGAGTCTCTGGCCTCAAATTAGAGCAAAAAAGGGATTTGGTCCAGACATAAGGAAATGCTTCATGAATATAGAGACTGAGAAACCTATTATTAAGGGAAATTGTGGAGACAAATAACAGCCACAAATAAGTGACTTCATGCTGCCAAATTGACCAAGGAGAAAAAGAAACATGTTTATTTTTCAAAATGTGGATGTTCTGAAGCAATTAAATCTCTTCCCTCACTAAATTGACATATTTTTGGTCTTAATGGCACTATAAAATTAAATCCTTTAAAAAAGATTTAAAATATAAGAGATGGCATCTCTTCTGGGGAAGAAGAGAAAACAAAATGAAGAAACTATTAAAAATAGAACTGTTCAAGAATACATATTGTAGACTACCATAAAAACTTATGGGAAAAGAAATGGTCTCAATGAAATGAAAACCACCCCACACAGACCCCTCTCTTTCCCCCCCAGGCTGCCTCCCTTGCCTCCTGCAATAACGGCTCCCTCTGTTTGAGCCCCCATCACTATTAGGCTAAGATTGGGGACCACTGCTCCCTACTTGGCTTCGTCAGTGATCGGTGTTGAGAAAGCAGAGTGGCCTGAAATACCGGTGAGGATGTGACACAGAACAGGTGAAAACCCTCATGCCCTCCCAGACGTGGTTTCCGCCTAGCTCTCCTTCGTACACATCTTTCAAAAGGATGGGACCATTCCTGTGACGACTGAACACTGACAGCAAAGGTAACCTGAGTCCAGCTAAAGGTCACTGACCGGGCTCCATGCTCTGCAATAAGCTTATCTGGGCCATCTCTTGAAATAATAGTCACTTCCCAGTCTCCTTCATCTTCTTTGCTCGTTACCTTTCTCCCTCCTCCCCCAGCAGGGCCCACCCTTCCCTTTTGGGCAGGGATCCTTCAGCACGGTTCTCTCTTTTCTCGGGCTTTTCCTGTTGCCATCACAAAGCCCTCAATGTCCTGTGTAGGGTATCTTCATCTAAGCTTGAGTCAAAGGCCATTCTTGCTGCAGGAAAAAAAAAAAAAAAAAAAGAGAGAAAATCTCCTAATTTAAACGTCTTCCTTAAAAAAGAAAAGGATATAGTTTTAAAATAAACAATGAGTAGAGACTGAAGAAAAGGATTCTATGTGAAGCAATGTCATTTCATAACTGCCTTAGAAAACCTGGGAGTAAAAAGCGTTTCTACCAATGTGTGGCATCTGTCACGCAGGCAGTGGTCCTAGGCGCTTCCTGGGTCATTCACTCAAGACTCAGTTTTCCTAAATTACAGAAGTGGATTATTAAACAAATGCTTCTATGGAGACTGCCAAAATGATCACTAAAATAAACTTGGGCCAATGCTGCTCCAGGTCTTAGGACATTTCAGATCCTTATTATCTTGAGCAATTGCATGCCGAGTTCCAAGATCAGCAATTATGTGGAAATAAAAATGATGAGTTTTTTATTGCAGCAAATGTTTCAAATGATTGCCAAAGACAAATTCACTTGTGCATAAAATTGCTAAAACCTCTAAGTAAACCTGACAAAGGTTATTTTGCATGGCTGTTGAGAGTTTGTTCCTGTGTCGTTTATTCGCAGTTGTTAACCAGTTATTTTGCACAGTGTCTACAGTGTCAAAGCGCTGCAGGATCCTTGGGGTGAGTGAGACCCAAGCCCTGGGCTCAGTGGCTGGGAATTATTCTGATAGCATTGAAGCTGGGTCTTTGACTATAACCTACAAGCCATTATCATCCAGTCCCTGAACCTCTTCTTTGCCCACATCTCCATCCACTTTCCTCCTGCCTTCTGCCCTTTCCTACCTGCCTGGCACTTCACCCAGATTCATACCTGCAGGACCCCCTCCGAGTTTCATTCAGGTCTCTGTTCAGACTTCTCCTCCTCAGAGAGCCCCCCATCCCATCTGACAACACCCCTGTCACTCACCATATGCTATCCTGGCCTTCATATTTTTCATTTACCTTCTTTTGTTTCATTCACAGGTATGTCTATAGTGCCTCCTATGGTACCTTTACATGGTTGGCGCTCAGTAAACAGCACTAAACCAGTGAACGGATGGATGGATGTCCACACTAATGCGGGGATTGGACAGATTCACAGATCACTACAGTACATTCTAGTCATTGCTAGAAGCTTCATCTTCTGTCCTTTGAAAGTTCCTCTTATCTCCACTCTCCTTAGCCCCTTAAGTCCCCATTCTTCCATTCATCCAGAATCACATGCTCCCTGTGATGCTCTGAAATCTCCTTCTGCCACTAGCTTTATTTAAGTAAGGTGTTTGTTTTATTCCCTACAGATGGAAAACTCAGCAGTTTTCTTGGCTATGGTTCAAAGAAGAGCGAGAGAGAGAAAGAGAGAGAAGGGAGGAGAGGGAGAGAGGGAAATTTAGTTCTCTCCTTATACCTAAATTCTCATATGAGTAAATTTAAGCTGAAACCTAGCTGTGACAATAATTTGATAAATCTTCTCTGTAAGAGCTTTTTTTTTTTTTTTTTTTTTAAAACATCCCCAAGGCCCAAGTAAAGCCAATAATACTCCTTCAGGACACTTAGCTACCATCATTCCTGAGAAAGAAGGGTCAAAGAACTACCTAGCATTTATTAACCATCTACTCTCTTCCATGCACAGACTAGGAGATTTAAAACTCCATTTAAGCCTATGGCAGGGTTCCTATTTGTTATGCATTACTTGCTAAGGTAATCAGAATAACAGTAGCATACAAGCCTACCTCCAGTACTTCAGGCATGTTAAGACCTACAGAAATACATGTGACATCTCTTTCTTTTTTTTTTTTTTGTCTTTTTGCCTTTTCTAGGGCCACTCCCGTGGCATATGGAGGTTCCCAGGCTAGGGGTCTAGCTGGAGCTGTAGCTGCCGGTCTACACTACAAGCCACAGCAATGCAGGATCCTTAACCCATTGAGCGAGGCCAGGGATCAAACCCGAAACCTCATGGTTCCTAGTCAGATTCGTTAACCACTGAGCCATGATGGGAACTCCATGTGATATCTATTGAACGACCAAGCATACTAGGTAGTGTAGAGCCTAAGCTGTTGTAACAAAGATCCTGTAAAATACATCACCTTACTAAGAGAAAAGTTATTTCTTTTTCTTGTAACAGCCTCAGAGTATTCTAATAGGGCTGAAAAGTCAGCACTGCCTTACAAAGTCACCCAGGAACCACTGTTCTGCAAGGTCATCCAGGAATCAGGCATGTGGCTTGCTTCTGATAACAATATACACATCCATGTCTAGATTCAAGGCAGCTTGTCCAATTGTTGTCATTTCTAAGTCAGAAGGAAGAAGAAAAGAGGAAGTGTAGGCTAAGAACTTTCATCTTTAAAAAAAAGATGGAGGAGCTGCAAATGCCATCTTTTTCTTACTTCCCATTGGTGAGAATTTAGTCACATGGTCCTGCTAGCAAAGGAGGCTGGGAGATGTAGTTTCTAGCTAGGTGGCCATGTTCCCAGCTAAACTTGGAGGGATTTATGTTCCCAAGAAGAAGAAGGGGCAAGAATGGTCCTGAGTAAAGGTTGGCATTTTTGTTTTGGTTTTTTTTTTATAAAATTAGGTTATTAATTGACTGAATTTTAGGCCTGAGGAATAAGCCCTCTGAAAGATGTATGGACATTGGCATATTTCTGCTTGAGTAGAACCTTGTGAAGAGTTTTCCTGAATTTGGAGAATTTCCTTCTGACTCCCCATGCGTAAAGGTGATAGCTTATTTTTCTAGCATTTCTGACAGGTAGAGCCCAAGCACGCGACCCAGGTTCTGCTGACCGGATATAATCTAGGAGACTTCAGTTCAGAGGCAAGCAGCCTGAGGAGCCATGCAGAATCCATTTTCTGATGGGGGTAGCAGCACAGACATTTGATTTGGGGACAGCAGAAGCACTGGCTCTGGTGTCAGTTATTTAAGCACAGATAACCCAGAAGAGGAAGTTTGGCTATTCTGGCCAATTACAGAGTTTCCTTCCCAATTTTTGACTTGGTTTGGGTTTCCTTTGTTTTGGTCCTTGCAGGCCAAATATATATAGAAATTGTTTGTGTTTATTATCCCCCTCAGGCTCTTCCTGGAGGTAAGTGTTCTAACTTGGGATAGAGATTTTGGTCAGCTTTTTAATCAGTTGTGTGCCAGTAATGGTTTTTGTGGGATAAAATCTCAACCTGGATCTCAGTCATTATGGACAACCAGTAAGTTTAAGAGCTAGAAGTTTATTAGCTTCAGAGATTAAGGCAGTTGTTTCTGAAGACATTTTTTTTTTTTTTTTTAAAAAGATCTTGTTCTTTAGAGAGCTTAGCTAAATTGTGTTCTTCATCCTTGGAGAGCCCTGCCACTGGCTGCTAGTTCCTGTGTCAAACTTGGTCTCATCCCCCAGGTTTGCATTTAGGACAATTAGAAGGATGAGGTCTCAGCCCCTGCCACCCACACCTCTTGCTTGTCAGCCCCAACTGGGCAGAATGTCAAAACCAGCTCAGCGCACACAATCTGGGTGGGAAGAGCTAAGGACGTTCATGTTCTGTCTCATTTCATTTATTTCTGTCATCTATGCCTGCTATTCCCCTTAAATCTGCCATAGATTCAGTCATGAGCCAGGCTTATAACTGGACTTGAATTAGTGGATACAAGAAGCATAAAAGACATTCAATAAATATTGGTCAAATTGAATTAAATGGGATTGAAAAATACCCCCACTGAGGAATAGAACCCTTAAGGATTCTTTGGCTGCAAAAGCTGGAAACCCAGATGACTAGTTAAAGCCAAAAAGGGGAATTTATTGGAAGGATATATGGATGTCTTTATGAAGGAATGCATGAGAAGTAGAAATGTACCAGGAATGAAGGAAAACGCTCTTTACAGTGCTGAGTTCTTTTATTTCTAAAAAATTGCTCTATTCTCTCTCTTTCTTTTTTCCCCAGAATGAATTGTTAAAATGTTATTGAAATAGGATTGACCTACAACACTATGTGACAGGCTGACATTTTTCACAAATTAAAAAAATTTTATTGTAGTTTATTTATAATGTGCCAAATTCTGCTGTACAGCAAAGTGACTCAGTCATATATATATATATTTAAAAAGAATTATGCATATATATATATACATATATACATTTAAAACAAATATTATTTTCCATCATAGTCTATGCTAGGAGACTGGATATTGTTCCCTGTGCTATACAGTAGGAGATTATTGTTTATCCTTTTTTTTTTTTTGTCTTTTTAGCAATTTCTTGGGCCGCTCCCTCTGCATATGGAGGTTCCCAGGCTAGGGGCCCAATCAGAGCTGTAGCCACCGGCCTACTCCAGAGCTACATCAATGTGGGATCTGAGCCGAGTCTGCAACCTACACCACAGCTCAGGGCAACGCCGGATCCCCAACCCACTAAGCAAGGCCAGGAATCGAACCTGAAACCTTATGGTTCCTAGTCGGGTTCGTTAACCACTGAGCATGATGGGAACTCCTGTTTATCCATTTTATTTATTTTATTTATTTATTTTGTTGTTGTTGTTGTTGTTGCTATTTCTTGGGCCGCTCCCTCGGCATATGGAGGTTCCCAGGCTAGGGGTTGAATCGGAGCTGTAGCCACCGGCCTCCGCCAGAGCCACAGCAACGCGGGATCCGAGCCTCGTCTGCAACCTACACCACAGCTCACGGCAACGCTGAATCATTAACCCACTGAGCAAGGGCAGGGACCGAAACCGCAACCTCATGGTTCCTAGTCGGATTCGTTAACCACTGCGCCACGATGGGAACTCCCTGTTTATCCATTTTAAATGTAATAGTTTGCATCATTAACCCCAAACTTCCAGTCCATCCCACTCCTCCCCTCCCCCTTGGCAACCACAAGTCTATTCTCTGTGTCTGTGAGTCTGTTTCTATTTTGTACATAGGTTCATTTGTGCCATATTTTGGATTCCACATATAAGTTATATCATATGGTATTTTTTCTTCTCTTACTGACTTCACTTAGTATGATAATCTGTAGTTGCATCCATGTTGCTGCAAATGGCATTATTTCATTCTTTTTTATGGTTGAGTAATATTCTGTTGTATAATACATCTCCTCTCCTTTTTTTTTTTTTTTTTGGTTTTTAGGGCTGCACCTTTGGCATAAGGAAGTTCCCAAGCTACGGGTAGATTTGGAGCCATAGCTGTTGGCCTATGCCACAGCCACAGAAACGGGGGATCCAAGCCATGTCTGAAAACTCTACCACAGCTCATGGCAACACTGGATCCTTAACCCACCAAGTGAGACCAGGGATCGAACCCCATACTCATGGATATTAGTTGAGTCATTTCTGCTGAGCCGCAATGGGAATTCTGATGTACCACATCTTCTTAATCCATTCATCTATTGATGGACACTTAGGTTGTTTTCATGTCTTGGCTATTGTGAATAGTGCTGGTATGAACATAGGGGTGCACGTATCTTTTTGAACTATACTTTTGGTGGATAGACCAGTGGGATTTCTGGTTCTGTCTTTTTCTGAGGAATCTCTGTACTGTTCTCTACTCCTGGGCATCTATCAAACAAAAGTGTAGGAGGGTTCCCTTTTCTCCAAACCCTCTCCATCATTTGTTATTTGTAGACCTTCCATTCTGACCAGTGTGAAGTAATATCCCATTGTAGTTTTTTATTTTTTCTTTTTACAGCCCCACCTTTGGCATATGGAATTTCCCAGGCTAGGGATCAAATCAGAGCAACAGCGGCAGATCTACACCAAAGCCATGGTATCACTGGATCCCAACCACGTCTGTGAATTATGCTGCACCTTGTGGCAACACCAGAACCTTAACCCACTGAGTGAGGTCAGGAATTGAACCTGCATCCTCACAGAGCTAATATTTTGTCCTTAACCTGCTGAACCACCACAGGAACTCCTTGTTGTAGTTTTGATTTGCTTTTCTCTAAAACTTAGTGATGTTAAGCATATTTTCATATGCCTGCTGGCCATTTCTCTTCTTTGGAGAAATGTCCATTTAGGGCTTCTGACAGGTTGACTTTTTTGACTTCTCAGTTTACATGACATAAAACAGTGTCCTCAGCCCCATGTGAACTCCACTTTGAAGGGCTCAGTTTATGCCAACTACAGCCATTCTGTCCCCAGTATGTGTAACACCTGGGCACTGGCTTGCTTTCAAACATTGGCTCAACATCATTGTCGAGCAGAATTGTTTCCCACTGATCTTGGATGTTGCCTCACATTCTTATCAACAGAGAGCTCCAGAGAGCCATTACCAGCTGTTTGGAAATGCCCATCTCTATTTAAATTCCTCTTTCACTGGACAGTCCTCCAAGCATTTTAAAGTGGGGGTCTTCTGTGAGTATGTCCCCCTAAGGCTAAGTATTTCTAATTTCTTGAGTTATATGACAC
Source organism: Phacochoerus africanus (assembly GCF_016906955.1). Taxonomy (NCBI): domain Eukaryota; kingdom Metazoa; phylum Chordata; class Mammalia; order Artiodactyla; family Suidae; genus Phacochoerus; species Phacochoerus africanus. Next base: position 71,650,639 of record NC_062545.1, read on the forward strand.
GGTTTGGAGACTTCCTTACTCTGTTGGTAGCAGCTGGTAATAGCAGAGTTATATCAAAGGCACATTTAAGGGAGTTCCCGTCGTGGTTCAGTGGAAGCGAATCTGACTAGCATCCATGAGGATGCAGGTTTGATCCCTGGCCTGGCTCAGTGGGAAGGATCCAGGGTTGCCCTGAGCTGTGGTGTAGGTCGCAGATGTGGCTTGGATCCTGAGTTGCTATGGCTGTGGCTGTGGTGTAGGCCAGCAGCTACAGCTCTGAATGGACCCCTAGCCTGGGAACCTCCATATGCCATGGGTATGGCCCTAAAAAGCCAAAAAAAACAAAAAACAAAAAACAAAAAACAAAACTCATTTAACCTACAGAGATTCAGTGATACTGGTGTTACACCATACAACCACAAAAGCCTTGGCGGGAAATCCCTTTATCCTCCTCTCCTCTTTTACACTCACCATTCCCACAGGATTCATAGTGAACTGGGGAAAGGGAACCCATAGAAAATATACATAGGCCAACAAAACGAGTTCATCTGTGGCTTTTGACCTGTCCAGGACCCAGGTGCTGGCAATATAAAATCTATGTAAGGAATTTCCAAAGATAAAATTGAATATATGCAATTTATAGTGTGTGATGACTTTGGAACTTATATTCCATTTAGTTCTTTTTTTTATTTTAATTTTTTCTTTTTTTACAGCTGCACCTGCAGTATATGGAAGTTCCCAGGCCAGGGATTGAACCTGGATTGTCGTGGACACTATGTCAATTTCTTAACCCACTGAGCAGCAACAGGAACTCCTTATATCCCAATTAGAATGAGATGCCACTCGATTGTCTTTGGAAGAGGGTCCTATTTGCCTCTCTTTTACCTGGAGAAAGGTCTTCAGAGTTGGAAGCAGGACTCGCCGTGTGGTCTCAGTGGCAGGAGACTGTGGTTATCATCTCATCTGTTCTAGATGCTATAATTTTACACATGTAGCACCTCAGCAGTACAGGGCTTACCGAAAACATCCTGCATCTCCTCACATGCACAATAAAACCCAAAGATGATGCATCTACTCAAAACATGATTGCAAAGCGAATCCAGTCAGCTTCCCCCCCCCCCCACCCCCCCTGCCAGCTCCATCGTCATTTACCTTTCCTTATCTTACCCCACTTGGTAAAGTCCAAGGGTGTGATTTTACTATAATTTACAAGATGACTCAAGCAAAAAGCACTGAAGAGGATGCAGTACCAAGAAGACATGCAGTAAATGTTCACCTCTTCCAACCTCAGCAGCTGCTTTATCCTACACAGGTGCAGATTCTGATTCACTGACGCAAGTTTGGACAGCATTTTCTTACATTTTCATGTGTTCAAACCGAGAGGGAGATAGACAGCTCAGTATAACAGAGTGCCACATGGTTAAAAATATTCTAGAATGTTATTTAATGATTTTTTTTTAAATCACATGTGTTGAAATAACTTTCTAGGCCCCAGATGGGGCACCTTGCCTGGTGCCACGTCAGCAAACTGAAACTGAGATGACTTTCCTGTCCTTATAAATGCTCCATTTAACTGTAAACAGAATATACAGGCAACCAGTCTCCAAACACCAAGCCACCTCTGGGCCTTCTCATCCCAAACCCCAAACAAGTTTGACTATGTGGCCCCAGCCAATCAGATATTTTCTATTTTTCTCTTCCTTGCTTTTGATTCTTGACCCTATTAAAGCTTCCTGCCTTCTGTCCCATTTTGCAGTTCTGGGAAAGGAGACTGCTCCAGGAAGTGTTAAATAAATTTTGTTTATATCACCTAAGTTGTCTTCTTTAATCATTTTTAAACACAGGCAGCAAGTTGAAACAATGGAACACAACCCCTGTCTGGTCTCTGTTACAAAGTAAAGATTCTCAAGTAGCAGAAGAGAAATAAAGGAACAAGAAAATTAATATTTTGTTGTTGTTCATTCTCATTCCCTCAAGTTTAAGGCCCTGAATTTGAGAATCCATCTCCCTATCTTCCACCTGTGGCTCTGCTTCCAGCAGCTTTGCTTGTAGTCACACCTGTCCTAAGCCTGCAAATACAATAAGACAGGAAAGTACAAAAAATTCACCAAAGGCGGTCAGAAGAGTCTCTCCAAAGGATTAAGGATGACAATACTATGCAGAAAATAAAGCCCTTCGAGAGATGTAAAATGTCCTAAAGGAAGAGAAAATTTACCTGCATTCTTTCAGGAAGGCTTCTCATACCATGTGATACCCAAGAACAATGCCCGAGGGCAGGACAGGCAAGAAGGGAAAGGGAAGAAACTGCTAAAGAGGGGAGAGAGCTACAAAGAGAACCATGAATTTCTGCAAATAACGAGACTGAAAAGGGTTCAATTTATGTATAGATGACCTAGAAAGAGAAAACAGAATAGACACATGAAAACTCCAACATGCCCCTCCTTCCTTGCAACTTCCACGGATGAAGGTCAATATTTAACAGAACTAGAGGTTAATCAAGAAAGACACCCCCCCCCATGCACAGAGATACATAGATAATGTTTTATTTAGAAATAAAACATAGAATTATAATGTTATAATTAATAACATTAGAAATAAACATGTATAAAACATTATAAAGATCAAGATTAAAATATATCCTGATATTGCAAAAAATACAGTAAGAAACATTGGAGAAAAGATGGACTGGGGGTTTGGGATTGGCATATGCACTGTGAGGTATATAGAATGACTGGTCGATGGGAACCTGCTGTATAGCCCAGGAAACTACCCAATACTCTCTGATAATCTATGCAGAAAAAGAATCTGAAAGAGAATGGATGTGTGCACATGTGTAACTGAACCACTTTGTGGTACAGCAGAAATTATCACAACTTTATAAACCAACTTCAATAAAACTTAAAAAAAAAGAAATATGGCTAAAAAACTAAGAACCCTGAATGATTAGGGATGAGACTTTTGTGTCACTTGCTATATCTATATCTATACACACACCTATATAATTAATAAAACTGGTTAAAACTTTAAGGCCTGATCGCTAACGTGCAGAGGATCAGAGTGGGATAGAAAACTGCTCTAGGATAGGGCATGGTGTCTGGAACCAGAATACCCCAGGCTTGAGTCCTGGCTTGGCCACTTGCTGGTTATTTTGATTAAAATTTTCTGAGTCCCACTTTTCTTATACTTAAAACTGACATAATAAGAGACAAGTGACAACATGCTGTAATCTGTAAAGTCTAGGCAAATTATTCATTATTAAGAGACTGTTTCTCAACCAAATACTTCCATGTTCCTCCCAAGATTCATGAATATTATCTCCTTTCAGGTATTTAGTAGATAAGAAAATGAGCATAAAGAAAAATTCCATTTCTTAAGCCAAGAGTTCCTGGCTATGCTGTTTGTGTTTATTCCATTGATTTTTTTAAATAATTAGAAAAATAGAAATGATGGAGGCACCAATTAAAATGACCTGACTTGGAAAAAATAAAGTGGCTAGAAACCTGATTCTGATGTGTATTTTTATACATCAGAAAACGTAATTCATTTTGTGATGCTATATTGGGACCATCCCTAGGGGTCACCCATCCTATAGCCAAGTTCATCAGCAGTCCAAGTTCAGGGTTGGATAGAGAAATACCTCCAGGTATTTTAAGAGGAAAGATTTCAAACAGAGAAGAAGGCACTTCAAAAATTGCTGGATGGGCTGGAGGTCACCAGGGGGATGATGGCTGTGCTTGAGGATAAACTGCTGCTATTTCAGCAGCCTCTTCAATACCCACCCTCCTCCCCTCCTCAGCACAGCTTTGCTTGTCAGTGGGGAGAAAAAAATCAAAACTTCAGATCATTTCTACTCATGTCTCTAGAGAAAAAGATAGCCAATAAGAAATCTCAGTGTGTTAGTTACTACGAGAAGTGTTAGGTCCAAAGGAACTATTGCTTGTGATGGTAGGGTTTTTATTCCTGAGCCTGCTGGTGGCATTCGGTGTTCTGGGTGGACAGGAAAACACAAGGTCACCTTCTTCCTTTATGAACCTTTTTTTTTCTTTTTTTTTCTTTTTTTTTGGTCTTTTGTCTTTTTAGGGCTGTACCCGAGGCATATGGAGGTTCCCAGGCTACAGGTCTAATTGGAGATACAGCTGCCGGCCTGCACCACAGCCACAACAATGCCAGATCCGAGCCACATCTTCAACCTACACCACAGCTCACGGCAACGCTGGATCCTTAACCCAGTGAGCAAGGCCAGGGATGGAACCTGGGTACCCATTGTACTTAGAGTGGTTCCTAGTCGGAATTCGTTTCCACTGCACTATGACGGGAACTCCATTTATGAACTTTTTTAATGAGAGACACTCAAGTTCGATATTAACCATTCTGTCTATTTGGTGTATAATTTGAAGAATGATGAAAACAATTTTAGAAACAGAGATACAACAAAAATATTCTTGGCCACGAGGCAGAGAAACAGAGAATTATTTAACGACTATTTCTCCCTTACATTATAAATTTCCAAACTTGGCCATGTTGGTGGCCTTGAAAGTGAAGTTGAGGGAACTTCTAGATAATTACCCAGACCTGAGACTGGAAAGTACCCTTAGACCTGTTCTACATGGAGGCTTAGAGCGCCTGACGCATGCAGCCTCGTTTAAGTTGAAATTGAAAGTTGGCTCTGAAATAACGAATGTTACAAAATCCAGTAGGTTGAGCTTTGAATGAGAATAAAATTTTGTCTGCATTAACAAAAACTTCCGTTTCTTCTCTGACTTTAATCTCAAGGCATGTGGTACCAACAGTGTTGCCTCACTGGTACCTTCTCCTCCAAAACTTGACCTTCTTGTACTTGGTTTTCTTCCTGCCATCCTAGGCAAATCGTAACTTTTTTGGTCAGTTGACAGACATTATTTGAACTGCTGTCCCTGTAATAAGATTGGGGAGAGGACAGGCTTGGGTAGGGAAGGAAGCAGGTGTTTATACATTCACCATCTCACCCTGTCTGACTTTGCACACTCCTGAGACCGGGAGGTCAGGGTCACATTCTCTCCACCTGGTGCCTGGGTACGCGTTGTACTCAGAGTGGTTTGTTTCTGACGGTTACAGCTGCTGGATCGACACTTATTTTTTTCAAAATGACTCAGATCTTTATGTTCTGTTGCTTTAGGGTAATACCTATGACAAATATTAGGACGTGAGGGTGCAGGGCCAGAAAGAGTGGACGTGACAACTGGCACTCACTTTAGGAAAGTAGTATCTGAAGGTTGTAACTCTTCAAGTCTGATGACTCAGCCACCCAAAGCCAGGTACCTCGGTGTCATAGTCCTATAAACACCTGATGTTTCCCGCCATAACGTATTATTAGGTTTTTCTTATTACATCATGGAGACATAGTAAAAGTTGAATTTATTGACCAAGGTTTTGCTGTCCAGAAAGTCCCAGTGCTGGGAACATGGGCATAGCTGTGATCATTTCTAAGTATGGATGACTCTATTATTAACTGCTCAGATCAATTGAGACATGATACGCCAGGCACTTCCCTTCAGGTTTCTGTGGGATGGCTCTGTGAGACAGGCACTATTATTATCCCCATTTTGCAACAGAAACTGACACACAGAGGAGGTAAGTCATTTGTTCAAGGTCACACAACAGTGGTATCCTCAGAATCTAAATCCAGGCCTTTGGGATGAGATTCCTCCTGGGATCTCTATTAGTGCTACTGTCATTATTCTGGTCACCCAGGCTTAAAATATTAGATCTGGATGGGATCTTAGAAGCTATAGCTGTAAGATGAGAACAAAATGAAGCCAAAAGACCTTTACCTGACTGTCTTGAGGATCCCTGTCTGGATCATGCCAAAACCAAGACTACAACCAATTTTTTTTTTTCTTTTTCTTTCTATTACATCACACTTTGGCTTTTCACTGCCATTGTTCCTCACTGCTAATGAATCACCAGGTCTTATCCACTTCCTTCCTAGCTTTTATGATCTCTGTCTCTTCCTTCCTATCCCTGCTGCTGTCACCCGAATCCAGGCATTGGCTGCTCTTTGCCTAAAAGTGTGTGGTTGGCTCTGACTAGCCTTAGGATTGCCCGTCTCTCTTCTTTCAACGGGAACAAAAGTAATTAGCAGTTATAAAATTCTCCTTTCAAAAAATGTTGTGTCTATTCCAATCAGTCATTCCCTAAATGTGGTCAAATTTCTCCTTTGTAATCGCTAACTGCTATTTTTTAAACATCTTTAAATGTTATTAATGCTGAACTCTCCCCTGTAATTAGATGCAATTATTATTTTTTTTAATTGAAGTATAGTTGATTTACAATGTTGTGTTAGTTTCTGGTATACAGAAAACTAACACATACACATGTACACACACACATATACATGTACACACACACATATGTTCTTTTTTATATTCTTTTCCATGTTTTTTCCATTATGGTAAATCATAGGCTATTGAACATAGTCCCCTGTGCTATATAGTAGGAGAATGTTGTTTATCTATTTTATATATAGTAATTTGTATCTGCTAACCCCAAACTCACAATCCATTCCTCCTCCACTCCTACCCCTCCTTGGCAACCATAGGTCTGTTCTCTACGTCTGTGAGTCTGTTTCTGTTTTGTCAATAAGTCCATTTGTGTTATACTTTAGATTCCACATATAAGAGATTTCACATGGTATTTATCTTTCTCTTTCTGATTTAACTTAGTATGATAATCTATAGGGCCATCCATGTTGGGGCAAATGGCATTATTTTATTCTTTTTATGGCTGAGTTGTATTCCATTGTGTGTGTGTATATGTCCTTTATCCATTCCTCTGTTGATGGACATTTAGGTTGCTTCTATGTCTTGGCTGTAGTCAATAGTGCTGCTGTGAACACAGGGGTGCATGTATCTTTTTGAATTACGGCTTTCTCTGGATATATGCTCAGGAGTGGGATTACTAGATCATATGATAGCTCTATTTTTTAGTTTTTTAAGGAAACTCCACAGCGTTTCCTTAGAAACAATTATTAAAACACAGTTTATACTAAGCTGGAGTTTTGGGGTTGTGGTGTGTGAAACATCCATCATTGCTAACTTGTTCCTTGACACAAATTCTTACTTGTCTACCTTTGCACAAACTTAAAACTTTTAAAGATACAAAACATGTTCATTATAGATAACCAAGTGCATATAAATAATTACAGATGAAAAGAAATTAAAATACCGAGTCATATTCATCCAAATCAAACTTCACACATTGCTGTATACTGTTTCTCTTCTATTTGCAGATTTTTTCTTTTTTTAAAGTATGAATTTGGGAAACCACCTAATTTTCCTCTTTGGTAAAATGTAGGTAGTCATACCTCTCTTATGAGTTTGTCGGAAGGAGAAAATGAGAATATATACAAATATGCTCGGTATATAGTAATTACTCAATGGATGACAGCTATGAGCTGTTATTACATTTAACTCTTCCTTCTGGAATTAGTTTTGATTTCAAGATCAAAATAGAGGAATTTTTGCCGAAATAATTGTTATTGATTCATTCTTTCAAAATTAAGCTTTTAATTTTGAGATGATTGTAAATGCATATGCAATTGTAATAGATAATAGAGAGATTCTGTGTACCCTTCGCCCAGTTACCTCCTGTGGTAACATCTTGCAAAATTATAGTACAATATAAACCAAGGTACTGACATTGATACAGTCAAGATACAGAACATTTCGACCACTACAAGGATCCCTCCTTTTATAGCCCTTTTATAGCCATACCCACCTCCTTCCTATTCCCATCTGCCTCATTATAACCCCCTGCAACCACTAACCTGTTCTCCATTTCTATAATATTGTGGTTTCAATAATGTTATATAAATGCAACCATGTAATCTTTTTGTATTGGCTTTTCTCACTTAGCATAATTCTCTGGCGATTCATTGCTACATCATTATCATAATTCTTTCCTTTATAGATAAATTTAGGGAGAATAGGCCCATTTAGACATCATAGAGTCTCCATCAATTGGTCTCCTTTAAAGTCCCATGGAAATAGTTGGCCATTGTCCTTGTTTAGTTACTGCATATTTTTTGTAAAGTTTATTTTTATGTAATGTATACAAATGTATGTATTATGGACCTAATTAACTTTTAAAATTTATTGGAAATACACTTGAACATAGTTCACAAAAAGTGCCATTTCCTCAAGTATCTGAAATAGTTTGGTTTACCATTCTTATAGTTTGGGGCTTGTCCTGGTTTCCTGCGTTAAGTTCCCATTTCGAATTTCCCCATAGGACCTAGAAGGCTATAGGGAGCATTGTATCCCAGTAGTTGCACTTCCTTCCATGAGGATTTAATTTTAATAGAAATTTAGTTGCTCATTTCATATGGTAAGAAAGAGAAATGAATGAATCCTGCTTGGAAAAAAATATTTGAAGAGCTAAATCTGATGCATGAGACATTTGGTTAATATCTCTTAGAGACAGAACTCATTTCTTACATGGGCAACGAGGGAAGGATAATTTATGTTGAGTTCTGCAAGTACAGTATTTATTATAGGTAATGATTTGTGAGGTTTTTTTTTCTTTTCTTTTGGCTTCTCTCATGGCATGAGGAAGGTCCAGGGCCAGGGATTGTATCTGCGCCACGGCAGTGACCTCAGCTGCAGCAGTGACCATGCTGGATTCTTAACCTGCTGTGCCACCTGGGAACTCCAGATTTACTTATTTTTTTTCCCCATTCAAAATCACCTTGAATTTTATTACGTCAAAGACATATATTAACTCCATGTTTCTGGTATTCTCTCACTTAACTTGGTGACATGAAGTATAATTTAAGTACAATAAAATGTGTCCATTTTAAGTATAAAATTCAGAGTTGTGACAAACGTATATACCTGTGTAACCACCAGCACAACCAAGATAAAGAACTTTTTCATTACCCCGCAAAAGTTTCTTCGTGTCTCTTCTCAGTCAATTTCCTCACCAGACTGTGGCATCCATTAATTTGCTTTCTGCCATTATAGATTAGCTTTGTCTTTTCTAGAGCTTTATTTAAATGAATTCATACAATATATACTGTTTTGTGTCTGGTTTCTTTAGCTCAGCATAATGTTTTTGATTTTCATCCATGTGGTCAAGTGTATTGGCTCTGGAAGTTTTATTTATTTTTGCTTTTTTCTCTTCCAAAAATAAACAAATTGGCCTATATCAAACTAAAAAGCTCCTGCATATCTTTCTGGAAGGAAACCATCACAAAAATTAAAAGGCAACCTGATGAATTGGAGGTTATATTTGCAAATCATGTATCTGATAAAGGGTTAATATCCAAAATATTTGAAGAACCCATATAACTTAACAACAAAACAACCTGATTTAAAAATGGGCAGAGGCAGAGTTCCCATTGTGGCCCAGCAGTAATTAACCTGACTAGTATCCATGAGGATACAGGTTCAATCCCTGGCCGTGCTTGGTGGATTAAGGATCTGGTATTGCTGTGAGCTGTGGTATAGGTCACAGATGCGGATTGGATCCTGAGGTACTGTGGCTAGCAGCTGTAGCTCTGATTAGACCCCTAGCCTGGGAACCTTCATGTGCCACATGTGTGGCCCTGAAAAGCAAAAAAAAAAAGACAAGAAGTAAGTAAGTATTGGTGAGGATGTGGAGAAAAAAGAACTCTTGTGCATTGTTTGTAGGATTGTAAGTTGGTGCAGCTACAATGGAAAATAGTATGAAGATTTCTTAAAATATTAAGAATAGAACTACCATATGACCCAGCTATTCTACTTCTGGGTATTACCTGAAGAACACGAAAACACTGGTTTGAAGATTATATGCACCACTATGCTCATTGCAGAATTTTGTATAAGAGCCAAGAAGTAACCTAAATGTCCATTGATGGATAAAAGAAAAAAGAAGATATGGTATACACACACACACACACACACACACACACACACACACAGAATGAAATACTACTCAGCCATAAAAAAGAATGAAATTGTGTTACTTGTGACAACATGGATGGACCTTGAGGGTATTATGTTAAGAGAAATAAATCATAAGGAAAAAGACCAGCACCATATGATTTTATTCATATGTGGAATGAAAAACAAAACAAAACAAAAACAAACTCATAGATATAGACAACAGATTGTTGGTTATCAGAGTGGAAGGGGGCTGGGGACTGGGTGAAGGGGGTAAGGGAGTTACCCGTATGATGACAAATAGTAACTAGACTTTTGAGGGTGACCACTTTGTAGTGTGTATAGATGTCAAATTATGATACTGGGTACCTGAAACTTGTATGTCTAAAGAAAGGGTTCACTGTATCAACAGTAATAAATATCCCTGATGGAATCAATAGAAAAAAAGTTGTGCCCAAGTGCTGTTAGAGGAAATGTGAAAGAAAAAATTATATTTAGCACATATCTACCCTTTAAAAAATTACTATCATCACAGAAATAAAATAAAAATACAACTTCCCCTTGTAGTTTTCTAAACAACACTCTTGTGTTTTTTGGGGTTGGTTTTTTTTTTGTTTGTTTTTTTGCTTTTTAGGGCTATACCTGTGGCATATGGAAGTTCCTGGGCTAGGGGTTGAACCAGAGCTGCAGCTGCCGGCTAACACCAAAGCCACAGCAACGCCAGATCTGAGCTGCATCTGCAACCTACATCACAGCTCACAGCAACGCCAGATCCTTAACTCACTGAGTGAGGCCAGGGATCGAACCCAAATCCTCAAGGATACTAGTAGGGTTTGTATTGACGACGGGAACTCTTGACAAGTACTTTTACTTAAACTATGCAAGGTACTTTTAGAAAGTAAGGAACTGGAGAGAAATTTAGAACAGGAAATAAAAAGCATATAAGTACTTGGGTATGAATTCAATTTGCCTTGCATGGTCAAAAAACTGATTCCCTTGGGACTGTAGTCATACACAACTCAAGATCACCATTTGTTAAAATTCTCATCCGAAGGACCAAGAACCTAAAGGTTTGACACGGTAAAGAAGGACATTTCATTTTAAAAGGGTCTTTCTGGCAATCTAGTTCATCACTGCATTTACTGTCAAATCTTGGCTCAGATTCTACTTCCCCTAAGAAACTTCCCTGACATACTGTACCCCTCCCTGGTCACTCCCTTATTCATATTTTTGCCAAAAACTTCTGTGGCATCAACCCACCCTATAATTTATGTTTCTCTAACTAAACTACAAACTTCTTGAGGTCAAAACACCATGCTTTTTTTCTTGTTTCTTTTTTGACTTTCTTACCTTGACGCTAGGTATAATACTTGGCCATAATTGGTGCTTGACTAGTAAATAAGTGTTTAAAGAATGAGCAAACAACTAATATATGGGGGGGCTTAGAAATGTTCCTAACCACTGAAGAGAAAATTAGGGAGGAATGGCTGGACCCTTCTACACACATAATTTCATTTAGTCATCACCATGACTCCACGACAGAAGTATTATTATTACTATTTTTGTCTTTTTAGGGCTGCATTTGCGGCATATTTGAGGTTCCCAGGCTACAGGTCAAACTGGAGCTGTAGCCACTGGCCTACGCTAGAGCCACAGCATCACCAGATCCTAGCTGTGGCTGCGACCTACACCACAGCTCATGGCAACGCCAGATCCTTAACCCACTGAGTGAGGCCAGGGATCAAACCTGCGTCCTCATGGATACTAGTCAGATTTGCTTCCACTGAGCCATGAAGGGAACTCCGACAGAAGGGAACTCCTCAGGATAGAACTCGAACAGCCCTAAATTATTATTATTTATTTATTTATTTTGTCTTTTTGTCTTTTTAGGGCTGCACCTGTGGCATATGGAGGTTCCCAGGCTAGGGGTCTAATCAGAGCTGTTGCTGCCGACCTACGTCAGAGCCACAGCAACACCAGATCCAAGCTGCATCTGCGACCTACATCACAGCTCACGGCAACGCCAGATCCATAACCAACCGAGCAAGGCCAGGGATCAAACCCACAATCTCATGGCTTCTAATTGGATTTGTTTCTGCTGTGCCACAGCAGAAACTCCAGAACTATTATTAATGTTACTACTTAACACAGGAAGAACCTGAAGCTTCAAGAAATTAAATAACACTTGGAGTTCCCCTTATTTAACCCCAGCAGCCCCAGACTCAAATCCCTTCTCCTTCCTGCCTAGAGAGGCTCCCATGAATGTATTCTCTCTTAAATCTCATTTGCCAACTAATTTAATGTATATCACAACACACTTCTCTTAGAGAAGGAGAAGCAAACTATTCACAAGGTTTTAGCATCTAGCCTGCTAAAGAGACATGGCACTGGCCTGGGTAATAGATGGTCAGCATGTTACCCTGGAAACAAAGGTCTGTCACATCCTCCTTACCTTCATCCCACTACTCACAAATATTGCTGGCTCTCTGTGTTCACCCAAAGCACCATTTTGTTCTTATTCATTGGTAAGTGTCCGGAAGTTTCACATAAAATTTTTAAAAATTATCCAACATGGTATTAACAGACAACCAGGTTCTTCAATGATTTAAGGATGATACTGATGATAACTCGCCTCCCCACAACCCAAACTGATTAAATAAGTTATTCATGCTAGAAAAATATGGCTGAACTAACATGATCACCATGCCAGTATTTTCTAGTTGTTTTAAAGCAGTGTTGTATATGCTGGGAAATTGCAGTGGTTTTCCTTTTTTTGTCATCTGATCTTTTGGTTGAAATAAAAATACGCCCAGTTTCTCAGCATGTACAACAGAGAAAAGCAAGGCTGAGGGAATTTAGAATGGGGTGTGGTTCCCCTGTCCTGCTCCCCTGCAATGCTTCTTTTAGGGGGCCACAGAGAAGGCTCCTTAGGATAGAACTCGAACAGCCCTAGTGGAGTGGGAGGCCTGCCCCAGAAGCCAGAAGACTTGTGTGGAAGATCTGGTTCCAATAGTAATTAGTTGTGCAATGTTGAATAAGACAGCTAACCTCCATCTTTTCCCCTGAGAAAGTGGGGATAATAATATTTGCCTATTCTAACTTTCAGGGTGGTTGTTAGGATCAAATGACATGATGGATATGAAAGCGCTTTACAAACTGTAGAAATTAGTATAAACATGAAAAATGCCTCATGGCACTTACAGATCAACAATTATTTGTTGCTAGAGACAGAACTGTATAATCCAGAATAACTAAAAGTGCCCTTTTAAAAACTTTTTATTTTTTTTTATTTTAAAAATTTTTTTTGTCTTTTTGCTATTTCTTGGGCCACTCCTGCGGCATATGGAGGTTCCCAGGCTAGGGGTCCAATCGGAGCTACAGCTGCCAGCCACAGCCACAGCCATGCTTGGTTCTAGAAATATCTTAAAATGAATCAATGGAAAAAAAGAGGGGGAACGAGTCTAAATGTAAATTGTGTGCATGGTAACGATAAATTCCGTGAGCTCATGGGAAAAGATCACTTGAATTAATTGGCGTCTCCATCAATCACAGGCTGTTGATTGCTCTAGGAACAGGGTGTAAATGCCATGAAATGAAAAGTGGGGCTGCAAAATATCAATCTGCTTTAACCTGCTTGTTAAGAAAGGAAATGAGTAGCGCTGTCCAAATGTTGTATTTCCACTTGCCAAACGCAACAATTAGACCCACGCTTTCATGAATTAACCTGCAAAGTGAATAAATCTCTTCAACAGTTGCATGTCACTGGTTCAAATGGTGTAACGTTTCTTACATAAAGAACTTAAAGGAGAATAATCCATTAGGGAAAGTTGGGGGAATTAATTGTACTCCGGGGCTGTGCTTTTAAACAGACCTCCTCTGTATTAGAACAAAAAATGGCCTTGTGTTTAAGGACCATCAATTCCAGGTTTGCAATAGGCATTGTAAGAAAGCAACAAACTGTGTATTTATTCCTCCTGTCTTTACACAGGGAACTGTGTTGCCTATTATTTGTAACTCACCTAGTGCTTAGCAGCTGTTCCCTGGAGATGAGGGGGAAAAGACCTGTTCCCCAGGTCAGTCATTACAATTTAATTTACTTTTCCAGTAAAAATTGTATTCTCTTAATTTCTACAATTGGGGTAAAAATTAAATCTGTAAGCTGACATATGATTTCTGTCGGCCACCTCAGAAACTTCCTGAAAACACCTTTTGCACATTACATCATTTCCCTCTGATGTGCCAATTTTGTTCTCTTTTTTCACTGGAGGGGCTGCAAAGAAGGCCACTCTGCCTTTTCAATAAATATCAACAGTTCAGTGGGAAGCTGTTTATTTTTCTCCTGAAGCACATTAATACTACCAACCAACAATAGTGGCTTTTCAAACTCAGAAAGCAAAACTAAAAAAGGGGCCAGCCGCCACTCTGTAGCAGTGATAACAAATGCTTTTTCACCTCAGGCTATTTGTGAGAAAGGATTTTCTGTTTTTCCTTTTAGGGCCTCTTTTCTCATTCACCGATATTCACCCCTAACCCTACTTCAGGGAGGATAAAAAGGCTCAGGAACACCTTAAAGTTGGGCTATTAAAATTTTTAAAAACATCAACTTGTAGAATATGCATTAGATACAGCGAGTTAAGGCTTTTCACATCAGAATAGATCAGGGTAGAGTTTCCCACAGCCCCCTTGATGGAGAGATTATTTTTTTAAAATAAATTTAAATACATAAATTGAAATAAATGATTTTTTCTCATCAAGGTTCTGGAACATGCAGGCTTTAGCTAAAAAACTTTATGCTCAGTGCCAGAAAGTTGGAGCTTTTAGGCAGAAGTAAATTTTTATCTTCAGAGAACAAGTGACCTCTTTTTTTTTTTTTTGGTTTTTTTTGTTTTTTTGCCATTTTCTTGGGCCACTCTTTCGGCATATGGAGGTTCCCAGGCTAGGGGTCTAATTGGAGCTGTAGCCACTGGCCTACACCAGAGCCACAGCGCCTCGGGATCCGAGCCACATCTGCAACCTACACCACAGCTCACGGCAGCGCTGGATCCTTAATCCACTGAGCAAGGCCAGGGATCGAACCCTCAACCTCATGTTCCTAGTCGGATTCGCTAAGCACTGAGCTACGAGGGGAACTCCAAGTGACCTCTTAAATTCTTTAGCTATGTCCATAATCAGGGGTGCTCATTTTTTTTTTCATTTTTTTAAAGTTTTATTGAAGTATACTTGATTTACAAGGTTCTAATAATTTCTGCTGTACAACAAAGTGATTCATTTGTACATGTACACACATCCATTCTCTTTTAGTTTCTTTTCCCACATAGATTATCACAGAATGTTGGATAGAGTTCTCTGTGTCTGGGGTGCTGAATTAATAAAGGTTAAGTGGATTATGGCAGCAGCCAAGTAAAGCCAATTGGGACATATACTAGTCATTAAAAAAGAAAAAAAGAAAAAAACAAGTCCTATAATAGGTGGATAGGCAATACTTTCCACCGCAGCTCAATCTTTATGAATCCACCCTTCTTTACTACCTTAGAATCTATAGCAATTCCCGTTGCCTTTTTAAAAAGTCTCTTATTAGTTTTTGGAATAATCTCAATCCTTTCCCTTATCTTCTTAATTCCTAGAGTGGTGTTTTCCATCAATTCCAGTACTCATGACAGTTTTTCACTGAACCTCTGAAAGGCATCCCCAAAACTCACATATGAATAAAACCAGCAAGTTGCTAAAACTCAGAGCAATCAGAGAAGCAAACCTGATTTTTTCAATACACAGCTAATTCTTGCCAAGTCATTGGAAAAGGCCAGATTTCTGGATGCTGCCACACTATAAATTACTTTGTGGGTATAAAACCATAGTCTTTATATAGACGTTTCTCCTATGTGTTACCTCTCTACTCTGGACTCCTGTTCCATCAGGGTAGGGACCATAACTCACTCTTTTCCCCTAGCATCTTATACATGCCTGACACATGGTTAGGGGCTTGATTATTAGTTTTTGGGCATCACTCCCATCTACTATTTAATACTTCTCTAACTGGCTGATGAATATGTTTCCCCAACTTGACTAAAGTGCCCCAAGGGCATAAACTGAGAACTAAAATACTGCCTGCCACATCAGTAAACAAAAGATGTTGCAGCGATCAAGCCAGCACATTACAGTTGCCTGGACGCCAAACCCCAAGGGAATTCGGAATGGAAACAAATGGGCTCCCCACTGTGAAACCCACCTAGCGGTCAGTGGCTGCAGCCACCCGCTGATGGTTCACTTGAGGAAACTCAGGATGAAAAAACACAGGATACTGGCCCCAGATAGCTGAGGTGCCTATCAAAGGAATGATTCCAGTGAGTCCAGACTCTTGCATCTTCCTATACAGAGAAAAGCACTAAATTCCTTAACTTTAGCTACCTGGTTTTCTTTTATTAACAATACTCTTTCGATATTCTGACTACCTGATTTTGTTGCAAAAACTCCTATATTCCTGGCAGCCTCCTTCCTCTTTAGCGTAGGGTTTGGCTCAGGGTTATTTGAGATGTTGTCTCGTGGGCTTGAAGTCCTAAGAATGTCCACTGAATAAAACATATCTCTCAACTTTTTAGGTTGTCTTTTTTTTTTTAGTCAACAAAATTATGTCCTATTACCTATTATTTTGAAGATCTTTTAGTTCTTAGTAGTATTTAGCACAGGTAGACTTTTTTTTAAATTGCAAACACAGAACAATGTTATAGAATGATATCAACCCAATTTTCTGAAGAAGCACTACAGTAGGCTGAACAACAACATCCCAAATATGTCCAAAAGGAACTTTGTAGGTGTGATTAAGGTAAGGATCTTGATTTGGGAGATAAGCCTGAGTGATTTGGGTGGCCCACTCTAATCATGACGGTCCTTGTAAGACGGAGAAGGATCAGACAGGTGAAGTCAGACAGAAGAGAAGGGAAGTGACCATGAAGCTGGGAGAGGAGTGGTGGGCTTTAAAAAATGGAGGGAGGCAGCCCCAAGGAGCTGGAAGAGGCAATGAAACAATTTTTTTTTTCCTGCAGGGCCTCCAGAAGGTATCAACCCTTCCAACACCTTGACTTTAGCCTAGAAAAATGATTTTGTACTTCCAGCCTCCAGAATTTTGAGAGAATAAATTTGTAGTCCTTTGTTACAGCAGAATCATGGGAGACAGATCCAAGTGTCATGAAGGCAATTTCTGCAAACTGAAGAAAGCAAAACATTCAACCACAACTCGACATACACACTGAATAATAAAATTGGAAGAGACTTTGAAAAATTATCCTTTCCAATCACCTGGCCTGAGGCGAAAGACAGGCTTCAGGATAGATGGTGGATGTTTGTCCACTGTATTTTTCAAGATCTCTGGGACCCATGACTACATTTTATTTTTTGTTTCGTTTTTGCAGAGTGGCAGAAGATAAAATTCTGCTTGCCTTTCATCCACACGAAACACATAGAACTTCTTATCTGGTATTTACCCAGAGAAGAAAAGAAGGTGAGCTGTGTGGCTGGGAGGCAGGCAAATTCACCTGAAATCTTTTGAATGTAGATTTGAATCTGAAGATACAAGCAGTAGCAATCAAGCAAAGCAATCCAATAAACAGATGGTTTTGGAAACAAAATATCTAGTTTTCTTTAAGCCAATTTACTTCTGCTGTGGTCTAGCCCTGACCTCAATTCTACTTTTTAATCCCACAATTTGTGGTCTCTGTGTGTGTGTGTGTGTGTGTGTGTTATTCATGTGAACTAAGCTTATCCTTGGTTTATGAAATATGTGAATTGGAAGGCTGTTCTCAAAATGAGCTCCCTCCTGGAGGATTTCCCAAAGCTCAGCCTGCTTTAATTACATAACCAAGAAGTTTTCAATGAACTGTTTTGAACCTGGCATTCACAATACACTTGCCTTGTACTGAGCGATAGCTTTATAACAGGAAGCTTTGTTAGTGGGACCACCCGGGGATCACAGCTTGAATAGAATATGGCTGCCTGTCGACTTAAGAATGTGGGCTCTTCTGGACATGCCACACCTGTGTTCCCTTAGCTGCCCCCCAGCTCCTGTTCATTTCCCATGTAATTCAAGGTGTTGAACTTAATGCATAGAGCTTTGCATCAATAGCCTCATTTATGGGTCCTCCTCAAGCCCTGCCTGTGTTAGAAACCACTTCCCATATGGTCTAAAGGTGCTGGAAGGTTGTGCAGATTATGCATTCAATGATATCTGAGATATGACAAAAGTGTATGTATGCAACAGCTCCAAAATATAGTTTGAAAGTGTACTCTTCAGGATTCCCTAAATAGTTAATTTCAATTGTGACTGATTTTACCATTTTACAATCAAAAGCAAAATCAAAGCATTATTTAGGTCAAAAGAACCAAACTGATTCGAACACAATTTCTCCTTCTGATGGAGATTCCTGTAATTTCAAATAAGTCAATAGTCTTAGCTTACCTTATTGCGCTGCAATCCTTTTTCTGGTAATGCATCTTTTTTTGTTTGTTTGTTTAGAATCCACTCCTCCCCCGATTTTGTGGTAGGGTCCTAAGGGTAGAGCACATTACCCAGATTTAAATTTTATTCCTTTCAACCCCAAGCCTAGGAACTTCCATGGGTGTGGCCGTAAAAAGGAAAAAAAAAATATTCCTTTGTTCACAGTCGTTGGTTCAGAGATTAATGTTTGAATTAAGATGGACCAATCAGAGTCAATTTTGGAGTTTTGCTAGGAAAGCTGGGACAAAAATGTTTGCTCCTTTAGATAGATTTAAACCCAGAAGACTGTAGTCCCTGAACCTGCTGTCAGTCATCTGCAGGTATTTTTGACCTAAAGAATGGAGCTAAGACTGAGAAATGGAGCCTAACTCTGGGGAATGAAAAACTGGTTCCTGGTGACATTATTGGAATCATTCTTTCCTGATAGTTTAGTTACCTAAGCCACTAAATCCCCTTTTTTGCCTTAGTGCTTTTGAGTTGGTTTTTGTCTCTTACAACTAAAGAAATAATATTTGTTACAGTGATAGCATTATAATGACACTGAAAGTTCAGATATTGTTCAAATCTGGTGGTTTCATGTCATCTGTGAAAGTGTAGTACTTGTATTGAGAACCAAGCCCTTGAATTCAAGCACTTTCTAGGACTCTCTCAAAAATCAGGGAGGTGGGACTTTTGCTATTGTTAACATACCTAAAAATATAAAAGCCGTTTTTTTTGTTCCTGAAAACATTTTCTTTACTCATATGTAAATATATTGTTCACCTCTGTGAGAAAATGATCACAATATTTGTTTGCATAAGCAGGCCCCATTTCTTCTTCAGGGGTATTGAATACAAAAGTACTGGATGCATTCCTGCTGCAAAATTCAAATTGAGGGAAATAAAATACATCTCTATTAATTCATGGGCACTCCTGTGAGGATTAACTTATAATGTTTTGACAAATGGTAAGTTTTTAGAATAAAGTTATACAGAATTTTAATCTATTTTCTTAATTATTTCTGACTGAATATTAGATTAACTTTAGCTTTTAGCAACAGAGATAGGACCTGAAAGATTTTTTTATTTTCCTTGTAAGAATCTGAAATTTTGGAGTTCCCGTCATGGCTCAGCCAAAACGAGTATGAATAGCATCCATGAGGACGCAGGTTCAACCCCTGGTCTTGCTCAGCGGGTTAAAGATTTGGCATTGCTGTGAGCTGTGGCATAGGTAGCAGATGCGGCTTGGATCTGGTGTTGCTGTGGTTGTGGCCTAGGCCAGCGGCTACAACTCCAATTAGTTCCCTAGCCTGGGAACCTCCATATGTTGCAGGTACAGCCCTAAAAAGAGGAAAAAAAAAAAAAAACCCTGAAATGTTGAACTTTTGAATTCATCCTTAATTGAAAGGTTCATTTTGTCTCTCTTCCAATGGCAGCTAACAAGGATCTTTTCAAATATATCTGCAATAATGTTGAAATATTGTTTTTTTTTAAAAATCAAATACAATTTCTTATATTTAAAATCTTTTAGTAGGTAAGATGACTTAAAAGTCAACTGAGTAAGAACAAGTAATAGCATAATTATATTGTGATTAAAATGCCCTGAGATATTTATCAATATATTTTTATATTATCAAACTATTATTATATTAATAATTAAATATAAATATTATATTATTATTAAATTCTAAACGTTAAAATAATAATGTTAACAAGGAAGTTGTTTCATTTAAAATTTTATTTTCTCTTTGTATCTAGCTCCTACACATCTTTCTTGCCTCTTTTCTTTGTTCTTCAGTTTTTTGATACTGCTTTATTCTCTTTTCATCCCACTAATTTATTATCTTGGACATGTGAATCTGGAATTTTTCTAGATAAGAAGGGGTTGAATTTTTTCAGTAATTTCATATAGTTTGACATAAAACATTTACTTTTTAAAGGAAATTTTATAGTTTTACATCTCAACATCCAGGTTCTTCTTCCCCCCGTAATCTTTATAAATGGATTCTATTTTTATCTGAATTATGATGAGACTCTCCTTTTCAAGGACAAAAACCCAAAACCCCAAGTTGTCTGAACTAGGATATATCAGTTGTTATAGGCTGAATTGTACTCCCCCCACCAAAAAATAAAATAAAATAAAATAAAATAAAATAAAATAAAATAAAATAAAATAAAATAAAATAAAAGATATGTTGAAGTCCTAACTTTGAATACTTCAGAATGTGAATTTGGAAATAGAATTTGACAGAGGTCATCCCATTAAAAGGTGGCTTTAGCGTGGGCTTAATCCAACATGACTGGTGTCTGCATGAAAAGGGGAAATTTGGACAGGAGCCGAGCACTGAGGGAAGACTGTGTAAAGACACGTGGAGAGAGGATGGCCAGAAATGCCAAGGCTTGCTGGCAAACACCAGATGCTCAAAGAGGCAAGGAAAGACTCTGCCTAAGAGCTGCCAGAGGGAGCAAAGCACAGATAACACCATGAATTCAGCTTCCAGAACTGTAAGGAAATCCATTTCTGTTGTTTGGGGCCACCTAGTTTTGGCTACTTTGTTAGAGCAGCCCAAGGAAATGAGTACAGAAAGAACTATTGGCACATGGGCTTGTCAGTGGTTTACCAGATCTCAGATGAGAGATTGGCACTATTTTTTTTTTGTCTTTTTGTCTTTTTGCCATTTCTTGGGCTGCTCCTGCGGCATATGGAGGTTCCCAGGCTAGGGGTCTAATCGGAGCTGTAGCTGCCAGCCTACGCCAGAGCACAGCAGTGTGGGATCCGAGCCGTGTCTGCAACCTACACCACAACTCATGGCAACACCGGATCCTTAACCCACTGAGCAAGGGCAGGGATCGAACCTGCAACCTCATGGTTCCTAGTCGGATTCATTAACTGCTGTGCCACAACGGGAACTCCGAGAGATTCGCACTATTAAGTAACAGCTTGTTTTCTGTCTCCAGTAACTGGAGGAGAGCTAAATGAATAGAAAAATTCCCTCTTGCTCAGTCCCCACAAGAATATCTGTTCAATACTATTGGAAAGACTACGGAGTAGCATTCTAATGACTATTTATTCTTGTTTGGAAACCCTTTTCACAATTATAATATGTGGCCTGTCAAAAAAAGAGACTGATTTCAACAGACCACTTTGAGCCCAATCCATATTTAAATGGTTCTCAATGTATAAAAAGGACTTTAGTAATAAAAAAAAATCATTTTAAAGAATCTCTCACATCATGATAGACATGGAGTCTAGTTCTATGGTTGTTGTAGAAAGTATCCAACTTTATTTGTTTTAGTGAAAATTAAGAGAAATTACATTCTAACTATAGTAATGGCTGAAAATTTCACATTAGACAAATAAATGTCCACAACTACTCAAATTATATGTGTCTAATCTGAAAACCTCAAGTAAGAAGCAATTTTAGAAGGCTTAAAATAACAAATACTATTAAATATAAAGTGGAGATTTGGCATATATTTGAGATAAATATGACTAGATATACATATATGCCATTCTCTTTGCTTGCTTTTGATGTATTTCTGCCTTAATGATGATGATAATGTAGATACAGCCATGAAATCTTTTCTTTTCCTTCTTTTTCTCACTTTCCTTTAAAGGATTCACCTTGTTTTTTATTGCTATCCATGTTAACATTTTGATATTCTTTCCAAGTATATCATAAAAAAGTATCAATAAGAATTTAAATTGAAAAGATATGTAGGAATTCCCATTGTGGCTCAGCAGAAATGAACCCAAGTAGTAGCCATGAGGGGTATCTTAGTGTCCTGAATGGGGCCTGATCCCCGGCCCCGTTCAGTGGGTTAAGAATCTGGTGTTACCATGGCTGTGGTGTAGGTCAGCAGCTGTAGCTCCGATTTGAACCCTAGCCTGGGAATTTCCATATGTTGCACCTGTGGCCCTAAAAAAAAAAAAAATAATAATGTAGTCTGTGAGCCAGATAATTATGGCATACTCCTTTAAAAATAGGTATAAGGAATACAGGACAGGTGGCCAAAATTCTAGAACTTGAACTATGACCTTAACAAAACATAACTAATATTTCCATCTGCTGTGGGCTTGACATTGAGACTTATAATATCCATAATAAACAGATTTTTGGATATGCAACTTGCCCTTCTATTAAAAAAAAACTTGTATTTTTGTTGATAACTTTAAACTAATTCTGTATTTTCTTTGTATGTTTGAATTGATTTGCCAAAAGATATCTACTGATAAGAACGAACAGCTAAAACTCAGAATTCTCAGGTCATGGGACTTGTTCAGAGCCAAATATAACTTTTTTTCAAGTTTTTGTACAAGTCTCAAGAGAGGAGATAAAAATTACCTTATTAATTCTAATGAGGTACATTCTAAAGAAATCTCAAGGGCCAAGTAAGTTGAAAGGATGAATTAAGATAACCTGTATACTATGCAAAAAGTCAATTTCTTTAAAAACTGCTACCAAGTCAACCCTGATTTGTAAGTAGGAAAAGTTATTAATTATTTAAAAAAATAGAAATATTCCCAGGTGTATGCTTCTGCCACAAAGAAATTAAGAATTAATATTTTACTGAACATGTTTAGTCATTGTGGAAATCAAGGAAAAAAATCACAGTGGAAAGCTATTTGAAAATACGTATAAGTTTAAATAGTCATTGGGAAGGAATTAATTAAAAATAAAGATAACAATAAAAAGGAAATGTTTGCATGGTCTCATTATCTTCACATTTATCATCTATTCAGTAAATTTGTATGGTTCCTTTAAACATATCAGACCACTTCTTCAGGCGTTATCATTCATTATCATTCAGTCCTCAGATTCTGCCAGAGTGTGCTAAAATAGTAGTGTGAGATTAAAGTAAATGCATATCAGAAGGTATGGTAATTTGAATGTGTTCCAGAATCAATTGGAAATTAATGTGTGTTATTGTGGGGGTGGGTACATAATTACAGGCAACTGAGACCTGGGTACATGTGCTCAGACACTTGTGTTTTTGTACATGTTGATGTAATTCTGTGAGATGAAGGAAAAGGCCTTAAATTAAATGGCTGCTTCTGCTTTATTTTCTGGTTGGCTGTTCATTTGACACCACAAGTTACAACAGATGGGAGATGATATTATTTGAAGAAGTCTAGGCCTGCAGGTTTAAGTGCAGCTGAGCATTCACTCTGGGGCTGTGGCTCACATCCCAAAACCCTCTCATAAGCTGTCCTTGTTATTTTCACCTGCCTATCTCAACCCCTATTGGGCTTCAAATGTGAGTATTGACCCATTGGAAACATAGATTTTTCTCCCCTCCCCCCAACTACTTCTTCACTTTTGGTTTGTTTTTTGTATGCATATGAATTATAATTCTCTTTGGATTATCCATGTCCACACTGGCCCTTGCCAATGCCTGAGGAAATCCTAAATTCTTAGAACATAGGGAATACAAGTGGCCTCCTTTTACGTCTGGCTGCTTGTCTTCTTGAGAACGCATGAAACCTTTTTTATGACTGACAGATTTGTTTTATCTAGGAAGCCAACGAAGGAGTTTGGGTATCTGACTCTTTGACATCCCTAAATTAGATGAGTGGCCTCATTTTCACTGACTTTCACTCTGATATACATAGTTTTGAGAGCTTCCCCCTTTCTCTTCCTTTTTAAAATTGGACATGTCAAACATGTCCCGACTGCATTAGCATTGCCTAGCTGGTGAAGCATTGCTGGAAAATTTACACTTAAACAGCACCTCCATGAGTTCTTAATGACCTGGTGCTGAAAGGCAGCTGGCTCAAGTCCAAGTCTGGGGTTTCACTGCTCAGGCAGGAAGGTCAATTTAGTCCTAAGGGGAAGGAAAAGAAAATACTATCCTCTGTATATCCTGTGAGAGAAAAATTACAAATTCAGATGTAATATTGAAAATACTTCCTTCTTAATTTCAAAGTGACTGTTTTTAGTAGCCAGTGAACTCCCAATGGTTAAATGATTAGCTTAAGACATTTTGCTTTAGTTTAGATAAAAACCTCTAAGTGGCCTACTTTCATTTTCGTCTGGCTGAACAGTTTGTGGTTATAATATTTAAAATAACCTTTTAAAATGATCTTGGTGAGGGGGTAAGGGAGAAAAATAAAACCACCAAACCTCAATTTTTGAAAACTTTTTCCTGAAGACCTCTGCCTAATTGTTCCAATAAGGACACAAAACTCTAAATCAATTATGCAAGTTTCTTAGAGTCTCAGAAGCCAGGGAAAGCAAAAAAAAAAAAAAAAGCAAAAAAAAAGCAAAAAGGCAAGTTTTGTATTATTTCTTGGATTAGCTGTTCATCTTGTTTTTCATAAATTTTATTTTTTTGTATTTTTAAATTAAAGTATCGTTGATTTACAATGTTGTGCCAGTTTCTGCCATACAGCAAATGTTTTTCACAAATTTTAAAAACGTGGTTGTGTCTACCTGAGGTGGAAAGAACAGGGGGTCTGCCTTAACCTCTCAGAAGGGAAATCTTAGTGACATAGAACCACATGCCAACTGCCAAGGGGACTAGCTATATGTGATGTGTGTTCTTCAGTTATCCCGAGAACCCCTGGTGCGATTAACTGTCTGGTTGGGAGGTGAAGGCGAGGACAGACAGATTTACATCATCAGTTTTCTTCACAACTAAGTCATTGGTTCAATAAAATCTACAGGAGAGCTGATGCCATAAAAGAAGTTAGATAGCATGGCCCCAGTGTTATCACTCTTGTTCTCCTTGACCTCTAGAGAGGCAAATGATCTTCAAATAAGCAGTATTTAAACAAATCCCTTTTCAAACGAAATGAAGGACGGGAGAGTTTATTTAATAACCACCACAGACATTAGGTAGGTGGTATAAAAATTCTGCTTTCCTGACTTACTTTTGATAACAATCAAATGTGCTGAGTAAGCTTCCAAGTCCTAAAAATTTAAACATCCCCCCAACCCCACTGCCCCCCTCCACCGCCCCGGCCCTGGTCACTTCCCGCTGTTTAGTCTGCTGACAAAAACAATGGCTTACTGCTTTGGATTTTTGAGCATACAGCTTGTTGTTGAATGCAAACTGAAGAAAGCTGGCTAGTGGACGTCAAGCATCTCAGAAACAGCTCAAGGGCAGCATATACATCACGTTGAGGTTTGAGAAGCTAACCAGCTGCCATTACACCAGTGCAAAACGCAATAGGCAACTTCTTGTAACTTTCTGTCCAACTAGTCACTGCATGAAAAACAAGAAGGCTGCAGTCTGCTCTGTGATATACTAGAGTATTTTGATCTCTTTGCTTGGGGATTTTATGAAGTCTGAGATCACTCTGAAGGGCATCCATTAAAATGTGACTGTTTTTTGATTATGTGCAGATTCTTGTATAGTGATGTTCCTTATTCTTCTTTTGGGTTATGGTCCCCTTTGTGAATTGGTCAAAACTATAAAATCCAGAGAAAATGCACACACACCCCACTCAGAAGTTGCATATATTGTTAAGGAGTTCCATGAAGTTCCTGAGCTTGTCCATGAACCTCTGCTGCTTGCAAACTTTGTCTGAATTCATCTTGCATTTTTATAGCCTTTCCCGGCCACCTGCATTTTATTAGTACTTTTTGGTAAGGGAGTCAAAGCTCTTTTAAAAATCTACACAAAAAAAATTGTGCTTAACCTGTACACACTACTGTATACAAAAGAGATAACTAACAAGGACCTACTGTATAGTACAGGGAAACCTACTCAATATTCTGCAATAACCTACGTGGGAAAAGAATCCGAATAAAAATGGACATACGTGTGTATATAACTGATTCACTTTGCTGTACACCTGAAGCTAACACAACATTGTAAATCAACTAAACTCTTAAAAAAAAACACAAAAAACCTCCCAAAAACCATGGTTCCTTGAAATGGAGAAGTGACAAACAAAACTGAAAACTCAACAACCCTAAGGATTTGACTCCTTTAGGAAGATCTGTATCTCACTTTTCCAGGTGCTGATATTTTATTTTCTTATGATAGTGAAGTTCTGGTCCTTTCCTTTCCTTTGTGCTTCCACCTGCTCTTCTGCCTCCCCCTTACCCACCCCATCAAGGACACACCTTTATCTGTTCTGTTCGGAACTAGTGTGACACAATTGCAACTCATTTTATTTGTGAAACCAGGTCTTTTTCCTCCAGTGTATGCAATTTTGTGTCACAGAATTTCTTCCCCTTTCTTTTGAAAAGACATCTTTGAGAAGAATGAGTTCTGAACTTAAGAAATATTTTCCTTTCTCAAATTAGCTATAGATATAGTGCATTGACTCATTTCAAATCTAAGAGATTGTACATGTTTTCATCAGTAGAAGTTTGCCTTTTGCCCTTTTAAAAGCTAAGTCTAAGCCAGTTTCACACCTCTCCTTCCTTTTAGCAATTTATCCTTATCTCTACACCCCCAAAAGAGTAGCATCTGTAAGATTCTGTGGCCTCCTAACCTGCAGGCAGACAGCGGTGGTCTCCCATTTAAACGGTTTCTCTTTAAGTGCAGTTTTCCCCCTTTCCACTAGTTGGGGCTCTGTACAAAGGAAAGAAAATCAAGGGGCTCCTTTGGAATTATTTACTAACAAAACAGTATTTTATATGTTACCTCTAAACTATTTTCTGAGTCTCTGTTAAGAAGCTAGCTAATTTTATTATTGTCATGAGGTTGTTATGTTGTTGGAGCAGTTGTGTTTGCTTTGCCTACCTCAGTTAAAGAAGTCCAAACCCAGCTGACTGCTTTTGGTGTGGTTTGCAGGAATCCAGTGCACCCAATGCAAACTTAGAAAATGTGAAATTAGAAGGTGCATAAATGGAATATTTGGTCTGTAAGATATATCTTTTTAAAAATTTATTATTATTATTATTATTATTGCTTTTTAGGGCTGCATTTGTGGCATATGGAAGTTCCCAGGCTAGGGGTCGATTTGGAGCTCAGCTGTTGGCCTACGCCACAGCCACAGCGACACAAGAGCTGAGCCACGTCTTTGACCTACACCACAGCTCATGGCAATGCTGGATCCTTAACCCACTGAGCGAGGCCAGGGATTGAATCCACATCCTCATGGATACTAGTTGGATTGTTTCTATTGGGCCACAACAGGAACTCCAAGACCATCTTCTTTGTAAGTTTTTTCCTAGGACAGAGTAACAGCCACTCATTTTTACCTGCCATGGCACAAAATCCTGCACAAGTTAGACGCTTAATTGATGTGGTCTGATTTCTGCTTCTACCTAAGCATAGAGTTGGGACATTATCTGGTATCAGTTCTCTGGGAAGACCTTTGGGAAACTGTCTTGGTCCATGCAAACTTAACATTTCTCTCTCTCTGTCTCTCTTGGTTTTAATTAGTTTGTGTCAGGTTGAAAGATTACCTTGGGTAGTCACATATAATCAAGGTCTCCCAGCCCTTTGCTTACACTTGAGTTTTGTTTTAGGTTTGTTTATCCTGTCTCTCTCCACCTCCCCGGAGATCCTTTGGCAAATCTGATAAACAATGCTTTTTTCTTGCTCAAGGCAGAAAGTCCAGTAGAATACAATGGGAGGCCAGACTTGGCTGAAATGCAGGCTGCAGGTGTGCTCTGCATTGTGGTCATCTAAACCAGATGCTGGGAGTTGAAGCACCTGCTTCCCTTCTCTGTCTACACTCTGGAGACACCCCCACCCCCCACTCCTACTCCTGGGTAGCAGAGGCCAGAGAAGCAGGCTGAAGAGAATGAGGTACACCTCACAGCATCCTCCTGACAGACAAATGAGTTGCCCTAGAAATAGGTTCTTGAAGTTCCCTGTAAATCCTCAAACACCTACAGTTTGATCTGTGCCCCCGCCTTCCCTAATCTGACACCACTGTCCTCTCAGCACACACACACTTGACAGCAGACCTACTAGAAACAGACACTCAGCGGCAACTTTATTTTCCTCTGGATTATATTATCTTGAAACATGAGACTGGCCGTGGACAAGAGGGTGATGATTTTTATGGCTCTGATAACAATAAGATGGATGCCCAAAGCCTTGCACAGCCTCAGCTTTTATGAACATTTCCATAGGGGCCATAAATCTCTGAACAATCCAGAAAGGACATGAAATCTTCTATCTTGAAGGTCGATCATCAAATAAGAAAGTGGGAAGAAACTTGCCCTTGTGGGGAGGTGACTACGCTCTAAGTGCTGGTGGCCAGAGAGGTTGGTTCTGATATATTTATTAAGCTGATTCAAAGTTGTATTATTTTAGTTCTAAATATTAGCAATAAATTGACGGTAGGCATGTGTATTCAAATCCTAAATAGGAAATCTGTATGAATTAAGTTCTTTCCTGCTGTTAATATTTTATTTTATTTTTAATTTAATTTTTTTAGGGCTGTACCTGTGACATATGGAAGTTCCCAGGCTATGGGTCAGAGCTGCAGCTGCCCGCCTATGTCACAGCCATGGCAACACAAGATCCGAGCCCCATCTGTGACCTACACTGCAGCTCATGGCAACGTTGGATCCTTAACCCACTGAGTGAGGCCAGGGATCGTACCCACATCCTCATCGATACTTGTTGGGTTCATAATCCTCTCAGCTGTAATGGGAACACCTTCCTGCTTTAATATTTTAATTTTCAATTGCAGTGTTACTTTTTTCATGATGCCCTTCTAGGACAAAGTTCACACTTTGCATTTATACAGAGGAGTCTGTTTTCTCTGTAAATCCTTGTGCTATGCTCCTAAAAATCAATTGGGGAAGTTTTGCCTTGAAAAATGAAGCCCTGAACCTGCTTCGCGCTGGAGATTTCCATGCAAATACACCCAGTGAGGGGGCCAGAACCCATGGCCTGGAGGTGAGGCCTATACTGGGCTTGTGTCCTTCTCAATGTCACTAGCTCCTCTTTCCAAGAGAAATCTATCTTCTCTCTGTGAGCTTCCACTGACATGGCAGCTTAAGGAGGCCCTTTACATTTGTTCCCTACGGCTCTGTCAGAAACAGATATATTTTTGTCGCTGCCTCCATGGGAAAGAATAATTTCCGAAATGAAAAATCAGATTTGTGGGCATGAGAGGGAAAGGGGGGCAGGAGTGTGGATGAAGGGTGACAAATTCAAACACGTGAGCAGAGTTGACGCGAAAGGAGGGGTGTGCGGTATTTGGTGAGAAATTTTTTAAATCGCCCAAAGGTTTCATAATGTATTTCCAAAATTGAAAGAAGAAAGACAATTCCTCTTCATCGCATGCCCACATTCTTCTCAGTCAAGGCCTCCTGAGAAGGGGCGCCCAGACATAACACAACCAAGGGGAGAGAGAGGATGGTTCTGAGAGCAGGAAAGGGAACCCCAGACACCAGAGGCCCTCTGATCTGCAGATGTGCAGCGCGTTGGAGTTTGGAATTCACTGGGGGGCTGCTAATGGGGTGGCGGGGGCCACTGAGATGAAGATGAATATGGAAATGGAGATTAGATAAAGATAAACAATGCATCTTTTCTTTAATATCACTGGAACTGTTTTCACTTATCTGCGTGACTCTTACTTTGGTGCCTCTTAATTTGTCCTTGAAGTTCTGTATCTAATCATTAGCTGAGCAACCAATAATTTTCCCTCAGTCCCCCACCCCTTTTTACAACCAACTTTAATCTTTCGACTCAGTGAAAAACATGTTTCCCCTATCATAACTGGTTTAACAAAAATTCTCTTTCAAGTTCAGATTGCTCAGATACAATGGCTTTCCTGCAGCTTCATGCTCCAGAAAGGAATTTACATTAGAAAAGAGATTTATGATAGCATTGAATTTCCATTTGAATATGGATAGTTAATAACATGCATATGTTTTTTTTATTATTATTATTTTAAGGTTTAAGCTGAGCCATAGGCAAAAAAAGAATGCTGGAAACAGGGCTGGCAGGGCTGAATGAATAATTTAATCTGGATTTCATTCACAAACAGCAGCCCAGTCCCAGGGAAAGGACCGGTGCTTTTCCCCAGATCGGAACTGGAGTAAGTGCCAGGATTTCCTGATTTGTTTACATTTCTCAAAAAACTTTTTTCCCCCGGACTAGGACAGAATTAGACTTCCTTTTCCACTTTTGGCTCCTTCCAAGCTATTCTTGCTCAAGGTATTCTCTCCCCTTTCCCTGCATTCTCCTTTGTTGAGGTCTCAGCTGGGTTCTTTGTCTCAGGAAAACACGAGAAGCAATGAGAGATGCTGGCGGAAGAAGAATGGTCCAGGGGACAACAATGGCCCACCAAAGCCGGCTTTTTCCGGACACTGCCGAGTCCGCCCCGCCTTCACATTGAAAACTTTCTGGTCTGTCTCTCCTGGAGCCTCCGAAAGGATCCTGAGAGGCCAGGGTGTCAGACCTCAAGGGACTTTACCCAATTCCTTAAGGAGACACTGAAATCACCTTCACTCACCGCAACTTCGCTGCTGCTGAGACTTATTCAGATGGTGAAACTTCAGCCATATCTAAACCTGGGGCCCAAGAGTTTCCTCTTCGGTGGCCAGGCCTTTGGGACCTGTGGCTAAGGGCCGCTCGTCCACCCTCTCCTTCTTGCCCTGCTTGGTTTCACTTTCACCATCTTGATCATCTATAATTGTCACAAAGGTTTGTTTTGAAAAGTTACTCTAAATTCATTTGTTTATAAATATTTGGTAATACGGGGATGAACTCCTTTCTCAACAAGGGAAATGCAGGCATTGGTCACTGGCCAACTGCGAGGTTAAAAGGCACCCAGATCTTGTTCGGGGCCCACCACCAATGAGAATCAGTCAGGGAAACACAGAAGCCTTTTGAGGGACTGGTGGCAAGTCCATTAAAAGAGAGGTGTGCCTCTCTTTGGCTAATTGACATTTCGATTTCTTTTTTCCCCTTCTCTCTTGTTTCTGAGGCTAAAGGTCTCTTTGGATTCCACTATTTGGATTCCACCAGGTAAATCACGTCTGTTTTGAAACATGTCTGCATTCTGGCCCTAGGGCTAATTGTGAAAACTCTCTGGACTGAAGCAACCCTATCCTCCGAGCTGGACACCTTTCTCCTCACTGTGGTTCCCTGGAGACAGTCAGTGTCATCTGTCTTTTCTGCTTTCCTAGAAATCAAACCCAACTCTTGGCCGAAAGCCAAATAACTTTACTTGTAAGTACTTGGGGCAGGGTTTTAAATACCTCCACCATCTTGGAATTATTTGTACCAAAACAGGAAAAAAAAAAAAAAAAAAAGAAAACCTTTTTAAGGTGAGAAATGAACTTTTAGTTGTGGAATTTATGATAGCACTAAAGGTCCTTGAAGCAAAATGTAGTCCAAGTGCCCCCTGAAATCACATACTACTGAGGGTGGATTATGTTTAAGATATGGGTCAAGTCAGGCACATGTTTGTTTGTGCCCCTGTGTATATATATATGTAGCTGTGCACATGCAGAGAGACATGGTTTACTACAAATATCCTACCGCTGCTGCTGCTGGAGGCAGACTGATGAATGACCATGAGCCTTTTCTGAGCCGTATGCTAATATAGCTGAATTATACAGCAAGACAATATTTCCCTCTTCTAAAATGCCCTTTTGTAACATTTACTCACTCAAGTCACTGTGGGAGTGCCTACCTTTTCAAAGGCCAAAATAGACTCTTCTCTATGACCTCTTGCAAAGTAAGGCTGGACAAGTGGCCACGTTCTCATTATACTCTAAACACACATCCAGATGCACCCAGAGGACTGATGTGCAAAAAATTTCAACTAACGCTAGCGCATTCAGAGACAAAAAAATTTCAACTAACGCTAGTGCATTCAGAGACATCAAAATAATAAAATTTTTCTTTTTTCCCTCATTGGATCCAGAAACAATATAAGTGTTACAAAAGAAACTAAGGTTTAACCTTTTGATGATCTGAAGGACCCAGTCCTACTCAGGATTATCTTCTGTAACAGGCACTTAAGAAATGATCAGGAGCTCCTGCCATGGCACAGCAGAAACAAATCTGACTAGGAACCATGAGGTTGTGGGTGGGTTCGATCCCTGGCCTCACTCAGTGGGTTAAGGATCTGGCGTTGCTGTGAGCTGTGGTGTAGGTTGCAGACGCTGCTCAGATCCTGTGTTGCTGTGGCTGTGGTGTACGCAGGCAGCTGTAGCTCCAATTCGACTCCTAGCCTGGGAACCTACATATGCCTCGGGTGTGGCCCTAAAAAAAGCACAAAAAAAAAAAAAAGAAATGATCAGTCAACAAGTATAAGTGAAGCACATAATCCAAAATCACATGGTATCTTCATTAGAGTTTAGAGAAAGGTATAAAATGAGTAATGACATGATGTCCAATGTGAAATATATCTTCTAAGGAGGAAAACCTCATCAGCAAACACGTGCGATAGGAAGGGAAAAAAAAAAGATTTAGAACAATGTTAATAGAAAACCTAGAAATCATTTAAATCACACAAACTAAAAATGTAAATTAGATGGTGGAATAGGATACATTTTATTTTATTTTTTAACTTTTTAAACCCTCTTTTTGAGGTAGGATTGACATCTCGAAGCCTAAACACACTTAATGTCTTCAACTCCATGAGTTTGGGGAGAATATGATACTTTTATTATATTTTGTCTTATGTTTGCAGGCGTTGCAATGCATTTCTTATTTTATTTTATTTTATTTTTTTGTCTTTTTGTTGTTGTTGTTATTGTTGTTGTTGTTGTTGCTATTTCTTGGGCCGCTCCCACGGCATATGGAGGTTCCCAGGCTAGGGGTCAAATCGGAGCTGTAGCCACCGGCCTACGCCAGAGCCACAGCAACGTGGGATCCGAGCCGCGTCTGCAACCTACACCACAGCTCACGGCAATGCCGGATCGTTAACCCACTGAGCAAGGGCAGAGACCAAACCCGCAACCTCATGGTTCCTAGTCGGATTCGTTAACCACTGCTCCATGACGGGAACTCCGCAATGCATTTCTAATACATTTCATACAAGCTTCTAAATTCCAGATCTTTATTTCAAGAGAAGGCCAGAGGTAGGAAGCTTACTTGTGAGGGTTTTCCCTACATATAGGAATATAGTAAATATTTTGGAGGCCTTCCATATTTCTCTAGTTTTAGCAAACAAGGCCAACTTGCTCACTTGAAGGCACCCTTAGGAATCCAGCTCGCAGTGCTGTGAGGCTGACCTGGAGTTCTTTGGGGCTTGTCTGTAATGGTAACCTAGACTCCAGTAGAGAGGAAACACGAATTAGCTCCACAACAGCCCGTGTCCCAGGTTCTGGGGGTGCTTCCGACAGAATGGATTTCCATGTAGCAAGTACATAGGCTGGATTAGCCTCATGCTTGTTAGAAGCCTGAGCAGCAGAGACCAGTCCAGGTCCTGGCAGACAGACTCTGAGCCTGTTACTGAATAATTTTTTTCTCTCATGCAAAAGCGTGCTTGCCTTTTTTCGGGAGCTGGCAATGTTGAGGGGCTGCAGAGGTACGCACTTTCTAGGCACTAATTTCTGCCTTCTCACATACTATATTCTTCCATAGCTACAAAACTCTGTATGCTGAATAAGATATAAAAACATAGTGGTTTCCAATCCTAGAAGCAAATTTTTCAAAAAATAATTGCCAGACCTACATAAAGCCACACGTGTACAGGGTGGGAGAGTGGGTGAGAACAGATTCCTTTTGTTTTGTTTTGTTTTTTTCTCTCACCTGAGACATGTGGAAGTTCCCCGGCCAGGGACTGAACCCATGCCACAGCAGTGACAAGGCCAGATCCTTAATCACTAGGCCACCAGGGAACTCCAAAAAGAGGGCAGATTCTAGTTGTACATAAATGAATTCATGTTCTTTTTTTTTAATTACTCAGTGAATTTTATTACGTTTATAGTTGTACAATGATCATCACAACCTAATTTTTACAGCATTTCCATCCAATAAATAACTTCATGTTCTTTTAAAAGACTTATTTGGGGCTTGGTCCCTGGGGTGTCTCCACTGAATTGAGAGTCTTTACCGCATAATGAGTTGGGTTCTCCTTGGCCTTTAGGCAGGTGCTGTAGACAAGTCTGCTGCCTTCCAAATTCCCAAAGGGGCTTAGAGGGAATTGCTGCTCAAAGCCATGGTTTCTCTGTAGTTTCATCAGTAAGAGATGAGCAGGGCCTCTGGGGCCCATGGGCAGCAGTCAGCGTGAGGGGAGGCGAGGGGAACATGAAGTTAAGTTAGCAGCAGATTAGGAAGCATGTCCTACAGGTCTTGGTCCAGTCTGTATTTGACTTTTTGATTCTGCAGTCAGAGCCTGGGTGGAACCAATGCCAAGTCTGGAGGTCTGTGACTGTGGGAGGTGGGCAATGGGATCCTCAGACCCACTGTGGAAAACAGGCAGGTAGTCTTGGTGTGTCCAGCTTGGAGATTCGGCTTTCCTGACAAATCCCTGCCACTCCACACCTGACAGGTAGTATAGAGTCCCCTATTTCAGAGGAGAGAAAGCTGGGTCACATGAGGGTGTGACCACTCAAGGCCCCTTTATGATCCACTGACAAAACAGGATAAAAATCATCCAGTTCCTGACTGTGGGACCCAGGTGGGCCCAGGCATGTTTTGCTGTTGTTGTTGTTGTTGCTTGTTTGTTTTTATGGCTGCACTTGAGGCATATGGAAGTTCCCAGGCCAGGGGTCGAATTGGAGCTGCAGCTGCCGGCCTACACCACAGCCACAGAAATGCCATATCTGAGCTGCCTCTGCGACCTATGCCACAACTTTAAGCAAAGCCAGATCCAGAACCTACTGAGTGAGACCAGGGATTGAACCTGCATCCTCACAGACACTGTGTCAAGTCCTTAAACTGCTGAGCCACAATGGGAACTCCTCCAGGCATGTTTGAGGTAGTGGCAGAAGTACCTTCCAAGCTTCCTTTTCTCCCCTCCACCCAGCTCCCACACCTCTTCTCAGCACTTCAGCTTGACACAAGGCCCCCTGAAGAGAAGGGGACCTTGGCTGGGACAAAGTCCACATCCACAATGCCCACTCCCCCGGGGACAGCCCTGTTATCTCCCTTGGGAGTGTGATTTAGTACCACCTGACACTAAGATAGCTAACCTGAACTCTTTGCTACCTTGGGAACGACCACAAGACCATGTGCTGTGGGATAGCTCTGCTGATGATAGCTCAGGAGGTGTTATCTTGGAAGCAGATGGAAAATAACCCAGAGCCAAGAATTGTTTTGGCTGGCTAAAGTGAATTCAGAGATAGACCAAGATCTGGCCACTTGCTAAGAAAATCTTGAAAGACATGACAACTGTCGAGGCTGCACCTCTTAGCAGTTATCACCTACTTTTTGTTTTCTGCTTCATCAGCTCTACAACCCTGCAAGTTTCATTATTAGGGTTTCCTGCTACACTTTTAATTTTCAGTTACAAATTGACTAGGGACTGCCAGTATGTCTGGCCTACTGATGTTTGCTGGGAGGTGATCCTTGTCAAAAACTACTCTTGGGAGGGTTCGTTTTGTAAAGGTACTGGGGGAGAGCAATTCACACAAATTCCACAGCTTCCTTGCTCGTGATGGTCCAACAACTAAGAACAAAACAGAAAGATGGCCTCATTTTAAACAAATCTTCTTGTTTAAAATAACAAACTGAACAGACAAACAAGCCCCCAAACACCCCATGGTTGAATTTACCCAGAGAAAGAGTTTAGACTTTGCCCCAGTCAGGGGCTGCAAACTGACATGCAGTGCAGGGATTCATTTTCCCTTTTCTCAATATTGAATGGAATTCCCTTTTTTAAGGCTTATAATTTATTGTCTAAAACTGGAACTGGGACAAATACAAAGCAGGATGAAAGGAAGTCTCCAAAACAATAGCACTGAAATTCTCCCAGGGCTGTTTCAATTGTGAGAATTTAGTGCACCTGAATTGCTACACTGTGGTGGAACAGAGGGCCACAGAGAGTGACAATGTACCTAAATGCTGTATTTTTGAATCTCAGTCTAAAGAGGTGGCCTTTTCATTGGGCAGAATGAACATCGATAAGGTTTTTTTTTTGTTTTTTTTTTTGGTGCAAATATTCTACAATTTTCCAGAGGTTAAACAGTACTCAAGCTAAGCAAGCTCTGAGCATAAATGAAAATAAGAGCCTGTGGTCCAGTTCTCAATACAAAACATCAGGGAGTCTTTGTGAGCATTTACTGCATACCGGGTTCTAAGCAACATGCATTACATGCATTGGTTCATTTCTCTTCACAACAATATGATGGGCATAGGTACTATCACTTATTTTATTTTGGCCATTCCCACAGCATGGGGAAATTCCTGGGCCAGGAATCGAACCCATGCCACAGTGGTGACAGCATTGGATCCCCAATTTGCTAAGCCACCAGGGAGTTCCCATAGGCACTATTATTATGCCTATCTTACAGATAAAGAAGCAGAGGGGTTAAGAAACCTGCTTCAAGCCACATGGGTAGTGAGTGGCCAAATCAAGATTTGAAGCTGAGCTCATGTCATTGCCATACTTTTAACCCCTTAGCAATATTTTCCCTTAGAAAAGCAAATTGTCTATAAGGGTTGTTGGGGATGGAGGGATAATAGGAATTGATATTTGGTCCCAAGAAGCCCAGCATGAATCCTGGTATCACTCTACTGCTGAATAAGGCCAGATGAGTTGGGTGCTGCCATTTTCTTGCTACACGGCTGATATTCCCCCCCTTTTTTTTTGCCAGTTCTAGGGCTGCTCCCGTGGCATATGGAGGTTCCCAGGCTAGGGGTCCAATTCGAGCTGTAGCTGCTGGCCTATGCCTGAGCCACAGCAACGCGGGATCCGAGCCGCATCTGCAACCTACACCACAGCTCACAGCAACGTCAGATCCTTAACCCACTGAGCGAGGCCAGGGATCAAACCCACAACCTCGTGGTTCCTTGTTGGATTTGTTAACCACTGAGCCACGACAGGAATTCCTTTTAATTTTTTTTTTTGATATTCCTGATTCAATTAGTTTTATTCCCAATCTGCCTCTTTCTGCAAATGATTGAAGTAGCTTACATGCACATGTATATCTCTGTTCCAGGCTCTACGGAGCTCCAAAACCTCTTTATTAGGACTTTTCTGTAATACTATTATTTGGTCACTGAGACTCTAAAAGTTTTATTTTCCTCTTTCCTATTCTGTCCCCTGCCTCAGCCCCTCTGCAGTA
Organism: Phacochoerus africanus; assembly: GCF_016906955.1. Lineage (NCBI taxonomy): Eukaryota > Metazoa > Chordata > Mammalia > Artiodactyla > Suidae > Phacochoerus > Phacochoerus africanus. The sequence goes on from NC_062545.1 coordinate 71,688,098, forward strand.
CATGCTCAATTCATCATCAAGTCTTATTGAGCCTCTTTACCCATCTGTCCCTACCCATCCCTACAGCAATGAACCGAGTTTCTAAAACCAGATTTTAGACTACATTTCCAACCAGTGTGACCATGTTCAGGCTCTCTGCTCTCAATACAGCCACTAGATTAAAGATGGGCATCAGTTCCCTTGACAAGCTTTTTGTGTTCTCTGCTGTGCCAGGCACTGTTTGAAACTGGAAATGCATCACCTCTCTGCCTTGCTCTGCCTGCAACCACATTATTGTTTTTTGAGTCTGTCTTGTTAACCTCCTACTTCATATATCTTACTCATTATCCCTGGAATGGAATCCTGCCCCTTCTGCTTGAAATATCCATCTGCATTCTCCCCACTGACCAGTATTTCTGCTTCAGCAGCCACTGAGTTCTCTACCTCTGCTGGTAGAGGAAGTCTCAGGATACACATCCCCCCCCCCGTCCCCCGCCCCACCCCTGTTCCCCCCTCCCCGACCTGATGCAGGGTGGATTTAAAGACCCTAGGACTGTGGTCGCAAGTCTCTGTGATAATTCAGCCTGATCACCCTCCTCAGTTTTTGCTTTAATTCTAATACTCACCCTAGTCCTCAGTCTTAGCACCTAAATTTATGCCACATTGTTGTTTTTATTATTTTTTTATTTTAAATTTGTTTATTATAGTTGATTTACAGAGTTCTGTCAATTTCTGCTGTATGGCAAAGTGACCCAGTTATAAATATATATAAATATATACATATATATATTCTTTTTCTCTCATTATCCTTCCTCATGTTCCATTACAAGTGATTAGATAGAGTTCCCTGCACTATACAGCAGGATTCCATTGCTCATCCACTTCAGATGCAATAGTTTACATCTACTAACCCCAAACTCCCAGTCCATCCCACTCCCTCCCCTTCCCCCTTGGCAACCACATTATTGTTTTTTGAGTCTGTCTTGTTAACCTCCTACTTCATATATCTTACTCATTATCCCCGGAATAGAATCCTGCCCCTAAACACCAACTGTGTGAGACCCAACTTCCCCCAAAGACATTTCTGATCACCTATCTGCCTCTTTGGAAACTAGAATTCAATGGTTTTTTTTGTTCAGCAATCCTTGAAATATTTGGGGAAGCCCTCCGACCTCCTGGCTACACAACACATGACAAGAAGGACACCTTCCCATCCTAACGTGCTTACTCTCTCCTTGGGGCAAGTGATTGAATAAAGAAGCAAGATAAGTTTAGAGAGCAAGAAAGATGATAGAGGAAATCAAGCAGGCTGCTGAGATGTTGGAGGGGGAGGGCAGAGGCTGGTTTAGGCAGGATGAGCAGGGAAAGCACATCAGGCGAGACCTGAATGATGAAAAGGAGCCAGCTGTGTGTCAAACCGGGGAATGTGCTCCAAGCTGAGAAAACTGCAGATGAAAGATCCTGCAGGGCCACCAGCCTTGTGTGATTCAGAAACTGAGCCCAGGCCAACAGATCAGAGCAATGGAGGTGAGAGTGGGAAGAAAGGCACTCAGCAGGGACCAGAGCATGGAGGTCTTGTGGCCATATTTTCCAGAAATAATTTTGTTGGATTCTTCCCAGTTGTTACCTGCCTGGCTCTTCAGATTTTCTACACGGTTGGCCAGACTGACCTTCCCCTTGATCCCTTCAGTCTGATTTGTCTTCCCCCGATCCCTAGATGAGCCCCACTTCGACAGAAGGGTATGGCTAGAGGCTCTTTGGTCCACCACTGCCCATGCATTAGGTGGGCAATGCCCCTTTAGCATGTCCAAGGTGAGTTGGTGCCCATTCAAGTTCTGCTCATCCTTCAAAGCCTGATTCCCATGCCAGTTTCTTCATGACATTTTCCTGAATAATCCTGGCTGGAAAAAGATCCTTTCCCAGTAGCTTGCCTTGGTCTGAGCCTTCCCCCAGCATTCCTCACACACTACTTTATACTCTGGTATTACCTTCCCTGCCAGACTGTATACCAGACCATGCCTGGTCCAGTTTTGTTCCACTTAGGTTAAATAGCATGGTGTCCTGCTCTCAGTAGCCATGTGAGAATGAGAATAAACTCTTTGTGATACTACCTGGCTATTGTCATGAGGATTAAGCATATGTGTGAAGCATCCAGCACGGCAACTGCCACATAGTAGCTTCTAAGTAAATTGTAACACTATGATTATTTTCATAGTTGCGTGGTTTTGGGGCATACTGCTTTATGTTTAATGATGTTTAATGATGCTTCTGGATAGAAGGATTTCTACAATGTTTTCTAGTTCTAAATGTTGATCATAACTTGGATGAACACCTTGAAAAATCACTAGAAAAGACAGTCTTTGGCTGTTGCTATTTTTTCCCCAGTGGGAAAGCTTGTAGGCATTGGAGTCATTTTTTTGTTTGTTTGTTTTTTTAGGGCCTCGCCCACGGCATTTGGAAATTCCCAGACTAGGGGTCAAATCAGAGCTGCAGCTGCAGGTCTACACCACAGCCACAGCAACTCAGGATCCGAGCTGCGTTTGTGACCTACACCATAGCTCATGGCAACACTGGATCCTTAACCCACTGAGCGAGGCCAGGGATGAAACCCTCATCCTCATGGATATCAGGTTCATTTCCATTGCGCCACAATGGGAGTTCCTGGAGATTTTTTTTTTAATTTTTTAATTTTTTTTTTGTCTTTTTGCTATATCTTGGGCCGTTCCCGCGGCATATGGAGGTTCCCAGGTTCCATGAGGACCTGCCTACGCCAGAGCCACAGCAACGCGGGATTCGAGCTGCGTCTGCAACCTACACCACAGCTCATGGCAACGCAGGATGGTTAACCCACTGAGCAAGGGCAGGGACCAAACCCGCAACCTCATGGTTCCTAGTCGGATTCATTAACCACTGCGCCATGACGGGAACTCCCTGGAGACTTTTTTAATGGCATTGTTGGGATGTTATTTTCAAGAATGCAGCAATTGTGCATTTGTTCTTAGAACATTTTAGGCATTTTGGGTAGAAAGAGCAATAATACTTTCATCAACTGTAGAATGACAATACTAGGGCATTGTCAAGGATGTGGATACACAGAAATTCTGATATACTTCTGCTGGGTGCAGTCATCAGAATAGCCTCCTTGGAGAGTGATTAGAAAATATGGAGTTCCCGTTGCGGCTCTGTGGTTAGGGAACCTGACTAGCATCCATGAGGACACGGGTTCGGGGTCCGGCGTTGCCATGAGATGTGGTGTAGGTTGCAGACGCCCTCAGATCTGTCGTGGCTGTGGCTGTGGCATAGGCTGGCGGCTACACCTCCAATTGGACCCCTAGCCTGGGAACTTCCATATGCTGTGGGTGCAGCCCTTAAAGGCAAAAAAAAAAAAAGAAAAAAGAAAAAGAAAATAGTTGGGAAAGTAAAGATGCACATATTATGTGATCCAGAAATTCTAAACCTAAAGTAACTCTATGCACCTATGTACAAAGAGGCTTGTTCAAGAATATCCATGGGAACACTGCTTCTCATCACAAAATGTGAAGCAACCCAAGTGTCCATAAACAGATAGGATACATAAAATGTGGTGTATTCTCATATAACCATTAAGATAAGTGAGCTACATACAAATATCAAATGAGATACACAAAGTGAGATATATACAAATATCCACATAGGCAAATTTGATGATAATGTTTAGTGAAAAACAAATTTCATAGTCATAATATAGTCTAATACCTTTTAGATAAAGGTAAAACCTATAACATATGGGTTATGGATATGAACATTATAATGTAAAAGTATAACAACATGTATGGGAATCACCAAATTCAGAATAGTGGTTAACTCTTGGAGGGATGAAGGTGGAGGAATGGAATTAGGAGATGGTTATATAAAGGGCTTAAACTAAATATAGATTGTCTTTTTTCCCTTAAAAAAGATCTGAGGAGTTCCCATTGTGACTCAGCAAGTTAAAAACCTGACATAGTGTCTGTGAGGATGTGGGTTCAAGGATCTGGGGTTGCCGCAAGCTGCTACATACTTTGCAGATGCAGCTTGGATCCGGCATTGCTGTGGCTGTGGTGTAGGATGGCAGCTGCAGCTCTGATTCGACCCCTAGTCCAGGTACTTCCATATGCCGCAGGTGTGGCTATAAAAAGAAAAACGATTTGAAAGAAATAGGGCAGTACATAAAGATTTAACAAAGCTGAATTCACATATCAGTGCTTAGTATTAGCCTGTTCTTTTCTATACTTGTATTAGTTAATAAGAATAGAATATATAACTATTAAAATATACTTGTAAATAGTTGGATTTGAAAGAAGGCAGATAATGTAAGTTACTAGTGAAATGGCTATCTAAAACCTAAGCATTTTTTTGAAAAATTTACAATGTCATATTAGTTTCTGGTATACAACAGAGTGATTCAGTATATACATAGACATACATATACTTTTTAATATTCTTTTCCATTAGAAGATACTGAATATAGTTTCCTGCGCTATATGAGAGGACCTTCTTGTTTATCTATTTTACATATAATAGTTTGTATCTGCTAATCCTAAATTCCAAATTTCTGCTTTCCTCCCACCTTCTGCTTTGGTAACCATAAGTTCCTTTTCTATGCCCATAAGTCTGTTTCTGTTTTGTAAATAAGTTCGTCTGTGTATCTTAGATTCCACATATAAGTGATATCATTTGATATATGTCTTTTTCCTTCTGATTTACTTCACTTAGTATGATAATCTCTGGGTCTATCCATGTCACTACAAATGGCATTAGGGCATTCATTTTTATGGCTGAATAATATTCCATTGTATGTATGTGTGTGTGTGTGTGTGTGTGTGTGTGTGTGTGTGTGTGTGTGTGTGAGGTTATATGAGAATATACTACATTTTATGTATCTCATCTGTTTATGGACACTTGGCTTGTCTCTCTCTCTCTCTCTCTCTCACACACACACACACACACACACACACACACACGCACATACCACATCTTCTTTATCCATTCATCCTATGATGGATATTTAGGTTGTTTCCATGTCTTGGCTATTGTGAATGGTGCTGCTATGAACATTGAAGTATATGCATCTTTTTGGATTAGAGTTTTCTCCCAAAATATAAATCTTGATGCTTGCCTTTCTGTTCACATTAGAAAAATACCTAGATTAGGGTTTTGAGACTAGGTATAATTTTAATTATACTTTTATATCAATTTTAATGTATCATATTAATGTATCAATTTCTCTTATATAAGAAACCTAGGCACTCCTCTGAGCACAGAATTATTTACCTACGAAAGAGCTGGATTTTCCTCTAAGGAATAGGACATGACAGTACACTTTTCCCAATATACAGGTGTCCCACTTTGCAGGACACGACAACAAACCAATGAACCAAACTGATAATTTATTACAGTGTTAGTAAAAATGCATGCATCTATGGTTCTTTTGGAGAAGGCAGCCAGCCTCTTAGCCATCCTCCCGTGCAGCGTGAAATGGTCACTCCACACACTGGCTCCCATCCAGGAAACACACACCTTACCCCTTTGTTCTATTTTGATTGACACTTGTGTTTCTCCAAGGCAAAAGTCAGTTTTGAATATTTGGACCTGAATACTCATTGAGTTCTCAGTGAAGGCAGGACAAATTAGAGGATACGGGCAAATTTTTCAGCAATGTGGTTGAAAGCAATCTTTATTTTTCTCTAGTGCTGAGTCCAGCTTTGAGGTTCTGTATTTCTATTTCCACCAGATATAAAGCCAAGCCTTTGTAGTGTGTTTTATTTTGTTTTGTTTTTTTCCTCTCCCCCCACTTTTTTTTTTTTTTTAATGTGAGCTGGCATCTCTCATGAAAAGATAAAGGCATCAATTAAGTATACTACCAAACCCCAAGGATAAAAGCTATTGTTGTGAACAGGAGTTAGGCACGCACATGGTATCAAGTAAGGACCTGGAAACAGACTGCTGCCAAGGAAAACAGATGTGTGTCTTTTTTACGGAGCCCAAATTATGTGTATATTAGCAATGGCTAATCTCCTGATTGGCTTAACAGTGATGGTATTGACGAATAAATTTGGGCTGAGTACCATCATCGCCATTACCATTGTCACAATAAAATTTAAAAACTCCGATTCGAGCGGCTAGTAACAAAGAACAGTGACAATAAAACAATAGCCAAGGAACCATCCTAAAAAAGAAAAGGATGCATCAAATGCAGAAAATGATACAGGGTCAGACGGCTCTGCTTCTATCCTTTGCCGTTACGGCAAAAGTCCAGATGTGGGTAGGTGAGGAATTCCCCCACATAACAGTGAGTAATATCGACTAACTCACAATCATAGGATGCATGAGACAATGATGAATTGTGTATTTCCAGCCTATAGAATACAATCAAAACGGTCACTTTCTTCCTAGTGGAATACACCATAAAATCGGGAGTGAGAGAAAATGCCGCTTGAGGTTTTGCACCCTGTTTTTCCTGTTTTCCTGACATGGTTATAAATAAGAAAAAGTGCAGATGTTCGAATCCTCATCTCTGTCGCATGACTGTGTTTCATCCTTTTATTGGGCTGTTCTTATTGTCTCTTTCATGTAGTTGTTTTTAAACTCCCCCGCACATGCTGCCCTGGAGAGCTCTGGATTCTCTTTTCTTTCTCTCTCTCTCTCCCTTCCTCCTTCCTTCTCTCTTTCCCTCTCTCCCTTCCTTCTTTTCTCTCTCCCACTCTCTTTCTTCCCGTCCTTCTTTCCTCTCCCAGCCCCACCCCACTTCTCTTTCATTTTTTCTTCTGCATTTCTCATTTCTTAGGATTATCAGAAGAGGGAGGAGAGGAGAGTTAGGCATAGACCATGAGCTGGAATCAAGAGAAGCAGGATTCAGTCAAGAGTGTCAGAAAAGAGAAAGGACCATGTCCTGGCAAAGCCCAGCTGACCCTCTGTCTCCTTAGAAGCCAGTTCTGTCCTCATTTACACTCATATTTAGGGGGCAAATCCAGAAATAGCTCAAGTTGAAGGTTAAGTAACTTCAGCATGACCAGGGTGTCATAAGAACATTGAAAAAGTACCAAAGTCAGTCTAGACGTTCAAGTTCACTTTTGGGAAGCAGAGGGTCCAGTTCAATAAGTTATGAATGATACTGATATAAGATTAGTCTTGATCATTGACTTGCTTCAGAGCTCAGCTCCCTGTGGTGCCTTCCCAGGGATTTGGGGAATGGACATGTAAAGAGGTCCACTAGCTGGGTCAAAGCCTGCAGGGTCACTTGAACTGCAGTGGGCTTTGGTGTGTTTTCTTTTCCTTTGCATCAATTCCTCTGGCAAAGCTGTATTAAAACTATGTGTTTTACTCAAGCTCTTTTCACTTTTTAAAATGAATCTCCTTATTCTCACGAAGGTCTTAGGAGACCCACAGTTGTTACTAGCAGTCAGAATAAATAATGCCCAAATTCTTGGGCTTCCCTTGCCTGGTGATCCCAGGCTGTGTCTACAAGAAAGGAAACACCTAGATGACTCCAGATTTTGGATGTTGGTCTGCCTGTTCCAGACATCTGGATAGTCTAAAACATCAGGATGTTTGGCATCAAGCAGACAAAACATCTGGATGACTGCTTGAGTTTTTCACTTTTTCTCTGGATGTTTGGTGTCATATAGACACAAGTTGAAGCTCTGACTTCATCTTGTAACAGCTCCCAGGCTGCCAGGCTGGCTCCAGATTCCTTTTATTGCAACTGACATTTTTACAAGAAAACTTTGCATTCTGTGTGATGCCTGCTGTTCTTATGCTCAGAAACAGATTCATTATACGTGGAAAAAAAAAAAAAAAAAGAAAGAAATGGCCCCAACCAACCCCCAAAGGCCACATGCTTGGGGAAGAGTTTGAAGAAGCTGGAGAATTTCAGCATCACCACTATCTTTGTGTACAAAATCATGATGTAACTTTAGTAAGAGGAGGTGGCTGGAGAGAGTGGTAAATATGCCAGATCATGTCTAACAACCCTCAATTTGTTTCACTCCCATTTCAGCCAAGACACAGTTTCCTGGGTGGCAAGGTGGCGTTCCTCCATTGTCAGATGTAGACTAAGGACAAATGGCCAAACATTCTGTAAGATACACCAGTGATTCCACAAAAGAAACAGTGGAGATCATTTAGAAAACACCATTTTTTCCAGAAGTTTTACAAATAAGATGCCCCACTTGGCCTAGTTTGAGTTTGACAACACAAACCAGGGCTTACGCACTTCCCAATTGGGAACAATTGTGCTGATGATGAAAGTAAATGATCAGCAGCTATTTATTGACCACCTTTTATGTGCCTGGTTGTCATGAACTGCCTGACTTGACACCCTTTCTCATCCCTGCTCTTGTCAAGTACACTTTTTAGCTTCTCCAATGAGCTCATACCTGCATACTCACTGTGAACAGCCCTGCTCTGAGGCACAGAAGTATCCCTGGCCTTAGAAAGCTGTTGGAACACGTTCAAGCTACACCCCTTCTTCTCCCTCCATGCCTTCTGTTGGAACATGTTCAAACTACACCCCTTCTTTTCCCTCCACTCCTGATAGACAGGATCCGTAGCCTGGATCTTCCTCCTTGATATCTCAATCTTTGGCCTGTGCGTTTAGTCGCTATTTGAGTCTCTCATCATTTATATTTTGGTCTCAGAGGCTAGATTCTTTATCTCTGGGCTCCAATCTCCAATGCTTGGTGAGGCTTATTAGCTACTGAAATTATAGGATTTGCTCCTTGCTGCCTTTCTTAATGGCAACCATTTGGTTAGTACAAGATCTAGCATTGAGTTGACCTTTTTAATATACTCTTTTATTAATCATCATGTGAGATTGGTAGTGTAAATTGCTATTTCATAGAGTAGAAACTGAGATTCAGGGAAGTTAACGACTTGCCCAAGTTCAGAAGGTAGAAACTAGTAGAGGCAAAGCCAGAATTCAAACTCAGGTTTGACTCCAAAGTTCAGACACATAACCATTCTTCAGTACTGCCTTAGTTTGATTTTTCGGGTTCACTCCTTCCTCATGATACATCTCCGCTTCCGCACTTTGACTTTTCTTCACTTGACTGACTTCACTTGACCCTATGCCTGATATACATTCTCTCTTTTCTTAATTAGGCAATATATGTTGAATGACCACTTTTGTGGCATTGTGTTTTGTTCTAAGAATAAAATAAGGAACATGTTAAGACCCAGGCTCTGTCTTTATGGGCACACAAGCTTCATGCCTAGAGGGAGACAGTCTCAATGCAGGGCAATCAGTGCTGTTTATAATACCTGGAGGTTACATTCATGATCCTGAGTCTGTCTTGTTTTCCCTGCTACTGGTCCAAGTTGGTCCCTTTTTCCTCTCCCTGATTCAGCTAACACTGGGCCCACTGAGTCTTCTATTAGAAGGCTCACTTCCACCCTAAGGTCAGGCAGATGGCAGGAAGGGAGGTGGGCAGCCTCAGAGCCACTCTCTGGGGGAAACTTAGTATTGGGTTCTGTTCTGGATCTGGAACTCTGTGGCTCAGTTGTAACTCCCAGGCTCCTCCATGCTCTCTCCAGCCTCCTTTATAGCCTGGGAGGCATAGGTCCTGGGGGGCTAGGGTTCTGGGTAGGAGCTGGCTTGTTGCCAGTATTTTCATCAGTGGTTCTTAAAGTGAAGGTTCAGTTAAAAGCCTCAATTGTCTCAAGTGTTAGGCTAAGTCATCCTCCTCAATACTTTCTGGGTGTTCTCTAGGATTGGGGCCACACTATTCCCTCACCTCAGGGCAGGGGTTCTATAACCTGTGGACCACATGACTCCTGACTTGGACTGCTGTGCAGAGTCGCTTTCTGCCATATTTCATCCCCATGTGAGAGCTCCTGATGCCAAGTGTCCCCTGAATCTCATATAAAGAAGCAAGAGAGTCCACTCTGAACATAGGACCATTTAGCCGATCTATCTATCCAGGATCACTCGCCATAGCCTGGTCACTTTGCCCTCGACCTTGTACAATACTGGTGACTTTCTTGGAAACACAGAGGTATAGAGGGAACTATAATCCCTCTGAGAGCAGTGATCATATGTACTACTAGATGCTCAATAAATATGTGTTGAAGGAATTAAACCAAGTAAAGCAAAAACCAGAACTGGTGCCAGCATTCACATAGCAGAGATCCTCATACTCATTGGTCACACAATATCCATTTGCTAATTTGAAGTCGTTTGGATTGAACTGCAATGTATCTGGAGAGATAAGACTTATAATATGAAACAAAGAGCAATAAAAGCACACATCAGTGTCTCTGTATCATCTCAACTACCTCATGGATAAAAGAGATAGCCCTAGGGATCAGAGTAGTCAGCAAAAAACTTATAGAAGGTGAAGGGCTTGAAGTGGACTTTGGCCATTAAATCATTTTAAGAAACAGTTAAAAGGGGTTGAGAGATTATTTAAAGGGCATTCAAATATGAAATGGTAGTTTTGTTCAAATGTGCACCTGCTATGTGCTATCCTTTATTGCCAAGAATAAAGCATATGATGTGGCTGAGAAAAATGCAATGTCCCCTTCAGAGCACTACATTGGTACGTCTGGGTTATAAATAAGAAATTAAAAAACAATACAATAGGAGTTCCTGTCATGGCTCAGTGGTTAACGAATCCGACTCGGAACCATTAGGATGAGGATTCGACCCCTGGCCTTGCTCAGTGGATTAAGGATCTGGCATTGCTGTGAGCTGTGGTGTAGGTTGCAGACTCGGCTCAGATCCTGCATTGCTATGGCTCTGACGAAGGCTGGTGGCTACAGCTCCGATTCGACCCCTAGCCTGGGAACCTCCATATGTCATGGGAGCGGCCCTAGAAAAGGCAAAAAGACAAAAAACAAACAACAAACAAAAAACCCCAATATAATGAATACTAAAAAAGAATGATTTAACAAGTGCTATAGGAATGGGTGGGTATTATAACCTGCTTTTCTGACCATGGCAGGAGTGGGAAGACATCTGTAAGGAAATGTGATGGATCTGGGCTTTGAAAAATGACCTTTAGTTTCCTGTGCTAGGGAGACAAAGTATCAGAGTGGAAACTGCAAGAGGAAAGATTTGTATTGGGAAAGAACATGGCATACACTAAACCTGGACAGAAAGGATAAAAAGAGGCAGTGAAGTGCCTCCAGTACTTTACCAAGGCAGATAAAGAGGGACTTCTAAACTTGTGCTGTCTTCTACAGATTCTAGAGGTATCTTTCCTCCACTTTTCTTCTTCCCACCTTAGCATACAGACCTGTACTGTCTCTGCTGAGTTCTTACTTGTCTAAACTCATTCATGCAGAGGGACCAGCCAGAGAAGGGTCCCTAAAGAGAACTGTGGTCCCTGACAGCTATCCACAAGGATGTCTGTGCTTGGGCCATCTCCAGGGGTCTTTCTGTGTAGTTAGATTCTGCCTTTGTTTTCACGGGGGAAGTGTAAATGAATGATGCCAGCAAACCTCTCACAGAGTCAGGATAATTGCTTTTACACATTCCTAATGATATTCAGAATAGTTCAAAGCATGTTACCTGTAGAAGGGACAGAGCAGAATATGGTTTTCTCCACCATGGCATTTATTCTGGCCCCTGGTTCCAGAAGCATTTATTTTTAAAGATGGCCAAAGATCAGAGCCAAGCACGTCATTATATCTCATATTCTATAGATCTGCAGATGTGATTCTTTCCTCCAAATATTAGGCAGTTCCATGTTTCATTTTCACTGAGCAAAGTCTTTTTAAAATTCTTTCTTTTAGAAGTCAGACTGGCTGGACAGAGAGCATCTCCAAATTCACTAAAGCATGGAAAGGATCACCCTTCCTTCTGGCCCCATGACAATGCACTCCAAGATTTTATCTTTGGGCATCTTTTTTTTTTGTCTTTTTAGGGCCACATTCATGGCATATGGGGATTCCCAGGCTATGGGTCCTATTGGAGCTGTAGCCACTGGCCTATGCCAGAGCCACAGCAACGGGGGATCTGAGTTGCATAAGCAACCTACACCACAGCTCACAACAAGGCCCGATCCTTAACCCACTGAGCCAGGCCAGGGATTGAACCTGTGTCCTCATGGATGCTAGTTGGGTTCTCTAACCTCTAAGCCATGACAGGAGCTCCTAATCTTTAGTCATCTTTGAAAATAAATGCTTTGTATGGTCAATCAAACCATCTCTCTGTCATGGTGAGCTCCTGCCATGAGCCCAGATCCACATGAACTAGAAGCTGATGGAATTGTCTTCCAGGGAAAATAGAGCCTAGGTGAAGTCAACACATCAGGGTTTCACCCCTCTATAGCAGTTTCAAGGAAATGGTACGTATTGGGGACCACATCAGGACTTCTGATGGACCAGACTATCTGTTGCATGGTGCCTGAAGCCTGTCCTAGTGCTGACTGGGTTTACAAAATGGCACCCTCCCCTTGTGGATTCTTACTGAAAAGAAAAACACTTTGTTTTTTTTTTTCATTTTTCCCAAAATATGTATGTCTAACCTCATATCTTCCAAATGTTCCATGGCATAGCCAGATTTCTCATCTCACTCGGTGTCTTACCCAGTGCTTCTCAAATTTCAGCTGCATCTGAATTATTTATTGAATTTTGTGAAGAGCAGCTTCTGATTCAGGAGAGTGAGGTAGACCTGAGCCTCTGCTTTTCTAGGAAGTTCTCAGGTAATGACCAAGCTGTAGATCTGTGGATTGCACTAGGGGTAGCACAAGTGTAGAAAACTGGGCTCCTCCTATGGACCAGACATTGGGAGAGGTGATGAGGACACAGGGGAGAAGGAAATAGGTGTACTTTACATCCTTTTAACAGTGTACAATCTCAATTCATTAATTAGTGAAACTTGATTTTATCCTTTTTTTTTTCTCCTCTCATTTCTTTTTATGGCTGCACCTGCAGCATATGGAAGTTCCCAGGCTAGGGGCTGAATCAGAGCTGTAGGTGCAGCCTATGCCACAGCCACAGCAGTGCCGGATCTGAGCCACATTTGCAGCAATATGTGATCTTTAACCCACTGAGAAAGGCCAGGGATTAAACCCACATCCTCACAGAGACAACATCAGATCCTCACAGGCTAAGCCACAATGGGAACTCTGCAAAACTTGATTTTATTCTTTTTTTCTTTTTCTTTGTAGGGCGACAACTGCAGCATATGGAAATTTCGCAGGCTAGAGGTCAAATCAGAGCTACAGCTGCCAGTCTACACCACAGCCACAGCAACTCCAGATCCAAGCCGTATCTTCAACCTACACCACAGTTCATGGCAATGTCAGATCCCTGACCCAGTGAGTGAGGCCGGCGATTGAACCTGCATCCTCATGTATACTAGTCGGATTCATTTCCGCTGCACCACAAAGGGAACTCCCTTCATTTTATTCTTGATTGAGATTGAGATTGACCTAAAGTTGAACTCCACCTAATTTTATCTAATTAAGATGACTAATCTACTTACAAGCAGAGTCTTCCAACATTTAACTCTCTAGGAAATATAAAGTGGTCATCATTAACTCTGATTTCCCAGGATTTGTTCCCCCTGTAGGATGAGTGCAATGCATGATGATTTCTTCCTAGGGGTGGGTGCTTCCAGATCCTTTCCATTTCATAACTTAATAGACAAATATAAAGTTGGCGTATCACCCCAGGAGAAGCTTCTTGCCTTTTGAGTGACCACTGGCCATTGGAAAGCAACTGGCCCAAGGTCTTCCCAGTGGATAGCCAAACTTTGACTTGACAGTAACCCATACCCTCAGCCCCCTGATTGGCAAGCTCTGATTTTGCTCTAATCCCTCAACTTCAGAAAATCACGTTAAAATATATATGTCAAAGATATTTATATTGGGGACATTTGGGAAGAATGACACTAATGTTACTATCAGTTAAGACTCCAGTGGAAATTGAGGGCTGACCCAAATAAAGGAGGGATCTGGGAATGATCTAGAACATGCCAAGAAAGAAGCAGAAGCACAGAAGGAAGGGCAGGGCATGGCAGGGCAGGGCAAGGCAGGAAATCAGGGGTGGTGGAAAGACAAGGGTGTGTTCGCTTTCTTCGAGTTTTGCCAAACACCTGCCCCCAATAGTTCCCCTTCTCCAAGCAAATATGGTGAATCTGTGAAGACTAAAGTAAAAACTGAAGTGGTAGGAAAAAGGGGCAGGTATCTCTCTCTTTGCACAGAATTTTTTTTTTTTCCTCAGTGAGTTGAAAAGCAATTGTTTCAAATGAAAAAAATTCTTGTGAAATGTTTCTGTGATAGGGAACTAGCACCCAAGCCCATGTAGACGGATAATCCCCTCCCACAACATGTGCTTTCCTCTTTGGAGGCCAAAGTCGGCAAACATTTTCAATCAAGGGCCAGATGGTAAATATTTTAAGCTTTGTGGTCCAAGCCATATCTGCAACTATTCAGCCGTTGTGGCATCCATAGACAGTGCCTAAACCAACGGCCAATGGATGTGATCCAATAACATCTTATTTACAGGATCAGATGGAAGGCTGGATTTGGCCCACAAGCTCTAAGTCTGTGGTCCCGTTATGGACAAAACTTCATATGTTATTGAACCAAAAATAAAAGTTGAATGTGGAAAAAGAACAGAGCATATTGACTTCAAAGGTAAGGGAGACAACAGAGGTTTGAGGACTGAGCCTTCCATCAGAAGCTGAACACAAATACCCACCCAGGGCTGCTGGAAAGAGGTAGTAAGATTGGCAGATTGCCCAGGATATAAGTGGGAGCATGGAGACTTGGTTAAGGCCAGTGTTCTATGAAATGGTCTTTCTAGGTCAATTTGGCAGATAGGTTTAAAACTCCACCATTCTGCATACGTTTTTGGGTTTTTGTTTTTTTTTTTCATAAGTTTTCCACCAGCCCTTGGCCACAGCAGCTGTCACGCATGAGATGACATTGAGAAGCAGTAGTCTGCAGAAATACTGCACAGTTGGTATAGCTTGTATTTTCATGTTTTATTAAAATTCTTCTTTGACCACATAGTGATTTATCTCTGTCTTTGAGCCCATGAGACCATCCTAATTTGGATGTCTGTGGTTTATGAAGTGGGACCATCGAGCTGCTTAAACTGTACTCTGAGTTTCTTAAAAGAGGCCAGATATAGACTCTAAATATTACTATCTCAAAATACAACAGATAGATTAGTGAACCTTTTTAGGCTTGTAAAACATATGTGCACATTTATCAAATGGACTATGCAAATATGTATGTATTTAGAAGTCACATTTTTTTCTTCCTGTGTGGCCTTAACTTTAACTATTAAACGTCATTTGAAATGTAAATTAAAGGTATCTAAATACAAGTGCTTTTATGTTCATTGCCCAAGTAACAATTTACTTCACTCGTTTATGTTTCCATTTTTGTTTTGTTTTCACAGGAAGTGAAATGCCCGTCACTGGAGAGAACAGTAGGTAAGACTGGGATGTCTTGTTTGTAATAAGTGTGTTGTTCACATTATGCCTTTTAACATGTATCCTAAATCAACCCTTTAATCTAGGAGTCTTTGATCCTAGTTTCTCTCTAGAGCCTTCAATACCAGGACTTCCCCCAAGTCATTCTGTGTAAGTCGATATCATGGCTCTGAGAAGGCAATAAATGAACAATGCCACATCCAGTATTTATAACAACAGGGATTATTGACTTAATTACCTGACCCTTTTGAAATATCTGAAGAAGAATTATGACCTCTGGGACACCAGCAACAACCACCTAATCTATTTTTCAAGTTTTAGCAGCAAAGTCTCCAGCAGCCATCCCTTTGTGATCTGGCTTATTGCAACCCCAGGCGTGGCACTGAGCGGGGTGTTCTGCCATGGAAGGCAAAGTGCTGCTTCCAGGAGTTTTGAATTTCCTTAAAAAGGTAAAATTTCAAAATTAAATTTGGGGACCCATATGAAAGGGTCAACTTTTCATTTTGTCAAGTGAGGACAACAAACAAAAACCTGTCATTCAGTGCTTCAGGAACTTCAAAAAAGGAAGGCTATTTGAACACCAGAACAGGGAGTAGGAAAAAAATCTCAAACTGGAGAGCAGATCTTTTTTGGAACAAAACAAATAACAACTCACTATATTGTTTTTATTTTTTTTTTTTCCATTTTCATATAGATTGGGAAGCAGATGCATACATGATAAAGAAGATGGGGAACTTGGAAATCTTAAAATCTTCAGTGGAATTAGAAGGGTTACTGTCTGTGTTTAGAGTAAATCACTTGACACTATTTCTTTACAGTAAGTGTAGTTAAAAGAGTAATTGATTTAAGAGTTAAGAAAAGTTTTCCCTTCAAATACTGTAAATCTATGGGACATGTTCCTTCAACAGGATAGGCCTGTCTTTAGAGTGCCATCCCTGGAATTACAATGCAGGGAAATTTATCTCAATACTCTCTAAACTTTTCAGATGATCAAATGAAAGCCACTATTCAAGAGAGCTCTTAATATGGCAATTTTCATTGGCAGTGATAAGAATAACCATGCACAAATATTAAAGAATGGCAGTCCTTCTAGATTAAGCAATATCTCTGGTAAATCTATTTTTAAAACATTTTAAATGGGAAAATGATCAGACCCTGCACAACCAAAAATTTATAGATGTTTTCAGTGCCTTCCCTATCCAGTTCTCATTTCCTGTCCATTGGCCTGAGGAATACGAGCCAAGGAAAATTTCAAAGGCCCTTGGAAAAACAGAAGCTGTGTGTGTGTGTGTGTGTGTGTGTGTGTGTGTGTGTGTGTGTGTGAGAGAGAGAGAGAGAGAGAGAGAGAGAAAGGAGGGGGTTAAAGGACAGTAAAATGAAAACAGATTAAAACTGTCCCTATTGTGTTATTTGCCTATGACTTCAAAAGCCTCTGACACAGACAAGCTCTGGCTTTTTGAATTTCCCTGTGATGGGCAGCACCTGATTGATAAGGTGCTACAGTGAGGGAATCCAGTGGAAGCATTCACTGACGGAACATAGATGGTTTGAGAGACACCAAAGCTATCTTATCCCCTGGGTTATCAATAAAGCACCTATAAATACCAACACTTAATCCATTACCTAGTTAAAAAAACCCACAGAGGGTACTAACTAGGACTCAGACTGGGTAGGGTCCAGCGACTCAATAGCCTTTGGAGACGGAGGGCCAGGCGGAGCCAGTACCACGCAGCAGAGATGGAGAGGTAGAAGTGGATGCTTGGAGTTGTGAGTCAGTGTACTTTCAGACACAATAGTGAGTGTCGCTGTCTGGACCATCTGCACAGAGAAGGAGCCATTAAAAAGTGAAATCCCTGCATCATGAGATTCTGCAGCCATACAGGAAATCTACATTCGGATTTGTGGTTTCCTGCAGAGGGGGAAATCTAAGAGAACATTTTAAAAAAAAATCCACATATTTCAACTATCAGTGGAGATGTTACTCAAAGATTTCTCACTCTGTAAGTGGCAGGGACAAACACATGGGATCAAACAGGAGGTCGAGAACAGTCATTTTAAAAGCTTGGGATAGGGAGTGTATAAAATATTCACTTAGGATTTTGATGGTAACCTTGTCTGTAAGAGTGGGGCTGGGTGATGAGTTAATGAAAAGAGAATAATGGAAATCATAGCTCGTATTTACTGAGAAATGATTCTGTTGCGGGCACAATGCGAAGAGCTCTATTCAATTACTTAACCTGTGCTTCTGAAAGAGGACTCGGGGGGCATGGGGGGGGGATTCAGAAGGAAATCATTTAGGGTAGTTGCCTTTTGTTACCACCACTGGCAAAGGTACTGTCTTTATGATGCATTCCAGGTGACTAAGAGCAATAGATTGTCCTCTGGTTATTAGAAAGAATGAAGTCTAAGTACTAAAAAAGGATAAACAACATACAGATAAATATTTTGAAACGACCCACATTTGGAAAGTCCTAATACATTTGCCAAACTTTCAACATTTTCCTCGCCACAGAATGACTCCTCTGAGAACAAAGTAATTGCTGACTTCAAAGGGCTCTGAGGAAGTTTAGTGGATGGAAAGAATTTGGCCAGCAACTGGGTGAATCAAATCTAGAGTTTTTCTATCACTGTTACGTGGGTGTGTGTGTGTGTGTAAGCACATGAATATTTCTATGTTTAACTCACTACCTGAAGCATTTCTCAAGGTCAAGAAATTCACTGGAGAGTTGGAATGCTGCTTCTGAGTTGCTCTGTTCGTGGGCTGCTCTTGGACCATGTTAATTAAATGGACACAAGAAGTTCCCAAACCCAGCTGGGCCTTGAATGCTATGGAGAGCTTTAAAGGTATGTGTTCACAGTCCTACTCCACCAGCATCTCCAGGAGTGGAGCTGGCATCGATGTTTATATAATTTATGCAAATGATGCTGACGCCAGTTTGGGTGTATTCATTCAATTCAGGTCGGCAGTGAATCCTGGGAACCACACATCTAAACAGCTCAATGGACACTCGGTTGAGCGGCTGTTACCTTCTCCTATTGAAGTTATTTCCTTAATAGCAGCAGATCTGGGCAGACACCTCAAGGGCATTAATTTTAATGGGTTCGCTGTTCTACCCTGCCACTGCTTTGCATTCTTGCCTTTCAAAGAACATGTTCCATCCTGAAGTCCTAAGAGAACCTAGCCAAGCAGCTTTGGGATGGATGCCCCCTAATGGATTTTGGGAACATGCCTTAATATCTGCCCGCAGCAAGCTGTCAACATGGACTCCAAACAAGCAACTCAAACTTGGAAAACGTCTCAAGGGCCACATGAGACATTATGAACGGACGCTGTGTTCTGTGTAGTCTTCTTCTCTCTTTCAGTTTTCTCTGTCTGTACAGTCTCTTGGTTTTAGAGCTCTCCCCCCCTCAGCTTATCAGCCTGTTGGGCTCTCGTCTTGGCAAGAGACAAGGTCACCATGCTGCCAGCTGCCCATCTGGAGACCAGAGCGGCTTGAATTTTTAAGGCCTCAGAGTCACTGGAGAAGAGCCCACTTTGATGACTGATCTTCCTTTCTTGAAAACGACTTTGGTAAATCAACCTCCACCAGCATCTCACATGTGTGTGTAACTTTGGCGGAAAAGAGCAAAGCATATTCAAGATCTCTGCCTTGGTTTCTTTCTGGGAGAGACAGGGAGTCGAGCACTTGCCCTTATTCCCAGGGAAAACAGCCTAGCAGGTGTCAGAAACACGGCTTCAGAGACACCGATTTTCCCCTTCCTATTCCAGTCCCCTTTCCTTTCGGGTCTCCCCAGTCATGGACATTGGGAGGAATGTGTACACCATCGCATTTGTCGCTGACCAGAGGACTACACCATGTCTTTCTCATTGCCACGTGCCAAGCCCTTTGAGGAATCCAAGAGGAACCGTGGGGAGAATAAATTAGATATAATTTCTTTTTGTTTTTCTTTTTTTCTTTTGTCTTTTTAGGGCCACATCCACGGCATATGGAAGTTCCCAGGCTAGGGTCAAATCAGAGCTACAGCTGCCAGCCTACGCCACAGCCACAGCAATGCGGGATCCAAGCCGCATCTGCGACCTACACTGCAGCTCACGGTGGCAACGCCGGATCCTTAACCCACTGAGCGAGGCCAGGGATGGAACCTGAGTCCTCATGGTCCTAGTCAGATTTGTTAACCACTGAGCCATGAAGAGAACTCCCGGATATAATTTCTAATGTAAAGTCCAAAGTGATTAGCAGCATGAAAGAAGAGCACAAAAATACTTGAGCCGTGTGGTCAGAGCTTGTCTATCAAATTACGGAAGAGAAGGTCGTGGGGGAAGTTCCCTCTCTTTTCCTCCCTATCGCCAGTCTCCAAGTCTAAATGTTGCGAGACATGTTTTTATAATATTTTCTTAGCCTCTTTGCTGAAAACTCCATCTTGTCTTTCCTTACTTTGTCCTGTTTTCCTGCTTGAGAAACTGTCTCAGTGATGGTAAATGACTTAAGCTTAAGAACAAAGACCTAAGCACATGGGTTATTCGCGGGGTCAGCTGAATGTGGATATAATAAAATAGTCTAGGCGCACCAGACCTGTGCAGATTGGCACGCCATTTGCACAAGCATGATATGTCCTCTAAAGAATAAGAGAAAGAGGAACCTCATGACCAAGTGGTTTATGAGTGGTCCTTAACAGAATATGCATTAGAAAAGAGAACCAAGGTGCAAACCTAGGCACCCAGGGTTGCTACAACTAAGCATGCCTTTTGCAGAAGCACAGTGAGGATTCTCTGAAATGCTATGCATAGATAACTAAGTCAAATGCTAGTGATTCTTAAATGCCTAAAGTTTAGAGTAAAAGTTTAACCATCTACCAGCTAAGTGAC
The DNA here is from genome assembly GCF_016906955.1 of Phacochoerus africanus. Classification (NCBI taxonomy): domain Eukaryota; kingdom Metazoa; phylum Chordata; class Mammalia; order Artiodactyla; family Suidae; genus Phacochoerus; species Phacochoerus africanus. The sequence continues at coordinate 71,708,356 of NC_062545.1, forward strand.
TTTTAAAATAATTAAAAAAACCCTATATCCTGCACCTACAACCCCCTTTTCGCTTGACGTAATCCTCGAGAGCACAATAAAAGCAGTGTGGTTTCTTGAGGCAGGGCTCTTGGTCCCTGAGATCTTGAGTCCCCCGGTTCCCACCTTTACTTAAGATAAATGTCTCTGTGTCTTGTTTTATGTTAACTTTTTTTCCTTAAGTTCCATAGCACCCATTCTTCAGCCCCATCCTGCTGAGCTGGTCTCGGCATCTAAATGGTGCAATGGGTGCGCCACAACAGAAATCCCAAAATCCCTCTGAGGTCTTTTGTCTCAGGAGTCTCTGTGGAAGTGTCAGCATCATGGAGTTGAGGAAGACTGAGGCTAGCTTTTGGGCAGAAGGTGTCAGATCAGCTGTGAGCCTGTTGTGCTTGGAGATTCCCACTTGCACCTCAGAGACCTGGGTCCACAAGACTGGGCTCAGTCATGACCCCTTCAGGGACATGTGCAAAATTCTCCCAGGAAGGGAGTTCCCATTGTGGCTCAGCAGGTTAAGAACCTGACATAATGTCCGTGAGGATCCCTGGCCTCGCTCAGTGGGTTAAGGATCTGGCATTGCTGTGAGCTGTGGTATAGGTTACATATGTGGCTCAGATCTGGCATTGCTGTGGCTACGGTGTAGGTCAGCAGCTGCAGCTCCGATTTGACCCTTAGCTTGGGAACTTCCATATGCTGTGGGTGCAGCCCTCAAAAGACCAAAAAAAAAAAAAAAAAAAGAATTCTCCCAGGACTTAGGCCAGTGTCTCCCCATTGAGAGTCAACTCTTTGAGTCAGAACCATGTAAAACTTATTAAGATCCACAAGAAGAGAGGAAGAAAAGTAACACGGCACTCACTTATGGCATTTCATCCTCACTGCCACTCATTTTTCAGATGTGGAGATACACTGAGAAAAAGGCTAATGGTTGACCTGAGATCATAAGTGGTTAAGTAGTAGAACCTGGTTCTAGAGCCAGATCTCCTGACCCCAAAGTCCAGTGTTGGGTCCATGTTGTCTCACTGGGCACAGAGTAGTTCTTTCATCAGAAGCTGCTGAATGGAACTGAGTCAGAGACAAAGTAGTGCTTCCAGAGTGCTTGGCTGTGACAGTGGATTCACCTATTTCTCTTTGCAATTCTATTAGTTTTGTGATGGGCATTGATGAAGAAAGCTGCACTTCTGGCACCTATCCCTGGAGCAGGTGACTAGAGCTTGGCATGGAGGTCACACAGACACAGCCAGATAAAGCCTGCATTGGAGCCCCATCCAGCCTTTCATTGCATCTTTCCTTCTCAATTCTGTAATTCTAACAATGGCTGAGGTGCAATGTGCTAGAGGCAGAAGATCTTTTCCTCAGCTTATGGAAGTTTCCAGGCTAGGGGTTGAATCAGAGCTGCAGCTGCTGGCCTATACCACCGCCACAGCAACACAGGATCCTTGACCCAGTGAGGGAGGCCAGGGATGGAACCCCCATCCTCATGGATACTAGTCAGGTTCCTCACCTCTGAGCCACAGCAGGAACTCCTGGCTCTACTTTTTGACATAGACAAAGGGAAAAGCCACCATAAAAAGTTCCTTTTTTTTTTTTTCCCTCCAAGTTGCCTTTCTTTGTAAGGCTTGCATTAGCAGGGCTCATATCTTGTTCGCACTGGTTACACCATCCAGAAGAGCTGCAACCATTGCATGAGCAATCAAGAAAGCCGAGATGTTTGCCCCTGGAGCCACGGCAGAGTTTTCTGTAGTTTCTATCATCTATAATGATGTTTTCTTTCAAAATACAAAAAATCACTTTTCTTTCATTTGGTGTAACATCCATTTGTTAGAGAATGTTTTTATAGACGTCTACAAATCAACTGCAGTAGAAAGATCATGAATTGAATACTAGATGGCTCTGCTGACTCATGTCTACATGGAAAGTTATGGTTTGAGATATTCAGATGAGATGTCTTCTATCAATTTAAATTATTATTATTATTCCCATCACATATTTTCTGTCATCTGAGATTAAAAAAATGTTTCTAAGCTTTACTTCCCCTTTATGGTTCAAAGCCTTTATCTTGATCATTCGGACCTTTTGGCTTTCTTCCTCGATGCTATGATTCACTGGTTTCCTGTCATTTCACTCTGCGGGGTCTGGTTTTCCCATTGGGATAGCCTACCATATATCCTCAGCAACAAGAATTAGCCTGAAGTCATTCGGGACTGAGACTGCGGCTGCCGCGTTCATCTCCGTCTATGGGGAAGCAGCCACAACCAAACAAAACAGCCCAAAGGAAAAGCTGCCCGGTCCTCCCATATTTGGACAGCCCAGATGTTATTTACAGCTTTGTTTATGAAGTATTTTCTTGACCCTCCTGGCTAGGATCCACACACTTTGTCAGTGTAGAGCACACACGTCCTGTCACATGGTGACGATGTGCCCTGAACAAGTAAACAGGCTGAAAGACTATTAGGAGGGTAGGAAAAAATCTTTTAACATAGCACTCTGCTCCCCACCCCCCCTTTACTTCCCCCTGAAGACAAAGGAAAGCAGAGAGGAAGAGAACGGAAAACGGTTTTAATTTTAGATTTTTTAATCACTACAACACATGCAGCCATTTTTGAAACTCCTACTGTGTGCAAAGTGCTCTGAAGAAAGAAGCTGGTTAGTGCCTAAGCCCAACTCTCAGGATCCTCCCATTCTAGGGAAAGGCAGATGTTAGTAAACACAGGGAACCAGATACGATCTGAAGGTGCATTTGCTGTAATGGTCAGGATGGGGTACAAACATCATACTATAGTTATTGCAAATCCTACTGAGAAGGTAGGAAATGGCACAGCCCCCCAGTTTACCGAAGGATTAATTAAAGTCTGTCCTGTCAATGGAGGGCTGGGCTGGCCTGTCCTCTTCCATCCTCACCAGGAATCTCGCCAGCCAAACTTCCCCCCCAGCTCCCCACGGCAGGGTATAGTCTCCAATTTTCTGATTATTCCCCCAGCACCTCCATCATGTCACCATCAGCAGAATCTTCTGCATCTTCAGCTTATGCTCAGAACGTAAGGTGAAACCTAAATGTTCCCTGAGGATGGTGTAGCCCACTCTCAGAGGCTGAGATGTTCTCATGCGCCAAATCCCACAGCACCTGGTGGTGTGTGGGTGTCTTCATGGCCCCTCCCTCAAAACCACCAGTTCCTTTCATGCTCCTGTGCCATTGGGTCCTAGCTGCTCTCTATCCTTAATGATGCTCTGGTCATTCTTCCTCAGTTACTAGGATTGTAGTATGTGCCTTACTCCATTTCCATCTGAAGCCATCCTGTGGGTTTTTCCACCCTCTTCCCCATAGATGATTTATCAAATGGGCTGTCCTTGACCATGTCTGCAGTTCTTTGACCTTCTCAGGTCTGATGTCTTTTTCCTTTGTTACATCTCCTCCAACCCCTTCCATGGTTATGCCCTAGAATTTGACATTATCCATTAATGCACTGCCTCCAAAAGTTCAAGCTTCCCACTCTCTGCTCACCATCTCCTGCTTTTCCACCTCACTTATAATAGTTCCCCTTATTCCATTTCTTGGACCATATGGGGTCCACTAATCCATCGACCATACCATTTTTCAGTGCCCATTATCTACCTCACTGAATGTCTCCATGGTTCATGTCCATAATCACTTCTTTGCATATGCCCTCAACCTCTGTAGTTGAATAGCATCTTCCCCCAAATTCACATCCACTCCGAACCACAGAATATGACCTTATTTGGAAATAGGTTCTTTGCAGACATAACTAGTTGAGATGAGGATGCACTAGATTGGGGTGGGTCCTAAATCAAATGACTGGTGCCCTTAGAGGAGGATAAGGATGAACAGAGGCACAGACACAGGGAAGATGGGCCTGGGAAGTGGGAGGGAGGGAATGGAAGTATATAGCCACAAGCCAAGGAATGCCAGAAACCAGCAGAAGGTGGGAGAGAAACATGGGACAGTTTCTTCCCCAGAGCCTCAAGAAGGAACCCATCTTCCTGACACCTTGACCTCAGACTTCTGTACGTTTTTGTTGTTTTAAGCCATGGAGTCTGTGGTAACCTTTTAATGGCAGCGCCATGGAAACTAATACTGCCTTCCATCCCTCCCGCTATAGTCCCCCGGCCACAAAAATCCCAACAATGAATAAACCCCATTGTCCACTCTCTCTGTGCCTGTACCTAGGTGGCAGATTTCAGGCGAAAGGAAACTCATGAATGCATAACTGGTCTCATTGTACCATTTTGACCACAGATCTTATGCAGTGTCTTACCAATTCATGGCAATTCAGTGCCATTGTGTGGCGTATTCCTTCTATTTCTGGGGCAAATATCTCATGCTTTCTTTTCATTTCCAGACTGGTGACTTTGCCTCTCACGACACTAAGAAAATAGAAGTAATGACAAGAGAAAGAGTTCTTTTTCCTTCCACCAGATCTCCTAAGCTTGAGATGCGTACTAATATACATTTGCACGCATATTTTCCTGTTTTTCTTCCTGCCTCACTCATTTAATACACAGATATTTATTAAAGGGTACTCCATATCCAGGCAATGTTATGAATTCTGGAGATAGCAAACAAAGTCCCCTTCCTTTTATGATTAGATTATTGGGTAATAAAAATAAATCAATAAACAAATATACATTAAATATAATATTTGACATGAAAGGTATTATGAAGGAAAGCAAAGCTATGATCAGCAGGTAGGGTACTATTTTAGAAAGGATGTTCAAAGAAGAAATCTAAAAAAAAAAAAAGAAGAAATCTCTAATCAGATCTGAACCGAGGTCTGAATAAAGTGAGGGATGGATGAACTGTCTGTGCTTCTTTCCAAGACTAAGAACCTATGCTCTAGACCCCATCCTCCTTGTCCTACTTGGAGACCCTTTTCCTACAGTTTTCACCCACCTCATCTTGCATTATTACTATCTCCCTCTTTACTTGATCATACCTACTAATATACAAACATGCTGTATCTGCCATCTTGTAGAAAATGGCCCTCGAATCCATATTCCCATTAATTTTTTGTTTTTTGTTATAAAACTCCCCCAAAGAGTTTCAATATTAATAGCCTCACCTCGAATTACTCCAAATGTTTTTTCATTCCTACCAGCAGCTTCCATCATGTCCATTGAAACCATCAATTTTCAACCCTTATCTCATTTGATTTCTGAGCAGCATCTGAAGCAGTTGTTTACAAAACTTCTCTCTCTCTCTCTCTTTTTTTTTTTTTTTGGCTGAATCTGTGACATGTGAAAGTTCCCAGGCCAGGGACTGAACAGGTGCCACAGCAGTGATAACACTGGATCCTTAACCCACTGAGCAACAGGGGAACTCCTAAACCCTCTTTTAAAAAACATTTTCTTCTTTGACGTCTCAAGTATTCTGATCCATATCTTCCTTTACCCTCATTCTCAGGGCCTAGGTGTCTAAATGTTGGCATGCCCCAGGGTTTAATCCACAGTACGCTTTGCCTCTATATCTACACTCAAGTATTAGGCAAAATCATTCCTTCTCATGGCTTTAAAACCATCTATATTCAGCTGACCCAGATTTTATCTCCAGACTCGGAGCTCCACACTCCTGAATTTCCTATTCAACATTTTCCCTAAGAGGCATATCAAATTTTACATGTACAAAACCAAACTTGATTTCCTTGCCCTAACAAGTTCAATGCTCTCTCATCCCTCTCTATCTCATTTACCATAGTTGCTCAGTCTCAAATGCTAGCTACCTGTTATCCTGAATGCCTTTATCTTTCTATGCCTAAATCTAGCACTCCAAAGTGCGGACATTACTTTCAAGTTGTATCTTCATTTTAGCACATTTATCACTGTCATCCCAACCCAAACCCCTGCTGTCTCTCTTCAGGTCAGCAGTAGGCTTCCTAATTGGCTTTCTGTTAGTTTAACTTGCCTTCCTTTCATTGTTTATCCCCATACACTATCCTGAATGGTCGTATTCAAATATGAATCTGACCATGTCATCCCCCATACAAAATACTCTAGTGACTTCCCATTATATTCAGAATAAAATCCATGGGTCCATATTGTGACTCACAAGGCCGCATGTGAGCTGATCCCTTACCAATCTTATCAACACTGGTTCACAGCATTCTGCTCCAGCCATCTTCAACATCTTGGGACAAGTGTGTCTAGCTCAAGGTCTTGTATTTATCCTCTTTGCTGAGGAAGATGTTCTCTTCTGTTACCTACATCGCTTATTCTCTTACTTCATTCAGGACTCGGTTCAATTATTTTCTCCTCAGAGAGGCCTGATCTTACCATATTATTTAAAATAGCACTGCACCCATACCCTCCTATTCAACATCTTCTATCTCCTAATTTGCTCTATTTTTCTTTGTGGAAATTCTTAGTATCCGATATTATATATTATATTTATTCACTTACTGGCTTATTATCTGTCTTTCTTTTTAGACTATAAATATCACAATGTAGGGAGTTTGTCTTACTCATAATTCGAACTCTAGAATCTAGATCATGGTAGTCATCAGATAAGTATTTGTTTAATTAATGGAGTAAAAATAATTTTAGGAAAAATTTAAGGGCATGGAACATATTTATAAAATAAAGTTAATAATCAGAATAGCTATTAATCACTGAATAGATTCTAGGCAGTTTGCTGAGTGCTTTACAATATGATATCTTTAATTCTTATATTAACCTGAGGACTAAGGGTATTATAATCTCCATTTAATAGGTGAGGAAAGTAGAGTTTAAAATGTATAAGATACTTGCCTACTGTCATACAGTAGTAGGTCAAAAAGCTGGTATCCAACTGAGATTTGTCTGGAGCCAAAGCTCCAGGATGAATTCTCAGCCATGTAAATGTTTATTCTTGTTTATGATAGAAAAAGGGTTGGCAATATTTCCAGTAGCATGCTGGAGTAGATACCCTAGATGACACTCCTGATCAAAACAAATTCTTGGATAGAACAAAATTGTTTTATTAAGCCAGAACAACGTAAGGAATTCACCAAGCACATGAAAGAGAAACTAGGAATGCTGGAAGGTAAACAAAGGCCCAAAGTGGATTCCAACCTGGGGAATTCTGAGAAAACCTGGGAACTTTGAGCTCCTGCTCTGACTATTGCTTGGGGTTCAGCAAATGGGAGGAAAGTCTCAGAGCTTCACAGGGTGGGGAATTCTTGCATAAGTTTGGGAGAATCTCAAATAGCTACATCCCTATGACAGAGTGAATAAGAAATAAACCCCACTGGACAGGAGAGGTAAAAAAATAATTTCCTTTCCAGCCTTCAGTTAGGAAAGGAGAAAAAAAAATCTCATTGAGAATTAATCATCATATTTTGGAAAGATTAGCTATTAGAATTCATACTTTCAAGCTGAGAGTTTCCAGTTTGCAGCACTTCCAGGTAATTGGAAGAAATAAGCACAAATCTGCTCTAGAAAACTGAATGCTCAATCTAAGCATCAAAGGATTCTTACAGAAAAAAAATGGTTTTAAGGAAAATGAGCAACTCACAGCAAGAAATCACAAAACACACTAAGAAACAACCTAAAGGAGAACTTCAAGGAGAAAATATTGGCAACCAACTCTGAAAGAATTAACCAGGTCGATTTTTCAGACACTGAGTATGAACTATATTCAAAATATGTTTGAAGAATTGAGAAAGACATTGAAAATATGAGGAAAAGACAGAATTTTTTTTTTTAAAAAACAATAGACTGTCTAGAAGTTGAGAAGGTAATACTTTAGTCTATATTTATTTTCCTACCAAATAAATGTTGCTTGACCATGTCATCAGCAGATCAAATACAACTGAATAGAGAATGACTGAGCTAGAAGATGGAAATCTTGTCCAGAAAGCCATGGGGGGAAGTGCTGAGTCAGCAGACTCATTAGAGGAAGTGAGGGAGAAGTAAGGGACAATAAATAGCCCAGAGCATTCCAGCAGACTGTATGGAAGCTGAGGATGCCAGGTCTCAAGTTGCCCTTGCAGCAGGATAAGCATGGAGACCATCAGGACACATGGTCTTTTCTCTGAAAAACAGAAGCTCTACTAGCACTCACTAAGGACCAGCATGAGACCAGGATGTCTTTTTTGCTTAATCCCACAAGGACACAGAAGTCACACCTATTCTTCTATATACTTGGAGGGCTCAAGAATTTTTACAACAATGAGATACTATTATTCAATTTTTTTAAATTACCAAATTTTATTAATATGAAATTATATTGATATTTTTGTTAATTTTTATCCACAAAGCAGTTAGGGTTGTGAATAAAACTATGTTAGTTGTAGACAAAATTACAGAGCTATATTTTCTTTTCTTTTCTTTTTTGTCTTTTTAGGGCCAAATGCACCCATGACGTGTGGAAGTTCCCTAGCCAGGGGTCGAGGGGTCGAATCTGAGCTACAGCTGCCAGCCTACACCACAGCCACAGGAAGGCAGGATCCAAGCTGTATCTGCAACCTACACCAACCTCACAGCAACACCAGATCCTTTAACCCACTGAGTGAGGCCAGGGATTGAACTCATGTCCTCATGGGTATAACTGGGTTTGTTATCACTGAGCCACTATGGGAACTCCCAGAGCTACATTTTCTTAGCACTTCTGGATATATGACATGATGAGCTTTGCATACATATTTAACTGGCTAAAATCGCATCTAATTCACCTAATTATATTCTAATCTAGTGAGTCTTATTCCTTCCAAGTTTATATTATTGATTGGAAGATAAAATTAAAGATATAGGGGGAATTCCTGTTGTGACTCCGTGGAAACAAATATGACTAGCATCCATGAGGACAACAGGTTCGATCCTTGGCCTTGCTCAGTGGGTTAAGGATCTGGTATTGCCATGAGCTGTGTTGTAGTTTGCAGATGTAGCTTGGATCTGGCGTTGCTGTTGCTGTGGCTGTGGCGTAGGCTGGCAGCTGTAGCTCTGATTCAACCCCTAGCCTGGGAACCTCCACATGCCATGTGAGCATTTGGCCCTAAAAGGACAAATATAAATATATATATATTTATATATTTCCCATATATATATATATATGGGAAAATTGTTTCATCACAAGTTTTATTGTTGCAATGCAATTGAATGCATTGAAACAATAAAACTTGTGATAGAAGCTGTAAAAATATTTTTATTGCTTAATGAATTTTATTACATTTATAGGTGTACAACAATCATCACAACCAAATTTTAAGGCATTTCCATCCCAAAACCTCAGTGCACCCCCCCCACCTCTCAACCTGTCTCGTTTGGAAACCATAAGGTTTTCAAAGTCTGTGAGTCAGTGTCTGTTCTGAAAAGAAGTTCATTTTGTCCCTTATTTTTAAGATTCTACATGTATGTGATAGCATTTGATGCTGGTGTCTCATTGTCTGACTGACTTGATAATTTCTAGGTCCATCCATGTTGCTGCAATTGCTATTATTTCTTTCCTTTTAATGGCTGAGTAATATTCTATTGTGTATATGTACCACATCTGCCTTATCCACTCCTCTGTCAATGGACATTTAGATGGTTTCCACGTCTTGGCTATTGCAAATAGTGCTGCAATGAACATTGGAGTACATGTGTCTTTTTTTAATCAAAAATGCAACTTTCATGCAGCACTTAAATCATCTAAGTAATAGGTTACTTGATTCTTTGTGTCTGTTCCACAGACTTGGATTCAGTAAACCTTTTAAGTAATTCTGCAAGTTTGGAAGGGGGAGGAAAGAGCCAGAATTAAAGAATGTTTCTCATTTCTGCCTATCTAAAAAATTGCTGGCATGGAGATTTTGGAGAGCAGAGGATACTTGGAGGCCTGGAGTCAAGAGTGAGACACTAGAGCCGCCCTAAGAATGCCCTGGTGGTCACTGCAACCTCTGTCTCAGGGAAATGATTTTGCAAGCTCTAAAAAATTATACTAAAACATTAAAAATGTGTCAAAAATATTTATAATCTAGTTTAATGTGATTCAGTACAAACCCAATGTTAGATTTACCACCAGCTATAAGAAATAAATGAACAAAACAATTAAAATCCCAAATAACTGAAATATATAACTGAAGATGAGCTTTTCTACCTTTCTTTCTTTAGGAAGAGTTCTGATAATCATTTCTTACCTCTTTTTAGTTAATGACTAAGTCTATTCAGTTTCTTACATAGTTCTAATATTTTATTTCTATCTCAGTATTCCTACCATCACTCTTGGTTAAGCTTTCATTATCTCTTGCCTGTATTCTTATGAAATTAAAGAGAAGAAAGCAGAAGGAAAGAGATCAGTTATCTGAGGCTCACTATGTGCTGGGCAGTTTGTCATATGAGGCTCTGGAATGAATTAGACACTGTTACTGTCCCAAAGGATTTCACGGTCTAAAGGGGGGACAGACATGCAAGCAAGTAATTATATTAGATTGTAATTAGAACAATAGCAACAGCAAAAAAACACAGCATTTGCGTGAGGAAGGTGTGATGAACTTCCGAGTGGGGGTTGAGAATTCTTTCCAGTGACTTTCCAGAAGTCACTTCAGAGCTGGCAGTGAAGGGAGTGGCTGGGCAATCCAGGAAGGACCAGTGGATGGTCTGGCCCAGCCTGCCTTCTCCATCCTGTACCTCACACTCTTGAGGTCAGATACTATCAAAATAATACTTTCCTCTGTAATACACATGGTTTTACACCTTTCTGCTTTTGCACGTGTTATTCCCTGTATTTCCTACCTTTGTCTCGTGATGAGAGCCATGGAAGATTTTTGAGCAAAGGAGAAATGTGATCAAATTTATTTGAGAAATATTATTAATGTGGCTCTGCTGAGGATGAATTGAAAGAGAAAAAGATGATAGAGAAATCAATTGCAATACTACTATAAGAGTTAACAAGAACATAAACTAAAGCAGTTACAGTGGAAAGGCAGAGAGAATGGATAGGAGAGATGTTAAAAAGGTGGACTGAAAAGTACTTGAAGATTTACTGCATGGGATGAAGAGAGAGAAGAAGAAATTGAATGGACTTCCCATGTGGCTCGCAGAAGAAGAAACTGAATGGAGCGAGGGGATTTTAAGATGCCCCTTAGGTTTCTGTTTTGAGACACTGGGTGTCTGGCATTCCACAGCCAAGGTAGGGGATACAGGAGGAAGAGCACCTTTGGTGGGGGAACATTAATTCTATCTTGAGTATAAGTGTCAAGTGAGTCTTTTGGGTACAGATGACAGTGAGTAGCTGGATTTGAGGCCAGGTTTCAAGAAAGAGGTTTAGGTTAGGGATTTATATCAAGAAGAACCATCAAGCAGGGGATAGCTAAAATAAAGGAAGAACATTTAAAAAGTAGAGAAAATACGGGCAAAACTCATGGCTGACTTCTAAGAGGAGAGACTTACTTGGGTCACTGTTATGATAGAATCTGCTCTTGGAGTAGCCCAACTGGACAGGATTCTACAATTCCCCCAAGAAAGTGGACTTCAATTTCTCCAACCTGATAATGACTAAGAATGACTCATTTAGTATAGGGGAGACCCAGCCTCTCAGACTGTGGCCCTTACACACTTGCCATCCTGAAAATAGGAGTATTTGAGTGCAAGAAACTTCCCTGTATGCACCACCTGAAAATAATGCGGCAGCTTAATGAATAAGGTGCTTTCCTCTTTCAGTAATTATAGTAAGCACACTAATTACTGCAAACTAAAACAATTTGAAAGGAAGAAAGGATGTGATATAATAAATGTGGAAAAGAAGTCTTTCCAGACTAGTAAAAGAGGTACAGAGAATATCTGTGATCCTCCAGTTATAGTCTAGATAGGACTGCACTGACCTGCCAACACAATGCATTAATGGAGTTGGCAGGTGGAGAGTATTTTGAAATAGTAAAGAGAGACACATCCAGCAACTGTAGTGAAATAAAAATATCTTAAAATCACTCATGACATTTATTCTGATGAATGCACTGTAAAGACTTCAATTCTTGTGCAATTCATCAATGACTTAATTGTTTACCAATTTGTCTTTTTTTGAGGGCTGCACCCAGGGCAGATGGAGGTTCCCAGGCTAGGGGTCTAATCAGAGCTGTAGCCACCCACAACCTCAGGGTTACTAGTCAAATTTGTTTTCACTGAGCCATGACAGGAACTACTACCAAGCAATTTTCTAACTTTCACTTGCCTTTTTGAGTAAATTCACCTTTTGGAAAGAGAAAACATTGAGCATTGGACTTGGATGTAGAACTGTTGTCAGGATATGCCTCTGGTGTATCTGGCTCATAGTAGGTGCTCAGTAAATCTTGAGGGCGGAAAGAAAGGATGGAAAAATGGTGGGAAGAATGGTTAATATCTCCATATACATTTACTCTCAAGATTCTGGGCAGTGTAAGTGGTATGTTCTCGGTCACCAGTTCTTAACTTTGGCTATGTCTGAATCACTCAAAAGCTTAAAAATAGAGACTCAAAAAAGGCTCTACCCTAGACCTCCTGATTCAGAATTTCAGGAGGTGATATCAGGCTGTATACAAATTTTTAAGCCTCTGCTGATTATTGACTCTGCTGCACAACTTGAGTTGAGGATGGTTATCTTCAGATCTGATATATCCTGATATGCTAATTAGTGAAGTTCTAGGCCAGTAGAAATGAGAGATCAGATCTTGAACCCAGAGCATCCTCACTAAAAGGTAGGACAGCATGGGCCTCTTCTCATTAATTTGCCAGGTCTTGCTGTGACTGTGGAAAGTCATGGTTGTCTATACCTTGTTTAATATATAACCTCAAGCAACCTAGTAAATGAGGGTAGAAAGCAGGATCGATTCTTGACTAATTATTATGTTTGAGGAATTATTGATTGCACCAAGCCCAGCTATCCTTCCCCAGCAGTGCTAATATGGAAAGGGTTCTTATGTTCTTGCTGTTTTTTTTTTTTCCTCCTCAAAATAAACAGATTTCCACCTTCCCTGTCACTGTTAGAACAAATGAAGTCACTGAACGTATTTCATAGAAAACACTAGAACCCAATAATTATTTATAAAGTTGTAAGTACTTGAGTTTATTGTAACATCCTAGGTGATCAAACTCAATGTATTAAGATCTATTTTCACTCTTAGAGGAAAAGAAAATAACCAACATAATCCACCATTCACCTGTCTTGGTTATCCAAACATAATCCTTCAATAAATCCCTTAGCCCCCAAATTCACAGCTACCACTGAATCACGAGGCAGGACAATGGGCAGGGAGGCCAGAACTTGACAAGGTTGTAGATGAGGAAGCAAACTTACAGTCAGACTCCTTTTTCTGATATTTGCTCCAATTAAAGAATGGCTTTACCATCTTGGAAAGTTTGATAAGGGGAGTTCCTATTGTGGCACAGTGGTTAATGAACCTGACTAGCAACCATGACGTTGCGGGTTCAATCCCTGGCCTTGCTCAGTGGGTTAAGGATCCGGTGTTGCTGTGAGCTGTGGTGTAGGTCGCAGATGTGGCTCGGATCCCACGTTGCTGTGGCTCTGGTGTAGGCCAGTGGCTACAGCTCTGACTGGACCCCTAGCTTGGGAAACTCCATATGTAGCAGGTGAGGCCCTAGAAGAGACAAAAAAAAAAAAGAAAAAAAGTTTTATAAGGGAGGAAAAGGTAGGAAAAAATGTATTGACCTATGTCAATGATTTTTCACCTAATAATAGTCACTGTTTTCTGTAACCTTGAATATCAAACGTTCTCTAAAGAGCTGAGACTAGTTGGAAGAACATATTTTTTTTTCTCTACTAAAAAATTTCACTTTAACTTTCCCATTGATTAATTTAAATAAATTGGTCCAGAGTTTAAAAAATAATGTTTTACCACTACAAATATCAGGAAATGTTTTTCTTTTCATAGGTTTGTTTTCTTGGTATGGTAATAGGCATGTCTAGATACAAGATGCAATCAATACTTCTATGATAGAAAGTCTGCCAACTGAAAATGCTTCCTTAATTCTAAAGATAAATATGATATTCATTTACTGCCATGGTTGATTTTTCCAAGTGCAGGTTATCTTTTTGATGGAGAAAAAGTTAGGCTGAGTTTAGACAGATGGTTCATAGATGTCACTGGAACTGGGGTTGGAAAGGGAGAGGCTCTTTAGATCATCATCAGAAGCATGAAGTTGTGTCTGACAGGAAGGACAGACCGAGGAATAACTGGCATTTAGAACAACCTTCCAGAGAAGAGTGGTTCAGAACCCCAAGGGAAAGCACCCCTGATGATTCAACAGAAACGCAGACTCAGATTCACACATTCACTGATGCTTGAAAGCTCCATGGGAAAATGTTGCCCTCTTCTGTGACAGGCTAATCTGCATCTAAAATATGCATTTCATCTATCAGGAAGATTCTGTGTCATTAAGTCATACAGAAGGAAAAAAGACAGTTTTCAGGAAATACTTGTAAAAAGTCAAATTAAACCTTCCCAAGAATTTTCTACACATTCCTCTTCTATGATGACTTGATGCTTAGAAGTGATTATGATTTCTGGGCACACGTGATGATGATACATAAAAATTCAGAAGATAGTCATTACTATACATTCATATTCATAAGTGCATTTCATTATATACACATACCTACATATACTATATACTCCTTCACTTATAAGAGTGATGATCAATATTTATGGAATAGCTCCTACATTTAAGACCTTCTTTCAAAATTTGAGGTAGTGGATTCATAAGGGCTTCAGTAAGGAATCAGATGGCATATTTTAAAATAGCTAACTGAAACTCATGTAAAGAAAGGATTGTTTATAGTAGTATGATCAAGATTAGGGAATCCAACAAGGAATGGTGAAATAATAAGATGTCTGGGAACAGCTGGAAGCTCTTACCACCACTGGAGCTGAATGAACAAGGAGGGCAATATAACCAAAATATGGGGCCCTGCAGACCAAGGAGAAGCATCCCCAACAGGATTTGTGGATGCTGAGGCAGGGAAGGAGCAGTGATGGAGCATGAGGGTTACTCCACTTCTCTCTGCCCAAACATCTGGTCTATTGTTAATGTCTTCCACTGGCCAACCCATCAGAAAGCCAGAGGTCATGGATGTGGATGATGCAACCCAAACGTTAAGCCTTTTAAGACACAGAGCAAAGCAGAGAAAAGATTTGGGGAGGTACATGGAGAATAAACATTTAAATAAGAGAGCAAACCTACACAGAGGAGTTAACTAATGATACAAAGCATAAATAGCAAACATCAAAATTATAGAGGACAATCACAAAGGACAGTAGGGGAGAGCAGAGCCTGGTAGTTAAAATCATAGACTTGGAGGTTGGCAAGCATTCCAGGCCCTACTACCCACTACTGTATGAGTGACCTTGTCAAGTTACTTAACCTCTATGTGCCTCAGCTTCATTCAGATGCAAAGAATAGTATTTACCCCTCAGAACTGTTAAAAGATTGAAATAACATACATACATCTTTTGGCTTGGTATGTGGTACATAGCAAGTACATCATCATCGATGGAGGAAATTAGTTAAACCAATGGCCATTGGGGGTCAGAGAAGGATGGGTAGAATTTGGAAATGTAGAAAGAGAGAGGACGGAAATCCAGAGAGGTTTTATTGGGGAGAGATGGCATGAACAAAGATTAGGAAGCAGGGATTCATAGCATGCTCTTAGGGTTGTATCAGAAGCAGGTTATTCAAGCTTAGGAAAGATAAAATATGGAAGGAGGGGATGGCCCAATGATGGGGCCTTTGAACATGAAGTCAAAAGTTTGACTTTTATCTTGGACATTGTGGGAAACAACCAAACAATTTTAAAGCTAAATGTCAAGGTAAAAGTAGTGTTTTTAGAATGTGATATAATGTATGTTTATAATAGTAGTGAGTTTGTAATGTGGCAGAATTTAGGATGAACTTAAGCAGAGGAAAAAGTCAGTTAAACCATGAATCATCAAATTATTTGATAGAACCTGGGGGAAACTGACATAAGTAAAACTACTGATTAATATCTATGAGTTGTTATAAGTACACTTACTCATTTATCCACCTAACAATTACTGCTGTCTTTGCAATTTCTGAGTCTTGGATGTTGCTTTTATACTCAGTGATTTCAGTGTTAGCAACATTTGACCATTAGGTTCTTACAACTTAAAACATTTTAAACATAATCGTTATTGTTGTGTTCATAGGAGAAAGAAGGGCTTTTAATAATAAAAGCATATATATATATTTTTATGACTTATGATGTTCCCATTGCTGCGTTTTATAGGTCTTAATGCAACAATTCTATGAAGAAATTCTATTACCGTTTCTGTTTTATAGCTGAGAAAAAAATAAAAGCCAAAAACATCTAAGTAACTTATGAAATACACACAACCAAGAAGAATTAATCGAGAAATCCAGATTTGTACATAAGAGTCTATGTACCGTGCTATATGTTTCCCAAGAAATTCACCTGCACAGTGTACACCTCTGATAATTCGAGTTTGGTCTGAAGGTCATAATTTTGCCTTGAGGTACATTATATTTCATCTCTGCATCTTATCATGTGCTATATTTTTAAAACCCTTCCCCATTCACAAAGTTGACATCCAAGATAACCATGATGTAATAAGTTGGAAGTGGTTAAGTAACTTGTTCAAGGTCTCCAACTTCTAGGTAGTATGGTTAGGACTTGATTAGAGGTCTTCAATTAATTTTTTCCACTAGATAAAAAGAGATTTAATTAAGAGCAGAAAACTTAAAGAGACATCTATTTTTTAACATCATCATCATTTACAAAGCACAGGTTATGTCTCTGAAAATATCCCGGGTACTAATCCAAAAAGGAAAAAAAAAAATCTCTTCCTTTAAGGTACTCATCACTTAGAGGGGAAACAAACAAACAATGATAGTTGAAGAATGAGAGGGGCTGTCATCTTATTGGTATAGATACTAGATGAGAACAAGGAAAGGACCTGCTCAGCTTGGATTGGGAGGAAGTAACGGTTTTGGTGGTTTGTGACTGGTGTGAGAAGAAAGATTTACTAGAGAAGTGACATATGAGTTGAATTTTTGAAGGACTTGTGTGTGGAGATGGCAAAACAGGAAAGATGGTGCAAAGATTTGGAGCCTTAGGGCACATAGCATTGGGGAGATTCATGATGTCTGATCTAGTAAAAGTGTCGCATAAGAAGATGAGGCTATAGAACAAGCCCAGTATCTGATGGTCCAGGATGAGGAATTGGGATTTCACTCTGAAGGAAGGGAGTGATGTGCTCATATTTGCATTTCAATAGCCTCACCTTGGAAGCTGTCTAGAGGAGGAAATGGAAGGGACTGAAATTGGAGATTCAGACACCATTTACAGAGGTGGCTTACTGCAATAGTCATGAGAAAAATCATTGTATGGAGATGTACCAGATGCATGGAAGGGTAGGTGGACTTGAGAGTGAGTAAAAGGTGGAATCCTTAGGGATTTGGGACTCTTTGGATTCAGGAGTAAGGGAAGAAGTATGTCTAGAATGATTTCCAGATTTCCGACTTGGGCAATTGTGGAATTTAGGGGAAGTAGAAAATACAGTGATGGGACAGAGAAGGGATCTCATGAGAATGTCGAGATGTGCTTTGTACATGCTGTGTTTGAGACAGCTGTTGAAAATCCAAGTGGAAATGTGTCATAGGAAGTTAGATGTGTTTGGAGGTGGAAAGTAATCCGGGCTGGTGATAGAGATCTAGAAGCCAGCAATGCATAATTGGTGCTTAACAGTAATAATAGTGCCAAATATCAGTTGACTACCATGTGTGAGACATTAATTTTCCTGGACATACTTAATGTTTTATTGTCTCATTTAATCATCCCAAGAAAATTTTATGGAGGACATTCTTTTCCTTAGTTTACAGGAGAAAAAAAAGGAGATTCAAGGAGTTTACAAAATTAGTAATGAAGTTGTAACGGTGGATGAATTAGGGACATTATGTAGAAGAAAAAAGTAGTTACAGAGAACAGATTTGTGGTTGCCAAAGGTGGAGGATGGGTGAAATAGATGAAGGGGGTTGAAAGGTACGAAATTCCAGTTACAAGAGAAATAAGTCCTGGGATGTAATATACAGCATGATGACTATAGTTAATGCTCTATTGAATATTTGAAAGTTGCTAAGAGAGTAGATCTTAAAAATTCACAAGAAAAAAATTTTGTAACAATGTTTGGTGATGGATGTTAACTAAACTTATTGTGCTGATTGTTTCACAATATAAACAAATATCAAAACATTACGTTGGGAGTTGCCATTGTGGCTCACAGGGTTAAGAACCCAACATAGTCTCCATGAGGATGTGGGTTCAATACCTGGCCTCACTCAGTGGGTTCAGGATCTGGCATTGCCACAAGTTGCAGCATAGATCACAGATGCAGCTTGGATCCTGTGTTGCTGTGGATGTGGAGTAGGTCGGCAGCTGTAGCTCTGATTCGACCCCTCAGAACTTCCATATGCTGCAGGTAGAGCTGTAAAAAGAAAAAAAACTTTAAAAAATTGTTGTAAACACAATACTAATATAATGTTATATGTAGATTATATTTCAATTTAAAAAGAAGAGAAGGTAGCATGTAGCTCAGGACACTAAGGAATAACCTAAACAAATATTTTTTGAATGACTGTTATGTGCCAGGAGCCATTTTATTTTTATTATTATTATTTTTTATCATCATTTTATTTATTTTTAAATGATTTTTATTTTTTCCATTATAGCTGGTTTACAGTGTTCTGTTAATTTTCTACTGTACAGCAAGGTGACCCTGTCACACATACATATATACATTCTTTTTCTCACATTATCCTCCATCATACTCCATCATAAGTGACTAGATATAGTTCCCAGTGCTATACAGTAATGATCTCATTGCTTATCTATCTAAATGTATTGGTTTGCAACCTCTAATTCCAAACTCCCCATCCATTCCACTCCCTCCCCCTCTCCCTTGGCAACCACAAGTCTGTTCTCCAAGTCTATGATTTTCTTTTCAGTGGAAAGGTTCATTTGTGCCAAATATTAGATTCCAGATATGTGATATCACAGGATATTCATCTTTCTCTTTCTGACTTATTTCACTTAGTATAGAGTATCTAGTGTCATCCATGTTGTGGCAAATGGCATTATTTTGTTCTTTTTTATGGCTGAGTAGTGTTTCATTGGGTATATATATCACATCCTCTTAATTAATTTGTCTTTCAGTGGAGGTTTAGGTTGTTTCCATGTCTTGGCTATTGTGAATAGTACTGCAATGAACATACAGGTGCATGTGTCTTTTTCAAAGAAAGTTTTGTCCAGATATATGCCCAAGAGTGGGATTGCTGGGCCATATGGTGGTTCTATATTTAGTTTTCTGAAGTATCCCTATACTGTTTTCATAGTGGTTGTACTATTTAATTCGTTAGAGATTTTTCTTAAAATTGTAGTAAAGATATCCATTACTTCAAAAAAGCCCCCATGTTTTGAAAAAAATCTACAAATGTTTCTTGAACTATAATATTTAAAAAATACACCTGGGAAGAATTCAAGGGAAAGTTTGTGCTTACCTAGCCCAAATTATTAGTAGGATTTTGAAGAGCAAGATTATGTGAAAAGAATAATGCCAAATGTTTTTTTTTTTTTTAATCAGGAAAAGAAACAAAGATTTCATATTTCTGTTGAATGTGAAAGCTCTTTGTGGGGGAGTTAGCAAGGGTGGTGACACAGGGCCTGGGGGCTGCTCTTTGTCTTTACTCTTCATTAACCACGTAACTCATGTAATAAATCCTCCATGTGGCGTTAGTGGAGAGAGTGAGATAATACCTGTAATAATACGTTGACACAAGGTAAGCACAAAACTGAGGGTAGATATCATTAGAACGTAACTCTGAATCATATATAACCTTGTATGGCATTAAGTATAGGTTTCTTGGTTTCCAGTAACCATAGATACCACTTATTGAGATGCCAATATCTGTTCCCAGATCCAGTACCAAGAAAGTTACAATCATTATTTTATTTACCAGAGTAATAACAGAGGTTGTCAGCTTCCTATCAGTCTTATAAGATTGTTCTTATTAACATGAGGAACTTGAGTCTCACCTGAAGTCATTAACCTACATGGAATCTAAAGAAATGACGATCTAATTCCATCCTATAGATAAAATCCTCGGGAGGCAGGTCAAAGAAAGCCCTTCACAACCTCATCTAAAATCATTTGCCTGGTTTGCCCATATCTTAGATTTGCAGAAAAATGACTCTGAATATGTGCCTTCCCCCCCACCCCCCATATCCATGGCATGCGGAAGTCCCTGGAGCAGGAATCGAACCCATGCCACAGGAGTGACCTCAGTCTCAGCAGTGACAATGCAGGATCCTTAACCTGTTGTGCCACCAGGGAACTCTCTGAATAGGTACTTTTTTATCCTTCTCCATTTACACAGATGTTTTTGTCATCTTCCTCATCATCATCGTCATCATTCTTGAAAGACGGCAAAGCAAAGCTGGGTGAATAATAGGAGGTGAATAGGAATGGTTGTGTTTCTGACACATTTACAGTCTAAGAAGCTAAAACATTATTCAGACTGTCCATTTGTCTCTATGTAGTTCCCAGGCCTAACACTGTACAAACTGCCTATGAAAAGTATGTCATAATACTTATGTTGAGGGGAGAAGTGAACTTGGAGGAAATGACAGTGCTCACCTAGCTAGGAAGTCTGTCACGTCTTCTCATTAGTTAATAGAAAAGATTTCATGGAAATGATGGAATTTCAGGAAATGTATGCTGATTTCACATTTCACTGTATGAATCACTGTACCTGGCTTCTACAGGATATGTATGCAAATAATATCCTAACTTTAAAAAAAAACAAGAGAAAAGAAAACATGATGGCGACTCACGCTGTCCTTAGGGGAATTAAGTCAACTACTCTGTGGTTTCCACCATGTTTACCCAAATGAATTATCTGGATTATAATATTTCAGAAATATATTGGATGAAATAAAACTTCTCTGGTCAAATACAAAGCATTTAAATTTCAGTATTTGGTAAGTTTCTACTGAACAGCATGACAGTGTCCTTTGTTCCTTATTAGTAGAGAAAACACAGTTTAGATAGAATACATTATCATGGGAAATAGTATCCATTAAAATGATTAAGATGGTTAGCATTTCTTAAAGCCAGTGCCTTTCCTCTCAATTGCTAAAGGAACTTTGCAAATATTTACAGTATAGAGAACAGTGTATGTTATGAACTTTGCTTTACACTAAAATTAATTTAAATGTTCATGGGAAGTTTAAATTATGTTCAGTTTTTACCACCGGCTTGACATTTTATCTTTAGCTACTTGTTTCTGAATTAATGTGACACAGCTTAGTGAGTTTTCCTATACTAGATCAGGAGGTGAAAACAGAGCTCAAAATACAACCCCAAACAATAAAGCAATTAAATACTTTCTGTGATTATAAAATTATTTCCAATACTATACATATAAATGTAGCTATAGATACGGCTATACAATACACTATCTTCATATGGCCACATAAAATTACTTTGAGAATGAAATATGAAGCATAACTATAATAGTCATAATTATAATCATTATGTAATTATTTTATTGTCATTATTATATTTTCTCTTCTAAAGACTGACTTTTAGCAAATGTCTTTTATAGATGAGAGAACAGCAAATTCAAATAAATAAATACATGACAAAAATAAGTACATAAATAAATACACAAATAAAAGAAAATAGCAAATTCACTTATCGGAATGATGCTTATTCTTCTTGGTTCCTGGTAATCATCTGCTGGTTTTTAACTAAAATATTAAATTGACTATCATCCTCAATAATGTGTTTCAGTTTCACAAGTATGAGTGAATTTCATTCAGTGGCAGCTCCCAGCAGGAACTCACTCTGTGTGTTCATACTTAATTGCTGTAATCATGGCAAGAGATCTACCTTAAAATTAAGAAATTATTGTCCTCCTTAATATATCTATACCAGGACCCTAATTATTAGCAATTCTCGATCTTTCACATGTTAATCCTTATTAGTCATTGGCTTCAAACAACAGCTTCAAGCGTAATGAATAACAAAATTCATTAGTCATTTGTAGTAGATTTGCTAAGGCAAAATCACTGAAGCACATAACTGTTTTCACATTTTTTATTTCTGAATCTATCTCAAAGTCTGTTTTTCTATTTTAATTGATTTTACTCTACATAATTTCCCATTAAGCTGGTGACAGAATTAATATAATGAACTGAATTAATTAATTCATAGAGCTTAATTTCTTTTTTACGATTTTTATTTTTTCCATTAGTTGATTTACAGTGTTCTGTTAATTTCTACTGTATAGCAAAGTGACCCAGTCACATATTTATATATACAGATGTGTTTTTTTTTTTTGGTCTTTTTGTCTTTTTAGGGCCACACCCGTGACATATGGAGGTTCCCAGGCTAGGGGTCCAATCGGAGCTATAGCCGCTGGCCTATGCCAGAGCCACAGCAACATGGGATCCGAGCCGCACCTGCGACCTACACCACAGCTCATGACAACGCCAGATCCTTAACCCACTGAGCGAGGCCAGGGATCAAACCCACGTCCTCATGGATGATAGTCGGGTTTGCTAACCACTGAGCCACGACGGAAACTCCTATATATATATATTCTTTTTCTCACATTATCTTCCATCATGTTCCATCACAAGTGACATAGTTCCCTGTGCTATACAACAGGATCTCATTGCTAATCTACTCCAAATGCAATAGTTTACATCTACTAACCCCAAATTCCCAGTCCACCCCACTCCCTCTGCACATTATTATGATTACTGTTAGTGGTTATTTCCCCAATACAATTTTTTTTTCCTACTGTACAGCATGGTGACCCAGTTACACATACATGCACACATTCTATTTTTGCACATGATCATGCTCCATCATAAGTGACTAGACATAGTTCCCAGTGCTACACAGCAGGATCTCATTGCTAATCCATTCCAAAGGCAATAGTTTGTATCTATTAAACCCAAGCACCCCATTCATCCCACTCCCTCCCCCTGCCCCTTGGCAACCACAAGCCTGTTCTCCAAGTCCATGATTTTCTCTTCTGTGGAAAGGTCCATTTGTGCCATATATTAGGTTCCAGATACAAGTGATATCTTATGGTATTTTTCTTTCTCTTTCTAACTTAGTATGAGTCTTTAGTTCCATCCCCATTGTTTAGTATGAGTCTTTAGTTCCACCCCTCTTTCTCTTTCTAAATTAGTATGAGTCTTTGTTCTTTTATATGGCTGAGTAGTATTCCATTGTGTATATATACCATATCTTAATTCATTCACCTGTCAATGGACATTTAGGTTGTTTCCATGTCTTGGCTATTGTGAATAGTGCTGCAATGAACATATGGGTGCATGTATCTTTTTTAAAGAAAGTTTTGTCTGGATATATGCCCAAGAGTGGGATTGCTGGTCGTAGAGTAGCTCTATATTTAGTTTTTTTGAGGTAGTTCCATAATGTTTTCCACAGTGGTTGTATCAATTTATATTCCCACCAACAATGTAAGAGGGTTCCCTTTTCTCCATACTCTCTCCAGCATTTGTTATTTGTTGACTTGTAAATGATGGCCATTCTGACCAGTGTGAAGTGGTACTTCAAAGTAGTTTTGATTTGTATTTCTCTAGTAATTAGTGATGTTGAGCATTTTTTCCTGTGCTCTTGTTGGCCATCAGTATATCTCCTTTGGAGAAATGTCTATTCAGGTCTTTTGCCCATTTTTCAGTTGGGTTGTTGGTTTTTTTGCTGTTGAGTTGTATACATTGTACATTTTAGAGATTAAGCCCTTGTCAGTTGCATTGTTTGAAATGATTTTCTCCCATTCCATAGGTTGTCTTTTTTTTTTTTTTTTTTGGCTTCCTTTGCTGGTCAGTTTGATTAGGTCCCATTGGTTTATTTTTGCTTTTATTTCTGTTGCCTTGGGAGACTGACCTAAGAAAACATTTGCATGGTTGTCAGAGAATGTTTTGCCTATGTTCTCTTCTAGAAGTTTGATGGTGTCTTGTCTTATGTTTAAGTCTTTAAGCCATTTTGAGTTTATTTTTGTGCATGGTGTAAAGGTATATTCCAGTGTCATTGATTTACATGCAACTGTCCAGTTTTCCCAGTACCACTTGCTGAAAAGACTGTCTTTTTTCCTATTTTATATTCTTGCCTCCTTTGTCAAAGATTAATTGACTGTAGGTGTCTGGGTTTATTTCTGGGATTTCTATTTTGTTCCTTTGGTCTGTATGTGTGTTTCTGTACCAGTAACACTGTTCTGATGACTGTGGCTTTGTAACATTGCCTGAAGTCTGGGAGAGTGATGCCTCCTGCTCATTTTTTTCCCCTCAAGATTGCTTTGGCAATTCTGGGTGTTTTATGGTTCTATAGAAAATTTTGGATTGTTTGTTCTAGTTCTGTGAAAAATGTCATGGATAATTTGATAGGTATTGCATTGAATCTGTAGACTGCTTTGGGTAGTATGGCCATTTTTATGACATTAATTTTTCCAACATAGGAGAATGGAATATCTTTCCATTTCTTTGAATCCTCTTTAATTTTCTTGATTAATGTTTTATAGTTCTTGGCATATAAGTCCTTTACCTCCTTGGTCAGGTGTATTCCTAGGCATTTAATTTTTTGGGTGTGATTTTAAAAGGTATTGTATTTTTGTATTCCTTTTCTAACATTTCGTTGTTAGTATATAAAAATGTAACCAGTTTCTGAATGTTAACCTTGTATCCTGCTGCTTTGCTGAATTCGTTGATCAGTTCAAGTAGTTTTTCTGTGGAGTCTTTAGGGTTTTCAATATATAGTATCATGTCATCTGCATAGAGTGACAGTTTTACCTCTTCTCTTCCTGTTTGGATACCTTTTATTTCTTTTGTTTGTCTGATTGCTGCAGCTAGGACTTTCGGTACTATGTTGAATAAAATTGGTGAGAGTGGGCATCCTTGTCTTGTTCCAGATTTTGGCAGGAAGGCTTTCAGCTTTTATCATGAATGGATGTTGGACTTTGTCAAATGCTTTTTCTGCATCTATTGAGATGATCGAGTGGTTTTTGTCTTTTCTTTTGTTAATGTGATGTATGATGTTGATTGATTTGCATATATTGAACCATCCTTGTGAACCTGGAATGAATTCCTCTTGGTTGTGGTGTATAATCCTTTTGATATGTTGTTGGATTGGGTGGCTAAAATTTTGTTGAGAATTTTTGCATCTATATTCATTGAAGATATTGGTCTATAATTTCTTTTTTGGTAGTATTTTTGTCTGCTTTTGGTTTTACGGTGATGGTGGCTTCATAGAATGTCTTTCTTTGGGAGTGTTCCTTCTTCTTAAACCTTTTGGAAAATTTTAAGGATGATGGGTTTAAGTTTTTCTTTGTATGTTTGGTAGGATTCACCAGTGAAGCCATCTGGTCCTGGACTTTTGTTTGTGGGGAGTGTTTTTATTACATATTCAATTTCATTTCTAGTGATTGGCCTGTTCAGATGATCTGTTTCTTCTTGGTTCAGTTTTGGTGGGCTGTATGTCTCTAGGAAGTTGTCTATTTGTTTTAGGTTGCCAAATTTGTTGGCATATCATTGTTTATAGTATTAACTTATGATTTTTTTGTTTCTGCAGTTTCCATTGAGATTTCTCCTTTTTCATTTTTTATTTTGTTTATTTGAGTTCTTTTTCTCTTTTTCTTGGTGAGTCTGGCTAGAGGTTTGTCCATTTTGTTTACCTTTTCAAAGAACCAGCTCTTGGTTTTATTAATGTTTTCTTTTGTTTTTTGAATGTCTATTTTATTGGTTTCTTTTCTGATCTTTATGATCTCCTTCCTTCTGCTGACTTTGGGTTTTGTTTGTTCTTTTTTTTCTAATTCTTTTAGGGTGTAGGTTAAGTTGTTGATTTGAGATTTTTCTTCTTTTCTGAGGAAGGCCTCTATCACTATGAACTTCCCTCTAAGCACTGATTTTGTGGCATCCCATAGATTTCAAATGGTTGTGTTTTCATTATCATTTGTATCAAGGTATTTTTTAATTTTCTTTGTGATTTCCTCATTGACCCATTAGTTTTTTTAGTAGCATGTAATTAGTTTTCTCTCATTTCTTTTCCTGTGGTTGATTTCTAGTTTCATGCCGTTGTGGTCAGAGAAGATACTTGAAATAATTTCTATACTCTTAAATTTGTTGAGGTTAGTTTTGTTCCACAGTATGTGGTCAATCCTTGAGAATGTACTATGTGTACTTGAGAAGAATGTATATTCTGATTTTTTTTAATGTAATGTCCTGAAAATGTCAATTAAGTCTAACTTTTCTACTGTGCCATTTAGGATCTCTGTTGCCTTATTCATTTTCTGCCTAGAGGATCTGTCCATTGATGTGGATGGGGAGTAGAACTTAATTTCTTGGATAAATTTTCTACTTACATACATTGGTTAAAACATTGAGAATGAGTTGAAGAATTTTCCAAGGAGTTAAAATCCAACGAAATATAGTCCTCTAAAGGCCCCTCAGCTAACATTTCAAGGCAGAATCTGCAGCAATATGTTTTCTCCAGGAGGGCGTAGGTGATTGCCAAGATATTGTTTTAGACTACAGTAAGCTGGGATAAGATCTTTGCAACTCATCCAAAATATTTAACCCAAAAGGGCTGTTCCAAAGAACTGCAATGACCAAATCCACTCTGAACAAATGACAGGGAGTGGTGCAGTATAGATAGATCACAAGCTAGTTCTTCCTGGGAAAATCATCGAGAGTTAAAATGAAAGGAAGTAAACCATGTCACAACTTGCATGCACTGTCATCAGAGTTTCCAAGTAAGAGACACGTGGCTTCCAGACAACCAAGTGAGATGAGACTGAGGCTTTCAGCAGATGACCTGAATGATTTCTCTGAAGGGCTTCACACCCACACTCTTTTCAATGCTTTATTTAAAAAAGTTAGTGGCAAAATGCTTTTGGAATTTAAACAACAACAAACCTCTCAACATTTGCTACTGTCAAGTTATATTTTAAGTAATTATAAAAAGACTTAATACCTGCATATTTGATAATGGTAAATAGCAGCAGAAATTACATTATTTTTCATTGGTGGAATTATTCTGAACTAATTTTTGCAGAGAGGAGCAGTAATGAGGAAAGAGAAAACCTATATACATAGTTATACAAGGATGAAGATTTTGAATTCATAAACTGTCACTTTTTAAAAAAAATTTTTACAGCCGCATCTGCTGCATATAAAGGTACCCAGGCTAGGGGCTGAATTGGAGCTGTAGCTGAGGCCTACATCATAGACACAGCAACACCAGATCCGAGCTATGACTTATGCCATAGCTTGAGGCAAAGCAGAATCCTTAACCCACCGAGTAAGGCCAGGGATCAAACCTATATCCTCACAGAGACAACATTGGGTCCTTAACCTGCTGAGCCACAATGGAACTCCTGAATTGTGACATTTGAACACACTCCTACTCTAACTTCTCTATTAAAATAGTAGTGCAGTACAGAAAATTTTTTTTTTCTAAAAAAAAAAAATGATGCAAGGGCATGTTCTCAGTAGAAAAAAGAGCAGGTAAATTAAATATGCAAACACATGAAAGAAGGAAATATAATGGAAGTTCAAAATCTTGCCATCCAAAAAGACTGTCGGACAGAATCCATAAATATAACTGCTGCTTGTTTAAGCCATATGTGTGCTGACATCACAGATCCGGTCATCAAAATTTGATTCTGAAATCATATTATGCCACAATATACCCTGCCCTCAATAAATTCACTATTTTCTCATTTGTAATCTAGAAAAGGCTCCAAAAAACAGTGAGGCTCATTGGAATATAGACCTTTTGCCCCACACATGCAACTGAGAAATTCAACTATATTTTATGGAAATGTATTTAAAACATATATTTTCAAATGCAGAGTCTTTCTGTTCATCCCATGTTTGTTATCCATATATTAAATTAATGGTTACCTGGGCTTACCTCAACTTTCACTATCTGCCTAACCCCAGGTACCCATCTTCAATATTCAGCTTAGGTATAAACCCTTTGGATGATTCTTTTTTAATACCCCCAGTTCGATTAACTGCACCTTCTACTTATCTTAAGGTAACACTCCAGTCTGTATGGTGCTTACAATTTACTCTCCTGCTTCCACCCTAGAGCACATGTTTACTCAGAACAGTGAGCAATTTCTAACATGGATCACTTTCTCCCTAGTACCAAAGAGTAATGCTGGCACACGGAGAGGCTCTCAAAATACACAGATGTACGTATTTTGATGACCATAAAGTTGGATGTTATCATATGTACTAAGGCTATTTTTTTAAGATTAATAACATTAAAAATGATTTTGCATGCTGAAAGTCAGAACCAAAAAATCATGTGACATCATTTTTAGAAACCTTAGAAATACCTTGTATTTTTTTATACCAAAGGGGGGAAAAAAGCCATAGCGTGAACTCATGTTTTTAGAAAGAAAAGATTTGCCGTGAGTACCCAGAAGGAAGGTGTGCTTTGAATGGCTGTTTTAACCCATGACATGAGCAGGATTTTGCATGAAAAGAGTAAGTGCCCAATTAGATGATATTAGTCTGAGCAAAATATTCCCTGTGGGTAGGTTTAAATCTAAATACTGAAAAATCTGCTATTTTATTTTCTCATAAACAGAGCTTGTGGAAAATAATTTTTAAAGAAAAATATGCTAAAGCATGATGCAGAATTATGCCACTGGTGATTTGAAGAGGCAGTACTACTCACTGAAAACAGGTCAATCTTAGAGACAAACCATTCTGGATTCAAATTCCAGCTCAATTCTTTAATGGCTTGAACTTATAAAAGGTATTAAATTCTTAAATTTTTTTTAAAATTTCTCCGTCTGTAAAGTGGGAAAAATAGTACCCATCTTACAAAGTAAAAAACAAACAACAACAACAAAAAAAAAAAAACAACCCACGAGGACAAAAATTTAAAAATGTGCAGGGCTTGATACACGGTGTATCTTCAACAAATATTTATTATTATTTTATTTTACCTACTGATCCTGTTGATGACCATTAGGGATTCAGGCATATATCTTAAATCTTCTTTTGAATCTTTTGAATCTCAATGTAAGAAGTTAAGTTAAAATTACACACATCAGATGAAAAAGACTGTTATTAGAAGACTGAAAGTTAATAGAGTACCATATCAATATAAAGTGTTATTAAATGCTAACATGGAAAAATATTTTTCAAACTCAAAGAATAAAGGATGATAATTGGCAAAGACAGAGGTCCAGGGTAGGGACAAAGTTGTCATTATGAGTTTATTTACTAGTCATTCCTTTTCTTGGAACGTGGAGAACTTATCATTACAAATTAAAGGAAAGCTGCATTTAACAGTGCTTTTCAAAATAATTGAAAAGACAGACTTTAGTTTGCATGCCTCAAAATGATATATATCAGTTACTCCCTAGACATCAAAGTTTCTATCCAGTAACTAGTTATCTTGTCTGTCCTGTGCGGAATCCAACTTGTTTTGCTTTAACCAGCAATCCTAGGAGTTTTTTTTTTTTTTTTTTTCTTATTTTAGTTAATGGATAGAGATAGTATAGTACCTCCTGTGTTTCTGGTGGTTCTGAATCTGGGCTCACTAATGTACTAGGTCAAAAACAAACACGTGGCCATTCTGTCTCAGGCACATTATAAGAAACACAAAGACCACATCCAAAAGTCACTTGAGATCCTTTTTCAAGGCTGTAAAATTGGATGTCCGAGGAGCCCTCTCAGAGCTGCCAGCTCAAGCATTGACTTATGAACCCTTTATGCTGCAATAAAAAAGTCACCTAATTTTTCTTTAAAAAATAATGAAAATAATAACTACATGCAAATTTACTACCAAAGAGATGCTTTCACACCCCTTATTTGACTTCCCCTCATCTCTCTCTGAGAAAGGGAGAGAATAAGGATTATTCCCATCCCGCACTTTCTAGATGAGGTCTGATGATTTGTCCAAGTGACAACTATAAAGTTTAAGAGACAAATATTTAGCCTGAACCCCATCCGAGTTAGACCTTGAGCCCTTTCCTCTGATGACCAATAGTTTCTGAAAGTGTGTCCTACCAAATATTAGCTTCCTGTGGTGACATAGGATAAAAAGTGGCAGTGTCAATGAAGGTATAAGCCACTGTGTGAAAGAAAACTCAACTGTTTACCTCGTTCCTGGCAGTGTGTCTTGTCAATAGGAAAGAAGAAGGAAACTAAACTTATTTGACCGGGATAGTCTATAAGTCCGACAAGATGAATAATTTCATAGCAAACTGCCTTATGTTATGCTTACTGTAGAGCATGGATGTTTTAGCTGATGTTTAATAGTTTGAAGTTCTGACTTAGGCCCTGGCTTTCTTCTCCAAAGCCAGCTGCCATATTGTACCCTAAGCCCCCCTCACAATGGAGAGGGATGATGAATTGAAATTTTGGTCCAGATGTCCTGATGAGTTTATCCTTTCAAAGTCAAAGTCCCCCCAAAGTGAATAAATTTGTTTTATTCTTAAAAATATTTTAATTTGGAGAAAATAAGCTACAATCTCTTTTTTTTTTAATTAAAAAAATTTTTTTAGGGCCTCATCCCCAGCATATGGAAGTTCCCAGGCTAGGGGTCCAATCAGAACTGCAGGCTGCTGGCCTGTGCCACAGCCACAGTAATGTGGAGTCCGAGCTGTGTCTTCGATCTATACCACAGCTCATAGCAACACTAGATCCTTAAACTACTGAGCAGGGCCAGGGGTCGAACCTGCGTTCTCCTGGATACTAGTCGGGTTCATTACCATTGAGCCAAAACAGGAACTCCATAAGCTATAGTCTTGAACATGTGCCTCAATTAAAAAGTTGTCTTGCTTTAGACTTTGGGACAGAAGTTAAAATAAACCATCTCTTATGTTTTTGAGTTTTATTGAATCTGTTTAGGGAGTTTGTTGGGGGCCTTTTGGAAAAGAGGAATGGATGTCACCATGTGGAAATAATAGTGTTTTTGGAAAAAAAGAATGAAAGGAATATTATTTAGTGTTATGTGCACTCATTCCCAGGGGGCCCATATAGGAAAATTAAAAAGCAAACCTTCCCACCGTTGGTGAAACAAATGAAAGATTCTGTTTTCACTGGCTTACCAAATAATCCCCCAAATATTTAGCAATAGTACATTTATTTCTCTCATTTCAGATGCTTCATGGGGATAAAAGACTTCATTTACAAGTTGGAAATAGCCATATATATAATTTCAACCATCCAAATTGAAAACTAGTAGCATCTGACATTTTTAATTAATAACATTGCTGCCATTCACATCAACTCATGTGGGATGGATGCTAGTCCATGTGCTATAATCTCATTCAAAATATAAAAAAGCCAGAGAGAGAGATGAAGTAGATATATGTCCATGGTTATGGTTTTTAACTAAAATAATGGAAATTTGTAGCTGGTGTAAAGGAACCACGATTATAAGGATATACCTGTATCTTAAAAAGGGAGGATCAACTTAAAGGAATAAGATTCCTTCCAATGGCAGGGCTAGAAACATTCCAGCTACTCAGCTGGACACTCAAGACACTCCTGGGTTTGAATCCTAGTCTTGCTGGAACTCACTAGCTATTTGACAATCTGCATGTTTCTTAACCTTTCTCTAAGTCTCAGTTGCTTGTAAGATGGAGACAATCCTACCTATTTCTCAGATCTACATATTGTATTGAGGATGTCTTTAGTGTATTGAGGAGGAAAAAATATCATGTATATAAACAGTAAATGTTCTGATGCGATTTAATCACTCAATGACTACTGTCTTTACCTGCAACAAAAGTGGGGTTAGCCAGAGGGGAGGCTGAAAACTTCAGAGATTTTTTTGTAAAACTGATAAATCTCTCCAGTGTGTCTGAGTCAAATAAGCACGATCCCTGGAGATGGTCCTCAGAAACAATGCAGTATATTTTTATCTCTTTTTGGACTATTAATTCCTTGTTCCCCACAAGGATTACCTATACATGATCTGTATATTTTCTTCAGAAAAAAAAAAATTGGGGCCCTACCTCTGAGAGAATTTGACTTTTACAGGTTTACTTGATATTTCTGGTGAAACTGCTGAAAAACAACAAAACAAAACAAAAAACACTCTTTAGCTTGAAAAAGCAGAGGCCAAGAAGGGATATTTAAAATCTCTAAAATCATCTAAACTATGGAGGAAAATAATTCAGATTTGTTTATAAAATCTGATTTAATAGAATGTGGAAAATGACCTATAAAATTCAAGAGACAGAAACTTAGCTCAAACAAGAATGATCTGTCTCACATAGTGAGTAGTGTCTATATATATTTGTTATCCCCAAAAGATAGTTTAGACAGTATAAATCACTTCCAAAATAATCAGCTACAATTCATGGATGACAGGTCCATATGTACTTCTGAGAGAAATCAGAATGTTTGTGCTTTATCTAGAATCTTTTGAGGTCACAGTGATACTGGGAGAGCATCTCCCATAAAACATTCCTGGCCCATCCTGGTATTGATTTTACTTTTAAATGTTAATGTTCTTAATTGGAGGAGAAGTTTTGGTCCATTTTGTTTTGTTTTGTTTTCTTTTCTTTTATTCCCCACACCCACAGCATGAAGTTCCTGGGCTAAGGATCAAATCTGAGCTGAAGCTCTGACCTACACCACAGCTGCAGCATTGTTGGACCCTTAATTTGCTGCACCATAATGGGAAGTCCTGTCCATTTTCAGCTGTAGTTTTGCTGCTGTAGAGTTGGACAGTCTTATGTTTTGCTAAATTCTGGACTACCTAAGGCCCTTCTACTTTCTGTACACACACTGGATTGGAGAGAGTGACCCAAGTTCTTGGAGATGGTAGATCTCGGCCAAGAAACCTAACTCAGCTTCTTCTCATCAAGCTAAGATTAAAGAGAACAATGCAGGACAAATAGATAGGTTCTTCATTTGTGCTCAAGGATCATGACCAGAGCTTGGGGAAACAATTTCTTTGACGTTAATCTGTTTATTGACGTTAGCCTAATTGTCAAGACATTTCCTAGACACTAGAAACACCTGAAGTTTGGAAGAGAGAAAATGAACTTATATAACAACAAAGAGGCAAGATAAATTAATTTTCTCTTGAAGACATCTGAATTGCTTTAGAGTATCCGTTTTCTCCAAAAAGTTGGTATTTGTCTTGGACTCGCTTTATCAGGATGAACAATACTCACTCTTTTTTTTAATTCCCGTACACTCTTGACTGAACAGTAAATACCAGCTTTTAAGATGGAAACCACCATGGCAATACACATTGGTGATATTTCTCATGGGATTGGTTCTGGAGTCTGAGGCCCTTGATGGTTGGCCTGGGAAAGCGGCAAGGCAATTGTTCGCTTCTAACTCCCCCACTCTATTTATACACCACTATTGAAAGTTAGAGGCTTTCTCCCGGGGCTTGGCCTCTTCAATGGTGTGCAAAACACAATTCCCACTAAGATGCCACTTGAAGTAAGGAAACCGTATTCATATCCTGTGAGCCAATGTGGATTTTTCCACTCATGCCCATTTAAATGTCTCAGTTCCTGAACGCAAGGATGGGGGTGTCAGAAGCTTAGTGTTTCCAGGATTTGGGATCGGGGAATCCTGTGAGTGCTGTCTCATGACTTGAGGAAATTTATCTATTCTGAGAAACTCATAGTTATTTATCCCTAAAATAATTACTCATTCTAATTTGAGAAAGAGTCATTAGAAAGACAAGAGTCTTGTTGCAGTGATTCATTTCTTTCTTTCATGGGGATTAAGTGCACTACTGGACAAAGTACAATGTGAGTTGCATCATTTCACACTACAAATGAGAGCAATATGAGATATTAAGGAATGGACATTTTCCAAAGTCTAATTCTGCTTTGTGTCAACAACAGGATTAACTTTGAGGGTGTTCTTTCTCTCTCTCCTTTTTTTTTTTTCTT
Source organism: Phacochoerus africanus (assembly GCF_016906955.1). Classification (NCBI taxonomy): domain Eukaryota; kingdom Metazoa; phylum Chordata; class Mammalia; order Artiodactyla; family Suidae; genus Phacochoerus; species Phacochoerus africanus. The sequence goes on from NC_062545.1 coordinate 71,742,286, forward strand.
AAATTTATCCATTTCCAATGCCATGTGCAAGGGGCTCTCAGAAATGGAACCAGGACAGAAAACATGTGGTGAAACCTCCTGTTTCTCATCTCACAGAGGGCACTTAATTGGTGGTCCTCTGAGGCTGGCCTTTGTACGAATTGTGGGAACAAGACTTAGGGAGAGGGACTGTCCTGAAGTGAAGAAGCTTGGGCCATCTGCGTGCATTAAGACATACACCACATGGTGACCAGGTAGAACCCAAACACTCTTCTGAAAGAGGCAAAGACAGCTTTATGAAAAAGGCAGTAAGGTCGTGAGACCAGTGTGTGCGTGTGAGTGTGTGTGTACGTGTATGTCTAAAATTAGGGAACAGGATGATTGGAAACTAGATGATCTATATAGAATAATAATACAGAGAGCAGTCAAGAAAAATATGAAGATGGAAATGTGAATACAAAGGTGTAGAATTAGTAGAAGACAAATGCCTTCAATGAGTACATTTTATCTTTGAGCTCAGTGCACCTTGTAAACCCTTTCGGTTATTGGCAAGAAAACTTTGGGAGTAAAATGGATTTTTTTTTTTTTAAATTTTATGGCCACATCCATGTAACATGGAAGTTCCTGGGCCAGGGATTGAATCTGACCTATGTTGCTTTTGCAGCAGTGCTGGATCCTTTAACCCACTGTGCTGGGAAGAGGATCAAACTTGCACCTCCACAGCAACCTGAGGTGCTGCATTCGGATTCTTAACCCACTGTGCCACAGTGGGAATTTCTATATTCCTTTTATAATCAATAGCAACTTGCTTTGGTTTAGGAATAAGAAATCTTTTGGAGGGTGCTAGTAGTTAGATGGATGTTAAGAGATAAAAGTTTTTTCCTGGCCCTATCATTAGACAAGCCACCTGGTATCTCTGGGCCTCAGTTTTTACATCTGTGAAATGGGTTAAAAGAGCCTAAATTTCCTCCCATTGCTGAGATAATCAACATAAAACTATTTTTAGGAGCATTTTGGACTTTTATTCTTATAAACATGAATGTTCACCCACTATTCTGATTCACTGTAACTTCTGATATATTTTCTTCAGAATATAACTGTAAAAGATTTCTGTTTCTTTCCAAAAAGTCAGGCTACCATTTAAGAGACAAAATCTCCTCAAAATGAAGTAAACAGAAGTACTTGGATTATGGGTTACAAATTGGTATTATTGCTGTTATCTGATGCTTTAGCTGTTTGTTTCTAAACCTTTGCACTTATACCTAATTCCTTTACCTTGCTGTATTTCTTCAAGCTAATTAAAGATAATCTGTTATCTATTCTTGGGTTACAAAAGAAAAGAAAGAAGAAAGAATGATAGATGGTGGATTAATGGATGGAAGGAAGGAAGGAAGGAGACATGAAAAATTTTAGGATGTCTGTTGTTAGTGTTTTACATGTTATTCTATCACTCTCAAGCTAGATTAATAAACTAAAGCAGATGACAGACAGTGTTTCTCTTGGAGGATGTGTGGGAGTGAGAGCTACTTTAGTCCAAAACATAAACACATAAGCCTATACATTTACTAACCTCTCTTTCCTTTCCTAAAAGCAGAGCCTCACACAAGTCTACACTTCTTTATGCTTCCTTACCTTTCATTAACTCCTCACCTTCCCCACACCTGACTTCTGAGCCCACCCTAGCACTGAATCTGTCTTGGCCAATGGACACAGCTCACCACTCTCTAGCGCAATTAACACCATGTTTTCCTTCCTGAAAATGCTGTCTATCCTAACATACCATGACACCAATCTTTCCTGTTTTTTATTTTCTCTACTTCTTGGTCATCTATTAGAATTCCTCTTTGTCTGCCCAGCCCTTAAATGTCTGTGTTTACCAGCCCGGTCCTTGACCCTCTTTATTCCTTACATGTTCTTGCTGGGTGATTCTCCTCCCACAATTCTTATCTCAAGTCTAGATCTCTTCTCCGAAGCTCCAGGCCAATGTTTCCTTCCAGCTGCCTTCCAGAATTCTTCACCCACAAGCATCTTATATGCAAACATTTAAAATCCAACTCTTGATCTTCCATCCAAACCCACTTCTCTTCCCGCAATTTCTGTCTCAGTAAATGCCCCACCACCCACTGAATCATCCAACACAACCTGGAAGAATCTCCTCATCCCTTACTCCTGGTCAATTATCCAGCCCATCCTTTCTCTCTGTTTCCATGCTCAAGGTTCAGGACTTGGTTGTTTCTCAGTTGAATTACTGCTAAGGCCAGTCCTTTCTTTTTTGTGATCTATTTTCCAATATGCAACCAGAAATATTTTTTCTTAAAAGATCATCAGAGTTCCCATTGTGGCTCAGCAGGTTAAGAACCTTACTAATGTCCATGAGGATGCAGGTTTGATCCCTGGCCTCGCTCACTGGGTTAAGGATCTTGCATTGCCACAGCTGTGATGTAGGTAGCAAATACGGCTTCGATCTGATGTTGCTGTGGCTTTGGTGCAGACTGGCAGCTGTAGCTCTGATTTGACCCCTAGCCTGGGAATGTCCATATGCCGCAGGGGTGGCCATAAAAAGAAAAAAAAAAAAAGATCATCTAACAATGTCATCCCACCCCTTCCTTCCCAATGTTGGATGCTGGAAACCTTTCTGTTTAACTTCATGTTAAAAATCTGAACTCTTTGCCCTGATTTTCTAGTGCTTCTTCACCTCCCTCTCATCCATCTCTCCAGTTTGTCTTCCAGCACACACCCTCTGCCCTGCCAACTTGTATTCATTGAAGTCTCATGAGCCAGCCATGCTCTTTCAATAGCTATGTTTAACAAATAGTCTTTACTGACTGATGAGTCTGGAACATCTTCTCCCAAGCTTGGCAGATGTGTTGGGTTTCCCCACTGGTCTTCTACATCCTGATGAGGAACTGATGAAGATGAGGTCTGGGTCTTACACCTCTCACTCCAGTGCTCCTGGCAGTTCTGAATGAAGCAAAACTCAGTGCATGAGTTGAGATCTATTTTTTTTTTTTTTTCGTGTTTGGCTGCACCCATGGCATATGGAAGTTCCCGTGACAGGGATCAAATCAGACCTTTGACACAGCTGTGGCAATATGGGATCCTTAATCCACTGTACCACAGAGAGAACTCCCTGAAATGTAGTTTTTAAATTTCACCTTGCTTATAGAAGTTATTTTAAAATTGCTATATGATTAAAGTATGTTTTATTTCTTCTTCTGATCTTAGTTTTTGTTTTTTGTTTTTTGTCTTTTTGCCTCTTTTTTTTTCTTGAGCTGATTCTGCGGCATATGGAGGTTCCCAGGCTAGGAGTCGAATTGGAGCTGTAGCCACCGGCCTACGCCAGAGCCACAGCAACACGGGATCCGAGCTGCGTCTGTGACCCACACCACCTCTCACGGCAACGCCGGATCCTTAACCCACTGAGCAAGGCCAGGGTTCAAAACCGCAACCTCATGGTTCCTAGTCGGATTCGTTAACCACCGCGCCACAACAGGAACTCCCTTCTGCTCTTAGTTTTATTAAATTATATACTTATTGTTTATTTCTGATAAACTTAATTTTTGTTTATTCCTATGTTCCATTCCTAACAGACTTAAATCATTTCCTTCAATGATCATCTACAATTTCTTTTAGAAGATCCCAACCAATAAACATGAAGTATTCAGACTTTTTGCTTTACTATTCTGATCACAGTATAAAAACTTAGCTGCTTGCTGTCTAACTAAGAAAAAGACAAATGATAAAATGTCAAATAAAATGACAAGTGTAGATTTTCTTTCAAGAGAATATTTAAAATTCTTCTGCCTTTCTTAGTAACTAACATCCCTCCTTGATTTATTTTATGGATAAAGAACAAAACTTATCACACTCGATTGTTTCTGCTCACGTATTTGCCTGGCTCCCCCTTTCTCTGTGAGTCCCACCAGGGAGGGACTATGTCTATGTTTTCAACACTATATCTCCAGCACCAAGCCTTACCCACAGTTGGCTCTTAAAAAACATTTTAAAATGAATGTTGAAATATCTTGTTTTTGTTTCATCTTATGAAAGTCTGATTTTTATACACATAAAAGACAAAGTCAATCTGCCAAAGATGAGAGAAGAGTCATTCAAGGTCACAAAAATTTTCCTGGACCAACTCTTTATCATGAAATGCCAAAAAGTTTTTTGTTTCCCCCAATATCATTTTATTCTAAGTTTGCCTCTTATACATAGCTTGTTGAAAGTTTTGCAACTCAAAGAAAGCTTTGGGTCAATCATAGCCAGTCCACTAAATGAATCTGGGATGAGTTTAGGACTGATTAAACTTGGCAAGCATCTCTGTAGGAAGTGAGGCTCAACATGGTGAATTTCTATTTCTAAGTCAGAGAAGCAAAGACAAAGTCTTCAAGAATTACTCTACCTCTAACAACACGAATATTGGTTTCAGAAGTATCCATTAGCCCTAACAGATTTTTCAACAATAAACGTTCCCAGTATTATAAGTTTTCCTTCTGCTCTTCCTTCATTAGTGAGCATTCATCAAGAAGTCATACCACATCAAGAGATGACCATAATAGACTCAATATTCTCCATGTTAATACCATTCCAGCAAGCCATTGTCTTCACATTCATGATTGTTTAAAAAGAGCAGAGTCTTTTTCAGTCTGTGCCTCTGGTTAGGAGAGAATAGGATAAACCCCAAGTTACAAAAAGTGACATTTTTGTTTCCTGATTCAGCATGAGGAAAGCCAGAATCTGCAACTCCCGTGTTTTCCCCGGTGTGGTGGGACCCTAGAGCCTAAGGCCTGATCCAGACAAAGGTATTGCCAAAATGGAATGAGATAGCCTGCAAGGTGGCCGCAATGCTTGGAATGGCCAGAACAGATTCCATCTTGCTGGGAAATGTCACTCCGTTTTGTAATAAAGCTGGAAAGACTTTCCAACCAAGAGGCTTTCAGTGAAGAAAAGCTTGGCCTGCATTCCAAACGCAGGAAGAAAACAAGTTCGATAACTGTTTATAATAACGGATCCAGTGAAAAGGGGCCTCTGACAACCATAAACATTTACTTTATTCTGTGTGTTTGAGATGGGAAAGGACACACTGAAAGTCAGCCAAACATGGTCAGTATTAGTCTCTGCAAAGTTCCTGAATCTTGGGTTGAGAACATTCTCTAACAGCTTTCGATTCTATTCCTCACATTGATTGACTGTGGGCAGTCAGAGAAAAAAGTGAGGACAAACTAAAAGAGCATAAAAATCCACACCCTTCCTGTGCAACTTATGTGATGCTCTTCCTTTTTGCTAATTCTGTTGTCTCAGTTCTGTCTGATCTCAAGAGCCAACTCCTCTCCAACCTGACTAGATGTCACCTCCTGCACTTCACACTCTCAGAAACACAGTCATGTTCTGCCTTACATGACTGTCACATGTGTCCTTACACTTTTGAGCTCCACACAGACATCCAAACTTATCTCTGCAACACCTACAGTCGTTCCTCTGCAATGGAATCTTTCTAGAGTAACCAACCTTTTTAAAATTTGTGAGCATTTGATCACACTATAACTGGTATAAAACATACTAAATTGCTACAAATAATGAAATTTATGTTGAACATAGACACATTTAGTAATATCTTTAATATCATTTAGTAATATCTTTAATGTAGGTGATTTCCATAAATGAAAACATTAATATGAAAATGCCACAATTATCTTCTTTTGCTCTTTTTTATTTTGTTGATTTCTAGAGTCTATAAGTAGCATTTCTGCTGATGATCTTTCCTGATACTATTACTGCTTAACTCTAATGGTCCTTTAAAATTTTTTTAACTTACTTTTTAAAAAGTAAAAAAAAAAAATTAAAGTATAGTTCATTTACAATGTTGTACCACTTTCTGCTGCACAGCAAAGTGACCCAGTCATACGTACATATGGATTCTCTTAAAAATGCTACTTGCTGGTCTATCCCAGGAGACTGGATATATTTCCCTGTTTTAGACAGTAGGACCTGGTTGCTTATTCATTCTAAATGTAATAGTTTGCATCTACTAAGCCAAAACTCCCAGTCTATCCCTGTAATGGTCTTTTTTAGATATATTGTAATTCTTACATTAGTTTAATATTTTCCCTCATAACACCTGGGTGGGGTTCCTTTATTTCCAATCCCCACTGCTGTCACTCCTCTAGGTATTTTATTCAAGCTGTCATTTTTTATTTGGTTTGCCCTCTGATTCCAAATACCTAAGGACCCCTGTCCTTTAATTCAGTGGTAAATATTTGGGTTTCAAGGGACTTAAAGCAAAAGAAATTAGGCCCCTTGTGTGATAGAGGAGATGGAGGGGACTGTTTGATTACCATTATGAAACAGGAGACCCAGATTAGAGGCTAGAAAGAAAGGGGAATGGAGAGGATTGGAGGAAAGGAACACTGGCTAAAATTATGAGAGTCTTGTTGGTGGAAGAAGAGTCATAATCCATGTGTGTCTGGCTCTGACATCTGCTGAAGTTCTAGCTGGGACTAAAGCACAGACATGGGAGTGGGCAGGGGAGGAAGAGCCTGCCAGCTGTGGGCCATCTCCTAAGAAGGGTGCCAGTAGACCCTATGGCAGTGGCCAAGGGGTAAAGTCAAGTCTGTGGCTGGCTAGAACCAAAGGCTAAACATCAAGTTTAGTCATGAGGAAGAGCCAGGCTGCAGGGAATCCTGGGTAGAGGATGTGCTTATTTTCTAGCAGGTGATATTGTCAGATTCAAGGAGATCTTTCTGTGCCAAGAGGGAGCCCCTTGAGTGGCCAAAGGTTCAGAGATCACACAGGATTGCAATGCCAAGTAGAAACCAGAATACAACCCAAAATACAGACTGAGGGACTGTGTCAAGAGATGAGGGAGGCCACGGTGACTCAGTGCACACAGGGAAACATCAACCCCACTGGAAAGGGGACATTGGTGCCAGCACCACCCCCTCAGGGCAGATGGAATTCCAAGTTGGTTTCTTTTGCTCCAGTTAATGGGCAGGGCTAGTACAGGGCCCATTGTACATGTATGGCATAACTCAGGAATAGGCAGGTAGTAACACAAGAAAGAAAGGCAGGAATTTGATGTGGGCCTTCGACTCTCCTATCATCCCCGTGGACCTGAAGTGCCCTGAAAACTCTAAATATACTGTTCAAGTCCCAGATCTGACATGTATGCTTTACTCAATTCCCCATGCATAGTGGGCACTTGACAAGAGATAGCCATCACCACTGTCATTATTGTCATTACGACTATTATTTCTTTCAGGGTCAATACCATGATCTTAGCGTTACATGGTAACCCTCAACTCCCTTAAAATGCTGTCCAACTGCCCATCATAATAGACCAACATTGTTTTCAAATGTTTTTCACTGTAAAATTAGACACAGTATTTTAGACAGCACATAACTTAGAGGCTTATCAAAATTCTTTGAATAATGTTTAAAATATAAATTGGGTGGACCAGTTCCAGTGCTTTTGGCTGGAAAAAGGAGAAAATCACTCTCCAACTGGCTTAAAAAATAACAGGAATTATCTGGCTCATGTGATGAGAAGTCCACAGGGAGATCTGACTTCAGGTGTGGCCTGGTCCAGCAGTTCAATGATATAACCAAGGAACAGGGTTTTTTTCTCCTCTTCTTTCTTGCCTTCTGAGGTTGGCGTGTCTCTGGGGCAAGCTTGCCAGAGTTGCTAGGCTACACACATGTTTATTTATGTACAGCAGGGAAGAGAATATCTTTGCCTTAGCATTCTAGAAACTGTCTGGCACTTCACTCTGAGTGGATCATCTTCAGGACTTGCCCACTCAGGAGCCAATCACTTTGTTGATTGGCTAAGAGGTCACATGTTCAACCCTGGATCCTGCGGTGATGCCAGTTTCCCCAGAACCACGTGAATTCTAAAATGGAATTGGAGCTGTGGGGAAGGATGAAGGAAGAAAGGGCTACTGCAAGGCATCAATCAGGGTCCTAAAGTGCAAACAAGAAAGTAGCTCTAGTTAAGCAAAGAAACTGATTAGATACAATGAGTAGATCAACAAACTGTCAAAAAGCCTGGCAAACCAGCTTGGGTAAAAATGCATGCGTTAATTTGCTAAGGCTGTATCTACAAAATGCCGTAAACTTGGGGCTTCAATAAACAAATAGAAAACCCCTATCATCTCAAAGTTCTTGAGGCTAGAAGTCTGAGATCAAGGTGTCAGCAGGATTGGTTTCTTCTGTGGGCCGTGAGTGCAAATCTTTCCCAAGCCTCCCTCCTAGCTTCTGGTGGTTTGCGGACAATATTTGGAATTCCTTGGCTTTTAGATGCACCACTGCAATCTCTGCCTTCATCCTCACTTAGAGTTCTTTCTGCATGCACATCTGTCTCTGCATCCATGTTTCCCCTCTTTATAAGGACACAGTCTTACTAAACTTGGGCCCATCCTGATTATCTTAACTTGATCATCTACAAAGATCCTATTTACAAAAAGATCCCATTCATTGGTAGAGGGGGTTAGGCTTCAAAATCAATGGATAAGTGTATAAGAATCAGCTCACAACATGGCAATCAGGTGGCTAGGTACCCCCTGTGACATCTCAGCCACTAGACACTTGATGCAACATTTTCTAGCTCTGGAGGCCCCCAAAACTGCCCTGCCTCACAGTGTCACTCCCTTATGCCAGCTCCTTAACATCAGGCTGTGGATAGAGGGAACATCTGACTCCTTCTCCTTCTCCAAGATTCACAACATTTTATGTTCTCCCAACACAGCAAAGTCTTCAGTTGCTGGGCACAGCCAAAAATGAAAACTGTCCACTACAGGTAGCAACCAACAAACTACCATGTGGTAAAAGTGGCTTCTCTCCTGATCTGTATAAGAAGAGATTGGGGAAAAGGTATGTGCTGTGTTCTGAACCCACTAGGAGATCTGATTCTGCTGTAGTGAAAAGCAGCAGAAATGGTTGGCTGGAAAGCCAAAGACAAACTCCTCGTCTGCACATTGTCCTTGAGGTGACTCAGTTCATCTTCCTCTACCTGGGGATGCAGAGAGACAGTGTTCAGTGGTCCTTTGATGCTGGGCAGGGCGCCCAAGTGGAGCTCAGCCAAGCCATGCTCAGGTGTGAGGGCTTTGGCATATGGTGTGGCAGAAGGACAGCAGAGCCATAGTCCGAGTTGTCCTGGTGCCTGCACACTGGCAAACTCATGGGACATCTTGATTAGCCCCAATCCACCACTGACCTTCGTGATATTGAAATAGCTCTAAGAAACAGCTCTAAGAAACCTGTGTATCTGAGATAAGCCTACTCAATGACAGGCTAAATCTTATGTTCTAATCCAGCTATGGTTCATCTCCTTTGCTAACTGTTTATGTGTCCACTTCACTTACAAGGTTGTAACTTTCTGGAGGTGAGAGGATGTCTCATTTATCATAGTGTTTTCAGTGCCAAGGATAGTACCTGCACACTTCTAGTGCCCAGCAAATGTCAGATGAGTTAGTAAATGGATCGATCAACAACATTGGGGTTCGGTGTGTGTTGATTTGGAGGGTGAGGCAGAGAGAGAACTTATTCAACAACTTTCTTTTTTAAAAAAAGAATTATTTTTTATTAGAGTATAGTTGATTTACAATGTTGTGTTAATTTCTGTTGTACAGCATAGTGACCCAGTCATACACACACACACACACACACACACATATTTTTTTTTTCTCATACTGTCTTCTATTATGTTCTACCCCAAGAGATTGGACATAGTTCTCTGTGCTGTACATTCTAAATGTAATAATTTGCATCTACCATCCCATTGCCATGCCCCCTCCCTCAACAGCTTTCAAAGGCTCTCAGTTTGAGAAGAAAATATCCTTTGAGCAGTTCTACTCTCTTGCTCCATAACTGGGCCTTAGTTTCAGCACAGCCATGGTTTATAGTAAACTGATGGGAAACAGAGGTCTTAGGATATATATTTTCTGCCCCAGAAACACAGGTCTTGCTTGGCCTGTGTTTGTGTCTCAGAGGTTGCAGAGGTTTCTAACACTGGAAGGTTAGGGCTACTTTTGTTCCTTCTCCAATGAGAAACCCTAGCAACTAGCAGAGATTTTGCTAACAGATTTTGACAAATCTGACAAATTTAACCTTCAATAGAAATTCTGCCCACAGATTTTGCCAACTTATACCTTCCTAATGTGACCCTGAAGAAAATTTTCATTATACCTGTTCCAGATGATGACTTATTGGTATTTTTTTTAACTCATATCCTGAAAATCAAGTAAACAATAAGCCCCCAAAGCAATAAAAATCATTTAAAATTTGAAGTGAGAATGAATTTAAAATGTTTTAGTGTATGTTAAATTCAACTCTGAAAATACATTAGGTCAGCCTTTTGAATTTGTTTTCCCTCGTAGTTCTAGAGGCAAACAAGAATTCATTTCAAACAAAAATCTGTCTTACTTGGACAATACAAGTTTGAACTTAGAAAAAAACATGTTTTTTAAATTAAATTTCCTTTGAAAAACAAAGGCTTAAGTTAAGGGGAGAATGTTTTGGAAAACTTGAAGTTTCAAAAACAAAACTTGAAGGAAAATAAAAATGGTTTTAGGGCTTTCTGAAAAATCCCCAATTCTGCTGATCCCCCCTCCCCCATTCTTAACAAGATGGGTCTAAAGGAGCTTTGGTGGCGTTTGCAGTACCAACCCAGAAATGGAACATTTTAGAAGTGCCAATAAAGCGTTAATTACTCTTTTCATTATTATCTTGATACTTCTTTTTATCCTTGTTTGTAATTTTCAATTAAGATGCAAATGACTCAATGTTGCACATTTTAAAATATCGGATGCTTCTTAGCATAGAGCGAGTGCATTTGAATGACCAGTACTAATCAGATGTATACAAACTGAACACGTCAATCACTTTTTATCCTAAATTATCCATATGAATTTTTTAATATTTGAAAAAAAACCCTGATCTACAATTTAAAAAAAAACTTTAAAATGTTATTTAACAAGCACATTCTCAAGCGTTATTTATGTATATGGCATGTTAATTATGTATATGGCATGTTAATTATGTATATGGCATGTTAATTATGTATATGGCATGTTAGGTGCATGCCCCCAAAGAAAGATTTGTTTTTAATGATTTTTATTTTTTTCCGTTATAGTTGGTTTACTGTGTTCTGTCAATTTTCTTTTTTTATTTATATAATTTTTTTTTTATTTTCCCACTGTACAGCAAGGGGGTCAGGTTATCCTTACATGTATACATTACAATTACATTTTTTTCCCCCACCCTTTCTTCTGTTGCAACTTGAGTATCTAGACAAAGTTCTCAATGCTATTCAGCAGGATCTCCTTGTAAATCTATTCTAAGTTGTGTCTGATAAGCCCAACAATTTTCTACTGTATAGCAAAGTAACTCAGTCTCTCTCACACACACACACACACACACACACACACACACACACACACATTCTTTTTCCCACATTATCCTCCATCATGCTCCATCACAAGTGACTGGATATAGTTCCCAGTGCTGTATAGCAGGATCTCATCCCAAAAGAAAGATTTTAAAAAGATATTCCTAAATATCTTTGGTGTGTTAATCTACTCATATCTTAACTCAGACCCAGCTCCTAGGTGTCTAGATTCATTTTCTACTTCATTTTTAGGAAGGCGTCATTTTCCTTGTACAGTTCCTATGACTATTCTCCAGTTCTAAAAATCTTCTATTCATCAGTCTCATTGCATAAAATTCTTGCCTATGTTACTATAGCAGGCTTTAATAAACAGACCTATCAGCATCCTCATGAGTTTATAGTAATCACATTCTTATTATTACATCTCAGGATGGCTTGGGTAGGGGTAGTAAACTCAAATGCATTTATTAACCAGGAGGATAACAGAACGTGTGAAATAAAAAAAAAAGGGGAGGGGGGGGAATTGTAGGCCTTTGACAAACTGAGGCATATATGCTTTGCCTAAAGGCATTTAAATTCACTTAAGAACATGATGCCAGCCTAACTGAATAGAGCAGTTGATTTTGATTTTCTCTCTTAACATTTTGGACAATGGTAAGACAATACAGTCCTTGCCCTTTTCAAACACAAATACAAAGATTTCTTGTCAGTTGCTTACTCTTGAGTATGATAAAAATTAGTATGATAAAATGTTTTCTAATGAGAGTTCTGTTAACTGAAATAATAAAAATATTAGTAACTGAAAAGTAATTTTCTTTCTTTTCTTTTTCTGTTTAAGGCCACACCTGTGGCATATGGAAGTTTCCAGGATAGGGGTCGAACTGGAGCTGCATGCAGCTCCCAGCCTATGCCACAACCACAGCAATGCCTGATCTGAGCTGCATCTGTGACCTATGCTGCTGCTTGCGGCAACACCAGAATCTTAACCCACTGAGTGAGGCCAGGGATCAAACCTGCATCCTCATGGACACTCTGTCGGGTTCTTAACCCACTGAGCCACAACGGAGATTCCTGAAAAGCAATTTCCATTACCAGATTGACCCTCAGAGTCTTATGGCATATAGAATTCCTAGGAACTATTATGATTGCGCTGCCCTTTTATTTATTTTTTATTACAAAGTAATTGTTTGAGAGCTTTTGTGGGCATATTCTTGCCCACTGTACTTACTATATATCATTAGACATGGTGTTTGTTTTCTATAGTGTTGACTCCAAACTCAACCCAATAGTCTTCAAATTCTTATCCCTGAATTCAGCCCCAGTTCAGGAAGAATGCTCAATTTACCACCACAGAGAAGGAGTCAATCTCGAAAGAATAATGGGAAAGAACAACAGCTGCTTTAAGCAAATCTTACAAACACAATTTAGCACAGACACAGAACAGGAAGAGAAAATAAAGACTGACTAATCACCAATGGACCAGCGTGTGCCCCGAAGCCTTGAATCTGGAAATTATTAATTCCTATTTTTTCTCTCACCTCCCCAAAGGTTCAGTGAGTACACTCATGTCTGGAGTAAAATGCACACAGATGCATTTTCACCACAGCATCTGGTTCTCTGGGAACTGCGTTGCCTGTTTTCTTGCTGCCTCTAACCTTTCATCTGCAGTATTGTTCTGGCAGCCAAAGATGTGTCTGAATTACTCTGTGTTTTCAGGAATCCCACTTTCTCTTCACTCATAAAATCTGCAACCTGGTGTGGGGCTGTTTGAAGTAGATTTCCTGAGTCTGTCCATTGTGGGGAGAGTAATGGAACGATTCACTTTGGATCCACCCATATTCCAGCTCTCATCCCACCCAGAGACTGGGCTTTCCTTTTGTCCAATGGTCTGTAGCTAAAACCACAAATCCTCTAGTGACCAGTGAAATCATGTCTTTGTTGTCTTTGTCCAATGAAAGAGGTAGCTATTAGATCTCTGTTCTTTTGTGCAAATAATCCAATGAAGTGAATGTAAAAAGGAAAGCCCACCGAGTTTTGAAGAGCACAAGTATTCAAGTTTGACAGATACTTTAGATTTATGATACTATTGCTGGTGTCAAACCTAGATGCTTGGTTACATGAAAAACATCTTTGAAATAGCAACCTTTTTAAGAAGAGGAGGAAGAGCCTCAAATATGTATCTCTCAAGTAAGTGTCTTCCTTTCCTGAACCAGAACCAAATATGTTACATAATGTGAATAAGATAAAACCACAATCACTGGTCTTCCTCCTCCAAACGGAGGTGACTTCTTAAAATGGCATGGCCTCATTACACCATTTTCAGTGTTAAGAATCATGTGGAATATCATCGCCACGATGATTAAGATTTTCCAAAGAATGTTCTATAAGTCCTTGTAGCAACAATTTCTCTATTTCCATTCTAGGCTGTGGGAAGGTTACTTAGGGTTCAGTATTTTTTTTTTTCTTCATTCTCAAATGGTATACTCCTGTACTCTTTTTTTTTTTCTTTCAAACAGAGCATTTAGGTAAGGATCCTATAGCAATTAAATTAAAGTAACTAGATCCATCAACTTCACACTGATTAGATGTAACCCTGGATATTTAATGAGTCCTTGTGACTCTGTACACTGCGAAGTACTTTTCTAATCTTTTGAAGTCACGTATTAAAGATGTTCTCAGAGGGAGAAGCTGAGCTGCACAATGCTATGCACATCTATTCTCCCAATAAAACACTATGAATCATATGGACATATAGATATTTGTGAGTGGTGCTTGTTATCATAGATAAATATTAAACTAAAATTTACCTTTGGAAAGCTTGTATGCTAACCAGCTATTCAAGATAAACAAGTGCATTTACTCAAAAGAAAAAATTTATGTTTCTCAAAGCACTTGAGCAAACCAGAAAATAATTCTATATTAAAATTTTTAAAAATTCATTCCATCTTTGAGGATAAGATTGAGAATCTTAAGGTCACAGTTTTACGTAGTCATTTGTATGAAATTAGTAACACATCAATTTTGTCTTAACTTCATTAATAACTAATGTTTATCTAGCACTTTCATTTACCCCGTTTGAACCTCATGCATGTAAAGAAAGGTGGGCTCAAAAAATTTAAGTGATGCTCTTTAAGGTAGTTGAGAGTAATAGGTGGAAATGGAATTGAAATCCCTATGTCTGACTCCAGAGCCCATGGAATGGTCTTTCTAACAATGGTTTCAATGACCCACTGAAAGAAATACACAGATAACCATATTTGAATTACAAGTTTTACAAATTAATGCTTATCCTTATTATGAGTAAATCACTTCTATTTTAAAGTTGTGTGTATGTATTGAAACTGGTTACAAACCACATCTTAAACTGGTTTTCCATTGAATGGATCCCAATTCACAAATGGGCTATGATCCACAGCAGGACTGTCTCATGCAACCTGTGTATTTTCAAAGGGTTCCATGCTCAGAGGGGCTCTTGGATTAATGTTCTCAGGTTGTCATCTGAAAACCTTAATGCTAAGTTTATCCTTGAATTGTGTTTTCGAAGTGAAGTCCAATGGGACAAAGAGCATGAACTTAAACAGAGATAGGCGAAATCTGTATCTGCTACTCCTCTCCTAATTATGTACTGCATTCATGATGCCTCATGAGCACAGAGTTCTGGTGGCTCAGCATTGGGTGGGGATTCAGTGATACTCATCGTGCTTTCTCTGTGACTGAGTAAGTGGGCCTGCTGACAGCCTGGAGAGGCTATGCTTTCAATTTAAACCTGAATTTGCTTCACAGGAGAAGCAAGGCAATGATAATTTAAGAAATACAAATTACCAAGTAGCCTTATCATATCCTTTCTTACTCACATTACTTCCCTGTATTAGCCAACCACTTATGCTGAAAATGATGTCATAGAAGGAAAGGGTAAGATAGGGCAATCCAGAGTGCCTTTTCCTTTCAGTCCATCCTTAATCATCAGTGGGGCAGAGAGAGGGGGAGAGAGTGCTGGTAGAAAGTGTGTGTGTCAAGAAATGTAATAAAAAACAGTTGACTTAAACTGTTTTATGCAGTTTATCAGATGTTTTGGTAAGAATGAAATACATAAGCCTGCATTGGTTATGAAATGCAAATTATGTAATTTTGGTGATTCTGCACGGAACAAAGACGAATGATAAAATTCATGCAAATAGTTTAAATATTCTTTTCTTAGAATAACACTGAATAGCAAATAAAAACCCATGACAAACTGAGAGGGAGAGATCACCAAAAGAAAACAAAAAGCTTTTTTTAGTTCCATTAATGGTACAGTTTTCCTGGTTTTTGAATAAGGGGCCTGGCATTTTCATTTTGCTCTGGGTCCTGAAAATTATGCAGCTGGCTCTAGTAGGTTTAATGTGGATCTAAATGCAATGTCTGTGTCCTTATCTCTGGAACCTGTGAATATTACCTTATATTGCAAATGTGTAAATATCACTTTATTTGACAAAAAGAGTAAATATTACCTTATATGGTGAAAGACATAATTAACTTTAGGATCTTGAAAGGAGGGCTCCATGCAGGATTCTCCAGGTGGATCCTAAGTCCTTAAATGCAATATATGTGTATAAAAGAGATATACAGAGAAGGGGAGGAGACAATGGGATGGATTGGGATGACGTAGCCAAAGCCAAGGAAGGCTTGGGGCCATTAGAAGCTGGAAGACACATGGAACAGAATCGCCTCTAGGGTCACTGGCTAGAGCCCAGCCCAGCAGACAGCTGGCTTTTAGATACCTCATTTCCACAACCATGAGAGAAAAAAAAAAAAAAAAAGAAAGAAAGGCTATTGTTGCAAGCCATCCAGCTTGTGGTCATTTATTACAGAGCCCTAGGAGACCAGCACCCTGCCTCTTCTTCGGTGAAGTTTTCTCCAACAAGACATGTGGACCTTGCTTTACAAGAGCATAGAGATCCCTCCCTTCTCTTGATGTGGTTGCTCTGCATCCCTCACCAGGAGGACAGTGGTTTCTGATCACTTCACACATGAATTTTGCCCCTTTCTCTTGGCTCTGGTCTCTGAATTCCTTGGGAATAAAGAACATGTCTCAGTGGTCATCCCCTCTAGACCATCTTGGACAATGCTAATTTCACAGAAAATTCTCAGTGGATTCCTACTGATTGACCAGTGGCTTTAAATTCTACTGAGGTTTTTGTTTTTATTTTGTTTTGTTCTATTTTATTTCTACTTACCATTTAGAGGACTCATACAAGGAAACTAGTCTCTCACCCCTATATGAAAGGAACAAGAATATTTGGTATTGAATCTCAGACTAATTTATTTTAACAAAGTCACTATTGTACAAAAGCCTAAAAATGATTTAAATCCAAAATATCTAATAACCTTACTTTTGCTATGAAAGAAGGCCAGTCCCAGGTAGCAGAGCACCAGAGGCCTTTCTTCTGTTGCATCAGTTATTGTTGCTCTGATCACATATAATAGAACTTAAGGCTAATAGGAGAGACATTGAGGGACAAGGACTTTTCCGTATTTTAATCACAACTTGGACAAGAGCAGACTGCATAGTAGATAGAGTATACAAGTCTTGCTTAAAGGATAAATGGACCTTAATTTAAGCGTATTTTAATTGTGTGGATTTTTTTTTTTAAATTTAGAAGATGGTCTAAATTAAATTTAGTTAAGCAAATATTTATTGAGCATCTTTTCTGGAAGACACCCTTATCAGGCAGCTGTGGGCTGCACAAAAATGAGTAAGACATAGTCCCTGTCTAGAAATGACTGATTTTTTAGCAAAGGCAAGCAATGACATAAATAATTTCAATGTGGTAATGAAGTCTACAGACACACACACACACACACACACACACACACACATAAAAGGCATGAGAAGGAAAGTAAATAATTCTCAGAGGAATGATTGGGATGGGTCCATTAGAGATTGGGATATTTGGATCAAATCTCAAAGGATGGAAATGTTGTCTTGTTGTCACTAGCTGAATAATTTCAGAGGAAGTGTACTCTAGGAAGAGACCTCACACAAATCAGGAGAATGTAAGCATTGTGGTCTCTGCAGAGTCCTGCTGATACATTAATAATGTTCTAGAGGGTGCGTTGGAGGGAAGATGTAGTGGGAGATGTGACTTAAAAAGGTGTTTGAACTTGATCCCTCAGAACCTTAAACCTTAGACTAAGAAGATTATACTTTATCCTCTAGGATGTGAGAAGATTTGCAGGTTTTTGAGCGGAGGAAACTTGTAACTGAACATTTGTGTCAGGTTAATGAGGTGTGGGTTGAAGAGATAAGGGTTTAGTTGTAAAGGGGGCTATTACATAGATCTAATGAAAAGATTACAACAGCATGGATTTGGAAAGTAGCTTGGGCAATATGAGAAAAGAGATAAAGTTGTTTGAGAGATAATTTAAAAATTAGAATCAATAGGATTTAGACACTGATGAGATATGAGAGTAGGAAGGAGTTAAAGAGAGGCCACAAAAAAAGCAGAGTAGGGAGGTTCAGTGAAGATGCAGTTCTGTAAAGAAAACTCTTCGGAAGAGCACAGGTTCAGGACATGGTAATTCTGAATTATCAGTAAATTTTCCCTTTTTTTTTTTTTTTTTTTGTCTTTTAAGGCTGCACGTGCAGCATATGGATGTTCCCAGGCTAGGGGTAGAATTGGAACCACAGCCACAGCAGTGTAGGATATGAGCAGTGTCTGACCTATACCGCAGCTCATGACATCGCCAGATCCTTAACCTACTGAATGAGGCCAGGGATCGAACCTGAGTCCTCACAGAGGCAATGTTGAGTTCTGAACGCACTGAGCCACAATGGGAACTCCCATAATATTTTCTTAAGTTAGATTTCTAAAATATATTCTGTCACAAATGGATGTGGGTGTTTTTAAAAGAAGATTGCTTTTGTTCATTTTATTTATTTATTTATTTGTTTGTTTGTTTATTTATTATTATATTCATTTTTCTTGTCTTTTTAGGGCTACACCAGCAGCCTATGGAAGTTCCCAGGCTAGGGGTTGAATTGGAGCTACAACTGCCAGCCTATACCACAGCCACAGCAATGCAGGATGTGAGCCACATCTGTAACCTATGCTGTAGCTCATGGAAACACCAGATCCTTAACCCACTGAGTAAGGCCAGGGATTGAACCTGTGTCCTCATAGGTACTAGGTGGGTTACTGCTGAACCACAATGGGAACTTCTATCAGCAAATATTTTTAATTGGAGCTCAGGAGAGGTAAAATTTGCAGTCATCAGTGTGGAGACCATGCTTGAAGCCACAGAGAGGATGAGATCCTGGGAAGAAAGTACAGAGTGAGAGGAAAGGAAGGAAAGCAGTGGGGGTGGGATATGATAGTAAATCTACCTCAGGATCCCTGAACCACAACGCTCCTGAAACTCAGAGCCAAAAAAATATATATTTTTTTTTTGGTCAGATTTTTGAAGTATAAATTCAGATAGTGGAGGTCACCTTCTAAAATTCTATCAGTTTCGATGGCTACATACAATTGGGCAAGATTACCAGAGTTAAGGTCTAGAGCATTTCCACTCCTCTCCAAAAGGTGTCACACACTCTTAAGTGTTAACATCTATCCACACCCCAGCACCTGGGCAGCAACTATTTAGTTTTCTAATTCTATATTTTCACTTTTCCACAATGTCCTATGGATGGAACCATCATAACCTGTAACCTTTTGAATTTGGCTTCCCTTAGTTAGCATAACATTCTTCAGAATCATCCAAGTTGTTAAAAGTATCAGTAGTTTATTCCTTATTATTGGTGAGCAGTATTCCTTTGTGTGGATACACCGCAGTTTATCCATTCACCAGCTGATATACAATTAGGTTGCTTCTAGTTCTTATTGATTATGAACAAAGAAAGCTGCTATAAACAGGCATATACAGACTTTCATGGAAACAATCCTCATTTTTTATTAAAGTATAGTTGATTTAGGGAGTTCCTGTTGTAGCTCAGTGGTAATGAACTCAACTAGTATCCATGAGGATGCAGGTTTGAGGGTTCCATCCCTGGCCTTGCTCAGTGGGTTAAGGATCTGGCATCCCATGAGCTGCAGTGTAGGTTACAGACATGCCTCACATCTGCCGTTGCTGTGGCTGTGGCTGTGGCTGGCAGCTGTAGCTCTGATTGGACCCCTAGCCTGGGAACTTTCATATGCTGCAGGTGCATACCCCATTGTGGTGCAGTGGAAACGAATCCGACTAGGAACCATGAGGTTGCAGTTTTGATCCCTGGCCTTACTTAGTGAGTTAAGGATCCAGCATTGCCATGAGCTGTGGTGTAGGTTGCAGATGCGGTTCGGATCCTGCATTGCTGTGGCTCTGGTGTAGGCTGGTGGCTACAGCTCTGATTCGACTCCTAGGCTGGGAACCTCCATATGCTGAGGGAGCAGCCCAAGAAAAGGCAAAGACAAAAAAGCAAACAAACAAACAAAAACAAACTTAATCCAGGCTTATCCTTGTTGCTAGAAAAATCACTTATGGGGAGCCCCCGAGGAGGTAATTTTGATAGCAGTGAGCTATGTTACTGGTTTGAACATTATCTATATATATATATATTAAAAAAAAATGTGGTTCTTCAATGTGCACTTGATTTTACTGGCATTTATTTCAAATTTTCCTGAGAAGCAAGTTCATTCTACCACTGAGGCCACTGACTTGGCTGGAAAGAACTTTTGGGCACACAGAGTGTTATTGTGGCTGGAAAAGCTTTCTCCAAGTACATGTCCAAGGGTTTTACAACACGCAAGAGTGTGCTGTCAGGACATTTTACAAGTCAGCTGATTTGGGCTGCAGCACCACAATGATTACCCTTTGCCGATGGCCTGCTGCTGGGCGCAACCCCAGCTAATCTCTCTGGGCATTCGCCCCCACCCAAACACAGAAAAGATGAATGCACTGAAATAAGGGAATCAGCATGTGGTCAGTCAGGAGTCACCACTATGCTCTCAGTCTGCGTAGATTACGAGAAAAGTTGGGGAAGGAGGGAAGAAAAAGTTTTAGTGAAACTCAGACATCTGTGCTCAGAGAACAGTTTTCTTTTTTAAGGTTTTTGTTTGTTTCTTTGTTTTGTGTGTTTTTTTTTGGCTGCACCCAAGGCATGTAGAAATTCCCGGGTCAGGGATGGAACCTGCACCACAGCAGTGACAACACCAGATCCTTAACCCACTGTGCTACAAAAGAACTCCAGAGAACCTTAATCATAGGGTATACTGTGAATCCGAGAATGATCCCTTCCTGAGTCTCTCTCTCTGCTCTTTGAGTGCACTGAAGAAACTAGGAAGCAGAAAACACACAAATGTACCCTCCCCGACCATCTCTCCTCCCTTCTTTCCTCCTTCCCTACCTCTCTCTCTCTTTCACACACACACACCCTACCTATAAATTTTGATTCATGCTAGCCAATAGCCAGCCAATCCTCCACTGTACTCACTTGGCATTGACCAAGCAAATACCTGGTATTAGGGCTGTGAGTAGCTTGTTCTCCATAGGTTCATTTCTAGAGCGGTTAGAATAAGAGTATCATATGCATGACATTACAAGACTAGAAATCTTATCTAATACTACTTCTTCTCCTTGACTTGTCTGAGATACTACACTCACAGTTCCACTTGAATTCTTAACATGTCAATTCCACACCCTAGAAAAGTTCACAAAAGAGGTTTCTGCAACCAGTGTGGTCCTGGGGAAAGATCATAGGATGTGGGATCAAAAGTGATGGGTTTAGCTCCATACCAAAAAAACAAACAACCCCATCAAAAAATGGGCAGAAGATCCAAACAGGCAATTCTCCAAAGAAGATATATAGACAGCCAAAAAACACATGAAAAGATGTTCAACATCACTCATTATTAGAGAAATGCAAATCAAAACCACTGTGAGGTACCACCTTACACCGGCCAGAATGGCCATCATCAAGAAGTCTACAAACAATAAGTGCTGGAGAGGTTGTGGAGAAAAAGGAACCCTATTACACTGTTGGTGGGAATGTAAATTGATGCAACCACTATGGAAAACAGTATGGAGATTCCTCAGAAAACTAAAAATAGAATTACCATTTGACCCAGCAATCCCACTCCTGAGCATCTATCCGGAGAAAACCATGACTCTAAAAGACACATGTATTCCAATGTTCATTGCAGCCCTATATACAATGGCCAAGACATGGAAACAACATAAATGTCCATTGGCAGAGGAGTGGATAAAGAAGATGTGGTGGATATGCACAAGGGAATATTACTCAGCCATTAAAAGGAAAGAAATAGCCGGCGTTTGCAGCAACATGGATAGACCTAGAAATTATCATGCTAAGTTAAGTCAGTCAGACAATGAGACACCAACATCAAATGCTATCACTGACATGTGGAATCTAAAAAAAGAATGCAGTGAACTTTGCAAAACAGATACTGACTCACAGACTTTGAAAACCTTATGGTTTCCAAATGAGACAGGTTGGGGGGTGGGGGGAAGCACTGAGGGTTTGGGATGGAAATGCTGTAAAATTTGGTTGTGATGATTGTTGTACACCTATAAATGTAATAAAATTCTTTAAGACAATAAGTAAATAAAAGGGGGAAAAAAGTGATGGGTTTGAGACATGGCTCTGTTATCTACCAGCCATGTCACTATGAGGCAGTTACTAATTCTTCTGGTCTCAGGATTTTCATCAAACAAACAGCTCCTAATTCATACTTCATCTTGTGTTGGGTGTTCAAATAACGTGGTGAAAGTTTCTATGAACTCTAGATGGTTCGACAGTTACAGGGCATTTCTATTAGCATTCTCTACAAACAGACAGTCCTGGCTTCACTCTGACCCCTCCTCACTGGGAGCTGCCATTAGAGCTTCCTTGCCCAGGAGGTCTGTCCCTGTCCCCTCCTTGCTGTGCCTTCCTTTCAACTTCCAGAAGCAGACTTAGACTCCTAGTGCAAGCTGCACTTCCTTAGACATCCTTACAGCTGATGAGTTCCTGTATTTCCTTGGCTCTGTGGCTCTCTCTTCTTTCTCCACTTCATTACGAGTAAGGATAATCTTTTCAAAATAACTTCTCCCCTGCACCATTTACTACTCCTTTCCCCATCGCATTGATTTTGGTCGATTGGTGGGATGCCCTTGATTGGAGAATTTAGGGAAGCATGACTGCCAGTGAACCCCTGGGCCCTGAGGAGATGAACTGTGGCTTCAGTTTTCTGGCACATGTAACAGAAAACAGGTAGTTATTTTCTTGAGAGGAGTATTACACACGTTCTTCTAGTCTTCGCTCAACCATTTTCTAATAATGTTCCATCTGGATTTATGCGATTTTTAACTAAGGCTTGAAAAAGAAAAAGCTTATGTGAATGAAAGCCTTTATCATCCTTATCACTGCAGAGTTTTAGACAAAGCACTACATAGTCAGACTGGTAGAAACAGAAAACTTGTCAAGGTGCATGATAGATAAGATAAGTGAGCTTATGAGAAGCCAGGACCTAAGATAATGTGAATCATGATTTTTCCTGCAGAACTGGAGCTACAAACTGCCCTTTGCCTGTAAGAATATATCCTGCTCGTACTAGTGTGAATGGTATGCTGAGGCCAAGGACAAATGTGACCCTTTGGGATTTCAAAACTGGGTGAAGACTTTGAAATAATAGTTGAAGAGCTGGTCTAAGTTCCTCATCACATGACTGAGTTAGAGACAATGATCTCGTCTTGCTTCAAAGTCCCCTGGGGGAATGATGTGGTTTTTGTTCCTCTTCTCTGATCTGCCCAATGTTAAAAAATAATGTTAAAAGTGGAATGAGTGATTATACACATCAAAGAAATCCTGTTATTTTGCCTTTTATTAGATGAAATTGGGTGTGTTTTCTTTTTAAAACCATAATGTGATAAATTGAATTTCTATACACAGAGTCCAATAGATGAAAGGCACTGGTAACTATTATTTAGGTGAAATTACATGTAAGATGGGCTTTTGTGAGTGCCAGGTCTGCTGCTTGATATTCAATTGCTAAAGTGGCCTTTCTCTCCACAGGTCTTTTTTTTTTTTTTTTTTTTTTAAGGAAATGATTCTTGTGCTATTACCAATCCCAGGTGAAGGGCAAAGAGTGAGAAGGCATCTAAAAGAAGGTCTAGAGAGATGGAATTAAATCCTAACTTATCTCAAACCTTTAAAAATTTCCTTTTCCCATTTTTTTCTACTTACAATAGCTCCATATTGCTCTGGGGTTGGATGGGCCCTGGAAGAATCAACACCAGCCCAAGGGGCCTCTTCGAGATGTACCATTCCAGTCAAAGGCAAACTGACCCTAGAGAAGCGAGCAAGTTGGCCTTTCTTTGGTGACCTATGTTGGGAAGACTTATTTTGGATATTTAATTACTTTTTAATTACAATGGTAATTTACTATAACTGCTCACGCTCACCTTCCAAAAGAGAGGTGCCTTGGGTTTTTCACTGCACAGCTGAACCGTTCTAAGGCAACTTCATTCATCAGTCAGGCTCACTTGGAGGGCTATTTGCCAGCATGGTGGTCACCATGGGAGCTGCCTGTAAGTCCTCACTGATGTTCCATCCCTACCACCGCAAGAGGAAAACCCCCTCTGGCTTTGCCAGAAAACAACAGGCTATTGATTGAATGAAAAATGAATAAATGTCAATGTAGAACCTGCTTTCTTAGAAGCATAGTATCTTCAGGTATAAGATTCAGGTCAGGGAGTTCCCATCCTGGTGCAATGGGTTAAGAATCTTGCTGCAATGGCTCCAGTCACTGGGGAGGTGTGGGCTCAATCCCGGGCCTTGCTCAGTGGGTTAAAAGATCTGGCGTTGCTGCAGCTGCCACATAAGTTGCAGCTGTGGCTCAGATTCAATCTTTGGCACTGAGGGTGCGGCCATAAAATTAAAAGAAAAAAATTAGGTCAGAAAATACTATGTATCAGCAATGAAGATAAATACTCCAGGCCATGCATTTTCATATCTGCTTGAATTTATGGGGTTAGCTTTATTGAATGAGCCCAAGGGAATTTTCAAAAGTCAGATGAATTTTATTTTAAAAGTAAGGAGGGAGCATAAAACTTGAAGAATTAGTTTCTGAGAAGAGGTGACTCATGGATAAACATAGACAAAAAGCTACGAAAGGGTTAATACCCAGCTAACTACAATCCAGGGCAGTCATTTGTGATATGATACATGAGTGCTAAAGAGAAGGAAAAAGTTCACTTTTTAAAACCATTAGCCCGGTGATAAGATCTTTGAGAATTTCATCCAAAGCACCATTCCCTGCCTATTGAGAGTATCTTAATGTTTGTGCGAGATAACCTCTGACTTTTTTTCTCTGCAATAGGCCTTGTCTGGTGAACATGGAGTTCAGCAGAAAAAGATAACACCTTCCCTCCTGTGGACTTTGACAAATGACAAGTTCTGAGTATACCAGAACTATTTTATTCTTATCCTAAGAAATCTATGGCTCAACATGTTTCTTTTACTCAAAGCACTCACTTTCTAATTTTTGCTTAACCTTTGTTATAGCATTGTGTTCTGTGGCCCCTGGCAATTTGAGCAAAGATTATGATACTATTATTAAGGTTAAAATTAAAGACTTGAATCTCATGTAGGTTTGTGAAATTCAGTAACAATGAATATAGTTGACTTTTGAACAAAACAGGATTGGGAGGGATTAATGGTGTCAACTCTTCATGCATTTGAAAATCTGAGTGTAATATATAGTTGGCTCACCACATACCCAGTTCCTCAGTATCTACAGTTCTGCATCCACAGAGTCCACCTACAGTGGATTGTGTAGTGTTGTTGTACATATTTATTTTGAAAAATCCTCCTATAAGTGGACACTGGAAGTTCGAATCCTTCTTATTCAAGGGTCAACTGAATAAAACCACTTGGTGATTTGGGAGCAGAGGAGGCACTTTTCGTAAGCGAAGCTAATATCCTATAGCTCCAAGGACAGGAACATATTTAAACACCAGGGAACCAGTGGCACCTGTGACTGAGTGTGGGCCCTGCACTGACCACTGATGAGTATTTAAATTTGATGCTGCCCTTTTCGGATTGCTTTACTTTTGACAAATTACTCGATTTTGTTAAATTCCATTTTCTTATCTGAGTAGAGTCACCATTCCTATTTCATAGTTGTCCTGATTACCAATGAGACGATGTGTGAAAACCTGCACATAGGGAGTTCCTGTCGTGGCTTAGCGGTAATGAACCTGACTAGTAACCATGAGGATTCTGGTTCAGTTCCTAGCCTCACTCACTGGGTTAAGGATCTGGCATTGCTGTGAGCTGCAGTGTAGGTCGCAGATGTGGCTGGGATCCTGCGTCGTTGTGGCTGCGGCACAGGCTGGCAGCCACAGCTCCAATTTGACCCCCAGCCTGGGAACTTCCAGCTGCAGCCTTTAAAAAACAAAACAAACCAAACCCCAAACAAAAAACTATGAGTAGTGCTTGATACAGCGCAATACAAGCTGGTTTTCCAGTCTCTCCATCTTGGGTCCACGACAGAAATTTCAATGGTCAGAAGTTCATAATCATCATACAGTTTCAACTACTCACTCACTGGTCCTGAAGGAAAAACTTTAAAAATAGGATGAGAATAAAGCTCAAATTTCCCTGGCTTTAAAATGGATTAATTATGTTAGCATGATTGTGAAAACACAATTCCGTGGGAACAGAAGTTTTGTACCATCTTAGAAGTTGACTCTTTCTGGAAGCACGTTTCTATTGCCACGAGAGTGAGCCTTTTCTTTTGTTTCTTCCTAACCAAATAACTGGGGATAGTTGCTTCATAATTTTTTCTACCACAGCAAACCTATAACTGATAGGAGAAATGTCAGCTTTGTCTATCCCTGAACTCTTTCTTTTCTCACTGAAGTGGAATTCATTTGTGTCATGGGGATTGAAGATGAAAAGCAGATGCACAGAGAAAGTGGTAGCATTAGTACTGGTCATAATGAAGACGGCTAACATTTATTATGCTATGTGCCAACTACTTTAATCCCCTCAACATTTTTATGAAGAGAGGAATGTTATCAACTTCACTTACAGATGAAAAATCCGAGGCGCAAAGATGTTAACTAAGTTGCCCAAGGCCATATCTCTAGGAAAGTGGAGGTGGGAATGTAAATGCAGGTCATTTGAAGGGAGAACCATGGTCTATAAACCACCACACTTTTGGGAGCCTGAGAGCAGTGAACCAGAGAAGGAAGAGCTAAACGGGGGCTCACCAACATACTATCTTAGTGGGCCATTTCCCAGTAGTGTTATTCCTGTAGTGCTGAGGTTCCCTGGGGATCTACACTGTTCTTTAAGGAAAGTAAAGATGGCTATCAGATCTATATCTATAATTACATAAATGTAAAGAAAGTAGAATTTGAGAGGGTGGTATTTGTGAATATGTTTATCCTGGTGAGTCTGAAAGACACTTAGGAAATCCTGGGACCTGACTCATGATTTAATAATGGTTGGATGTATTAAGCATGAAAGAAATGGTGTGTGTGGAATCCTTAATGCTTTCCTGGTTGGGTGGGGAATCTCTGCCTTGCTGAATTGATCATCTCCTATCATATGTAAAAAACAGGTAAAAACAAACAAGATGATTAAAACAATAGGCAGAAGATCTGGAAAGACATTTTTCCAAAGAAAACATACATATGGACAGCAGGTGCATGAAAAGATGCTCAACATCACTAATCATCAGGGAAATGCAGATCAAAACCACAATGAGATATCACTTCCACTTGCTAGAACAGCTATTGTCAAAAAGACAAGAAATAGCAAATGTTGACAAGATGTGGGGAAAAGGAATCCTTGTACACTGCTGGTGGGAATCTAAATTGCTACAGACACTATAAGGAACACAGTAGGGCAATTTAAAAAAAAATAATGACAGAACTACCATATGATCTAGCAATTCCACTTTGGGATATATTACTGAAGAAAATGAAATCACTACCTCAAAGAGATACCTGCATCTGCATGTTCATTACAGCAACATTTACAAGAGCCAAGACATGGAAACAACACCAAATGTCCATCACTGATGAGGGGATAAAGAAAACATGATACACACAGTGGAGTATTATTCAGCCATAAAAATGAAGGAAATCTTGTGATGTGTGACAACATGGATGGATCTTCAGGGCATTATGCAAGTGAAATAAGTCAAAGACAAATACTGTATGATCTCATATTTTTAGACATAAAATCTAAAAAACACCAAAATTTGAACTCATAGATACAGAAAAGAGATTAGTCATTGCCAGCACTGGAAGTCGGGTGAGAGGGTAAAATGGGTGAAGGGGGTCAAAAGGCGTCACCTGTCCGTAATGTAATAAATAAGTCATGGGGACAAGATGTACAGCATGGTGACTAGAGTTAATATCACTGTATTGCATATTTGAAAGTTGCTAAGAGAATAAATCTTAAAAGTTCTCATCATAAGAAAGAAATTTCATAACTGTGTATGGTAACTAGACTTATTACAGTTGTCACTTCACAATACACACAAACATTAAATCATTATGTTGTACACCTAAAATGTGTTATAATAATATGACATAGGTTATATGTCAATTATACCTCAATCAAAAAATAAATGGATAAATGTGTAAGCCTGAATTTCATCTGTTATAACCTGGGCTATTTCCCTCTATTTCAAGGTGAATATTGGCTAGTATATGGAGGAGTGGGATAGAAACCAAATTAGAAACTGAGTGGTTACCTGAGAAAGAAACACAGAAGTAGAAACAGAAGGCAGGGGTCACCAGCTGAGTGAAAACTAAATTTCACTAGCTACAACTAGTCACACCACAGTGTGCCGTGTCTCCCATTTGCCGTGTCCCCTGGGTATCTCAGGTCTTCACCCCCTGGCAGCCCAGGGCCCACTCTCATTATTTAGTTAGCATCTTCTCATTCATATTGTAAACCTATGATTGCCTTGGACAGCACTTTTCAAGGGGCTTGTTGTACAGTCTTTGCTGCAGCACAAGGAAAATATTTCCAGGTTCACTCAAACATTATTTGAGGCTCATCTCTATCTTGACTATTGCGATCTCCATAGGTCACTTAGAAATTTCCAGAGATGTAGGTCCTAGTTAAGGGCCTGGGCTTTGGAGTTGGACTTAATTTGAAACCTCTTTGTGAGACACTGGGGATGGTGTTACCACATACATCGCAGAGTGGATCCAACAATGGAGTGGTAGAACTAGGGGTTCTTCGCTGTTTGTGTCGTGGACCCCTTTGATAGTCTGGGGAAGGAAGTCCTTGGAAGCTCTTCTCAGAATCACATATTTTAAATACATAAAATATAGGATATGCTATTATAAAGCAAACCGGTCATCTTAGAGCTTTCCAAGCCTTTAAAAAACAAATTTATGATTATTAATAAATACATTAAATAATTCTAAAAGTAGATCTAATATCAACAGGAAATTTCAAGTTTGTGATAAGTGTAACTATTATTTTAAGATAACTGTAATGCAATATGAAAGGGCTCCTAATATAATATAATAGGGCTCATAATATCTGTGATTTCTACTGGTGACAAAAACAAAGATACTGCTAATGTCACCAAAGTTTGCTGCTTGCACCTATCATTCCAAGGTTGGAGTTAAAGTTTTGTGAAAAGAAGTGTATAAGATCTTGTTTTTATTTTTATGGTTGCATCAATGGCTAGGAGTGGGCTAGGAGTTGAATCAGAGCTACAGCTGCTGGCCTATGCCACAGCCACAGCAATGCAAGATCTGAACCGCGTTTGCGACCTACGCTACAGCTTGTGGCAATGCTGGATCCTTAAACCACTGAGTGAGGCCAGGGAATGAACCCACATCCTCATGGAGACAGCATTGTGTCCTTAACCCACTGAGCCACAATGGGAACTCTAATGTAACATTTTTCATAATAAGTTCAAAGATCCACCTCAATTCTAGCCTGGATTTTTGGGGGGTGTCTATTGGCCCCAGGTAAAGACCTTGTATTATCGTTACACAGGGCCTTAGAACAGCATGTAGCTCTCAGTATAAATTACTCATTACTCAAAGATTTCCTCTTAGGAATTGAAATAATGCCATGTTATTAGGGTGAACCATGTGACAATGCCAATTTTGTAGGTTAAAAAAAATCAAATTTTGGCAATTTCAAATGATTCAATCCAATATAATTTAGGAACTCCATAAAGTATCTTGTGAAGTTATTTTAATTCTTTAGCTTATGAGTATTTTTTTCCCATAAGAAAGTATTTTTGAGCTTAGTGAGTTTTTAAAAGCACAGACTATTTGGAATTACATTTGACTATTTCTTTTGTTTTTTTCCGGTATTTTTTGACAAAGAAAAATGGACACATTTGGGGGTTATTCTGAGATTCATGATGCTTTTAAACACACATCTTTATCTCTTAATTAGAGAGCATTTGTTATGTCTATGATTTACTCATTTCTAATGATTCATTTGGATCTGGAATATCTCTTCCATGTTGACAAAATTTTAGTCTTATTAATTTGGAGGAAGTCCATGACCTAGCTGCATTTAGGTGTCACACATTATTTGGAAAGATAAATACGGTGCCTCCATCACACCCAAGTAAGTATCCAGTATAGTTGCAGAAGTAACATGTGTGGGTAGCACTACACTGTTTCTGGATTGAAAAAATAGAGGCAAGGGGAGATTTCAGGCACTTAAAATAAGTGCAAGTTCTTACAACAAAGTGTTATCATTGCAGGTTTATTTCTGAGTAGCCCCAGTTAGATGGCAAAATCTGAGGGTAGGTATTCTCTCTCTTGTGCTTTATAGTATCTGCAGTATAGCTCTGTGACTGGCACACAGTAGAGATTCAAGGAACTTTTGTTTAATGATCCAATTGACAGGGCTTACTCTGCAAAATATACAAACTGCTCATACTACAACTCAACAACAACAAAGCGAACAACCTAAGTGAAATATGGGAGAAGACCTAAATAGGCATTTCTCTAAAGAGGACATATGAATGGCCAACAGGCACATAGAAAGGTGCTCAACATCACTAATTATTAGAGAAATGAAAATCGAAATTACAGTGAGGTACCACCTCACACCAGTCAGCATGGCCATCATTAATAAGTCTATAAATAACAAATGCTGGAGAGGATGTGGAGAAAAGGGAACTCACCTACACTGTTGGTGGCAATGTAAATTGGTACTACCTCTATGGAAAACTGTACAGAATTTCCCCAGAAACTAAATATAGAACTTCCATATGATGCAGCAATCTTACTCTTGGGCATCTATCCAGACAAAACTGTAGTTCAAAAAGATACATGCACCCCTATGTTCACTGTAGCACTGTTCACAATAGCTAAGACATGGAAACAAACTAAATGTTCATTAACAGATGAATGGATTAAGAAGATGTGGTACATGTACACAATGGAATACTACTCAGACATATAAAAGAACAAAATAAAATCATTTGCAGCAACATAGATACAACTAGAGATTGTCATACTAAGTGAAGTAAGTCAGAAAAAGAAAGAAAAATACCATATGATATCACTTATTTCTGGAATCTAAAATATGACACAAATCTACAGAACAGAAATAGACTCACAGACATGGAAAACAGACTTGTGGTTGCCAAGGAGGAGGGAGAGGGGTGGATGAGGACTTTGGAGTTAGTAGATGCAAAATATTACATTTAGAATGGATAAACAACAAGGTTTTACTGTATAGCACAGGGAACTATCCCAATGTCCTGGGATAGATGATGAAAGATATATATATACACACACATATGAATGTGCATATATATATATATATATATGCAAATTTGAGACAGTCACTTTGCTGTACAGCAGAAATTGGCACAACTTGGCTAACAAACTATTCTTTAATAAAAAATAAAAAAGAAATGCTTGATGAATGAAAGAATGAAGAGATGAAGAAATGAAGAAATGGTAGCCTCATCAACTACTCTTGTCACCTCCTGCTGATAGATGAGTCAGTGGTTATGATTCTGGTTTGGTTTGCCTTCAAAATTCCATTATTAAGTTTGCACTCTCAGAAATACTGCCAATGCAACAAAATATAATTACATGAGAGGGAAATAATTGTAAGCATCAAAAAATAGATTGCTTTTGAAGATGATGCATTCTGTGAAAAAGAATGTTTTAATAAAATTAAGCATTGCTTAAAGTTTGACTTAAGGAAAATAAAAAGCACCTTTCAAGTATTATCAAGCTCTTTAGAGGCATGTCTCCATTCAAACTACTGATCATATGATTAAAAATCAATAGATTATGGAAAATATGCTCACAAAAATATTAAGTAAATATATTCATAAGAAAACACTAAAAACTCATGGCATATAGTAGATGCTCAAAAATATTGCTATTGAATTAATCTGATAAACAAAATGTCATCAAGTTATTTAAATGTTTTCATTTTTTAAATTTGTGACAAAACTTGGGCATCTTTTCACATATTTATTAACCATGTGTATTTCTTTTATTCTCAACTGTCCAGCTGTTCCCTTTTTATTAAAAATGAGCTCATCATATTTTTAATAGCTCTATGAAAGATCAATATTTGTCTTAAAAATTGACAATGTTTTCTCCAGTTTAACGTTTATCTTTTGGCATTGTTTGTGTGTATGTAAGTGTGTCTGTTTTTGCCATGTCAATGATGGATTCTATTCTATATTTTGAAAGGTTGTATTTGGTTCTTTTATAGTTTAATTTTTTTTCCATTCACAACTTTGATCTAATTTGGGGTTAAGGGATTATATAGAAATCTAGCCTTATTATTTTCCAAATGGCTACCTAGGTGTCCCAAACTTTTTATTGTAAACTTCTTCTTTTTTCCCCCACTGATTGGAAAACCCAACTTTATCAAAGTCACTCTGTCATAAACTTGTGATTGTTTCTAAATTCTTTCCATTGAGCTCTCCATTGTTGCAAACCACAATTACAGTTAGTTAATCTGCACTCACTACTTTTTTTCCCAGAATTTTCTTTGCTATTCTTGCATGTTTATTTTTCAGATAAACTTTAGTCATTTTGCAAGTTCCTCTGTACTTGTGATTTTGATTAGGGTTTTATGAACACTCAAGCCAGTGCCTGACACACAGTAAGCCCTTTGTAAGTGTGAAGAAAAATTGTGATTTTAATAATAATTATGTTAGTATTAGTCACATTTCTGTATACTAACAATGGAATATTAGAAAAGGAATACAAAAATACAATACCTTTTAAAATTGCACCCCCAAAAGTCAAATACCTGGGAATACACTGGACCAAGGAGGTAAAGGATTTATATGCTGAGAACAATAAAATGTTAATCAAGGAAATTAAAGAGGATGTAACGAAATGGAAAGATAGTCCATGCTCCTGGACTGGAAAAATTAATATTGTAAAAAT
This sequence comes from Phacochoerus africanus, assembly GCF_016906955.1. Lineage (NCBI taxonomy): Eukaryota > Metazoa > Chordata > Mammalia > Artiodactyla > Suidae > Phacochoerus > Phacochoerus africanus. The sequence continues at coordinate 71,775,044 of NC_062545.1, forward strand.
GGCCATACTACCCAAGGCAATCTACAGATTCAATGCAATCCGTATCAAATTACCCATGACATTTTTCACAGAACTAGAACAAACAATCCAAAAATTTATATGGAACCACAAAAGACCCAAAATTGCCAAAGCAATCCTGAGGAACAAAAACCAAACAGGAGGCATAACTCTCCCAGACTACAGGCAATATTACAAAGCCACAGTCATCAAGACAGTGTAGTATTGGTACCAAAACAGGCATACAGACAATGGAACAGAATAGAGAACCCAGAAATAAACCCAGACACCCATGGTCAATTAATCTTTGACAAAGGAGGCAAGAACATAAAATGGGAAAAAGACAGTCTTTTCAGCAATATTGCTGGGAAATCTGGACAGCTTCATGCAAATCAATGAAACTAGAACACACCCTCACACCATGCACCAAAATAAACTCAAAATGGCTGAAAGACTTAAATATAAGACAAGACACCATCAAACTCCTGGAAGAGAACGTAGGCAAAACATTCTCTGACATCAACCTTATGAATATTTTCTCAGGTAAGTCTCCCAAAGCAAGAGAAATAAGAGCAAAAATAAACCACTGGGACCTCATCAAACTGACAAGCTTTTGCACAGCAAAGGAAACCAAAAAGAAAACAAAAAGAGAACTTACAGAATGAGAGAAAATTGTTTCAAATGACGTGACTGACAAGGGCTTAATCTCTAGAATATACAAGCAACTTACACAACTCAACAGCAAAAAAGCCAACAACCCAAAGGAAAAATGGGCAAAAGACCTGAATAGACATTTCTCCAAGGAAGACGTACAGATGGCCAACAAGCACATGAAAAAATTCTCAACATCCTTGATTATTAGAGAAATGCAAATCAAAACTACCATGAGATACCACCTCACACCAGTCAGAATGGCCATCATTAATAAATCCACAAATAAATGCTGGAGGGGGTGTGGAGAAAAGGGAACCCTCCTACACTGTTGATGGGAATGTCAACTGGTACAGCCACTATGGAGAACAGTTTGGAGATACCTTAGAAATCTATACATAGAACTTCCATATGACCCCACAATCCCACTCTTGGGCATCTATCCAGACAAAACTCTACTTAAAAGAGACATGTGCACCCGCATGTTCATTGAAGCACTATTCACAATAGCCAAGACATGGAAACAACCCAAATGTCCATCGACAGATGATTTGATTAGGAAGATGTGGTATATAAACACAATGGAATACTAGTCAGCTATAAAAAAAAAAACCAAAATAATGCCATTTGCAGCAACATGGATAGAACTAGAGACTCTCATACTGAGTGAAGTAAGTCAGAAAGAGAAAGACAAATACCATATGATATCACTTATATCTGGAATCTAATATAAGGCACAAATGAACATTTCCACAGAAAAGAAAACCATGGACTTGCAGAATAGACTGTGGTTGCCAAAGGGGAGGGGGGGAAGGAGTGGGATGGATTGGGAGCTTGGGGTTAATAGATGCAGACTATTGCCTTTGGAATGGATTGGCAATTTGATCCTGCTGTTTAGCACTGAGAACTATGTCTATTCACTTGTGATGGAGCATGATAATGTGAGAAAATAGAATGTGTACATGTATGTATAATTGGGTCACCACGCTGTACAGTAGAGAAAAAAATTGTATTAAGGAAATAACAAAAAAATAAAAATGAGATGTTAATAAATACAAAATAAAATAAAGAAAAAAATTAAAAAAATAATAATTATGAGTACACAAAAAGAGATGAGTATACAAAATAGAGATGAAGAATCTTAACATATTTGCCATATTGAGTCTTTGTATCCAAGGGAAAATCTGGGTAATTTCTATTTATTTAAGCTTTTAAAAAATGTACCTCAGTACTTGAAATGTTCTTCTAGTCTATTCACTGTCAATCCCTCCTTAAGCCTCCATCATCCTCCTCAAATCTTTCCCAGTGTCTATACTTTTGTAGAAAAAATTGTTATCACCTGGCTTCAGATCTTTATTTCCTCAGTCAAGTTTTCAACTCCCTCCATTGTCATTCTTTCTCCCCTTCTCCACCCCAGTTAAAAATAATCCTTCTATTGCTAAATCCAATGGTCATTTCCATGACTCTTCTGACCTGATTTCTCAGCAGAACATCTGAAACAGGTTTTACAATTTCTTTCTAGAAATACTCTGCTTCCCCAACATCACTTTTGGATTTTCACTTTCTGACTATGCCTTCTAAGGCTCCTTGAACTTTAAATGTCAAATCCATCAGGAATTTCCTCTGGGTCATTTTTCTTTCTCTTTTCGCTCTGTGTATTTCACTGACAATGATCACCAACTTGACTTTAAACATCATCTATGTGCCAAAGACTTAAAAAGCTTTTATCCCTTTCACATACCTCTTTTTCTGTGTTCCAGCTGAAGAGATCTACTTGCCATCTTGAAATGTCCACTTGGAAGTCTTCCTGGCATCTTAGATTTGAAATTGAACCATTCCACCCCATACCCCACTTCAGATCTGTACTTTCTCTTGTCCAACCCATGTGGGAATATGGTTTCTCCATCTACTCCACTACCCATGCCAAGATCTAGGTTTAATCTATAATGTCAACATCTCACATTCAAATCATTACTGAATCTGTCCAAATCATCACTGACTAATGTAATTATAATTATATCTAATTATATCCAAATCCTTACCTAATCTGTGTCTTGAATCTCACATTCAAATCATTACCAAATCTGCCCAAATCATTACCAAATAATTACCAATTAATATAATTACCAATTATATCCAAATCATTATCAAATGTGTTTCATAAATCCATTTATATATCCTCATCCTCACAGCTCCCACCCAATTCCAAGGACCCCATCATTAACCTGGACTTCTACAACAGATTCCTTTTTTCTGCATATTTGTCAGAATCCCTTCCAACAAAGCTGTTCTTACCTAAAAGTCAAAGTAATAGTTTAAAAATATAAATTTGATGTTGTTACTGCCTTGCTCAAAGCATTTTAGTGGCTTCCCATTTTTCTCATAATAAAGTCACTATTACACACAGAGCCCTGTATGACTTATCCCCCAACTAGTTCTTTACATTACCTTCTGTCAACCTTCCTACGATCACTATTTTCTGCTGAGACCTCTTTCCCTCAAAGGTGAAAATCTTCTCCTTTTTTTTTTTTTTTTTTTTTTGTCTTTTTAGGGCTGTACCTGTGGCATATGGAGGTTTCCAGGCAAAGGGTCTAATCAGAGCTATAGCCGCCGGCCTACACCACAGCCACAGCAATGCCAGATCCAAGCCATGTCTGCAACCTACACCACAGCTCATGGCACCACCAGATCCTTAACCCACCAAGTGAGGCCAGGGATCCAACCCGCAACCTCGTGGTTCCTAGTTGGATTTGCCTCTGCTGTACCATGACAGAAACTCCCCAAACCTTCTTTTTCTTACCTTTCTGTTTGGCAAATTTGTACTCATTCTTAGAGTTCATTTTCAATGTTACATCTTGAGGGAGGTCTTTCTTGACCCTTGAGTACAGTCTAGATTCCAATACGGTATGCATTTATGGCACACAGTACTTTTTTCTCTAGCTACATTATATGGTTTTGTGTGTGTTTATTTCTTTATAATCTATTATTAGATTGTATTCCACACATCAGGGATAATATCTTTTTTAAACCTTTTTAAGATAACAGTAGAGCCACATACTTTTGTAAGAAATAGTGCAGAGGGATCCTGTGTACTGTTCATTTTCCCCAAAGACAACATCTTGAATAACCATAGTATAAGAGCGCAACCAGAAAACTGACATCAGTAGCATCTGCCACCTTGATGCAGAGTTCACAGGTTTTATAGGTGCTCATTTGTGTGTGTGTGACTCAATGCCATTTCACCATGTGTAGACTGGTGACCACTACCATAGTCAAGGTGTGGAACAGTTCCATTATAAGGATCTCCCATTCTACACTTTATTTATTTTTTCGTCTTTTGTCTTTTTAGTGCTGCATCTGTGGCATATGCAGGTTCCCAAGCTAGGGGTCTAATCGGAGCTGTAGCCACCGGCCTACACCAGAGCCACAGCAATGTGGGATCCGAGCCGCATCTGTGACCTACACCACAGCTCACGGCAATGCTGGATCCTTAACCCACTGAGCAAGGCCAGGGATTGAACCTGCAACCTCATGGTTCCTAGTCAGATTCGTTAACCACGAGCCATGATGGGAACTCCCCCCATTCTACACTTTTATAGCCAGTCACCCCCCTTCCCTGTGATTTTTTAAATTGAAGTATCTCTAAGACTTCAGGCAGAACTGATAAATAGCAAATATGTAAGGAATATTTGTTACATCAATAAAATAAATTATATAATTTATTAAAATTGGAATTCATTAAAGGAATATTTACCATAACCAAAAAGGATTTATCCCAGAAATTCATGGGAGGAAAACCTATCAAATTATCATTCTGGAGTTCCCATTGTGGTGCAGCAGAAAGGAATCCCACTAGTATCCATGAAGATGTGGGTTTGATCCCTGGCCTCACTCAGTGGTTTGGGGATCCAGCATTGCTGTGAGCTGTGGTGCAGGTCTCAGATGAGGCTCGATCCTGTGTTGCTGTGGCTGTGGCGTGGGCCAGCAGCTATGGTGCTGATTCGACCCCTAGCCTGGGAACTTTCATATGCCACGGGTGCAGGCCTGAAAAAAAAAAGAAAGAAAGAAGAAAAGTTCTACTATAACATTTTAAAAATGAAAAATTAAAATGTTGTGTCAACTTCAAAATAAACTTGCTTTTTAAAGTATAGACATATTCTTACTTGAAGAAGGAAACCACATTTTTTAAAAAAAAGCAAGTTATTGATTTCATGGTAAAACATGTTAGTCCTTTGCTGTCACTATTATTATTCTATGTTATTTTAGAACCTGGTCAATGTAATGAAATATGAAAAAGAAATAAGAAAAGCTTGATATAAGAAACTATCAATGTCTTCTAGACAAAGACCACCAGGAATTCACCAGTTGTTAAACGATGTGGAATTATTACTATTTAGAGCAAGGGAAGGCTTGCTGGAGAATGAAGACAATGGAGATTTGTGGGGTGTCTTGGTAACAAGGTTTGGGAAGAACTTATTATAATTTGGCTTGTCCAAGTTCCCATCGTGGCTCAGCTGTTAACGAACCCGACTAGCATCTGTGAGGATGCAGGTTTGATCCCTGGCCTCGCTCAGTGGGTAAGGATCCAGCATTGCTGTGAGCCGTGGTGTAGGTCACAGATACAGCTCAGATCCCATGTTGCTGTGGATGTGGTGTAGGCTAGTGGCTACAGCTGTGAGTTGACCCCTAGCTTGGAAACGTCCATATTCCTTGGGTGTGGCATAAAATGCCCTAAAAATACAGAAAGATAAAAAAAAAATAATAATACTTTGGCTTGTATTAAGTGACTTTGGAGGATTTAAGGAAGCAAGGTTGGAGAGGATGTTGCCAGGAAGTGGGAATAAGTCTGTGACTGTGTGTCTTAATAAATCTTTTCTAGAGGTATGGAAGAACAGACCAAAGCTAAAGCTATAAAAGCAACAACACACATATTAGTCAAAATAGGGGCAAATTTGGTATTCTGTGGTTTGGTCATTGCTCAATATTTGTTTGTGCTCAAACATTACAGATTAGACTTGTTTTTGTCTGGATCCATGATGGCTTTGTCTGATGCTGATGCTCTGTGAAATTATGTATATTTAATGGAAGAACCCCAAGGCCTGGCTAATAGCACCGGGCCAGCTCCTGATGTCAGGGATTGCCTCTATTCTTCTCAAGACAATTGTCATTACTTGCAAACCATATTAATATATGTACAGAAAGCATTACAATAATAATTTACCTTAATATTTATCAAAAGTATATATTGTTCAGTGGATGTTTGTATATATTCCTGATATATATATATATATATATATATATATATGTCATTTTAAAGTAGTGAAAATGAACTTCAAGTAGAAAACACATACACGGATGACACTTAGTACCATATGTCAAGTAGTTTTAAATAGAAAAAAAATTGTACTCACACATAGATGAGTCAAACACTTAAAAATGTTTTTAATAAATATGGCACATTTCTTTTTTACTGAAGTATAGTTGATTTGTAATGTATTAGTTTCAGATGTACAACATAGTACTTCAATATTTTTATAGATTATATTCCAAAGTTATTGTAAAATATTGACTATGACATGGAAGCAACCCATGTGTCCATCAGCAGGTGAATAGTATATGTCTTATTATATATTTTGCAAGGTCTCAACTACTTCACATATATGCTTTCTGCTTTCCTCTTCTCAGTATTATCAGGATACCTCCTATGAAAGGAAAGCTATATTCTTTCCTAAGTGTATTTCAAGGTCTAGTCTACAATACTGAAATGAATAGGAAAAAAAAAAAAACCCAAAAAACTGGTGAGAGACTGTAAATCTTCACGAGCAAGTATTTTCTAAGAAACTAATTCTAAGGTTAACTTAAGAATTTACCTTCTAAACATTGATTTCACATCGGGGTGATTGGCATGTGTTATAAATGAAGCACCTCATTCATTATGTTGTCAAACCATAGTATTTTAATGATGGGAACAAGATTTTTTATTCTTACTTACTAAACAAGTTAGAAATAAAAGCAGAGAAAATGAGAAATGACCCCAAAATATTTTTCCAAACGAGAACAGAGATTTTTCTTCCACACGAAGTTTTTTTCTTTTGTCCAATGAGAGGTAGCAATTGTGGAGGAATGAATACAATTTCTGGAAATCAGAGGGATCTGGCTACAAATTTCTTCAATTTATTAGGCTGTGGGACTTGGGCAAATTTTTTAAGTTCTGAGTTTCATTTTCTTCATCTGGAAATGGGGCATATGCCCAACACATGGCACTTTTACAACGATAACATGAGCAATACATTAAACATTAGAACTACTTTAGTTCTTGCCACAGAGCAGTTTCTCAGAAGAGAAAATGCAGATATCTGATATACGTGAGACAGATTGAGAAGCAAGAGGAATTTAGGCTACGATTCTGAATAAATACCTGACATTAAATATTGTGAACCCTAATACATAACTCTGAATGCAATAACTGTGACTTATAATAGTAAATTTAAAAACTTTAAAAAGACATTCAGACAACTTCCTTAAAGGGATTTAGATCATTAATTCCAATGTATATGTATGGGATGGGGTGCAGGGTAGTGCTGGGCATGATTTCTACATATCACCAAGCAGTCCTCAGACACAGCTGAGGGTCTTGCAATTTAGTTCAATTCTGTCACCATTTGCCCAGAGCTGGCATCAGATTCCAGAGGTTAAGAGCTCAATTCCACTAGAATGCCCCACCTCCACCACTTCCCACCTCTGACACCAATAAACCAGGTTGTTACCAGTACTTCTTGACCCGCTGGCTATACACGGAAGGCTCCTGTGGCACCCTTCCTGTATTTAGTGAATTTGCTAGAGTGGCCCACAGAACTCAGGAAAACATTTTACTTACTAGATCACGGGTTTATTATAAATGGTTATGACTCAAAAACGGCCAGATGGAAGTGATACCCATGGGGAAAGAGCTTCCATGCCCTCTCCAGACACGCCACACTCCTGGCATCTTCACGTGTTCACCAATCTGGAAGTCCCCCTAATTCCCTCCTCTTTGGGGTTTTTACAGAGGCTTCATTACCTAGGTGTGATTGGTGAACTCATTGGCCGCTGGCGATTGATTCAGCCTCCAGCCCCTCTCCCCTCCCTGGAAATCATCAGGTGGGACTGAAGCTTCCAACCCTCTATACCTAATTGGTTCTCTGGGCATCTGGCCCCTATTCTTAGGACATTTCCAAAAGTCACCTCATTACCATAAACCCAGATGTGGTAGAAAGGGGCTTGTTATGCATAACAGAACACCCATGTCACCTCCACGGCTCTGGAGCATTTTCAGGAACTGAGGCCCAAACCAAATATTACAATAAAAGATGCTCCCATTGCTCCCATCACTCAGGAAAATTCTAGGGGTTTTTTGGGAACAGTGAGCCAAGAACCATGTGAGCCAAGACCCAAAGATCAAATACATGTATTTCTCATAAATCACAATACTGCATATCTTTCCTGAAGTTCTTTAAGTTTAGGCTATGCTGAGACTTTCTGCTCCCTGTAAAAAAACTGTCTATTTCTGGCCCACTAGCAGTCCCAGTTCAAACGCCTATGGAGATCACAGGTGTTGGGGAAAATAACCCCTGGTGTTTCTTCATTGAAATGCTGGAACAGAGATGTGACTCAATACTTTTTACCTGGCTCTCACAAAGGACCTGACAACCACCACCAGAGAACTGTTTCTCTTGGTGATCTTATGAAAATACCAGGATCTTCCATCCAGTCCTGGATTCTCCTCAGTCTGTCAGGAAGAGTTCAAAGCAGTCTTCTTTAGACTGTGGCTCCCACAGCCCCACCCCCACTGCTTTGACAGCCTAGACTTTGCTGGAGGCTATGTAACACATTGGTGATGGCCAGCTTGTGACTGTCACTCAGACCTTCTGACTCCTTCTCTGGAAGGTGACTTGCTGCCTCTCCTTGAGGCCACTGCCTCCCCCCATAACCCTTTCTGTTGCTAACTTAGTGGAGCCTTTTCTTATCTCTGTGCTTCTCTAAAGCTGAATACCAGGGACATTTACAGACTGGACTGGGAGTGAACTTGGAGCCACTAAGCTCAAGTCTCTTGTGAGCCAAATCACAATTTAATCAATTTGGTGGACATAGAACAAAGAGCAAAACCACTTAAATATGGACGATAACAGTCCCCAACTTCACCTCTACTTGGGAGAAATAATCACTCTTCCCAACGACACATACGGTAAGTTAGGAGATTGCCATTTACTGCTCTTGGTCTTAGCATATTCCTCATCATTATATATGGTGTTCCACCCATCAGCAAAAAATTCAATTGCATTGACATACAGGTTATAAATTCACCTAGAAAAAATAAGACCCCTATTGTGGCATGGATATATAATACATGAGTATATACAACTTAGTTCAGTCTTACTTTAATTATAATATGCAGTATCAAATAACTTATTTGTTTTCATCTTACTGCACTTTTTTAATGTTCAAAAAGTCTGCGATGCATAACTTTTCTCCTATTCTGTATTTTTCAGTTGAGAATTTTTTAAATTGAGAAACTATTTTTGTTCACGTCTATAAATATTGCTGAATTTTTCTTGAAATGTTAATTACCTTTTGAAAGAGGAATAAATATTATCATTGTCAAAATTTGAATATTATACTCTATCTACATGACTATTATGGTTTTTCACTCCTCAAAAAAGTCTGTATTACATGATAGCTATCATTACAGTTCTTTTGCTAAGCATTTTATACATATTATCTCAATTTATCTTCACATTACCCCAATAGGTGGAAACTCTGTTATAAATATATGATCTACCTTGGACTTTAAAAAAGTGAAACAGGAGTTCCCGTCGTGGTGCAGCAGAAACAAATCCGACTAGGAACCATGAGGTGGTGGGTTCGATACCTGGGTTAAGGATCTGGTGTTGCTGGGAGCTGTGGTGTAGGTCACAGACACAGCTCAGATCCCACGTTGCTGTGGCTGTGGTGTAGGCCAGCGGCTACAGCTCTGATTGGACCCCTAGCCTGGGAACATCCATATGCCTCGGGTGTGGCCCTGAAAAGACAAAAAAAAGCCAAAAAAAAAAAAAGAGAGAACAAGTGAAACAGGGGTTTCCTGGTGGTTTAGTGGTTAAGGATCCGGCATTATCACTGCTGTGGCGAGGGTCACTGCTGTGGCAAAGTTTCGATCCCTGGCCTGGGAACTTCCACATGCCATGGGTGTGGCAAAAAAAAAAAAGCGTGGGGAGGGGGAATAATTTTCTCAGAGTCAGACAGCTAATTTACAGTATTTACTCAATTCCTGTCTCTGTATCGCATTTTGATAGTTTCACAACATTTCAAACTTTTTCATCATTATTATATTTGTTCTGGTGATCCCATACACTTTCAGACTTAGGATTTACTCCACTTTGGGTTGCTACAAATCTTCCATTTGTAAAACAATGCAGTAAAATAAAGTACAATAAAATGAGGTGTGCCTGTAAATTTCCACATACTCCGGTGTGCAAAATAGCATGTTCTCTATAGATTATAGCAACTTAATTTCTGATTCCAAGCCCTGTTAGTCAATCCTTCCAGCATCCTCACCCACTTTGTCCCAAAGCCCAAGAATGCACCTCACATTGGTGGGAGGCATAAAATGATACCATGAGGAGGAGGAGGAGCTTTTTGTAGGGTGGTCCCTGGTCATTCAGCTTAGGTGCACCTTGTATCCACTCCTCCTTGAAGGTTTGTCACCTCCTTGGCATTGTGCCTTGCATGCAGGACCCAAGTCCACACCCCTCCCAAACCTCTAGAACTTTCTCACCACATCTTCGGTGTATCTTTCTTTTCTTTACACTACGGGCAGTGAAACCGGGGAAACGACAATTGCCTGCTCTCTGCACTTCTCCAGTTGCTCTGTCTATACCTGGGAATCCCATTCTTTTATTTTCCACTCCAAATATTTTCCATTCACCTATGGCTTTAGGACTTAAGAAAAAAACACAGAATGGCTAATGCTCTCCTTCTGTTTCACACCTGGCCTCAACCTTCCCTGAGGCAATGGAGTTTGGAGCCAATTGCCTTCTTGAATGAGAGAAAATGAAGGGTAAGGGAAATACAGGAAAAAACATAAGGTAATATCGCAAAATACAATCAAATGTCACAAATATTTAGAAAGTATGAGAATTATCCTAAGTCTGAAAGGGTATGAGAGAGAGGTGGAGGGTGCCCACTAGATAAAAGAAATTGTCCTTACCTCTAAGAACTCACAATCACTGAATAATTGGAAGAAAAGAAAAACAAACTAATATGTATGAAACTGTCAGATAACAACAATGCCAAACTGTGCAACAGGAAATCAGAGAGAACTTAGAGCTGAAATAACAGTAGTATCATTGTATTTTAATAATAACTACTGCCAAATTAATTAGATATTACCAATGCATTTCAAAATTATATACTAAGCATCTATTGAGTACCAAACACTCTACTAGGCACCAGGAATACCCGGGGAGCATAATTTTATCTTCCAAGTCAGGGTTAGATTTTCATTTTTCTTTCTTTCTTTTTTTTTTCATCAAATACTCCTTGGTTAGAGATTTCCTAATAGAACATGAGGGACTGGGAAGGGGCTAGTTCAGATTCCCGTATGTAGATGGAGGATGAGAGTTGAAACAGAATCTGTAGCTTGTAAAATGGCCTGCACTAAGACTAGCAAGACAGATAAATGGCCTAAGGTCAAAATTGTATAATACCTCTTTGTTTAAATCCTTATGTTCCAAGACAGAACCACAGCCCAGCCAGAGTGATGTAACAGTAATTCTGCAAAGAGCATATGTTCTAAAAATGAGACCACTGACTGTTCCAGCAACTTGCCTGTTTTACAGATTCTGAACCATCCATGCCAAGACCGTCCTGTGACTAATTCTAGCCCCCAGGTCCCCCAAACACCCTACCCTACGCTCCCCTATTTTTGACACACTCAGTGGTTTGTGTTGTATTTGATTCACTCTTCTGCTTTGTGCTATCTTCTGCAGGTGGCTAAATCAATCTGTTTTTTTCTTTTACTGCAGGTGTGTGCTGGTGGTATCTGGTCGATGGGTTTTAATGAAGCAAGAGCCTTTCAAGATCTGTCAGACTCTTAGTGCTATAGAGTCAGACCCTGAGGAATAGACATGCCTGAGAGCTCTCAGACTCCACTCCCTGAAAGCCACTCTGCCTGTAGTGACAAATCAAGTCTTTATATCAATAAAAACATTGGTAAATATTTGTTGAGCCCTTCAGCATTGGTTTTATTTTGTTTTATGGATAAAATTTCCCAGGACTTTTTGGTAATTTGATCATATTTCTATTCCTTCTCTTAAAGGTCTGCCAAGTATAATCAATACTTTCATATAGCCTCTCCTCCTGTCTGATGTCTGTGTATTGGCAATTCTGTGATACAGCTAAGGGAGTCAGAGGGCAGGGACAGGCATAGGTCCAACTAATTTGCACTGTGCTCTGGAAGTTGGTTATTAGTTATCATGGAAATTATTTTGACCTCCCGAAGCAACAGGGCTTCTTGTACTTTTATGAGAGATGAACATTTTTTGAATCATTTGATAAGGTAGGTCTTGTGTAGTAGAATTTAATACTTAGGAGAACATACATATTTTGCCTGAAACATGGACAAACATTAAAACAAGGATCATTACTCAAATCTGAAACATATTTCCTCTATCCCATAATCAATGTGGATTTTTTTTCTCCCTCGAGGGAAAGCCAGCCGCCACGTCATGAAGACACTCAAGCAGCCCTGTGGAGGCCCACTTGGTGAGGAACTGGGACCTCCTGCCAAAAACCATCATCAACTTCCCAGTCCTATGAGTGGCCACCTTGGAAGTGGACACTCCAGCCCCATTCAAGCCTGTAGATGACTATAGCCTTGGCTGACATCTGAACTTTCTCAGAGATACCAACCAGAACATCTTGGCCATGCCACTCCCAAATTTGTGGCCCACAGAACTCTGTGGGAAAGAAAACAAATGTTTATTAAGTTTGGAGCAATTTGTTTTATAGCAATAGATAAATAATATAACAGATGATTAATATCAAGACAGACCATGAATACCATAGATAGCTGATAGCAAATGGCCTTTTCACTTAATCTGGGCTTGAGTGGCTTATCTTTGCCAATGTCTGTATGATTAGTCCCACATCTAATTGTCAAGGACAGTGGTTTTGGAATTATCATAATCATTGGACAGGAGTGCCTGTTAGCAATTCAGAATTGAACCAGCAAAAAGCTAAAGCATTGCCCTTTACTGAGATTTTGTACTATTCCTTCCAGAAGACTCAATTTCTGATTATTGTTGGGCCTTTAGGTAATTCTAAGGAAGAAGCAGGAATCCCTGTTTATGATAAGTATGGTACTGGCCTTTAAGATGTCCTCTAATGATCCCTGATTCCTGATATTCATGCCACTATGCAATGTATTCCCTCTGAGCACAGATGTATCTAGTAACTTACTTGTAAGTAATAAACTACTACAACAGAGATGGAATATCATTTCCAAGATTAGGACACCAGAGTTCCTTGTAGTGGCTCAGTGGTAATGAACCCAACTAGTATCCATGAGGATGCAGGTTTGATACTTGGCCTTGCTCAGTGGGTCAAGGATCTGGTGTCGCTCTGAGCTGTGTTATGGGTTGCAAATGTGGCTTGGATCCCGCATCGTTGTGGCTGTGGTGTAGCCGGCAGCTGCAGCTCCAATTTGACCCCTAACCTGGGGACTTCCAGATGCCCTGGTTTCAGCCCTTTAAAAAAAAAAAAAAAATGGCTTCCATCTTCCTTGCCTCCCTTGCTCTCTTACTGGCCTATGCAGAAGGAAGCCAGCTGCTATGTTGTGAGCTGCCCAATAGAGAGGCCCATCCAGCAAGGAAATGATATCTAGGCCAAGAGCCAGTCAGGCTAACAGTCCACAAGGAGCTGAATTCTTCCCATGTGTGAGCTCAGGGGGGGTCCTCCCCCCAATGAGCGCCTGTCAACTCTTTGACTATAGCCCTGAGAGAGACCTCGGGCCAGAGGCATCTCGCAAAGCCATGCACAGATTCCCTGATCACAGAAACTATGAAGGAATAAATGTTGTTTTAAGCCACTAAGTTTTGGGATAACTTGTTATAGAGCCATAGATAATGTTTCATCCACTGACAGATGAAATAAGATTAAATCATTCTGGTTAATTTTTATAATAAAAATCATTATATCATTTATATATCATTATGTTAAATAATATTATGTAACAATATTAGAAAGGAGGTTTTTCTTTCTTGCAGTTTTATACACAGTTTTATAGAAATTTGGTCACCGATTATCTTGAGAGTAAGACTATATTACAGACACTGATAAATCATTAATTTAGCCCAGAATAAATGTCACTAGTCAACAAGGTTATTTCAGCCTTTAGAAAAAAGGCCTCTTTTTTTTCCTCTCGTTATTCTATTGACAATTACTAAACTAGTCTTTATGAGTGAGCACTAAGTATATCTCCTTTTAACCTGGATCATGTTTGTAAGGAACATATTTTAGTTAAACAAAACCCAGGAGTGCTGAACATCTTGTATGACTTGTCAAGTTTTTCTTTCTTTTATCATATGTTTGATTAATATGAGGACTATTTCAATCATTTTGAAATCATTACAATTTGGAGAATTGCAAACCAATCTAATTTTTTTCATCTTTCACTTTATAAAGCAGAAGAACAAATATTTACACAGAGACATCACTGACCATTTTATTCTTTGGCGTTCAAATTTGGCAAAGACAAAATCAAGAAAAAAAGCTCTTATTCAAAAAGTGAGATGTGTGATGGGGAGTTACCTCTCAAAAGGGCACAGGACTCCATTTGCTTTCCAAGGGATTCTTTCAAATATTTAAGAAATAGATTTATGTTATTTATTCTCTTGGGGAACATATCAAAAGAGAGAGAGGACACTTCCTTACATAAATGTATGAAGTTAGAATAGCTGAGAGCAAACTGGGCAGAATGAATGAGTAGTGGGATGGCGGCAGAAATGAGAGATCCAGAAAGAAGGGCTAGAGAATCTCTCGGAGCAGCAGAATGAACAGGGACCTCTGCAAACATTTTACTCAAGAATCTGAGCTCTGATCAACCATCTGCTCAGAGAAGGATTTCATGCTAAATATAGCAACTGGCCGTTGAACCAGTCCTGATGCCCCTGAAATTAGATGTATACTCTTTTCACTCGAAATTCACTTGTCTTTCCACTTGCATTAAAAAAAAAAAAAAATCACATGTTAAATTGTAGCATCAATTATAGAATCTGTCGAGCTCTTTATTACAGAACAAAATTAAGGGATAGAATTTCCTCATCTTTTCTTATGTCATAGCTACTCCCTTGGTTTGAGACCACTGAAAGACGGTTGATGTTTCCATGGCAACCAGCTAAATAACAAGGTGGTGATGTTAAGATTTCCTTCAGGAAGCAATCTTGGCCTGTGCTTTTACGCGATTCCTAGAGTCTCTGTGTGTGCCAGGACAAAGCTAAAGTAGCAAACATACACACAGAGCTGAACATCAGCGAGAGAGGGAGGAGTTTGGAAGCCCAAAAATAATCATTTCAGAGGATTGCTAGGGACCTGGAAAGCAGATTCTAAGAGATTAACACTCTGGATAAATAAAAGGCTATTTCTGGCTCTGTTTGGCTTTTGATACATAATCGTCAACATCCAGCTGGCCGTGGAAAAAACTCCCCAGAAATGATGCATATCAGGTACCAAATTCAATTACACACCTAAAACTCAGCTGGGGATGTTCCTTTCAAAATTCTGTTTCTTCCTGCCCCTAAAATCCCCAAGAGGCAAGGAATCCAGGCTTCTAGACACTGCAGGATGAGTCAAGGTACCACGGCCCAGACAAGCTAAGAACTGGCTCTGTCACACACAGACACAAAGGCATTCAAGAAACCACAGCCCTCCGGTTTCGAGGCTCTTGCCTTCTTAATCAAATCGACGCAGAGCGCGTACATACGCAGAGTTCACCCACAACGCCACCACATGCCGCGGAACACCTTGGGGCGGCTGGCCAGCAGAAGTGTCCATCGAGCTGTGACTCACTGATCAAGAGGAGGGCTTCCGAGGGCAGCCAATCAGAGTCTGGCCCAGGGAAAAATGGCTTGGCTCTTACAGGAAGCCATCTAATTATGTTACTGTAATCCCCGGGCTTGCATTTTTCAGCCACCTCAACACGAACTCACAGACTTCATTGATTATGTAATTACGGAAAACTGCACGACAAACATGAAGATTCCTTCTGGAGGCCACATTGCGGACTGGGATGTGCATTTGAGCGTGGGAGGGAAGCACACGGCCCACAAAGGGAAGAGCAAAGAGATTTATTGAACTTAAAAGGCCGCAGTTTAAAAGGAGCCTCTAGCAGACCTCCCTTTTCGTGTGCACATTTTTTGCACCTGCAACTGTTTGTGGGCTGAAAAGCAAGAGCCCTCCCCCTTCTCCCGAGAGACCATGCTTTAATGCCTTGGCCCCAAATGTGTCATTTTGCTGCCAGGGGGGCAGAAATCAAAAGAAACCAAGTTTTTAGAATTTTGCTGTAAAGAAAATAATAGTTCTGAAGAGGATTGGAGCCACATTTTCAGGTTAGACACAGTTGTTAGGGAAATGTCATAGGGGAAAACATTTATCTTCACTTTCTTTCCCTACTTGCTTAAGTTCTTGATCGCACAGGGCTCTGTGTGACATCTGTAACATCTCTCTCAGCGGGGGCGGGCGGCGGCAAGCTTCCCACCCTGAGGCATCGAGGGGGGCTCAGACCAGCGTTCAGAGGCTAGAGTCCAAACGGACCTTCCTGACTCTTCCGGGAGAAGATGCCATATAAATTATTTCCATTAAAACCAATGTTTGATACCAGAAGTGAACTGTGGAATCTTAATTACCAGGCTCAGAACGGAAGTGCTGACAAATGGTCCTGCTTTAGATGGCGTTTGTGGGTGGGGCCTGCGTTAAGAGCTGGGATCAAAACTTGAGGGTAGCCATTGATCCACTTCCTCCCTCCCCCACCACCCACCTCATCTGTTAGATGAAAGAGTGGAAAGCCTCTTTTAAACCATTATGAACTGTTTTATTCAAAGAAGCATCTGTGGATTTTTATGACTGGCCAAGATTTGCCCAATTATTTTTTCCATCCCATCCAGGGAATAGAAAGTTTCAAATCAAGGGTCATAATTGAAGCAAAAGTGTTATGTTCATAGGAGCAAGAATCCATCACTAAATAAAGGGGGTACAAAAAAGCCCCTTATGCAGTATATACAAGAGCACACAGATGAACTTGATTGAACAGATGAGAATAGCAGATGCAAATCAAGCAAAAGTTATTTCTTTGGTTTAGCTTGGAAGACATTGAGGATTCTCTACATTAGAAATCTTGATGCAGGGGTTCTCATATATCTTGCAAAATACTAGTGTGACATATATAGTTTGAGATTTTTAAAAAGTAGATATATTTAATCTCCTCAGTGGGTGGAGGTTGGAATAATTGTTATCTCAGTTAGAGAGAGTGATCCTTTTTTTCTCCCTTCATTCTTTGGTTTAATCTAGTATTAACATTTTTGAAGGAGGTAGGTTTGGATTCCTGGTTCTTGTAAAGCAAAGCCCGTGATGTTCTTCAGTTCAGCTGTCTCATGAGGAGAAGGCTTAAGTGGTCCTTTATCACTGGCTACTGAGTTACACTTATACACAGAGATTTACTGATGACATGGAATGGAGAGGAGGTGTGTAAGTGAGGGATGGGAAACCTGGGGTATCAAGAATACAGTTTAAGGTACTGGAGATAATGGAAGAAGGAAGAAAGAAGAAATGAGGCAAATTTGGGAACAAATCATGAAATAGTAAATGATGGAAAGTGCAAGGTTTCATTTAAACCCACACTGGCCTGACCTCGTGGGGGTCAAAAGGAAAAGCTAGGAAGCCAGCCTAGAAAATGCCAATAGGGAAGCTTTAGAGCCAGAGACAGCAAGTTCATGGTTCTAGAAGGCTTTCTATTCACATAAAGGCATTCCCCATATAGTCTTATTTTAGGTCTCTGCTCTCAAATAAAATAATTCTTCCTTTGATGGAAATTCCTCTCATTTCCACAGGAGGAAAAGGATCAGGTGAAAATTCAGTGCCAGGGGAGAACAGAATCCACTAAGATTAACTTGGGAGGAAGTTTTCAGAAAACCAAATACATTTAGGAGCTAGAGAACAATATTCAAAGATCTCCACATCCCATGCCATTTAGGTCCCAAATGCAGATTTAAGTGCCTGTGGGGATTTTGTTGGGTACTGGAACCCCAACACATCTTTTTACTCTGTGAAGCTTCTTCTCTGGTTGGATTTCCTCCCCCCTTGACTTGTACAAATAATACAGACTGGGGAAAAGGGCAGTGGAACAAAACCTTGATGCCTCTGAAACATCTTTAATTGTGGTTTTATTTGGAGAAGTTTTCCTTTCTATTTTACTTTTCTTCTCTCCTTCAGAAAATACATCATCGTTTAATCATGTCTACTTCAGCCTTTTGGTATGCCCATACTGGGAGGACTTTCTTCCAACAAGAGAGCTCCCCATAGGTTCCTCTGAGGTGCAGTGAGGTTCCTGGTGTTGGTAACACAGGCAGAAGCCCCAGAGAGTCCAGCTGTCATGAGCGTTGGGGCCCCTGGAGCGTTGGCAAGCAAGTTCTCCAAATGCAGCCCCATCTCCAAGTGCATGGAATTAAAAAAGAACTTAGAGCCTATTTCACTTCCCGCTCAACAAATAGAGCATAGCAAGGGTTAAAAAAAGAAGCAACAGGCTCAAAATGGAGTCACTTGTGCTAAGCCCCAGGTCAGCAAACCAAAAATAATATCTAATTAATAATATTTAACCTAACTGTGGTGTTAGCCTCTCCCCGGAATGGAATTTTAAACTGATCAGTCTGGAATATTTTTTTTTTCTCCTGATGAAGGTAATCTCTATGATGGACCCCTTCCCTTCCCCCAAAGGAAGGTAACCTGGCCTGAAAACTCTTTTTTTTTTTAACTTCCCACTCCCCTTCCACCTTTAAAAGCCTTTCATTTTGTACAGGTCCTTCGGTACCTTCCCATATACCATATGAGCTGCTTCATGGCTCAATTAGATCTTTGAATTTACTCAACTGAATTTTGTTTTTTAATGCCAATTAGATCTTTGAATTATTAATGCCAATTAGATATTTGAATTTACTCAACTGAATTTTTTTTTTTAACACAAGGGTTCTAAGTATTAAAGTTTATTTTGAAAAGTTGTCACTGGACCACCCCCAGCCTTGTCGAGGAACTCGAATCCTCCACCATGGCATGGTCCCCTCCTGAAGAATGACCTAATTTATGGACACTGTCATAACCCAGGGGCAATTAGCAACTTACTACTTGCCCCACCTAATAGATTATCCATCTGCAGTCAGGAAATTCCATTAGCCACTTCTTGAAAACAAACTTTCTATGCTATGTTTTAGATGACAGCTGTAGAGTGCCAGGACAACTCCTCTGCTCTGGTCAGTGTGCACCCATGCAGAGAGATGCCTAAGCCTCTTTGCTCCAAATAATCCCTCACTCCCTCTCTGTCCTAACCTAGCCCCTGACTGCTTTTTAGATTTTTCAGGGTTTCCCTGGTTTACAAATAATAGCTATTTCTCCTTGAGAGGGAAAATTCACCTGGACAATTCCCCCCCAATATTACCAGTAAGAACACACAAAATAAAAAGTAAACCATTGTGGATATACGGTTCAGGTCTTGTCACTCTGTCCACAGTATTTATTGAGTGACCAATGTGTGCAGGGAGTGCCTGGTAAGAGATAGACTTTGGCGATTATAAAACAACAATAACAACCATCAGCAGATTAAATGCCGGCTACAAGATTCAAAAGACTCAGGAAATGAATATTTATGTAGGTTTCAGAACGTAGTCATTGAATACAGCATCTATATGACAAAACAAATCTTTAAAACACCTCGTATTAAGGTATTAATTCACCACAAGTGAAAACATATATTCCAGGGTGTAATAATCAAGGAAATGTTCTTTTGATTTACCTATAGGTATATCAACATAAAAAGAAAACTAAACAGCTAATACTTAGTGTTTATTTGTTACCAAATCTAGCTCTTAAAAACTTGGTATATGAAATATATGTACTTTTAAAGTATGCTTCTCTGTCACATTAATAAAAATAAGACTTGGAGGGAAAATCATATTAGTTCATCACCTTTATGTTTCTGAATCAGAATGATAATGAATTAAATCTAAAGATAATATCAGGGAGCAGCCTAAAACTCTCTTGGGCCAGGGGTAACACTGGCAGACAGATGCCAGAGAAGGACTCAGATAACAATTCTTCAGGTAAATAATATAAAGGAAAGAAAGTTCTGGAGAATTATCAAAGCCTAAGAACTTACTTCTGACAAAGAAGACTTTTTGAACACAGCGTCTTGGAAAAAATTCAAACTGCCCTTTTTCAGTGATTCATTTTACAATAATTCTATGTTGGAGTATTTACCATGTGAGGAAAAGAAATAGAGCATTTTGTCAGACTTCTTAAGAAAAGGTGCTACTTAGGGGACCCCTGGGCTCCCTAGTCTTGATGTCAGTCCTGGTCTGAGGTGAGAGGGGCTTAAGGAGTGCAAGGAGGCTGAGCATGGAACATCCCCAAGGTTCCCCCTGCCTTGTTCCCATACATGAGCTTCTGCTTTGTAGGACCTAATCCCCGCCTGTGGGTCCCTGACTCAGGCTCTGAGCCAGAGCCACCCCCGGGAACCCGATGTTCCCAAGGTCCTCTGGGCTGGGAGTTTTTCTTCCCAGAGAATGGAGAAACACTCCTTTGTTTCTAACGCCTGCTCCTTTGTGGTGGGTTGTGCACTGCTGTCTGCCTCCCCAACATCCACATGCTCTCTAGATGCCCCTTTCAGCATCTATACATTCCGGCTCCCACTTAGCCAGCAATTACCTTGTATCAGTCACCATGCAGAGCTCACATGCACTAACGCCCTATCTCCTTTAAGCCTGGCAGCAAGGCCATGAGTCAGATTATCATTCCTGTTTTACAGAAGAGGAGTCTGAGGCTTTGAGAGCTTCACTTGTAAGTGGTGAACCTGGGCTTCAAACCTGGATCTATCTCATTTCTGCCCCGCCCCCTCCCACCCCGTGGTCTGTCTCCCTTCCGTGGAAGGCAGCTTATTCTAGAAACTTCTCATGGCGTGTGTGCTCTGAAATACAATCAGCTCCTTTGAACTTTTCAATGTCATTTGAAATGAGCTTTTGCTCGTCAATGGCAGTGTCACACTTTCCTCTTACGGCTGCCACAGTCATATCCTCAGCAATGTGTCAGAATCTAACAAGCGTGTTAGGAAGCGCACAAAGTCCCTAAGCATCCTTGCCTCTGGGACATATAACAGTCTCTCCAAAGACATCATAAAAGGAAAAGGATGGAAACCTGTCTGAGAGGAAGTTTTCTGAGAGTGTTTACGTGACAGAGAAGTCAGGAAAATAGGGTATTGTTGTGACTTCTTCATCACTGCAGGATCTGAAGAGGTTCATAAAGAAAGACACTCCAGAAGGAAGATGGACTTCCAGGGGATGTGAGTCATGAGGAATATGGAAGACAGAGAAAAGTGACTCCTTCAGATGGACAATGGGCTTTTATTTGAACCATATGGAAGAATAGAGAAGTGGGAGTGAGGAAGGGAACAAAGAGGATAGAAGATGTTCCGGACTTGGGCAGACTGCACGGGGGAGCGGGGGAGGCAGAGGCAAAGGAAATGCGTCGGGAAGGGACACAAATAGAGGAGACTTTTGTGTATGAAGTGGAGAAACAAATGTCCTACTTTTAGCATCTTGAAAAATGTTGCCTATTTACTAACAAGGACAAAAATAAATTTCTCTCATGTTTTCTTCCAAATGACTCAAAGAGCTTCAAAAGCTTTCCACTTATGCCACACATTAGCCAAGAGAAGATCGTAACCTTCTCTCCTCTGATAGGCCAGAAGATAGCAGAGTTTCCAGTCTCACGAAGGGATGGTTTTCCGGAAAGACACATGAGAAGTATGTTTCCTAAAAGAGATACCAAAAAGTTTATTTATTTATTTTTTTAGCTTGGCTATTACCCGTAAGCCTCAAGAAAAACAAAGAAAACAAATCCAGGCAGAAGAAGGGACTCGGCTTCCTTGGCTGGTTCACCTCTCCAGCCTCGTCCACAGGCATAGCGGTGTGTGTGTGTGTGTGTGTGTGTGTGTGGCTTCCTTTAGTGACTCTTATCGGTCCTCAAATAAAAATTTGCGACGACTTTTCCTGTCTCTCTGAGGAAGTGCCCGTATCAGAAATCTCTGTTTATAATACCAAGTACCTCAGAAAATGCCATCTGGTGCTCTTGAACTTAACATTCTTGTACAAGTTTATCCTGATGAAATCCTTGGCATTTTCCCGAGGCTTTTTTGGCCTTCCTGCCAAATGTTAATTGGTACCTGTTCCTGTAAGTCTTGAGTTCTCCTTTCCCAGCTGTAGAGATCAGCCTTGAGGGTGCTTTTTACTTCAAAATCTTTTCCCCGAAACTGTGTTCTGTTTTCCCGACCAGAGCCCCCTCCCCAGGCTCTGCACTGTAGTGTTATCTCCTTGAAGCCTTATGCTGCATTTATTCTCCACTTTCCAGAACTGACTCGCTATATGGGTTATTTGAAGGTTTGCAAAATTCTTTAGGACGTGCCATGTTACATGTCATTTCGTGTTCGTAAGTCAGAATCTGTGCCTAATCCTTCAGCAGTATCTCTGGATTGTCTTTTAGCTCCTTTCAGATAAAGAGCCCACATATATACATATATTCTTCCTTAAGCATGATTTCCTTTTCCACTGTTCTTTACGTAACAGTCTAGGCCTGGGAAATAGCACGATGGAGGAGAAAAAAAGCATTGACTTTGATGCCAGAGAGAGATCTAATTTTATTTTATTTATTTATTTTTATTTTTTCAGAGAGATCTAATTTTAAATCCTGGTTTCCTCTTTTTTTTTTTTTTCCTCTCTGAACTTGGGCAAGTGACTTATTTTCTTTCTTTATCTTTAAGGTGGAAGTGATGGTGGAGTTGTAAAGATTAAATGTGATGATGCATTCAGGTGGCTAGCACATAGTAGGGGCTGAAAATATTTGTTGGATAAAAGAAGCAAGGAATTAAGAAGTTAATACAAGGAGTAGGCCGAAGAAGAAAAAAGAGACCTAGTTTTCATCTCTCCACTTTGTGCTGCTTTTATGGTAAGTCTCTCAGTTCAGGAAGAGAAGTAAAACTACCAAGTAAGTAGTGATTTTGGAAGAATTGCAGGGAGGGGACTCTGGCACACAGAGGAGAGGCTCTATGCCAGCCTTATGAAGGAAGAGAGGCAGGGGAGAATTTAGATCTTCTCTCTCCCATTAGATCTCCCCTTAGATTGGCTTTGCTTGCCTCTTGAACAGTGATCATTTACCAGCGTATTACAATTTTATGTAAGACAAGATACAGTGATCCTGTGTTGTTTATCACACTATAGAAATTCAACCACCTTGGGTGGTGACAGAGACATAATGGAACTGGGCCATATAAATACATATAAAGTATAAATAAATACTTTATAAGTATTTAAGTATACTTAATCATAAGTATACTTAATTAATACTTATGATAAGTATATATATAAATACTTAATTATTTATATGCCATATAAGTACATATAAATATATATAAAGACATGTAAAGTGTGTCTAGGAAATATTCACACTTTCAAGGCTTATAGAAGATACTTTTTAGAGACATGATATGAAATATCAGTACAAATCGTTGACACAGGAAAACAGAATTTGGTCTTCATTCTGTTTCCTACACTGTTTACCATCTACGAAGGCAAAGCCCCAAACCTCCACGTTCCTCAGTTTTTAGATACAAAATGTCACCAAAAAGTATCTGCGTGCTACTGAGATGGTGTTAATGATGTGAGGTAAAAAAAACTTGTGGCTATTTCTCCAAAGTTATCCATTTCTTATAGAAAGATTGATTCCTAATCCTGACAGAGGTATTAGTCGCCTCAACACAACCAAAAAGATTGCTTTTGCCTCCCTTCCATCTTTCCTTCCTTCCCTCCTTATCTTTTCTTTTTACCAAATTTTAAGTAACACATTTTCCCTATGT